>NW_020874303.1:14724517-15423467 GCF_003935025.1 Abrus precatorius
GTTGAGGAAGAATTACTAGGCGTAAAACAAAAATATGCGGTTTAAAAGATTAGGGAATACTGTATTTCTATTTTTTCGTTTATAATATCCATTATTTACGAATATTTTTGTGTTTTCTTTATTTTTTTAAATAAACAGAAAACGGTAAGATAAGGCCATTCCATTTCGATAAAATACTCACAAGTTCCATAGCTTTGGGTCCGCTAGCCCGATCATGATTGTCCTACCCCTAGAGGGAAAGGTCCTTCCCCTTTTGACCGGTTGTGGGCGAGGAGGGATTCGAACCCCTGATACTGTGGTTCGTAGCCATGTGCTCTAATCCTCTGAGCTACAGGCCCCATCCCATCGTCTCCACTGGAAATCTGTTCCCCAGAGTACCCTAAAACATGGGAACCTTTCCTCTCCCAAGCCATTTCAGCTTAAGAAGATGTGAAAGCGCCTCTCTCTATAAGAACGATGCGTTCTGAGGTGTGAAGTGGGAGAGAAAGGATTTCATAATTGGGGTTTTGTTGTTACAATCTCTAAACACTAGCAAGTGCACTAGGAATTGCAGCAAGTAATGAGTAGTTTTTAAGATCAGAGTATCGTCTCCACAGGGAATTAGCAAATCAAATATCAAATCACAGAACAATGACTAGTTGAGCTATAAGAATTTGCAAGAGTTGTAACATTCAGAAAACAAGAAATAAGAACAATTAAAAGGTAAAGAACAATTAGCTGACTGGCAGGTATACTCCCTGCTTGAAGATTGCTAATTTGTTGAGTTAGGGCAACTATTTATTCTGAAAACATCTGATTTTGTAACTGGTTCTGTGCAAAAAAGGTTTCCAAAACCTTAGCTTCATAACAAGAGTTTCTTCCTTGATTTCTTGAGTTTGAATTTTGGTACATTATAGATGTCATCATCTTAATAATCTTCTGGGCTTCTTCTAAAGACTTTATGTTTAAGGAACCTCCAGCAGCAGCATCAACCATTGGTCTTATTGATGTGTTCATTCCATTGTAGAAACTTTCCAATTGCATCCAATCTGGAATGCAATGGTGTGGACATCTTCTCAGCAATTCTTTATATCTTTCCCAAGCTTCATACAAGGATTCTTCTTCCTGCTGCACAAAGGATGTAATTTCTCCTCTCAGCTTAGCAGCTTTGGATGGAGGGAAGTATTTAGTTAGAAATTTATTCACAAGTTCTGTCTAAGTTCTTATGCTTCTTTGTGGTTGAGCCTGCAACCAGCATTTGGCTCTATCTCTCAAGGAAAAGGGAAATAATCTCAGTCTGATGGTTTCTTCACTAACCCCATTCATTCTTATGGTATCACATAGCTACAAAAAGTTTGAAATATGTAGGTTAGAGTCATTAGAATTTAGGATTTAGGGTTTAGGGTTTTAGGGTTTAGGGTTGATCCTGTTGGACTAAGTGTAATAGGGCAGGTTTAATCTCGAAATGGTTGGCTTGTATAGTTGGCCTAATTATAGAAGAATTAAAACCTTGCATGTTAGAAATTGCATAGTTCCCTAATGTTCTAATCCTATCCTGTTCCGCCATCTCTATTTTTGGATTTGGTTGTCTCAAAGGTGTAGGTGTTCTTTTTACTCTAGAAGTGTTCTGAATTTCTAGAGAATAGACAACTTCTAATTCACTATCACTTCATATGAATTTTTCTGCTCTAGCCTCTTTTCTTAATCGTCTTAAGGTTATGTCTATGTCAGGATCAAAGACCAAAGTTGATTTATTTTTGTTTTTACCACGCATATACAAATCAAAATGCAACAAAATTAAGCTACAACTCAATATTTAGAAATGCACAACAAAGATTATGCAGAAAGATATCAACAAAAGCATATAAAATTCAAGTCTAACAACTACAGAATTCAATAGAAAATGATGCAGAGAAATGAAAAATGAAATTATGAAGAAAAATGCAGAAAATAGCATAAAATAGTGCAGAAAACTACACAAAATGCAGAAAAAAAAAATCATGCAGAAAAATTTGGAAGCAAAACAACAAAAATAAATGCTCAATCTAGCTACCTCTCTGCTACTAATGATATTGAAACACAAATTCTCTGCAACGGTGCCAAAAACTTGTTGTTACAATCTCTAAACACTAGCAAGTGCACTAGGAATTGCAGCAAGTAATGAGTAATTTTTAAGATCAGAGTATTGTCTCCACAGGGAATTAGAAAATCAAATATCAATTAATGGAACAATGACTAGTTGAGCTATAAGAATTTGCAAGAGTTGTAACATTCAGAAAACAAGAAACAAGAACAATTAAAAGGTAAAGATCTTGCAAAAAAACAGAGTATGAATTTGATGTGGAGATTAGAAATGAAAGATAGTTAGGAATTTATTTCAGAAGAATGTCAATATCAATTCAATTATGCTTTTGAACATTCAAGCAATTGTTTAATTGACAATCAGTTTCTCTTATTAATAGCCAAAGTTTAATCCCTTAAATCATTGACCCTAACACGCAACGAAACCACCCTAATCCCTTAGGTGAAGTTTAATTTCAAGTTGCATTAAGACTTAGAATCGTAGGATTGCAGAATTAGGTTTCCTTATCCCTAAGAAATCCCTAATTCTGGTTGTTAGTTTAGATCAGAGAAGTAAACCCAACTTCCATTAACAAATGTTCCTCTTTGATTAATCATACAAATTTCCATTCAAAGATTATAATAACAGCAAAATTAACAACTCAATTAATCTAAGAACTCAAATTTCAAAAGCAAAAGTTGAATCAATACATCAATTCAAGATCCATAAACTCCTAACTACGAAGAATTAAGCAAACATTGTAACAGAGAAAGAGAAAGATGGAGAAGAAGAGAAGAATTGTAGAGAAGCCATCTCTACGAGCTCCAATTCAATGCCTCTTCTCGGAGTTTCAAAATTTGACCCCAATCCTCTCTCACTCTCTCTCAACGAGAATCTCACAAAAAAAAATGGAAAATGAACAAAAGACCCTGAGTTCTGAGCTTAAAACAGGTATTTATATAAATCTCGATTATGTGCGTTATCACTCTTGCTAATAAAATAAGAGTGGCCACGCAGAAGCTCATGTAGTTTCTGGAAATTGGAACTATCACTTTCGCTGCTAAAAGTTGCAATGCAGGAGGTCGAGTGGTTGCGCGTGATCACTTTCGAGAGCAAGAGTGACGACGCCCAGACTCCCTTGATACACTCCTTTTTGGAACATCCACTTTCACTGATAAAAGTGGTGACGCAGAGCTTGCTGAAATTTTGCCTTCTCTGGAACACTCACTTTCGCTGGTAAGAGCGACCACACAGAGCTCGCGATGTATGAGATTTCTGAGAGACTCTCTGGAACACTCACTTTTGCCAGCAAGAGTGTTAACGCAAAGCTCGCTAAAATTTTGCCTTATCTGGAACACTCACTTTTGCTGGTAAGAGTGACCACACCCAGACTTCCTTCTTCTTTTAAGCTCTGGAACGTTCACTTTCACCGGTAAAAGTGTTAACGCCCAGTGTGTATTCCTCTTTGATGTCTGGAGTGATCACTTTCATTGACAATAGTGATCACGCCCAGCTTGCATTCCATTATTCTTGTGTTTTAGAGTCCATAATTGCTATTCTTCCTCTTCCTTTCCATTGATCTTCCATTTCCATGACTTTTGCTCAGATTATTCCTACAAAAACAAGATTAATTTCTTAAGATCTAAGCAGAAATTCCACAAATGCTAAAATAACTACATATTAAAAGAAAACTTTCAATCATTCTATTTTTCTGAATTTTTCTACTTTTCTTATATATTTTTCTTATCAAATGGGTTAGAATACACTAAAATATTAGTAAAAATATGGATTCATCACTACCCCAAACTTGAATTTTTGCTTGTCCTCAAGCAAATCAAACTAAACCAAGGGTAATTCCTCCATTTTTCAAAATCAATTCACAAACTGCTTATTTCAGATTTTTCAATTTCCAATTCTGTGTTTTCTGCAAAATTTTCAATCAAATTGTTTATTCCAATACTCATCATGATCTTCATACTGCATAATCATCATTGAGTAAGAATTGCTATCGAAGTTCATATATTTCATCAAAATTCATGTGAGCATAATTAATAAACATGATCACAGCTCACTTGGAAGTGTTTCCCTCATCACTCAACAATGTTTAGGTACTGTTTTCTCTCTAAATCATCAATTTAACTACATTCTACCATATGCTTGCCCATATTCTCAATTTCCTTTGCTTAATACAGTCAATCACACATCCAGAGGACTTTTTCAGGTTATAACAAGGCTAAGGTTAAGGTAGGTATTGAACATCATGGAAAATAATACATGTAATTTCAAAAGATTAGAGGCATTTTGAGTGAATGATTTAAAACTAGCCTGGAACTGCATTATTTCTCATTAATTCTCTCAATTATGCAGCACACAGATTCTTTGTGCAGCAAGATTTCAATTTTTCTTCTTTCTTTCTTGCTTCCATTCACTATTTCCTTTTCATTCCTTCTTCTGCAGCACTTTGCTGCATATTCTTCTTTTGAATTCACATTTTGCTATTTTCACCATCTTTGCTGCATATTTTTCATTTTTCTACAGCTTTTTGCTATTTCTTTCTTTCTTTGTGAACTCAAAACTTAGATAGTTTGCTATTCCCCACCCCAAACTTAGAACATTGCTTGTCCTCAAGCAATTAAAATGTGGATGCCACCCCAAACTTAGTTTTAAAACTCATTCTTGATTAAACTCACTATGCCTCTTTTCATTTGAATGGTAAAATTGGTTTTTTAGCAAGGCTTATAATGAGGTAATTTCAAGAAAAGGGATATTAAGCTCAAAGGGGTGAACTAAGACATTTAATCGAAAAGGAAGACATTTAGGCTGACTAGGCATAATCAAACGTAGCCTCCATCATATATGTGAAAATTGTAAATTGCATATTCAATCAAGAAACAAAGCAAATTCTAGAGAATGCAGCAAATTTATGATTAATCACACATGAAAAAGAAGCATGCAGCTCAAGTCTCACTAGGGATTTGTAAGTGACATGTTAATCAATGAACTCACAATTCACTTTTTAGAATTATATGCACCTAGTGGCAAGACTGCCTCATTTTGAAAATACAAGTGTGATCTCATTTTGTCAATAGGAAAAATAACTTAAAAAGAAAATTTAAACATATTTCACAGAATTATCAATTAGGCTTTGTTTGATTCACAACCAGCAGTTTAATATCTACATTAATTTTTGTGTTTTCAGAAAATTTCAGTGTAAGTGAAGCTAACACATGAATAAGAGGTAAAAAATGAAACCCCCTTTTTCATGGCAACTTGTGCAAGTGTCAGCATCCATTGTGTGTGAGTGTTGTGTGATTGTGACATTCTCTGCACAAAACACCAAAAAAAATTTATCAATTAGCAAGTAAAAAGGTAATTGAAATTTCAGAATTATAAAACTAAAAGAAATTGAACTTCATTACAACTAAAAAGTGTTAAAATTGTTCTGAACAACTACTGCAATTACATAATTGTTAAAATTTACATAAATTGAAATTAAAAGCAAACAGAATAAAAAATCCTAATTTATTCTTCTACTTCATCCTCATCCTCTGAGGTTTCTTCTTCTTCATCATCTTCTTCCTCTTCTTCATCTTCTTCCTCCACCACCTCATCATAAGCTTGCTGTGGGAAATGGGTCTTGTAGATTGGCAAATCCTTAAACACAGAAGAGCGAAGGCATTGGGCATTTTCTGCCAAATCAGGAGTGTGACACATTTCCTCTTTGGTCATTCCTATTTTCTAACCAATATTGAGTATGACACATTCCAACAGCATAATCCCAGCCTTGATACTGATGTGCAGCTCAGTTTGCCCCTCAGTTAATTGATTCTGCCTTTCAGCCATCAACTTCAAGGTATCCTTCATCATCATTGGCTTCTCCTTTTTGAATTGAGAAGGAATGGGATCTGCTGCAGTGCAGAAAGTGGTAGCATATATTTCCTTCACCATGGAGACAGAGATAGGAGGAACAGATCTGATCCTTTCTTGGTATTCGCCAAACTCCACCCCTGCATCTTCACAAAATAAAGTGATTACTGAGGGAAAAGACAGTGAATACCTCTTGGTCTTCAGGATGTTGAGTATGCATTCACTAATGATTTCCCCAACGTCTATGTACATATCTGTGACTATGGAAAAAAGCAGCTCAGCCCTCTGCATTGCCAATGTTGAGCTGTGTTTGACTGGCATGAAGGAATTCAGGATGAAGGTGCTTCATACTTTGGCAAAAGGCAGCAGATTCTTAGTGACTATGCATTTTGGTTTCTTTGCTTGATTCAGCTTCCAAGTTGTTCCTAGCCTTCCAATCTTTTCCAAGATCTGCACATAGTCTATATAAGGACTATTTTTAAAAGCACTGAACTCCAACTGTCCAGGCTGCTTTACAGAATTTATGTTCAGTACTCTGTTTATGTTGGCAAGGGTGAAGTCTACTCTCATTCCCTTTACCATTGTATGAAATTTAGGGAATTGATCTCCCTTGAACTTCATAGCGTTGACATAGAATTCTTGAATAATCTCCCTCCAGCCCATGCCAGCTAAAGAACATAAGTCATCCCACTCTCTCTTTTGGATCTCTTCCTTGTATTCAGGATAGTTGTCTCCAGCTATTTCAAAAGCTCTGTCTGGGACAATCTTTCTTAGAATATTTGCCCTGAAGAAGTTCTCATGGGGAATACTTTTGAACCTTGGATCACATACTCCAATTGGTGAGGAAGCTGAGGCACCATCTGTTCTGACCTTCTTTGATCTGGGAGTGCTCTTAGAAGATCCATCTTGGATGTTTCTGGAGGATCTCCTTGGAGTGTTGTTGGAAAACCCAGCTTGAGTTTTCCTGGAAGCTCCAACTGGTGTATTCATGGAAGTTCTGGCCATTTTTCAGTTTCTGCAAAAAGGAAGTAATTTGACGATTTAAATTTGTAACACATAATTGTGAAAGTATAGATCTCTGTACTGAAGAAAGTCAATCAAACAATTTGCAGAAATTCAATTATTCTAACAATATACATGCAGTCTACTGTTAGGATAATTCAACATGCAATTACATACAACTGCACAAGTTTAAGCATTCACAGTCAAAGCATGTTAAATCCCAATATATAAATTCAAAATGCATACTCTCAGACTATATCAGGTTAACGCAGAGGGATTATTACAGGTTATCAATTTATTTTTCAACAAACTCTGTAATTTCAGCATAATAGGGTATGTCAATCTTCAGTTGTAAAAGCACATATGCACAGAATTGATTAACCATATTCAGAGAATTTTTAAATTGACATCCCTAATTTTGTAAATTCAGAGTGCACACACTCACAGAAAATTATGGTAATGCAGAAGAAGATTCACAGGTCTCAACCAATTTTCAACCAGATATGCACTCCAATCATTCCGAGCATAATTTCTAACTAAATTTCATCACAGTCATGCACTTTAATTTTCAATTCAACCTTTTCAGAGAATTTTGTTTAAGTCAACTCAAATTCTGCATTGTAGTTTCAATTATCCCAATGAGCACAGTGCCCCATTACCCCAATTTGATTTTGGATTATTTTCCTAAATGGCAAGTTAGGAATGTATGTACTTATCATAACATAACAGGGTAACGCAGAGGGCTAATTCCAGAATTTAACTACTTTCCAACACAGTTTTTCAACCTAATTAGTTTCAACAGAATGTTCTTTTATCATGTCATTTTTAAACATTCACTCTAATACGCATCATCAATTAAATTCAGAAGTTCACATTCAACAGTTCTAATTCAAACTTTTTCACTGAAGTCTTTCAGGTCAAGTGAATTCTTGCAGAAGAATTATTCATGAAAATGGAATAATGCATATTCAAATCTTCTAAGGAAATTATAGACTACAGCAAAAATTTAGTCACAGTATTTTCTATTTTCATTATTGAATCAAATAGCTCTAAATATTACTCCATTTACCTTATTCAAATTTTTCCCAAATCATCAGACATAGAAAACAGTGCATAAGATAATTTCAGACTATCAATTTCAACATCTTTCAATCAAAACTTTTTTATTGAAGTCTTTTTAGGTCACTCCATTTCTGCAAAAATTTAACCAAAGAAATAGCACAATGCAGATTCAAATTTTCCAACAAAAATTCATACTTGACATGGAAAACTTATTTTTAAGTGTTATCCTCTCTATTTCTGAATCAAATAAACTCAGAACAATGTCCCATTACCCCAAATTGACATTTTTCCCAAAAACATTAACACAGAAAACCCTAATCCACTATTTCAGAGAGAGGAGGGTTGCATACATGGCGAGAAGATGCAGAAATTTGTGGGAAAAGCTTGTTATTGCTAGGTTAACACGCAAAAAGATTGAAATCGTAAAGAACGCTCAAAGAGAAAGGGAATTTTTAGGTGCAAAGGTGTGTGCGTATTCACTTTAGCTTATATTTATAGCCACGCGTGAGCACGTGACCACTTTTAAAGTAAAAAGTGAACGTTACAGCATTTAAGACATTCAACGTGGTTACTTTATTTGATTAGAGTGAGCGTTTCAGAGAGTTAAGTTTTTTGGGTGAGGGGCGCGTTATCACTATTTCTGGGCAAAGTGTTAACCCGCAAGCAATGTTGCAACTTTTTTCACAAAAAGGAGTAACACATATAAGAAAATTCATACTTACCTGTGCGTAGCCACTTTTGCCTGGGAAAGTGAATGTTCCAGAGAGGTTGTTTTCCCATTTGCCTCTGTGTGATCACTCTCATCAGTGCGAGTGATGGTTCCAGAGGAGTGTGTGAACTTTCTGTCTCTGCGTGATCATTTTTATCAGTAAAAGTGATTGTTCCAGACGGGAACCTCAAAATGCACTCTCTGCGTAGCTCCTTTCCTGCAAAATAGTGACTTCTTTCATTAATCAAACTTCTCTAAAACTTCAATTAGCTCACTTCTTACACTCTAATCCTTTCAATTCACTCTCACAACCTCAAATCTCTAATCAATTATCATATTCACTTTAGGATGCAGCAGAATATTCGCAGAAATTGCATAAATTTATAAAACATGAATATGCAGAATTATAAAATAATACATGAAGCTTAAAATGAGTTAGAAATGTGAGTTGCCTTTCACAAAGCGTTCTTTTAACATCACTAGCTTGACGTTAAATGTTCCTCACTCAAGAGGAACCAATTTCATGAATGAGATATTCCTTGTAAACTCCTCTCCATGATAGACCTTCAATCTTTGGCCATTAACCTTGAATTCTCTCCCTATCTTTTGATCCTCAATCAGAATTGCTCCAAAGGGAGATGTTTCTTTGATAATAAAAGGTCCAGACCATCTTGATCTTAGTTTCCCTGGAAATAGTTTCAGCCTAGAATTAAACAACAATACTTGTTGTTCAGGTCTGAATTCTCTTTGCAAAATGAATTTGTCATGAATTCTCTTGGTTCTTTCTTTGTACAACTTTGCATTTTCATAAGTTTGCTGTCTAAACTCCTCCAATTCATGTAATTGTAGAATTCTATTCTTTTCAGTACTTGGTAAATCAAAATTCAGCCACTTAGTAGTCCAATAAGCTCTGTCTCCAACTCCAAAGGTAAGTGACATGCCTTTCCAAGGACTAATTGGTATGGTGACATCCCAATTGGAGTTTTAAAAGCAGTTCTATATGCCCATAGGGAGTCATCTAGTTTCTTTGACCAGTCTTTTCTTGAACTACTCACTACTTTCTCCAAGATCTGCTTGATTTCTCTGTTTGACACTTCTACTTGTCCACTTGTTTGTGGATGGTATGGAGTAGCAAGCTTATGTTTCACACCATACTTTATTAATACTATTTCAAGGTGTTTGTTGCAGAAATGAGCACCTCTATCACTTATCAGAAATCTAAGTACTCCAAACCTTGCAAAAATATTCCTTTTTATAAAAGAGATCACTAATTTGGCATCATTTGTTCTTGTGGGAATAACTTCCACCCACTTAGAAACATAATCTATTGCCACTAAGATGTATTCATGAGAGAATGATGGGGGAAAGGGTCCCATGAAGTCAATCCCCCATACATCAAATAGCTTCACTTCTAAAATGTTTGTCAATGGCAGCTCATGCTTCCTAGAGATGTTGCCTATTTTTTGACATTTATCACAGCTTTCAACATACTTCTTAGCATTCTTGAAAAGTGTAGGCCAAAAGAAGCCTGCTTGCACTACTTTTACAATAGTCCTTGAACTTGCATGGTGGCCTCCATATTTTGAGCTGTGGCAATGCCATAATATTTCAGATTGCTCACTTTGTGAGATACATCTTCTAATTAGACCATCCACCCCAATCTTGAACAAATAAGGGTCTTCCCACACATAGAATTTACTGTCATGTAAGAACTTCTTTTGCTGCCAAGTGAACCTCTTTGGGATGAATTGGGTAGCCTTAAAGTTTGCAATGTCAGCAAACTAAGGCATCTCTTCTATTGTAAAAAGCTTTTCATCTGGAAATTCTTCATTAATTTCCAAAGAGTTAGGGGTTAGACTTTCCAATGGAAGTCTAGACAGGTGATCAGCTACCCTATTTTCCTTTCCCTTTTTATCTTTAATTTCCAGCTCAAATTCTTGCAGAAGAAAAATCCATCTCAGCAACCTTGGCTTGGCATCCTGCTTTGACAACAAGTATTTAAGTGCAAAATGGTCAGTATACACGATAACTTTTGATCCCATCAAATATGATCTGCATTTGTCAAAGGCAACCACAATAGCTAGGAGTTCTTTTTCTGTGGTTGTGTAATTTACTTATGCAAGGTTTAAAACTTTGTTGGAATAATATATGACATGCAATTTTCTATTCTTTTTTTGTCCCAAAACAGCTCCTACTGCACTATCACTTGCATCACACATTAATTCAAAAGGCAAATTCCAATTAGGTTTTACAAGAATTGGTGCAGAAATCAATTTTTCTTTCAAAAAAGAAAATGCATGCAAACAAGCATCATTAAATATAAAATCAGCATCTTTCACAAGTAGATCACTAAGAGGTTTTGCAATTTTAGAAAAGTCTTTGATAAACCTCCTATAAAAACTAGCATCTCCTAAAAAACTCCTAACTCCCTTAACATTAATTGGTGGAGGCAGTTTACTAATGACTTCTATTTTTGCTTGGTCCACCTCCATTTCTTTTTCTGAAATTTTATGGCCAAGAACAATGCCCTCTTGGACCATGAAATGACTTTTCTCCCAATTCAACACAAGGTTACTATCTTGACATCTCTGCAAAACAGTGGATATATTAGCTAAGTAATCATCAAATGAATCACCAAAAACAGAAAAATCATCCATAAACACTTCAATGATATTTTCTACCAAATCAGAAAAAATGGAAAGCATGCACCTTTGAAAAGTGGCAAGAGCATTTATAATCCAAAAGGCATTCTTCTATATGCAAAGACTCCAAATGGACATGTAAAAACAGTCTTTTCTTGGTCCAAAGGATCCACTACTATTTGGTTGTATCCTGAATACCCATCAAGAAAATAGTAGAAAGAATGTTCAACAAGTCAGCATTTGGTCAACAAATGGTAGTGGGAAATGGTCTTTTCTAGTCGCATCAGTTAACTTTCTATAGTCAATAAACATACACCAGCTAGTAGCAGTCCTAGTAGGGATGGGTTCATTCTTCTCATTAGGTACAACTGTCATCCCTCCCTTCTTAGGGACAACTTGGACTGGACTCACCCATTGGCTGTCAGAAATTGGATAAATTATCCCTGCATCTAGCAACTTCATAACCTCTTTCTTGACTACTTCTTTCATGGCTAGGTTCAACCTTCTTTGTGGCTGCACAACTGGCTTAAATTTCTATGCTTACAAAAAGAAGGATTTATACCTTTCAAGTCTGAAATACTCTAGCCAATTGCAGATTTGTGTTTTCTCAGAATTCTCAGCAACTTTTCCTCTTCTTCCTCCTTGAGATCATTGTTGATGATGACTGGATTTTCGTGACTCTCATCCAAGAAAGCATATCTCAAGTTAAATGGTAGCTGCTTGAGCTCTAGCTTCTGATTTTTCTCTTCTTTGACTTCCTTTTTTAGCTGTTCTTTAACTGATTTTTCTGCAAGATTCAGAATTGGTAGGGCTTCTAGTTACTGCTCAACTTCTATTTTACAAATCTCAGAATTTGTATTTCCTGCAGCTATGGTTTCTCTCAACACAGAATTTTCATCAAATTCATTAATAAGATAATATGTAATAAGAGAATCCAATATATCTACTCTCATATATGAATTATCTTGAACTGGATATTTTAATGCTTCAAACACATGAAACACTACCTTCTCATCTTGAACTCGAAGCATAAGTTCTCCTTTTTGCACATCAATAAGAGCTCTCCCTGTTGCAAGAAATGGCCTTCCTAGGATCAAAGGTATGTTTTGCATCCCACCTCCATGTCCAGAATTACAAAATCTGCAGGAAAAATAAACTTGTCAACTTTAACTAATAAATCTGCAACAACTCCATATGGATAAGTGTATGATCTATCAGCTATCTGCAGTGTGATGTTGGTAGGTTTCACTTCTTCTATGCCTAGTTTCTTCATGATAGCTAAAGGCATCAAGTTTATGCTTGCTCCCAAGTCACACAATGCTCTTCTAACAGTGCACGGTCCTATTTCACATGGAATGCTAAATGATCCTGGATCTTTGAGTTTTTAAGGAAGCTTTCTCTTGAGAGTGGCACTACATTCCTCTGTCAAGGGTATTGTCTTGTCGTGCTCTAGCTTTCTTTTTCTGGAGAGTAGTTCTTTCATAAACTTTGCATATGAAGGCATCTGCTCCAAAGCTTCTGCAAAAGGAATGTTAATTTGTAATTTCTTAAAAACATTTAGAAACCTTTCAAATTGTTCCTCTTGCTTAGGATTTTGAACCCTTTGAGGATAAGGCAGCCTCTTGTATTTTTCTGGCTCTATTGGCTTGCAAGCATCTTCAAAGAGTTGCTTTTTGGTTTTCCTCTCAGAATTCATAAGAACTTTTACTTTTTCTTTTGAATGATCTTTCTTCAATAGCTTAAAATTTCCTTATTGCAGATCTTGTTCAATTTTCCTCTCTGCTCATCATTGACTTTCTTTTCTGCAGCTTTTGGACTTGCAACTACAGCTCCACTCCTTGTAGTGATGGCTTGACATTGCTCCTTAGGATTGATTACTATGTTACTTAGAAATCTGCCCTCATCTCTGCTGGACAACTGCTCAGCTAGCTGTCCAATTTGGGTTTCCAGTTTCTTCATAGAGGCTTCTTAATTCTGGAAGCTTGTTTGGGTCACCTTCATAAACTGCAGCATGGTTTCCTCCATCTCAGTCAACCTTTCATTCATAGGTTTGGAAAATTTTGGAGTTCCTTGAGGTTGAGTGAATGGATTCCTCTGAAAATAAGACTGTTATGCGGCTGGACCTGCATTAGAAAAAGGTAAAGTAAAGTTAGAATTCTTGGCAGAAAAATATTGATTATTCCAATTAGAATACTGCTAACTTCTATTATTCAAAAATTGAAATCTAGGAGGATATGAGGATTGTTCTCTCTGAAAATTGTTCATATAATTCAATTGTTCCTGTGGTTCACTTGTAGATGCCTCACATGCACCATTTGCATGGTTTCCTCCACAAAAATCACAGCTTAGCTGACTAGCAGGTATACTCCCTGCTTGAAGATTGCTAATTTGTTGAGTTAGGGCAGCTATTTGTTCTGAAAACATCTGATTTTGTAACTGGTTCTGTGCAAGAAAGGTTTCCAAAACCTTAGCTTCATAACCAGAGTTTCTTCCTTGATTTCTTGAGTTTGAATTTTGGTACATTAAAGATGTCATCATCTCAATAATCTTCTGGGCTTCTTCTAAAGACTTTATGTTTAAGGAACCTCCAGCAGCAGCATCAACCATTGTTCTTGTTGATGTGTTCATTCTATTGTAGAAAGTTTCCAATTGCATCCAATCTGGAATGCAATGATGTGGACATCTTCTCAGCAATTCTTTGTATCTTTCCCAAGCTTCATACAAGGATTCTCCTTCCTGCTACACAAAGGATGTAATTTCTCCTCTCATCTTAGCAGCTTTGGATGGAGGGAAGTATTTAGTTAGAAACTTATTCACAAGTTCTGTCTAAGTTGTTATGCTTCTTTGTGGTTGAGCTTGCAACCAGCATTTGGCTCTATCTCTCAAGGAAAAAGGAAATAATCTCAGTCTGATGGCTTCTTCACTAACCCCATTCATTCTTATGGTATCACATAGCTGCAAAAAGTTTGAAATATGTAGGTTAGGGTCATCAAAATTTCCACCAAAAAATTGACCCTATTGGACTAAGTGTAATAGGGCAGGTTTAATCTAGAAATGGTTGGCTTGGATAGTTGGCCTAATTATAGAAGAATTAAAACCTTGCATGTTAGGAATTGCATAGTTCCCTAATGTTCTAATCCTATCCTGTTCTGCCATCTCTATTTTTGGATTTGGTTGTCTCAAAGGTGTAGGTGTTCTTTTTACTCTAGGAGTGTTCTGAATTTCTAGAGAATAGACAACTTTTAATTCACTATCACTTCCTATGAATTTTTCTGCTCTAGCCTCTTTTCTTAATCGTCTTAAGGTTATGTCTATGTCAGGATCAAAGACCAAAGTTGATTTGTTTTTGTTTTTACCGCGCATATACAAATCAAAATGCAACAAAATTAAACTACAACTCAATATTCAGAAATGCACAACAAAGATTATGCAAAAAGATATCAACAAAAGCATATAAAATTCAAGTCTAGTAATTACAGAATTCAATAGAAAATGACGCAGAGAAATGAAAAATGAAATTATGCCGAAAAATGCAGAAAACAGCAGAAAATAGTGTAGAAAACTACACAAAATGCAGAAAAAAAATCATGTAGAAAAATTTAGAAGCAAAACAACAAAAATAAATGCTTAATCTAGCTACTTCTCTGCTACTAATGATATTGAAACACAAATTCTCTGGCAATGGCGCCAAAAACTTGTTGTTACAATCTCTAAACACTAGCAAGTGCACTAGGAATTGCAGCAAGTAATGAGTAATTCTTAAGATTAGAGTATTGTCTCCATAGGGAATTAGGAAATCAAATATCAATTCACAGAACAATGACTAGTTGAGCTATAAGAATTTGCAAGAGTTGTAACATTCAGAAAACAAGAAACAAGAACAATTAAAAGGTAAAGATCTTGCAGAAAAACAGAGTATGAATTTGATGTGGAGATTAGAAATGAAAGATAGTTAGGAATTTATTTCACAAGAATGTCAATATCAATTCAATTATGCTTTTGAACATTCAAGCAATTGGTTAATTGACAATCAGTTTCTCTTATTAATAGCCAAAGTTCAATCCCTTAAATCATTGACCCTAACAAGCAACTAAACCACCCTAATCCCTTAGGTGAAGTTCAATTTCAAGTTGCATTAAGACTTAGAACTGTAGGATTGCAGAATTAGGTTTCCTTATCCCTAAGAAATCCCTAATTCTGGTTGTTAGTTCAGATCAGAGAAGCAAACCCAACTTCCATTTGCAAATGTTCATCTTTGATTAATCATATGAATTTCCATTCAAAGATTACAATAATAGCAAAATTAACAACTCAATTAATCCAAGAACTCAAATTTCAAAAGCAAAAGTCAAATCAATACATCAATTCAAGATCCATAAACTCCTAACTATGAAGAATTAAGCAAACATTGTAACAGAGAAAGAGAAAGAAGGAGAAGAAGAGAAGAATTGCAGAGAAGCCATCTCCACGAGCTCCAATCCAATGCCTCTTCTTGGAGCTTCAAATTTGACCCCAATCCTCTCTCACTCTCTCTCAACGAGAATCTAACAAAAAAAATGGAAAATTAACAAAAGACCTCGAGTTCTGAGCTTAAAACAGGTATTTGTAGAAATCCCGATTATGTGCGTTATCACTCTTGCTGATAAGAGTGGCCACGCAGAAGCTCATGTAGTTTCTGGAAACTGGAACTATCACTTTCACTGCAAAAAGTTGTAATGCAGGAGGTCGAGTGGTTGCGCGTGATCACTTTCGAGAGCAAAAGTGACCATGCCCAGACTCCCTTGATACACTCTTCTCTGGAACATCCACTTTCACTGGTAAAAGTGGTGACGCAGAGCTTGCTAAAATTTTGCCTTATTTGGAACACTCACTTTCGCTGGTAAGAGTGACCACACAGAGCTCGCGATGTCTAAGATTTCTGAGAGACTCTCTAGAACACTCACTTTCACCAGCAAGAGTGTTAATGCAAAGCTCGCTGAAATTTTGCCTTATCTGGAACACTCACTTTCGCTAGTAAGAGTGACCACGCCCAGACTCCCTTTTTCTTTTAAGCTCTGGAATGTTCACTTTCACTGGTAAAAGTTTTAACTCCCAGTGTGTATTCCTCTTTGATGTCTAGAGTGATCACTTTCACTGACAATAGTGATCACGCCCAACTTGCATTCCGTTGTTTTGTGTTTTAGAGTCCATAATTGCTATTCTTCCTCTTCTTTTTCATTGATCTTCCATTTTCATGACTTTTGCTTAGATTATTCCTACAAAAACAAGATTAATTTCTTAAGATCTATGTAGAAATTCCACAAATACAAAAATAACTACATATTAAAAGAAAACTTTCAATCATTCTATTTTTCTGAATTTTTCTGCTTTTCTTATATATTTTCCTTATCAAATGGGTTAGAAATACACTAAAATATTAGTAAAAATATGGATTCATTAGGTTTTGAATAAGATGACCTTTTTTTTTCATTTTTCATTCTTATTACTTTTTCAATGTGAAAAAGTAAGAAGAATGAGAGGTGTTAAGTTTTTTATCATCCTGGCGCCGACCTATTTTTTTGTAGGACCTCCCCTACAGTATCGTCACCGCAGTAGAGTTTAACCACCAAGTTCAGGATGGATTGGTGTGGTTCTTCTACACCTAGGACACCAGAATATCGAACCATGAACAAAGAAAGGCATGAGATAAAAGCAAACATATTGGCTATTCAATGTGAGGCCCTAATTTTTGACTGGAGGGGACACCAAAGGCCTCTGTCTTTCCATCCCTTAGATAGATAGAGAAGGGGGCAGAGCTTTTGGTTCTTTCATGTTGTCAAAGAGTTGAACAATGAAAATAGATGGCGAGTGCTTGATCGAATTGATTGGATCATGTAGGAACAAGGTTCAAGTCTACTAGTCTGTTAGGATGCCTTAGCTGCATACATCACTGTACTTCCACTTGACACCTATTGTTAATGAGAAACGGCTCGTCTCACTATCTCGGCTGTGCTACCGGAGGCTCTGGGAAGTCGGAATAGGAGAGCACTCATCTTGGGGTGGGCTTACTACTTAGATGTTTTCAGCAGTTATCCGCTCCGTACTTGGCTACCCAGCGTTTACTGTGGGCACGATAACTGGCACACCAGAGGTGCGTCCTTCCCGGTCCTCTCATACTAGGGAAAGGTCCTGTCAATGCTCTAATGCCCACACCAGATATGGATTGAACTATCTCATGACATACTGAACCTAGCTCACGTACTGCTTTAATGGACGAATAGCTCAACCCTTGGAACATACTACAGCCCTAGGTGGCGAAGAGCCAACATCGAGGTGCCAAAACTTTTCGTCAATTGAATTAGTGGATCATCCAATTCTAAATGATAACAAAATGCATAGATTGTTAGAACGAGATCCATTAAGCATATACAAGTAGTATACCACATAATCACCTTATTTCCTGGGCGACATGGGGGTGAAAAAAAAAAAAGCTCCTATCAACTTGTTCCAACCTAGGATAATAAGCTCATGAGTTTAGTTTTACTTCACTGTCGAGAAACGAACGAAGACTTCTTTCTCCAAATTTAACTCAGACATAACGTGCTTCTTTTTGACAGAATTTGTTTCTTCGTCTTTACAAAAAAACAAAAAAAGGAGTAATTAATTGTGACACGTTCACTAAAAAAATTCCTTTTGTAGCAAATCATTTATTAAGAATAATAAATAAGCTTAATGGAAAAGGAGAAAAAGAAGTAATAATAACTTGGTCCAGAACATCTACCATTATACCCACAATGATTGGCCATACCATTGCTATCCATAATGGAAAAGAACATTTACCTATTTATATAACAGATCATATGATAGGTCATAAATTGGGAGAATTTTCACCTACTCTAAACTTCCGAGGACATACAAAAAATGATAATAGCATTTCATCCAAAAGGAATAGTTCCTTAAATTCTATGAATTTTTTTAGAATAGTCTTTTCTTGAATTAGATTTCTGATGCAATCAAAAATTTCTTTTCCTTTTTTATTCTTTCTTTTTTAGTTTAATGTAAGGTAAAGGTTCTGACGAAAAAAGAAAAAAACAAGAGGGATCCCTATTAAGAATGCTCCTTTGCTTTTACTTTTTTAAATAGTCTTAATATTTATAAATATTAATACATATATCCATTTTGGATTTACTTCAACATTCTTTAGTATTTTTTATTTCAACATAAGAAATTTAAGAAAAGAGTAATAATGAAAGGGTAGAAATTGAAGTATATGTAATATCAGAATAATGGTATAAATGGGATTTATTTTTTTTATATGCCTTAAAAAACCCAAAAATGAAAGTGGAATTTCAATTCGTTTCCATTTTTATATTTATATTCGAATTTTGATTCTATCTGTTTGTTTTGTTGCAAATTCATAGTTGAGTATAAAATCATATTTTATTTATTCTTCTTTTCATAATAGGTATTTCATACACAAGGTTAGGTAAAATTTCATGTAATTTAGTAAAAAGAAAAAGAACAGAAATTCCATTTTTGCTAAATCTATTTATGTGATTTGATAAAGAATGACATCAAATCGTGGGATATTTTTCTATAAAATTCATGGGGAAATTGAAAATGGTTGAGGTGGAAATGAGGGACTATCTGCACTACCCGGGTTGAATCAGATACAATTTGAAGGATTTTGTAGGTTCATTGATCGGGGGTTAACAGAAGAACTTTTTAAGTTTCCAAAAATTGAGGATATAGTTAACGGTGAGGTTATCATTATCCTTTTTATGGTGACGAATCTTGTATGTGTTCCTAAGAAAAGGGATTTGTCCATTTTCGGGGTCTCGAAGGGGCATGGAAACACATAAGAACTCTTGAATTGAAATGGAAAAATATATGTAACTCCAGTTACTTCAGAAATGGTAAGATCTTTGGCGAAAGAACGCAAGAGAAGGGGTTGATCCGTATCATCTTGACTTGGTTCTAATTTCTCTATTTTTTTAAGAAAATTGAGTCGGGTTCTTCTCCTACCCGTATCGAATAGAACATGTTGAGCCAAATCTTCTTCATGGAAAACCTGCTTTATTTAGATCGGGAAAATCGTACGATTTTATGAAATCATGTGCTATTGCTCGAATCCGTAGTCAATCCTATTTCCGATAGGAGCAATTGACAATTGAATCCAATTTTTCCCATAATTTTGTATTCGTAATAGTGTGAAAAGAAAAGAAGGCCCGACTCTAAGTTGTATAAGAATAGTGGCATTGAGTTTCTTGACCTTTTGCCTTAGGATTAGTTAGTTCTATTTCTCGATGGAGGTAAGGGAAGGGGTATAACTTAATGGTAGAGTGTAACCTTGACGTGGTGGAAGTCATCAATCCGAGCCTGATTATTCCTAAACCCAATGGGAGTTTTTCTATTTTGATGCCGTGATCGAATGATAATTGAAAATGGATAAGAGGCTCATGGGATTGACACGAGGAGGGCTATATTTTTGGGAGCGAACTCCAGGCGAATATGAAGCGCATGAATACAAGTTATGCCTTGGAATGAAAGAGAATTCTGAATTAGCTTTGTCTATGAACAAGGAAGCTATAAGTAATGCAACTAGAAATCTCATGGAGAGTTCGATCCTGGCTCACGATGAACGCTGGCGGCATGCCTTACACATGCAAGTCGGACGGGAAGTTGTGTTTCCAGTGGCAGACGGGTGAGTAACGCGTAAGAACCTACCTTTAGGAGGAGAACAACAACTGGAAATGGCTGCTAATACCCCGTAGGCTAAGGAGCAAAAGGAGGAATATGCCCAAGGAGGGGCTCGCGTCTGATTAGCTAGTTGGTGAGGCAATAGCTTACCAAGGCGATGATCAGTAACTGGTCCGAGAGGATGATCAGCCACACTGGGACTGAGACACGGCCCAGACTCCTACAGGAGGCAGCAGTGGGGAATTTTCCGCAATGGGCGAAACCTTACGGAGCAATGCTGCGTGGAGGTAGAAGGTCCACCGATCATGAACTTCTTTTCCCGGAGAAGAAGCAATGACGATATCTGGGGAATAAGCATCAGCTAACTCTGTGCCAGCAACCGCGGTAAGACCGAGAATGCAAGCGTTATCTAGAATAATTGGGCGTAAAGCGTCTGTAGATGGATTTTTAAGTTCGCCGTCAAATCTCAGGGCTCAACCTTGGACAGGCGGTGGAAACTACTAAGCTGGAGTACGGTAGGGGCAGAGGGAATTTCTGATTGAGCGGTGAAATGCGCAGAGATCGAAAGAACACCAACGGTGAAAGCACTCTGTTGGGCCGACACTGACATTGAGAGACGAAAGCTAGGGGAGCGAATAGATTAGATACTCCAATAGTCCTAGCCGTAAACGATGGATACTAGGCACTGTGCGTATCAACCCGTGCAATGTTGTAGCTAGCGCGTTAAGTATCCTGCCTGGGGAGTATGTTCGCAAGAATGAAACTCAAAGGAATTGATGGGGGCCTGCACAAGCGGTGGAGCATGTGGTTTAATTCGATGCAAAGCGAAGAACCTTACCAGGGCTTGACATCCCGCGAATCCTCTTGAAAGAGAGGGGTGCCTTCGAGAATGCGAACACAGGTGGTGCATAGCTGTCGTCAGCTCGTGCCGTAAGGTGTTGGGTTAAGTCCCGCAACGAGCGCAACCCTCGTGTTTAGTTGCCAACGTTGAGTTTGGAACCCTAAGCAAACTGCCGGTGATAAGCCAAAGGAAAGTGAGGATGACGTCAAGTCATCATGCCCCTTATGCCTTGGGCGACACACGTGCTACAATGGTTGGGACAAAGGATCGCAATCCCGTGAGGGTGAGCTAACTCTAAAAATCAATATACTTCTAATGACGAATCGGGATCACCTAGGATAGAAATAAAGCATTGGGTCAAACTCTTCTTTGGTGTCAAAGTAATAGCTATGAATAGTCATCGACTCCACAATTTTGCAAAGAAATAGCCTGTTTGTTTCTCAAGAAGAGATGGGAAACATGATCAATATCAAATCGTGCATTTATCCATATGTTCATATTTCAAAATAATGTGTATTCACACAATATTTTAGAAGCATACTAAGTTGTATTTTTCTTATTTCTAATTATTTTGTAAAATTTACTTTTAGAGTAAAAATATTTAAAGATGTTCAATGTTATACTAGCATATGAGAAATATCAAGATTGTGTTTGCTCATTATTGAGTTTGATTTAAACAATATCCATTGATAAATGATAGTCTTTTAATTGAAAGTATGTGTGTTCTACACATTGCTAGTAGATAGACTTCATCTATTAAGGAGTGGATACTCCATTAGAATGAGAGTCAACCACTTTCTGACCTAAGAGGAAACATACTTCTAGTGTTAGAATTTGGGGAACTTCTTTAAATAAATAAATAAATAAATAAGTCTTTTCACCACCAATTTCTATCATTTTTGTAAAGAAAAAAAATTAATTTCAAGTCTTGCATCCTTACATAGCACATCCCTAATTGCACATTATGAATGAGTTTGAATACCACAACCAAGAATGAAGAGGGATATCAACCAACCGAAGGGAAAAATGACCAAGATTTTAGAGACACGATGATCTCTAAAGAAAGAGAGCAAATTGGTTCTTTTTAAATATCCCTCCAATGTCTGTTTAGCTTTACTTCATTACCTATATTACCATTTTTGCACCATAATAGACCTTTGCAATAAATCAGATATCCTATTGAGACTTTTTTTCCAGACATAGGATATCATTTTGGTTTATAATCTCACAATAGTTATTAACTTTTTAAACAATAACTCACCAACCAAACCCAGTCCACCCATAAGATTTATCCTCTATTACCACTCCATTTCACCATATGTCCTTTCCTTCAATACCATCCCATAATTTTAAGAAACTGCATACTCATGGAGACTTATCAATAGCAGATAGTATAAAAAAAAATTCTCTTTATATCTCATTCCTACCAAATTGCATGAATATTTCAACATAAAGCTACATCGAAAGTAATGATGAAGAACAATAGAGGTTGACCAAATTGGATAATATAAAAGTTGTGATTGGAAGGTCTTTGAAGTAATGTATTTGACACTTTTTCAAAGAATTTGAGCTGAGTCCCAAATGGAATGTCTATGCCCCAAGGAAGACATTTTTCTATTCTTGTTTGCCAAATAAAAGTCAAAATTTGAGAAACCATCAATCTTCCTTTGATTTTTAATTCAAGCTCAAAATAATTTTGCAATGATTCCTCGTTTTGGAATTTGAACTAACATGTTTCCTTTTTGTATGAATGTTAAAATACATTTTGAACTTTATTTCCATACCCATTTTTTTGCAGTTTTAAGTTCACTCTGTCCATAATTTTTATCTCATGACATATTTCAACACCCTTCATTCATCCTCCTTTTTCTAAGTCCAAACAATGCATCATACCAAGTAACTTTGACTGTCTCATTATTTAAGCGAATGAGAAAAATACACGTATTTGGAGCTTTCACTTGATATATGAATATTAGTGTAATGAACGATCATTGAGATTGGATTGCAAATACCAATTGGGGTAATTATTTTGGGAGAAAGAAAGAGGTTTAAATTAAAGAAGAGTAAGTTCAATGGTATCGTACTCTTGTACACGTATAACTGGGGCAACTTTGTATAGAATCAAAATAACTTTTTCCAAGAAAGATAAAATCTTGTTATAAAGAGTACAAACGAAAACAAAGTTTGAAAATGAAGAATGTGATCATACTCATGAATTAGACTCCACTTGGACATCAAAGGTTGAATACATTATGCCAAAAGGACTTCCTGATGAGACTTTACTTCTCGCAGATATGATGGTTGAGATTTCTATAAAAAGAAAATAAAGAAGCAAGAAAAAAAAAGAAAAAGAAAAAAAGAGATGGATGGGCAAAAGAAAAAAAAATTGATTGTTAGATTTGAAAAATAACAATAAAAAAGAAAAAGAAAAAAGGTTTCATGAAATAAAATAAAAAAAAGTTACTGAATAGGATCATAAATGCGAATGAAAAAAAAAAAGAAAAAAAAAAGATGTTTGCTAGGTTGAAAACTTAAAGAGCAACATAGGCAAAAGTTAGGGCAAAAGGAAAAAAAAAAAGAGATTTAATTGCTAGATTTGAAAATACTAAAAACAATGCGAATGAAAAGTATGATAGAAGCTTAAGTTGGATCAATTGATGTGTTGAAATCCTTAAACTGGGACAATTGGCATGATATACTCAAACAGGGCAATTGATAAGTTTCAAACCCTAAATTGGAGTAAATGGTATTCCAAGCTTTTTAAACTGGGGCAATTAATGATTTTGAGATGAAAAAAATGAAATAACATGAATCCAAACTGGGGCAAAAAAGAGCTAATTGAAATGCAAGACTTCAAACTAGGATAATTTATAAGGCTTCAAGGTTGGTTAACCTACTCCTAAGCTTGTTAATAAGTGATCAATGTTACTGACATGTGCTACTAGCATTGTTCAAAAAAACATTACTCCAGCATCATTGTAATCATTCATCTTGATTTCATCCACTTCAAACTATATGCATTTCATTCTCACCTACCATACATTACCCTATTTGCAATGTATTTCATTTCTTTTAAATAAATTGTTAATTTTTGTTGTTCTACAATTAATTCACTTTGCATTTTGATGAACATATATTGAAGGGAAACATGTATAAAAGAAAAAAAACATTACAATTATTTTGATTTGCTTGAGCCATAGAAAGTTCATTGAATTATTGATAAATATAACATGACAAGATAGGCATACCATCATTTCATCTCACATAATATTAGCAAAAGCTAATTTGAAAGCACATTGGCCAAGCATTTAGTCACAAGTCAAGCAAAAAATCATGAGTCCTTACTCATATTTGATTTATAAGGAGCGTAACTTTGTAAGGATGATAAGCTTTAAACTATTAGAAAATGAAAATAACTTGTTTTGCATCATTTTTTAACATCATCTTGATTGTTCATATTTGATTCATAGGGTGCGTGACTTTGTAAAGATAAAAAATTTCAAACTATTTCAAAATAAAAAAAATTTGTTAATATCATTTTGCATCCTTTTTACATTTTACATCATCTTGACATCTTTTAACATTGACATTGTCATGCATCAATTAACTCAGCTAGAATTGTCTTTCATATTGCTTAGATGATCTTGATCTCTTAGCTACCTATAGTTCTAGCTTCATTGTTATGCTTGCTGCATATGATAAACATTCATTTCATAAACTCACACTTGTTGCACATCATAAGATTTCTTGTCATTCAAGTCCTTGTGCCTACTTCCGATCAAACACACCAATGACTCCTAGTTCAAAGATCGTACTACTAGTTGCATCTCATAAGCCTTTGTACATGTTGTTCAAGTCCTTGTGTCCACTTCCTATTAAGGACACCGTTTACCCCTGGTTTAAAGACCGTCTTATTTGTTTCATCTCATAACTCTTTTTTTAACTGTTGAAAGGTCTTTGTGTCTACGTCATTCTATAGCACATTGTGCTTATTACTTCTTAATGGCTTATGCACTTGCCACACCTCAAGCCTTACACTTCTTATCTCATAACATGTTATCTTTCATAGGTTGTCATGCTTTCTTAATCTTAAAGCTTTGGTGCTTGCTTCTTCTCATAAGTTCTTGTGCATTCTTTATCTTATAGACTTCTATACCTGCATACCTCATAGGTCCCATAGTTATCCCGTTTCGTAGGTCCATGTATCTATCTCATCTTGTGAACTCTAATGTCAACTAATCTCAAGCTATGGTTCTTGCTTCTTCTTATAGGTACTTATGAATTCTTTATTTCATAGACTTCAGTACATACCCATCTCATAGGTTCCAAGGCTATCTCATTTCATGGACCCATGTGCCTATCTTATCTAGTGAGCTGTGACGTAAACTAATCTCAAGCTCTTATACTTGCTTCTTCACATGAGTTCTTATATATTCTTTATCTCACATACTTTTGTACCTACCCATTGTATAGGTCCCACGGCTATCTCATTTCACAGGCCCATGAGCCTATCTCATCTTATGAGCTTTGATGTTAACTAATCTCAAGCTCTTATGCTTACTTCTTCACATAGGTTCTTGTGCATTTTTATTTCACAGATTTCTGTACATACCTATTTCATAAATCCCATGAATCTCTCATTTCATAGGTCCATGTATCTATCTCATCTTGTGAGCTCTGATGTCAACTAATCTCAAGCTTTTGTACTTGCTTCTTCTTATAGGTTCTTGTGCATTCTTCATTCCAAAGACTTTTGTACATACCTATTTCATAGATCTCATGACTATCTCACTTCATGAGTCCATGTATCTGTCTCATCTTATTAGCTATGATGACAACTAATCTCAAATTTTTGTACTTGTTTCTTCTCATAGGTTCTTGTGCGTTCTTCATCTTACAGATTTTTGTATATACCCATCTCATTGATCCCATGGTTATCGCATTTCACAGGTCCATATATCTATCTCATCTTATGAGCACTGTGTCAACTAATTTCAAGCTATGGTTCTTGTGCATTCTTTATTTCACAACTTCGGTATATACCCATCTCATAGGTCCCAAGGCTATCTCATTTCACAGGCCCACATGCCTATCTCATATTAGGAGCTCTAAGTTAACTAATCTCCAACTCTGGTGCTTACTTCTTCTCATAAACTCTTGTGCACTCTTCATCTCACATATTTCTACACATAACTCTTGTGCATTCTTCATCTCACATATTTTTATACATACCTATCTCATAGGTCTTATAGCTATCTCATTTCACAGGCCCATGTGCCTATCTCATCTAATGAGTTCTGATGTCAACTAATCTTAAAGTTCTTATGCTTGCTTCTTCATATAGGTTCTTGTACATTCTTTGTCTCACAGGCTTCTATACCTACTCATCTCATAGGCCCTATGGCTATCTCATTTTACAGGCCAATATGTTGATATCATCTTGTAAGCTCTGATGTTAGCTAATTTCGAAGCCCTTATGCTTGCTTCATCTCATAGGTTCTCATGCCTTCTTTATCTCACAAGCTTTTGTACGAACACATTTTATAAAATTTCATGGTTTCTACTCTCATAAGTCCATAACTTGTCTTGTAGGCCCTTTTGCACATACATAGGACCCATGCCTAATTAGGCTTCCATGCGTATGCACTCCTAAGATTGCACACCTCATAGGTTAGCGTGCTTGTTCTAATAGTTTTTGTACTTACACCACTTGATGTGCCTCACATCTACTCACCTCATAGGCCGTTATACCTATTACGTCTCATAAGATATCGTGCTTTCTTCATAGACCTTCATGCTCACTACAATTCATAAGCTTATGCACATACTTACCTTATAGCTTCCTGCTTGTTGTACCTCATAAGCCATCATGCCTGCACTTGTTTACCTAAGAGGACTGCATACCTATATCATCTCATAGACTCTAACTTCAAGACTTCATGCTTACTTTAATCCATAGGTCTCTAGACCTTCTCCATCTTACAAACTTTATGCTTCTATATAGACTTCATAGGTTCTCGTGCATTCTTAATCTAATAGGTCTATATGTTCGTGGCATCTCATAGAATCTTATCTACCCACCTTATAGGCTTTCATGTGTTGTACCTCACAGGTTAGCACGCTTGTTCTTATAGGCCTCCCTCACTTACCAACTAATTCCTCACGTAAGTTCATATCATAGGTTTCTACTTATTTTCTTAATCTTATAGCTCTCTATGCTCGTGGCCTCTGACAGACTTCTAACTACCCACTTTATAGGCTTTCATGCTTGTTGCTTTCAAAAATCTATCTCTTGTCTATTATGAAAGACTTCGTGCCTACATAGGTTTTATGGTTATGCACTCCTAAGCTTGTTGTACCTCATAAGTTAGCGTGTCTATTCTTACGCACTTACCAACTAAGCCCTCGTGCAAGTTCATCTTATAAGTCTCTACGTGCACTTCATCTCCAAGGTCTTAGTGCCTATTTTAATCTTAGGCCTAATGCCTATTTTATCTTGCGGCTTTTGTGTTAGCTCATTTTAAAAGTTGTAGTGCCTATCCATCTTACAAGTACCCGTGTTCATACATCCTTAAGGCCTAAGCTAACACATGTGCTTATTCATAAGCTTTGTGTATTTTGTGCATCATAGAATGTTGTGCTTGTTGCATCTCACAAGTCTCATGCTTCACATTTCAGAGGCACTCATACCAGTTTTTCTTAAAGGCCCACGTGCTCATTCCATCACTCATGCCTCTTATATCTCATAAACCTTCACTCCCATTATAGTTGAATTCTGCAAGGCTTTCCGTTATCTCACATGTCTATGTTCTATTCTCATCTTATGCTATACATGTTTGACTCATCTTATAAGCCTCATACCTGCCTTATTTTATAGGTCTTGTGCTTATTCATCTCATACGCTTACATGCCTAGTATGCCTTATGGACCTTTGTTCCTACTCTTTTTCCAAAGCTCTCGTGCCTTTCCTCATACCAAAAGTTAAAGTTTGAAATCTTATCGACCCTTTTACTTCTTAACAATGTCTGGAATCTGATCGGCCCCACCTCCACTTTCATCAAAAGTCCAAAACTTGACTAGTACCCTTACTTTCAATAAAAGTCCAGAACTTGACTGACACCTTTACTTTTATCAAAAGTCCAGAGTCTAACTGGCACCTTTACTTTTATCAAAAGTCCAGAACTTGACTGGCACATTTACAGTCCAAATTCTAGAGCTTGACTGAAACCTTTACATTTTCCTTAAGTTCCGAATCTGACTGGCACCTTTACATTTTCCCAAAAGTCTAGAATCTAACTCGCATCTTTATATTATTTCAAAAAGTCCAGAATCTGACTAGCACCTATTCATCTTCCCAAAGTCCAGAATCTATTTGGCACCTTTTACATTTTCACAAAACTTGACTAGTGTACAATGCTTGTGTTACACAAGACCACAAATAAAACTAATTCACTTCTTTACCTATTTCGTACTAATAATATGAAAAATTTTATTATTCATATTATTTAGTAAAAAATGATTAAATAGGGGCAACTATGAATACCCAATTTTATCCTCATCCCTTTCAAAAATAAATTTTAAAATTAAAAATTAATTATAATGATTCGATTTTGTAGGAGATTAAGAAAATAGATACAAAGCTAATTTACAATTCAAATTCAAATTTTCAATTTTTAAATGTAAAATCAGATTTAGAAGTGGTCAAAATAGTTTATATATTTTTAGGAGAATAGATGAGAAAGAAAAAAAAAACTGATTATTGGTCATCAGAAAATAAGGAAGCCTTTATTAAAATAAATATATAAATAATTAGGATCTAGGATTTTAGAAAATGCCTATAAATAGGAAGCTTAGGTGTTCAGAGAGGGGGATGACTTTTTAATACAGAAACAAAAAAGAGAGAATCAAGACCTCTTTGAGAGAGTGAGAGAGAGAAAAAAAGAGAGAGAGAGAATTGAACCTCTTTAAGAGAGAATTCTAGAGAGAGTGGAGGAAACAAAGAGCAAAACAAGGAGAGGGGATCAAAGAAAGCTAGCTGACAGCATCAAAAATCCTAAAGCACATATTGAGACCAATAATAGAGAACAAATCGAAGGAGGGATCCAATCGTAGGGAGAAAAAGAAAAACTTTCATTCAGTGTTCTCTTTTTTATTCCTTAGTTTGTTTATCATCATCCCTTTATCTAGTAAAGATTCTCCGTCTTTGTTCGTTTTCCATCCTCCCTTTATCTAATAAAGATTCTTCTTCTTTGTTTGTTTCTCATCCTCCCTATATTTATTGAGGATTCTCCTTCTTTATTTATTTATTTTGTACATTCTTCTCTTCTCTTTCATGATCTAACACTTTTTGCAAGTGTAATAATAAATAAACAAATAAATAAATGAAAAGAGAAAATTCAATAAAATTTCCTTTCTAAAAAAAATTTATAAATTTTTCTAACCCTAAATTTCTTCTCCCTCAGTCAAACCCTAAAAAATAAAATTCAAATCCATGAAAATTTCTTTCTTTTTAACTTCAAGTATTCCCTTTTTTGCAAACCCTGAGAAAAACTTTTTCTAACTCTAATTTTTTTTTGCAAATCCTAAAAATAATATTTTTTTAACCCCAAAATCATTCAATTTTTTGCAAGCTCTAAAATAAACTATTTTTTCAACCCTAACAATTTTGCACATTATAAAAAATTTAATTTTTTCAAATCTTAAAAAAAATTCTTTTCATAAATTCTAAAAATCCTAATTTCTTTGCAAATCCTAACCTAAAAAAAACTGAATTCCTAAATCAAATAAGAGTTATTTTCTTATCATTTTTGTTTGTCCTTGTATTTGTTTATTTATTCTATATGTCTCTTATTTGTTCCTTTTTGCATGCAAAATCCCATATTAATAGGTATATCAATTTTTGGTTATCTAAAAAAAAGTGTCTTTTGAATTCACGCAACAGCTAAGCAATTTTGATAGAGTGGAAGATTCACCTTTAACGTTGCTTGAATCGTAAGGGTTTATTGAGTAGTCATGTGCTAAATTGAACCATGTGTAAGAATGGATTTACTTTAAAAAAATAATAAAGGAAAATCAAGTTTTTCAAAAACAAAAAAAAAAGAATAAAATCTTTGAACTTACTCAATTTTCAAAAAAGAACTCCATAATAGCTTTGATTCTTCCGTTGTATATGGATGATGCGTAAAAGTGAGAACCTGACCCGTCAAGTCCAAAAATTTTTTAAATTTTTTTTAGGTTCAAAATATTTTTAAAATTATTATAAATAAGAAGTAATTTTAAACATATTTTCTTTATAAAAAATAAAAAATGAAAATTTTATTTTATTTCATAAAAATAAAAATATAAAGTGCCAAGATAAGTTCTCTTTTTTAAAATATATTCCTTTAATACAAAAATGAAAAAAACAATAATATTTTTATAAATAATTTATTTCTTTAATTCAAATGATTTTTTTATTGTGTTTTCTTTTTGTAAAAAATAAAATTAAAATCTCTTAAAAATTGTAAAAATTTGAAATAAATCTAAAAAGTAATAATAAAAAACAAATTTGAAAATAGTAAAAAGTATAAATTGTTTTCTTTTAAAAGTGAAATAAATATATTTAAAGTTAAAATAATTTTTGCACAATTAATTAGTAAGTAACCATTTTAATCAACGAACATCGTAGGGTACTAATATCTTCCTTACACGTAAACAACTCCCGAGCCTAAATCTGGTTCTGAAGATTTTTGTTTAAGTTTCTCCAATGTTTTCTTTAATAAACTTTAGTGGCAACTCCCTGTCTTTAGCTTTTTTTGAAAAAAAAAATGATTCCAACCCTTTTGCTATAATTTTTCCTTTTCTCTATCCGGTCACCATTTGTCGTGATCCTAGTTGCGACACGAACCATCTAAACTCTTGAAGATTTGTTACGAGCCTGCGTGATGGAATAATAAGGAACTTGGAAAGAGTGCCTACCCTTGATAGAATTTACATACAAGAATAACTATCACGCTAGCATCGGGATGGCATCTATGAAGCATAGTATGGAAGAAATTGTAGAACACCCTTATGTTGGTATGAGTCTAGAGAAGCGATTCTGTATGCCCCTGACTTAATTCAAAGGCAGAACGATCAGATCAAGATGATCAGGGAGAAGATCAAGGTTTCTCAAGATAGATAGAAAAGTTACTATGATGGTCGGAGGAAACCTTTAGAATTTCAAGTGGGAGACCGTGTATTTTTTAAAGTTTCACCCACCACTGGAGTCTGTAGAGCCTTAAAATCTAGAAAGTTGTTACCCAAGTTTATTGGATCCTTCGAAATCTTGCAAAGGGTTGGCTCAGTAGCTTACCGAACTGCCTTGCCACCTAGTCTTTCAAATCTGCATCCAGTCTTTCATGTGTCTCAACTCAAAAATACATCCCGGATCCATCCCATGTGATTGAACTTGATCTTGTCCAAGTTCGAGAAAATCTCTCTTATGATGTATTTTCAGGGAAGATTTCTGATCGTCGAGTCAAGCATTTGAGGGAAAAAGATGTATCTCTGGTGAAAGTGATATGGAGTGCAAATGATGAAGGAGATGCAACTTAGGAGCTTAAAGATAAAATAAGGATGCCCTATCCTCATCTCTTCTAAACGAGTGAATTTTGGGGGCAAAATTCTTAAAAGGATGAGAGAGTTGTAATACCCTATTTTTGTTATTTATTAATTTTGTATTTTGTGTGAATTGTTAATACATGATGATTGAAATTAGAAGAGTTTTAGATGTGTGAATTGCAGGATTTCTTGTTATAGCAAAATGCATCTCACTGTCGCTAGAATGACAAATAGAGCGCGTGGATCTAGAGGGATATTTAAGGAACTTTGACGCAGAAAAACCTTCATTTCTTACCAGACAGTCTTTTTCTATTGTTTTCTCTCTGTTCTCTCACCTTCTTCCCTTAGAGAAAATCTTCTCGAAGCTGAACTTCTTCCTGATCCAAATGAGAATATCTACTTAGTGCGGATCTAGGTAAGTTCCTGGGACTTGGTTCCCCTATTCTACCTTTTCTTTCTTGATTTCTCATCTCAAGGGTCTCTATTTCGTGATAATTGGAAGATTTGAGAACCTTGAGCTTTATTTCTCTCTTTAGAACTCACAAATATTTTGATCTAAGAAAATCTATTATAGGTATGGGGAGCTTACCTGAACTAGCCTTATTCATTTACTAGATGCTTTATATGTATAATTTCATTTTAGGGTAGAACCTAGAGTAAGCATGACTGAGTGGATTGACTGTTGTTGGTGGACGTAATGAGCCTGATGTGTGTGATGGGGTTCTTTGTTGTTCTGTGAAATTATTTATGTTTGAAATGCTAGAATATATATGCTGAAATTAGTGGATAAATGCTGATATTTTATGCTAGATATAGTTGTGATAAAAGTTTGAAGTGCTAAGACTGGCTAAACAAAGATAAATAATTGTGCTACATCATTCTAATTTTCATCATTCTATTGTTGAGTTACATGTTTAGGTGGTTAGACATGTAACGATAGAAAATGCTAAGCTATGCTGTAACACCCTCAATTTTGTTGCCCTGATATAGAAAAATAGAAAATGAGTGTGAGGCCATGTTATGCATTCGCTCTCAATAGATTGTGAATGCACATGCAAATGTCATTCATCACCCTACATTCCCCCATACTTCCAAAATCGACTCCATCTCCTATGTCCCAATATATCTCTATAACTATTCACATTAATTCCCTTTAATGATATTTACTAGTCATATACTTTCTTCCATCCCTTTCTTATCATTCAGTTAAATAAATCATGTTTAAGATCATTGTTCATGGGTAAGTGTAACCGTCAAAAAATAATAAAGAATTCTAAAAATAAGCTCTCAAATTATCGTCTTCAATTACTAAAAATTTCTTAAATTAATTATTTGAACTTAAAGGATGCAAAATTAAATAAGGATTCAATGAACAAATAAATCATCAATAAAATTTAAAGCAAGTGACACGACACAATTCTTGGCTAAACTTGTAGAAGAGGAACCTAAGGAATATGAGTTTACTCATTCAATCTTTTATGTTATTATTCTGTTTAAATCTAAATCTGATTTCTTTGTGATTACCAATCATTCATACAAATACTATTAATACCCAATGGTTATGTAATATTAATATCCTTTCTCTAAATTAACATCCATAATGGTCATGCAAAATATCAATTAAAGAAAGGTTAAAGCATTTATGAACTTGTTAATTTAATAATGATTGTAACAGAAAGATTGGTTTGGTTTACCTAATCCTTTGTCTCATTTAATCCTAGAGATCCATTAACTAATCGTGGTACAGTTGCTTACGATGTAATTAATAAGGTTATATTACGAATGACAGATTCACAACATACAATTATGCTCAATAGGATAAACACTAATCACACATAGAAATCAAACTTAGATTCAAATAACAAAATTACATAAATTCATGAACAAGAGTTCTCATAGCCTTAGCTATGGACTTAATTACTTATACTAAAGGAAAGAACTAAAACAATCATAAACAAAGCCATAGTGAAAAAGAAATAGCAAATTAGATTATTCCTAAGGATTAGGGATGAGAAGAGTTCCTGGTCTTCAAATATGATGTAACATCCTTATTTTATTCAAAACAATAAGAAAATAATTTCGTAGTTAACAAGGAAAAATAAAATTAAAATCCATTTGTCAACCGAATATAACACGTGGAATTATAAGACATTTCATTTATTATACTCAAACTTATAAAAATTTAGAAAACAATCCATGGGAGTTAAACAAATTAAAAGGAAATGTAAAATAATATTAATACATATATTGTTCAAAAGAGTTTACAAGGGGTTGACATTAGCAAAATATAACATCAAAATATTTTAGGACTCATTCATAACATTTACAAAATACAAAATATAACAAATCCTAGTGAGCAGCCTATCTGAAACAATACTAGTCGTCCCCATGCCACCTATAACACCCTAATATTTATTGATATAATTTTCTTATTTAAATATAGAAACACTAACATGATTTACGTAAAATAGGTGAAAGATAGATGAATGTAGAAAATATTCCTGAGTATGTAGATTCTAAATCAGTGAAAATGTGTAAAATTTAAAATCTCATTTATATATTTTTCAAGATTCTCAGTTACAATTTAAAGAAAAGCTAAACTGTCATATTAATCATCCTTCACAGTAAATTTATCAAAGTACTTTAAATCCAAATTAAAAACTTTCATCAGTGTAATTACATAGGGTAAATAACTTTGAATAGAAACTTAGTCAATAATATTATTACAGTCCTTCAAAATAAATTATATTTTGAAAAAGCAGTTTCCTTCCTACCATTCCTTGCGAGTATGACCCTAGAATGGATCGATCTTCTTTACTTGAAAAATAGTTGTAAGGGTGAGCATCCCTTACCCACTAAATCTTAATTCATAAAATAAGGGAATCAATGCAGAAAGTATTTTCAAAAGCCACATATAATAAGTTAGGAACAATCGATTTCTAACAAATTCATTCATCATTTGATTAATTAATATCTATTCCTCCTTGTTTAATATGATAATTCAATTATTCAATTCATTTCAACTTTATCATATTGATTCCAAAATATTTATCAATTTGTATTCAAAGTCCATGCATTCTCTACTTCTTCTAGCATACACATGTAACATAACTTTTTTTATTATTTAAAAATAATTAATCCATTCATATCAATTTCCCTCCAAACTTAACTTCTCAATTAAACATACAATAATAAATCATGAAAGCACATTATTTTACACTTAGCCAAATATCATCATCCAATCCATAACTTTGTACCACTTTATCCCTTTCACTTTCAAATATTCCATCAATTCAACGGTACTTTAGGTACTCTTGGGTCCCTAAATTGCTGCCAACGTACTCTCTTTATTTACGAAGGACTTACACAGCATAGATAGTCGATGGTAAGCTAAACCACACACGGAAACAATGTATGCGTTCACAGCCTTCCAAGCAAAGGTATAGTTAGGAGTTCGATCAAGAAATGAGCGTAAGGCTTGTAAATGCTTCTCACCTTTACATTGTGTACACATTAGTGAACCGCATTTACCACTCTCATTTCTTCTAGATTTTCACAATCAACTCCAGACCCTATACCCCAAGTGTATCCCTGAACTATCTATACCATATTTTAATCGTGGCACATCACTTTATACTATTCTAATACATATGTTGCAACTACATTAATCGATGTATTACAACATGTGTTATAAACTTACCCGTTAATGTATTACAATACATATATCATAATCGCACTAATCGGTGTATTTTTAACACATGTACTAGTATCCCTGTTTCTTTCCTCACACATTCATCACTTTTTATATCGCATAATTTCCCAAGAATCATACTCATACATTCCTATAAACCATTATATTTTACATCCCCTTTTTTTTATCATTTGATTAATCAAAACATTCAGTAATTTGTATATCCCAACAATTCTGATTCACATATTAATACATCTATTCTTCCCAGTACCAACTAAACTTCATCAAATTCATACAATCATTATATTCTATTATTTAAGTACATAACCTCAAATAATAAAACATTATCATATAATTCAGCATAATCATCATGTTCTATAACGTCAACAAACATTTATCAGGTAGTAACACATTAACACACATTATGCTGGGGATCGACAACCCTCAGACTCAGCCCAAATCATGTAACTTCATAATAATTCACCAGAGATCATATTTCCTCAATCTCAATAGAGTCTTCTAACTTAGAGTTCAATATTCTCTGTCTTTTATCACTTAACTCATATACATCCCAAGTAACTTAGTCCTAAAACTTCTTAATGTTGTTCTAGCACATAACTTTTGCTAAGAATCTGATTCTAGTGATTTCAAATAAACCCAAAACCTTTCTTTATACCAAAAATCCACTTTTACCATATGTTTTTATAAAAATTATAAATTATTACTAAAATAGGTTACTCGGATTCTCATGAGGTCACTACCTATAGAAATAAAACTAAGGCTCGAGAATACTCCCCTTACTTAGAAATTAGTCTGAGAATTAAGTTCTTCGTGAAATCTAGGGAGAAACTCCACATTTCAATCAATAATACTTCCCAAGAACTAGAGTTCTTTCTAACTTCATAGAATAGATTACTATTAGAAGGAGAAAGAACAGAGAAATAGGAACTAAATTTGAAGGTTAGGCTCCAGAAACTTACTTAGATCCAAGAAGAACGAATGTTTGAGCTCAGATCCAACAGAGATTCAGAGGTATTGAAGGCTTCCTCTAGGATGGGAGAGGGAGAGAACAGAGAAATCAGAGAAAGAAAAGTGGTTTTGGTGAGAAATGAAATTTTTTAACGCAGAAGTCCTTAAATACCCTTCAAACTCGTGCGATCTCGCTTGAGCGATCGGGCTCTCGCTCAAGTAAGCTCTTCCTCGCTTGAGCGAGATAACCAGACAATAGTTTTTCTGATATCCTCGCTTGAGCGAGAGGTATTCTCGCCTGAGTGAGGACAGGTCCAGAGAGTACCCTATTTTCCTATGATACCTCGCTTGAGCGAGCTCTATTCTACTTGGGCGAGCTGCTCCCCGCCTAGGCGAGCTCCCTTCTCGCTTGAGCGAGAGGACATTTGAGGCAATGCTATCCTTTCTCGCTTGAGTGAGGCTTACCTCGCTTGAGCAAGAATGCTCCACAACGTCCAGTCTAGAAAATATCTGTCTCACTTAAGCGAGAAGTCCTGCACCAAAACTTCTATTTTACCCAAAAACAAGGGAATAAAAATGAGGGTGTTACACCACCTCTTTGTCTCTGCAAAATCCTTAGAATCAAGGTCCTCATCTGACCCGAGATAAAGATCTCCTGAATCTGTAGTGGCATACCTACTAGTAATTCGCTCAAAAGTCCATCGGGTTAGTCTTCCGAGATAATCGTGATCATGATATGTGAACAGGTAGGTCATAGCTATTGGAGTTCTAACTGTGCCTTGGTAGAGGCACATTCACGGGGTATGGCAGATTCTATTGTTTACAGGGTATGGTGGATTATATTTTCACTCGTGACTTCTCGCTTAAGCGAAACTATTCCTTCCTAAGCGAGATAACCAGACAGAAGTACCTTCTTGCCTCGATGAGACGTGGTCCAAAGAGTTCCCAATAATATAATTATTATTACATATTCTTAAGTAAATGTCTGTACTCTTTTTTCATGATAATTTAAAACTTTTTTCCTCAAGGAACCCAATTTTCCCAAACAGAGAGTGATATAAGAAAGGGTTATTGGCCTTATTTTTTTTATTGCATGTTTTAATATGATTAAGGCATAATATGATTTTTATTCTTGACCTTCAACATGTTTGAGATACAACTAGTTGTCTACTTTGAGCTTTATTTATTTTTCTTAGTCCCTTGCATTAAAATTATGAAATACTTTGTTAACCTTGAGTTTATGAATGGAGCAATTGACTTGTTGAATTGTTTGATAAATTCTCTTCTACATTTTTTATGTGCGAAAAGAAAGAAAATATGCATAAATATAAAAGAAAATAAAAAATAGCAAAAAAAGAGAAAAAGAGTTACAAATGAATGAAAGGAAGGAGAAGTAAAGATATTGATTGAATGTGAAATATAAAAAATTACTCCAAGAGCTTCATTTATAAACTTAGGGAATGTTTATAATTTTTATGACTTATTACCTCTTTGTATATCCTTTCCATTAATTTATCTCACCTCAATTATATAACCCTTTGGCCATATTACAATTTGAAAAAGACCTCATAATTTTTACTTGCATTCAATTTATTTAGTGGAAAGTTGGTTTATAGTTAAACCTATAATAGTACACTTATTTTTGGAGAAACTCAGTAATATCTTCTTTTGTCCTTAGACGCTTAGAGAAAGAAAGGAAAGTACAGTACTTTAGTTTGATGTTTGAGCAAGAAGTTAAGGAATATAAGATTTTAATTGGGAAACCTTTTGATTACTTATACTCTATGATATTACTCTCTTTGTTCTTTTTATCTCACTTGTCTCGGGTTCCTTGTTGTGATGATATGTTTCAAGTTATTTGCTTACTCTTAACCATGGCTTTACTTTAGGGTAAACAAACCTTAAGTATAGGGTAGTTTGTATTCTGACATGCTTTTACAGCTATATATCTATGTGCGACCATTATTATATCATGTTATTACAGTACGTTCTACAATTATTGTGCAGATTAATATGAGAATATCACAATTGGGTTCTTGGTTCATTTGTGATCCAAATTGGTTAGAAAATAGGGTTTGCTACAGTCAGCACACCCAGACCTTAGTAGCTAGCACGGGAGTGCTTCGACCACATGCACGGTCATGCTCACCTGCGGGAAGTCCAAATCTAAAGCAATTTTAGGATTTTCAAATCCTATTAAAGAGACATCAAGGGAAGCAACTTAAGCATCCTTTTTTATATCGTTCTCCCCACACCTTATACACATCTTTTACACAACTCTACTCTTAATCTTTTGCACATTCTTAGAGAACTTGGAACTTTGAGCGATTATACTTGAAGACTAGGAACTCTTCTCATCCCCAATCCTCAAGGATAATCTAGTTTACTATTTTCTTTTGACTATGACTTTGTTTATGATTTTTTAACTCTTTTCTCTAGCATGAGTAACGAAGTCCATAGTCAGGGCTACGAAAACTCTTGTTCATGAATTTATTTGATTTTAATGTTTGAATCTAAGTTTGATTTATGTTTGTGATTAATGTTTATCCTATTGCACATAATTGTATGTTGTGAATTAACCATTAATAACATAACCCTAATTAATTACATTATAGGTGATTGTACCATGATTAGTTAATAGATCTCTACGATAAAATGAGACAAAGGATTAGGTAGACTAAACCAATCTTTTTCTTCAAATCATGATTAAATTAGCAAGTACATAGATGTTTTATATTTTTTTTAATTGATATCTGGCATGATCATTGTGGATGTTAATTTGAAAAAAAGAATATTAATATTACATGACTATTTAGTATTTCGCATCTCAGGGTCAGAGGCCGATGAGCACATTAAACTTTGATAGTATTTGTATGAATGATTGATAATTGCAAGAAAATCATATTTAGAGTTAAACAAAAAAATAAGATAAATGCTTGAATGAGTAAATCCATATGCCCTAGGTTCCTCTTCTATAAGTTCAGTCAAGAAGTGTGTTGTGTTACATGCTTTAAATTTCATTCATAATTAATTTATTTTTATACAAGCTTAATATAAATTTCTTTGTTCAAACAATTAAATCAAGAAATTCTTAAAAATTAGAAACAATCTTTGTGGAACAATAATTCAGGAACTTAGTTTATAACTCTTTAGTAATTTTCAACAGGAATCAATCAATGATGAATTTGTCCCTTTTTTATCCTTTTATAATTGGTAAAAAAAAAATAGTACAATAACCATACCATTCTCTTCCAAAACATATAATGTGGAATTGATCCACCAGTGTATTGATCCACTAATGTGAAGAGAACACTGGTGGATCAACTACATATTTTTCACTAACCACTCCCTTTACTACTACTTATAGGTGCAACAAAACAAAGAAAACAATTAGAAAGACCACTAATGTGACCATGATGAAGACCGTGAAACAAAGTAAGTTATCTAGTAAATATTTGTAAATAAATATTGCGAGAAATGTTGAAGTTAGAAAAACTAACCTACAAATAAGCTTAACCTGAATTGAAAATGAGCTTCAATGATAAATTTGCAATGAAGATGATGGATTTAAATGAGCTTTAATGGTAGAATCAATGGAGATAAATATATAGAGTTAGGGTTCAAAATGTCTACAGCGAAGTAAAGAAAACTTAACTGGAGAAAATATTTTTAAAAACAAAACATGTACGGAGTGTATTGTACTTCAAAAATTTTATTTCAATTCTTTTTCTTTTTATATTTTTTTAAAATTTTAATAATAATAATAATTTATTTAATAATAAATATTTTTAATCTAATTCAATTTAAAAATATTTAATCAAAATTTACAACATTTTGGTTGCAATATTTATAAATATTGAATCAAATAATAATAAAAACAATTAAATTTAATAAATAAATAAATTATAAAATTTTCTTGCATTGTTTATAAGTATCTTTAAATTATTTATATTTTAAAATTTAATTTAATTTTTTGTAATGATAAAATTAATTAATTAATTTTTTGTACATAAATAAAAAAAATTATTTTAGATTCAAAAAATTATATATTTTGCAGCAAATATTTTCTACACTAATTTTGGCAATAAAATTTATAGGTTATTAAGTTTTGCAAATTTACATACAATTTTTTTTATAAACATTTTGACACAAGAATATATAGAAAATAATCATATTTGATTTACTTTTTTAAAAACTATTTTTAGTTTTTAAAAATAAATTATAGTACAAAGTTATACTAAAATTTATTTTTAAAAACAATGTAGGAAGTTGTAAGGATCATTGCAACTTATTTTTCAATTTTTTCTTGAAAAAATTTTTGGCAATAAAATTATAAGTTTTTCCTACCTTCTTTTCTAAAATATTTTATAAGAAACTTATTAAATTGCTGCAAATTTTTATTCAAAAAATTTTCATTGGAAATAATTAAATTTTTCTGAAAAATTTTATAATTTTTCTAGAAAAGAATTCACATATAATAACTACAGTTCTAGTAGTAATAATTGTTAATATATTTTATTATTAAATAAAATTCCTTGCTAATTTATTTTAAAAATATGAAATATTTTTGTAATATTTAACACAATCTATATTGAAAAAACATAGAACATGTTTCCTCGGATTAGCACAATTAGTTAAATTATGGGACCTAAATTATTAGTATACTAAATTATTTTTTTTTAATATATATATATATATAATATTTTTTATTCTCTTATTTCTTGTTTTTTCTTTTCTTCGCTCTTGTAAAATTTATCATAAATTTCTTTTAAAATAATATATAAAATATTTTTTAATGTATGTTTAAGTACACAATAAAAACTTATATATAATAATTTTTTATTAAAAATCATAAGATATTATGAAACTTAATACATTAATAATATTATATTATAATTATAATTTATTATTTATTATTTACTTTTTATGTATTTTTTTAACATACGTTAGTAATATTAGACATTATAATTTAATAAACAATTATTTTTAATAAAAATTAACCATAAATGATGTTCTAGTATAATAAAAAAAAGATAAATTTTCTCTATAATTTTTTATTTTAGTTTCTAATATTTTAAAAATATTAACTTTTTACTTCTTGCACTGATAGTTTATATAAAAAAAATGACGCACAATGTAAAAAATTAATGAGTGATGGCATGTGAAATAATTCATCATTTAACGGTTATTAAGGCTAAAATAACAAATTTTTAAAGCTACAGAGATTAAAACAAAATAAATAATTCTGTAAAAGCAAAAAGTATAATGTGATATGTATATAAAATTTGATGTCAACGTCACAGTGTCCGAAGTCATTTAATTTTTTCCCGCGGAATCCGCTGCTGATCACAATCCAACTCCAACTGTCTCTCCCACTCCATTAAGACTCTCCCCATTCCCTCATTACTCCAAACCACAAATTCCATCTTCCCTTTCTCTGCTCTCCCTTCTCCTCTCATGTCCACGGCGGCTGCGCCATCTTCCGCCGCCACCACCACTGCTACAACCGGCGTCGGTCTCGGCTACGGCATCGCCATCGCCGTCAGCATCCTCGTCCTCATCTCCACCATCATGCTCGCCTCCTACGCCTGCGTCAGAATCAAGGCCAATGACCGACGCGGCACCTATTACAGCAACAATCACAATGATAACCATAACAGAGAAAACATTACCCATGATTCGGGTGGGCCTGTGATTGTCATGGGCTTGGAAAAGTCCATGGTTGACGCCTACCCGAAGATGGTCATTGGAGAGAGCAGGAGGCTACCCAAGCCCAATGAAGGCCCATGTGCCATCTGTTTGTCTGAGTATCTTCCTCAAGAGACGATACGGTGCGTTCCGGACTGTCACCATTGCTTCCATGTCGAGTGTGTGGACGAGTGGCTGCGGACGAGTGCCACGTGTCCGCTGTGTCGGAACTCTCCCGCTCCTACGCCGGCGGCCACTCCTCTGTCGGAACTGGTTCCTCTGGCTTTCCACGCCAGGTGAATGATTGGTTCTTGTTTTGTAAGTTATGGCTAATATTGCTTTTTAATTTTTTTAATATTAACCAATTTGTCGAAATAAAGTTTTAATACGGTTTCGTAATTTTATATTTTCAATTTTTCAATAGCATTGCTTTGGGATTCTGGTTTCGAACTTTAGTGCAATATCATAGCATTAAATTAATCATTTTATCATTATAAAATATTAATCACAAATCTGCAACATATATGTTCAACTGAATTGAACTTTCTATGTGTTGCCTTTAAAGGGAAGGAGAGAGTAGAGGAATCTATAAGTTAGTTCCCTAACCTTGAAGAATTTTTTCAATATGAGAAACTGACAATGGTTTTTTCATTTATTTTTGTGGTGTGACATAAAGGTTGTGATGTGAACAATATTATGCACAATTTCTGTGTATGTTTGGATTTAAGTTGGAAGACTTGTAAACATAAATTCAATGCAGCAGGACATTAAAAAAATAGGTTGATTCATACACAAATCTAAACATGCTATTAGAAATGAAGTGAAAAGTGAAGAGAGATTTTGAAGATCTAACGATGACACCATAAAAATAAAAACTAGAAGTCAGCCAATTAAAATGCCTACATTCTGATATTTAAGTATTCGCTATATATTGGTATATATTGTAGAAATTTCATTCATCACTTCATAATTATTAAACATTCATCACAAATGTGCAAACACACATCCCCACACAAGGTCAACTAGCCTAAGCTTTCTATGACTTAAAGCTTTATGCAGAGCTAAACATTATGTAGCATTTAAAGAGTAGTGGAATACTGTGTGAGGGAATTTTTCACTTTAGAAACCATCAGTTATTATAACTGCTGCATCATAATATGTTGTGATGTGAACGGTTGTTACTTGTTCTTAAAGGGATAAGGCTTTGTTTGGTAGATCGAAAGAAAGTGTTTAAAAAATAAGAGAGAAGAAAGGAAGAAATAATTAATATAAAACTCTTCAAATTGAAAAAACTTAAAAATGTATTAGAAGTGTTTTGGAGGTTTTATAAAATTTATTTTCTCGTTTGAAAATCTCTAAAAAAAGGATAATTAGTTTGAAAGTCTTCTCTTTCTTTCATATATTTTTTAAAAATTAACTTTCAAATAAAGTCTAAGAAACTAAATATTATGATCAGTTCATATTTAAAGACACTAGTGTTAAAATATTAAGTTGTACAAGCTATGTAATCTACATAACAGACTATTATGTCAGAGATTAATAGAATAATTTAAAAAATAATAGACTAATATGCATTATTTTTGTTTGAGTGCCTAATTTTAGTTCTTACTATGTCAAAACAATGCCTTTAGGCTGCTACACCTATCCCTAGTGTAAATAACAGAAGGAACTAAACACCGCTAAAAAATTGGTAAGGTTTGAGAATGAAAGTGGACTTATCAGCCATCACATTGTAGTCTAAGACTATGAGACCTGTGAGATATATTATTGTCCTCTTAGTTCATGTAATGGTTTGAGATTGTTCTTCTTTCATAGAGTATGTTTAGGAAGAGATTTTTAAAGGGAAAAAATGACATATTTTTTAATTTTAAATTAAAAGAATTATATATTATTTATAATGACAAATACATTATTAATACATTAAATTTTTTATTAATATATTAATTTATATATTTTACTTTTAAAAATATTAATATTAAATGTATTTATTTAAAATATAATTTTTATTCTTCTTTTCCCTCCCTCCTTTCTCCTCCCTCCTTTCTCCTCCCTTTTCTCAAAATATTCTTCTGAAATTGCGGAAAATGTTGCTAGTGAAATTAGAGTATTCCAATATTCAACTTTTATATTTATCGTCTAGTTACCAAATATCCTAAATAACTGAGCGAGAAACAGGCCTACCTTATAAAGTAGGAAAAAAAATCAGTTTCTCTCCCTCACTGCAATTTATGCTAATATCATTCAACGCCCTTTAGTTTTGACTTTGTTACTTTATAGTGGTTTCTGTCCGTTACTTAAATCTTAACGGTCAAAAGATATTTGAATTATTCACTGCTACCTCAATTAGTACGCCTGCAGGATTACTACAAAATTCCAAATTCCTCGAGAAATTCACAATACCTTTCCTTTAAAGCAAAGCTATTTGATGCAAAAGCTAGCTATTCATGTGAAAATTATAGCAATTTTTTTAATAACCAATCATAGTTGAAGAAAGAACGAACAAACAAAAGTAGTAAAGTCGATCAAATGCGAGAAACTTTTTTTTTTTTTTTCAATTTTCTCTATTCTAGAATGGTATAAACTGTTTGTTTTGGTATAGACGGACAGTGAATTGAATTGCAATGTGCACCAACAGGGGAATTTTTTTCTGATATTTTTTAAACCATGATATGATTTGATTTGTGAAGTATTTTTTATTAGTTTATCGTCCGAAGAAGCACTACATCAAGAGCACTTTTTATGCATACATGTTATGTTCACTGTAAACACAATTTTTTTCCGGCGCATTATGCTAAAAATGCAGTGTTATAGTATTTCTGCACATTTTTTTTACATCATTTTCCAGCACTATGTTTATCCTGGTGTAATATGTAAGAAAATATTATATTGCATAATAAATGCTATAACAAAAATGCATTTACAGCGCTCAAAAGAAGATGCATGGTAATAAATGACTTTATTTCAATGCTTAATAAATGCAAGTGATGTAATACATTAAACTATTACACCGCATATTAGGAGAAAATGTTGATGCTTTAACGTCCATAATTGTGGAAAGAGTTGAAGATTCACCGACTCATGCGTGTTAAAATGTCCAAGAGAGACACGTTTTTGACTTAACGGGAATTTGCAGTATAAATTTATTTAAGCAAATTTTAAGTAAATTTGATAAAAAAAATTAATTTTTTTAAGTAAAAAAATTACTTAAGTTAAAATTGTAAAAAAATTTAACATTTTATCTTTTTTTCAAACTATAAAAAATTTGAAGAATCATTATAAAAAAATCTTGCATTTATCATATCACTAAATATTTTAAATGTATTATTTAGTATGCTATTCATGCTAAGTATTAGTGAGATGTAACTATTTAGAGTTGAGTTAAATTATTGAGAATGATGATAAGGATTATAGAAATGATATTTTGAAAAATTTGTCAAAAAACAATTGTAGTATCACATGAGTTGGGACCTTTAGATTTTGTAGTATGATCACAAAATATGACCTCATAATCTTACACAAATTTTTTTCAAATTTTATGTAATTTAGAGAGAAAAAAGATGAAATTTTAAAAAATTTTGCAATTTTAACTTAAGTAATTTTTTTTTTACTTTAAACGAAAATCACTTTTTTATTTAATTAGCTTAAGTAAATTTATTTTAGCTTAACCAATTTTTTTTCTTTCAAAATTGCTTAAATAAATGTTTTTTGCCTAAGCAAATTTAGACTCTATGCTATAATTTCTACTAAAACTATAGAAGTTCTAGATCCATAAAAATGCTCATAACCAATGTTTTAATACTAAATTTGATGAAAATTATAAAAAAATATAATTATTACAAAAATAAAAGAGTTTTTGTTACAGTGAGTCATTTTTTTACAATTAATTCAATTTATACAATTGTATTTTCATTTTTTTTTTGTCTCTTCTCTACTTTCCTAGGGTATGTGAATATTACTTTGAGGGATCAAGAGTCTTGCAAGAGATTCCTATGAAGAATTCTATCTTCTTTCATCTTATTTTTGTTTGCATTTATGCTATTATGTGTATTTAAACATATGTGATTATGAGATGATGAATTAGTAATTTTTTATGAAAATTTATTTGATTTTACAAAGCTACTTGCAAACCCCTTTAGAATCAACTTACATGTCTCTTCTATTGTTCAAATATTCCAATCTTAACACAATGTCTATCCTTGATCTAATCTTTATGTGACATATGCAGAAGTCTGTGGCTGCAATTTTGATAAATTTGGCCTATCAATAAGCTCTTAATTAATGAAGGAAAATTGTGTTATTATTAGTTATTTTTTATATATACTCACAAGCTCTGAATCAGGTTTGGACAGTAGAGTAAGTTTTAACTTAATTAAATTCTACCATTTTGGATATATGATGTTTTTCCAATATTTACATTAACTTTATCAGTTCTAGACTAATGTGACCTCAAATTTTACCATGAGAGTGTGTGAAAGTCCCGCTTCATCTCATCATCTACTTAACCCTCTCTCTTATTTCAAGATTAACGCTTCCAAAAATATGTAAGTGATTGTATTTGAACCCAAATCAATTGAAACCCAAAAAACTATTCACATTAGTGCAAAATAAAATATTTCAACTTAATCTTCCATGAATTAAAATCAAGGGTTTTTAGCTTCATACCTTATATAACCTAAACATATACTAAGTTGTATTTTATGAATACATTTTTAGTAAATTTTTAAGAAAGTACAATGGTCCAGCAAATTTAAAGAGAATTACGCTTTTGTGTCAAAAAGCTAAGTAGATATAGATTACTTGCATGGGTGGGCATCAGTCGGCTTTGGGTTTTGAAATTCAGAACCGATGCTAGCCGACACAAGCTACAGCTGAATCAATTCTAACCATGCGTTCATGGATATTTCGAGTTTTGGATACAGTGGTTTTCGGTCTTCTTTGGTTAATTTTTATGCGAATTATTTGTATTTGTCAGTTATTTTTGTGCGATTTCATATAAGGGATTTTTGTGCGAATTATTTAGATTAATGCAGTTTTATTTTTCTTTTAATTTAGTTTACTTTTCTTTTATTTTAGTTTTTATAATTTTTTCTGGGCCATGTATTTTGACATTAAGAATAGATGCTTGCTGTATTTGAATTTTAATCAATTAAATGTGTTTACCATTTTTACAACCTTTAATCAATGCCTTGAACATGCAATCCATTGCTACCACCGCGGTACTAATGATGTGAGCAGTTACAAAATATTTGCATTACCATAAAAAGGTATTAAAGGACTTTCCCATTTCAACCCAATCTCCCGTAAATATTTGTATTATACCAAGAAATCTCAAATTTGAAGCACACACTCTCGTATCTAAGGCACAATACTTGAGTCAGTTCAGATAACTTTGAATAAGAATATATTTGAAGCAAACTGAGAAACCTATACAAACCCAAACATTTAACTAGTTTGAATCAAAATCAACTCCAAACTATCCAACTAGCAATTTAATTTAGAATTAAATTATCTTCTTTTTTTTATAGCTAAAAATTTAGAATTTTATTTTTTACTCAAAATCACTACTAAAATAATGTAAATTACAAACAAATTTATATACAGATTTTTGAAAGGTTGTTCATAAATTTTATTATTACAGAAAAATTTATAGATATGTTAGACTTGTCTATGATTTTTTCATTGGTAAATCAATATAAACGAATTTTTAAATTTGTCTATAGATTACGAAAGATATTTCTGTATGTAATGTCACGGACAAATATTTTTATCTCTATATTACAAATGAATTTTTCTCTTTGTAATTTATAAATAAATTTTTTTAATTTTTATTTTTTTTAGTTATATAATTATTCCTTGTTATTTCTAATTATCATAATTTTGTAAACATAAAAAAAATTATAAAATCAAAATTTTAAATTTTAAAAATTATTTCAAAAATATTAAATTAAAATTTCATTATCTCAAGTAGTAAACATACAAAGTAATGATGTGAAAAATAAAATAATAATGTTTATCATGAATATTCGACGTGATTATGAGCAGCATCATTATCAGTCAAAAAGGAGGAAGATGATGAATGTCGCATTGGCCTTAAAATTGGCGGTGCTGAAGTTCGTAGAGGAAGAGGAAGAGGAAGAGTTGTGGAGTTACTCGCTTTCATGAACTCAAAGTATGCATGCATATGCTAATGCATCTCCCTCTATATCTTTGATACCACCTTTTTCTCTATCTTTTTCTCTATTTCTTTCAGCCCACTTCTTCTACGCACTCTCTTCGGTCTTCCACATCTTTCATTTTGCTTGTGGAGCTCTTCATTTAGGACATGGACTTGAGTGTGGACTATGTCCTCCACTTCTTCAAGTGTAAGAGAAAGGACATCTTCAGTGATAGATGTAAGAGACATCAAGTTCACAATTTTTTTCCTACAATTTTGTTCTTGTTTAGTATGTTTCTGTAAAGTTTTACATTTAGTTTAATATTGTCTGTTTTAGTGTTCCTCTTTTGTCCCTACTTAAGTTTATGCTTTATGACATTAATTTGAATTATTACATTAAAAACACACTTAAAAGAACCTAAGAGGACTTAAAATTCAGTTAGAGATTATTCTTGAATTTATTTGTTTACTACCTGTAAATTTTTACTGTAAACACATGGTCAGCAATTGCTAATGCTACATGAAAACAAAAACCCCTTCTTAATGCTATCAAGCCACATGTACATCCTTACAATAACAAGATCTTTTGCACATGTTTTCAATTAAAAACAACATGCTTGAACTGAAATTTTTTGTTTTAATCTCTCACAATTTGTTGTATAGTTAGAAGATAATTATCTTTTGATTTTTCTTTAGCCATTCTTATAGGCCAATAAACCTTGGTCATTGGAACTTTTTTACAAAATTCTCCTTAATGTTCTTAACCACGCTAGTCAATAAAATTTGCATGTTGTTCCAAAAATAATTGTAAATAAATAAGAAATGTTTATTTATTACATTAAATAAGTTTTTATGGTAAATATGTAACAAAATATTTTGTAAATCTCTTTGTTATGTCTAAAACACATACCTATTTCATTATATGTATTGCAATCTCGTCTCTTAACATGGTACTCGATACTAATGAGAAATAAACCTAGTCGATATTTTATTTAGTGGACCCATTGTTTATTAGTGAATTTTTTTCAGAACCGTGTTTTCTCTTCAGTTTTTGCACCCTCTTTATTATGAATCTGCCCTCTCCACTTTAGTGCTTCCTCTCGTTCTCGATTTAGGGTGTTTGCCCCTATTCTTGAGTGTTTTGGTTCTCCTTCTTGCGGTCCATGGCATCTTATAATTCTTCAAAGGCTAAGCTTACTATTTTTACCATTCATGTCATTGCTCTTCAAAAAACATAACGTGAGAGGAAATAATATATCAACGAAGACTGTTGCATGCTTGGAGAAGCAACAAACTAGGTTATTTCTTAGTCCTCACTATGGCACAATGCAAAGAGTGAAATAGTTGGGGTCCTCGCTATTCACATGATGGAGCAAAGATGCACCTCTATTATTTGTAGTCTTAAAGTTGCACCTTTTTGTGTGTTTAAGTGTTATGTGACAGGAGTCACACAAAAGGAAGGGTCTTTTAGTTGTTTTCAACTTAGCTCGTAAACTTGGCACTAGACTTACCATTTTGAGTTTAATTGGGTTCGCCAATGTTTTAGTTTATAAGTGATAGAACATGATTTGGGCACTTGAAATTGTAAACTTTTACAATTTTACGAGTTAAATCTTGATTTTAATAATTTTGGCATACAAATGGTATCATAGTCATAATTTAGTAAATAAGTATATGATATGAAGCATTGGGTCAATGAGGGTTGACTTACATGATTGTCCTTCTAGACACACCAAATTAAAATTATTAGTTTATATTCTTGAACAATTGCTTCGTAAGAAGTATGTAATCTCATTAAAAATTCATGACGAGGTTAGTGATATTTTTTTTGCTGAAACAACCCGAAGTAGCTGATCAATAATATAGTCTGAGGTGTGTAGAATATTGTCCTTAAGGATTATTTCGGTGTAGTAAAAAATCCTCCAAGATACAGCAGACTCTTCTTGTCAGAATGTATAAGGCTCTCAAGAATATGATCAGAAAAGTATATGCATCTTTCGTGCGGTTTTGTGCGATTTTCGCAAAATATTTAAAATGCTTTAATCACTATAATTGTTCATGTAAACATTACATATAACTAAAGATATAAGTAATAATAACAATTAAATTAGAATAATAAAATAAAATAAATAATTAATAAATTCTTTTAAAATTTAATTATATTATTTCCAACAATCCTCCGCTTATTTCAAAAGAATGTAATATAATAAATTGAATTATTTTAAAATGGTTATACCATGAATGTAAATGCTTCAAGTCTGGTGTCTTCTGGACTATGAACCAAACCTAGATAACAATATTTTTTTTTTATGTAATTTAGAGTCCCAATTGATTACATTTATACCATAATTTCTCTTATTGTTAATGTTTTATTGTGCTTTTCGGCCATGCACATGCTTGGATGTTCATGAGTACTCTAGAGATTAAGCTATCATCTCATAGGAGCATTCCCACTCCACACTCATATAGGTGATTCTATCATGTGTATACTACACTTTATACACAACCCATAAGGCATATGCAATATCAGGTCTAGTGAAATTCATCAAATGCATTAGACTCCCAATGATTTATGCATATTGAGACTGAGCAATTGGATCACCTCTATTTTTCTTCAACTGAGTGTTAGCATTATAAGGGCTACTCACTGATTTGACATCAAAATATTTAAATTTATTTAGAATTTTCTCAACATAATGTTCTTGTGATAATATTATACTATCACACTTTCTTATGATTTTAACTCCCAGAATTACACTAGCTTCACCCATGTCTTTCATGTCAAATTTAGATGCAAGAAAGCATTTTGTTTGATGCACTATGTCATGACTAGTACTAAAAATAAGCATGTCATCCACATATAGACAAATAATCACACATTCACTATTTTCTAATTTTGTGTATATACATTTATCAACTTCAACAGTAGAAAAATCATTACTAATTAAAGTTTGGTCAAACTTATTATGCCATTGTTTAGGAGCTTATTTTAGACCATATAAAGATTTGAGGAGCTTACAAACTTTATTTTCTTGTCTAGGAATTACACACCCCTCAGGTTGGACTATATAAATTTCTTCCTCTAACTCACTATTCAAAAAAGCTGTTTTAACATCCATTTGATGAATAATTAAATTATATGTAGTTGCTAAAGCAATCAAAATTTGAATAGAGAAAATCCTTGTTACAGGAGCAAAAGTATCAAAATAATCAACATTTTGTTTTTGTGTAAAACCTTTAGCTACCAATCTAGCCTTATATTTTTCAATTGATCCATCGGGGTTATATTTCCTTTTAAAAATCCATTTGCACCTAATTGGCTTCACTTCAGGAGGTAAATCTACCGAAGTCCAAGTATTACAATTTGTAATGGAATTAAGTTCAGATTGGACACCTTTTTTCAAAACAATGCTTCAGTTGAGGAAAAGGCTTGTGAAATAGAAAAAGGTTCATCATCAATAAGATACGTGTAAAAATCATTTCTAAAATATTTTTCTTTTCTTTGTCTTTTACTTCTTCTCAAATCCTTATGAAAAACATTAAACAAACTATGTATTGGTGTTTCACCAAAATTTTCTAATTTTAATGGAAAAACATGTTCAAAAAATTCAGCATTTTTTGTTTTAATTATTGTCTTACAATCAAACACATCACTTTTTAAAACTAAAAATCTATGCGCAGCACTATGATCAGCACAACCAATAAACATATAATCTGACATCTTAAAACCTATTTTCCTCTTTTTAGGATCAGGTAGCATAACTTTAGCTAAACAACCCTACACTTTTAAAATTTCAAACTAGGCTTATGTCCCTTCCATAACTTATATGATGTTTTACCTGTCCTTTTATATATAATTCTATTTTTTAGAAAAAACATGTCGTTAACAAGGCTTCGCCTTAAAGATTATCAGGTGTATTAGAACTAATTAAAAGAGCATTTATCATTTCCTTTAATGTTCTATTTTTCCTTTCAACTATTCTATTAGATTGAGGTGAGTAAGAAGGCATAACTTCATGAATAATTCCTTCTTTTTCACAATAATCATTGAATAAGGTGTACTCACCACATCTATTTGATCTAACTCTTTTAATCCTTTTATTTAATTGATTTTCTACTTCTGCTTTATATGGAAGAAACATGTTAAAAGCCTCATCTTTATTTCTAAGCAAATATACTGTGGTATATCTAGAAAAATCATCAATAAAAGTCACATAATATTTTTTCTCACCTCTAGTCATACTTTGCTTTAAATCTCCTCAATTAGAATGAAGTAATTCTAGTATTTTGGTGTTTCTTTCTATAGGTAAGCATGATTTTTTAGTTATTTTTGATTCCATACATATTTCACATTTGCTTAAGCATCCATTATTAAAACCAGAAATCAAACCTTGATATTGCATTTCCTTTATATAAGAAGCACTAACATGTCCTAATCTAGCATGCCAAATATCCATAGAGTCAATCAAATAAGCAGAAGATGAAATATTTTCATTGATAACATGAACAACATTAAGTACAAAGAGTTCCTGTTTATTATAACCTTTTCTCACAAATATATTATTTTTTGTCATCACAATTTTATCAGATTCAAAAGACACCTTGACTCCAACCTTCCCCAGTAAACTAACAAAAATTAAGCTCACCCTAATACTAGGCACATGTAGCACTTCATTGAGAGCCAAGGTCTTGCCAGATGTGAGCTTCTGAAGTGTAGGAGGTAAACATATTTTTGTTTGCATAGATGTGCTTGGTAGCCTTAGAGTCTACCACTCAATCACTCACATTAGCCATTAGTAAGACTTGAGAAATGACAGCAACTATAATGTTATCTCCTTCAACTAAATTTGTATTTGGTTTTAGAAGATTGTCACTTCTTTTCCTGTATTTGCATTGAGCAACACAATGACCTATTTTGTCACAAACAAAACAATTTCCTCGACCAATTTTAAAATTAGAATTATTCACTTTTGGGACATAAGGTTTATTATAATGAGACATTTGATTAGGTTTGTTGTCGTACCTTTTCTTATTAGCTTGTATCATGTTTGCCCTTTATACCAATGCCTTTGCCCTTGCAGGCTTGAGTTCCTTCCTATTTGTGTCCTCAATGATAATGTGGGTGATAAGTTCAGCTAGAGACAACGATTTATTCTTATGTTTTAGTTGTTGCTTATAATTCTTCCAAGATTATGGTAATTTTCCAATTAGTAGTCCAGCGACAAAATTCTTAGGCAGTGTGATCATCTCAGCTTTCATGTCTTTTAGTAGCTTGTAGTATTTGTTGATCTGAGTTTTGATATCTTCTTCATTGTTCATCTCTCACTTATAATAGTGTCAAATGATGAACTTCTCTCTTCCGGCATCCTCAGCAATATATTTGAGAATCAGAGACTCCCAAATTCTGTTGGTTTCCTTATAGGAACAATAGACATCAAACAATTCATTAAACATTGTACTGAGAATAGTATGTCTGAAACCTTGTTAGCAAAAGTTCAGTATTCCAACAATTTTGGGGTAGCATTTGAATCTGGTTTTGGTTGCGTGAAAGAATGAGCTACACCGCGCAGGTCAAGAACAAAATAAACACTCTCTTGCCATTGTTTAAAGTTTTTTCCTTGGAATATTTCTATCTTTGACACGTCTGGAAAATGTTTTGCATAGTTGACTATGGAAACAATTAGATTAGGTGCGTTTTCTTGGTTATTTGCAGTGTTATTGATGGGGTTTTCATTATTTATTGATTCAGCCATAATCCTTAAGATTGTTGTCGAGATGACCTGAAGTAACTGATCAATAATATAGTTTGAGGCATGTAGAACACTATTCTTAAAGATTATTTTGGTGTAGTTGAAAATCTTCCAGTATACAGCAGACTATTCTTGTCAGAATGTACAAGGCTCTCAAGAACTATCAAACTTCTCAACTTATAACTCAGAGAAATAAATATGATAAAAAATATATATGCATTTTTTGATTTTCTCAAAATATTTAAAATACTTTAATCACTATAATTGTTTACGTAAACGTTACATATAACTGAAGATATAAGTAATAATAACAATTAAATTAAAATAATAAAATAAAATAAATAATTAATAAATTCTTTTAAAATTAATTATATTATTTCCAACAGGTTTTTAATATTACCTAGAAGTAATATTTCCAACACTAATAAAATACAAGCAATCATTGGAAATTTAAATATATGTTTAAATAGGATATATTATTAACATAAGAAATAGATGGATTAGCTGATGGCTTCATCCGTAGAAGGACATGTTAACTTAGTATCTTGTGTTTTTAAGTTAAGATGTGATATGTTAAGCAAAATATTGTAATGAAGTGAATCCATTTCTTCTATATTTTATGCTTTTAGTTCCTTTCATAGCAATTCATTCATCAAGTGAGAGGAGAAAGAAAGTATGGAGTTTTATATTTGAATGAAAGATCAATTTTTTCACAGACGAATAATAATAATAGTCATCAAATTATGTTCGAGTTCATGTATTTTTTATTTATTAAATTTTTTATTTTTATTTAATATGGGACTTTTTATATCATTTGTTAAGCTTACATTAAAATCTCTAATATGAATATGGTTAACATAAAAAAAATACTCAAGTACATAACTTTAAAAAGAGAATATGGTTTGTTATTGTTTTTAAGTTTTAATGAATTTCAAGCAATGTATTTTATACAAAAACAAAGATAAAAAAGACAAAAAAAAAAAATATAATAGAAGTTTTTTAATATTATAAATTTTAATTTTTTTTAATGTAATATGGTCATACAATTTTAAAAAAAATAATTTAATTTAAAACATAAAATGTCACGTGAGCATTAATATTAGACATTTACTTTCATCAGTTCAAAACACTTCACCTAATATGTTATATGATTTGAAATACCCTCTTGTAAATTTAGTTTGTTATAGTGTAATTATCTTGCTGTATTTTTAATTTTAAAAATATATTTAAATGAACTTTAAATTTTAAATCTTAAACCTTAATTTTTAAATCACATTAATCTAAAATTTCATTTTGGTTTTAAGTTTCGTCTTAACTTCCTTTAACGAATATTTAATTCCTAAGTCAATAATTGATTATATAAACAATTAAATATTAAAATTTTAATTGTTGCATTTTCTTAATTTTGACCTTTTACATGTGATGCTAGGAATGGAATTGAAAATAAATTTACATTACAGTTAAACTAATTTTGTTTTAGGGATCAAATTAAAATATCATTAAAAAGTGTTGTCAAAAGTTTAATTCAATACTTTTTTAGGCACGGAATAGGGATACATCGAAGACAAAGAAAGCCACATAGGTACTCGCCTCGTGCCTGCGTTTACATCGTCCTTTCTCGTTTTCTTTGTCCGTTTAATCTCTCTCTCTTTCTTAAGGTACTCTCTTCGCTACTAGTTGCTTCTGATTGATGGTTTTTTTTTGTGTGTGTGTGTGTGTGTCTGTCTGTCGAGGTTTGGTTTTGGTCAATTGGTTGTTTGTTCGAGGAACATGGAAGTCAAAATTTGATGAATTTGAATAGTTTCTGGGGGACTCATTTAGTCGATAACTGTTTGTGTTTCGATTTTATCATTTGGGTAACCCTGATTCCCCATTTGTAATGGAATCCTCAGTCCTCTACACATGTTTATGGTCTGTTCTATGTTGATAATTTTCATTTCTATTGAACCTAAGAAGAGCTCTACTGTAGAGAAGTGAAGTGTGATTGTTCACATCCAATGCATGTTGGACGTTGACACATACTTTGACGCTCGAGTTTGGAACTCTTGATTTGCTTTTATGTGACAATGTCTTAATAACATCTTATATGGCACTTTTACTCTTGTGTCGAAAACACAATTAAGTTTTACTAATTGCTAACCGTTTTGGATTTTCGTAGTGAAACCTAACATATTTGGTTCATCTTATTTTGGAGAAATAATCGCCTTTTCTGGATGCTTCCTGGGAAAAAGTGATTTTTCTCCCTAAAAAAGGCAGTACCACTAAACATGCATGCTATTGCTGGTTCTATTCTGTTTTCTGTTTTGCTGTGTTGCTGTCCTGTCAAATTATGTTATGTGGGTTCTCTGTGTGTACACTTCTTAGTGTTAAAATACAGTATTGACACTTACGATTCGTGTTAAATCCAACGGTCCTACACCCGCCTTCTGTGTCAATGTTGAAACTTGTTTGACAACCTTGCTGTTAGTGTTTCAGTTGATGTATGAGTATATTGTCTTAAGCATTTGTCCTTAATTTTGTTGAGTTTACATGTTTATTTATCTTTGTTTATATTCTATTGTGTCATTGGTAGTGCCTTTTCAAGGTATATAAGCATATAATTTCTTCCTCTACAATATTTCTGATTTTTTGGTGTATGGCTTTTTTTTTTTTTCTAATTAACTTTGTAAAGCAATGACTTTCATTTGTATATTGTATTAAACTGTTGCAAATGACTGTCCTTAGATAGCCTCTAAATTTTCTCTCGTGGATTCTGCAATAGTTATTCAGGATTGTTGAAGATCTCCTAATTTGCCAAACTTATTTTGCTTTCCAATTTGTAGAACTGATTAGTGGAGTGTATTCTCTTTACTTTTGGGATGTATGACCTCCATTGGTAATAATGACTGCTTGGAATTCTGCTCATTTTAGTTTGAGAAATTTCTTGAAAAGCTAAAGTTAATTTTGTTTATTCTTGAAGTTTTGTGCTGTGAATTTTTTCATACATTAGCTTGAGCTTTTGAATGATGTGATTTATTGAAGTATTGTTAGAGCTGGCTGAACATAAAGTAACCTTAGTACCTTCCTGCCTTGTAATTGAAGTTTACATGTACCCAAGCGAATCAAGAATCATCCATTCTGAAATCTGCATTCACCGTGCAACCCATGGTCAGCATTGGTCTAGTCGGGGCCTATGTTGGTTAGCATCGGTTCTGTGTTTACCTGACCAATTCTGAATGAAGCCCACCCCTACTATAAGATGAAAAAATGTTCAGACTCAGCACTTCAATTATTTGTTTACTCTTGATATGATATTGAATGAACTAAAATAAGATAGTGGTATTCTATGTGCATTGTGGTAATATGGCTCTAACTTTTGATGATACACAAGTCCTTCTTCCACTTCAGGATGGATATTATCTGTTTGGCTCATGAAAATTTACTTGTTTGTTTGTTAAATGTTGCAGGTTTACATTGAGCAGGGCAGGAAACAAACTTCTTGTTGAATTTTGCTTCTATATCCTTCTATGTCCAACTCCTAAAACTCTACTGAGCCCTTCATTGTTGTTAAGGTTTATTTTTTATATTTATGCTATGCACTCAAATTTCTAGTAAATGTTCATTTTAATTATTTCAGTTGTATTTGATTCTTTCCTGGATACAATGTTTTACACATGGTTGTTCATTCATGCAGATTAAAGACTCTTAGTATTCCCCACTTGAAGCTTAAGCAAAATTTCAAGCCATTATCATTGTGTCAGTAAGCTTCCCCCATTGAGCCTACAGTTAGCAATAGCAATTAGTTTATTTTTCCATTTTATATATTGGATTTACATTTTTTCTCCATTTTGTGCTGGTGTGATATGATAAACCAATTAGAAAATTAAATTTGTACACTAAATGGTTTCTCTGTAGGTGCATTTTTGTTAGTGTCCAATCTTAAAACCAGTGTGGCCTGTTCAAGAATTGTCAATGGGTCTAAGCATTTTATAATGCTAAGTCTGAACATTTTTTCATCTTATTGTAGGGGTGGGTTTCGTTTAGGTTTGGGTCTTAAAACTTAGAACCGATGCTAATTGACATAGGCAACAACTAGGCTGATGCTGACGTTGTGCTGATCATTTAATGCATGTTTTGGGCTGGGTGGTTCTTGGTTTTCTCAGGTAGATTAATGCAGTTTGGGCTCACTTTTGTGCCAACTCTTTCTTTTCTTTTCTTATTTTTTTTGCCAAGTCATTTTTGGGTGATTTTCATAGAAAATATTTCTGCACAAAAATAAGACAAGCGGGAATGGAGGGTCAGAACTTCGAAGAAGGAAAGAAAACTGAGAGAAGGAAGAAGGGAAACAGGAACCATTAAAAAAAAAAAAACAGTTTGGTTTTTAAAATAGAACCATATGAATGGTTCCATTTTCCAGCCTGAACTGAACCAGGCCAATCTCTAGTTGTCCAGTACTACCATAGAATTTATGGGGCTTTTCCCCCCCTGTATTGGGTAGTTGAGTCTTGAGTGTTTTATCTGTGTACTCTGCTGTTGCTTTTTATAGTTCTGTAAAGAAAAACAAATTAGCCAAACCACTTGTCTTTTGGGATTTTATTTGAAGGTTACAGTTTTTGCATTAGCAAGGGCTTACATAAAATTATGAATTATGATAGTGGTACAACATACAAAGGTGCTGAATTTGAAGTTATTGAGGTGCCATTAGAAGCTGAAATGACAATTTAATCATACATTATCATTCTTATAATTGTTATTAGGCTCCTAATTATTCAATAAATCTTCTTACAGCCACAGGGAGCATTTTGTTTCCACTTTCCAGTTAATCCTGTATTCCATAGGCTGAAGTAAGCTTCTGCTAATTAGCAGGAGTTATTGTTGGGTACCTGAGAAACATGTTGAAACAAACAATTGGCAGAATTTGCAGAACCAATGTTTATACTTGTGAAGGAAACAGAGTTTTGCCTTGGATTTATGTGCCCTCATGCTCCCTCCACAGTGGAAAAGTAAAATCTCCAGTCCTGTCTTTCAAAGCTCAATTTTATTTTATTTTTCAATGTTTTACTGTCTTGAATTTTCTATTTATCTGTTTACTAGATCAGTAGACTTTGGCTGAATATAGATTTACATGACTGACTTTGAGTTCAGCAGTATTCTCTTATAATTAAGACTGAGTGCAACATATGGTGGAAGGTAGATGGTTCAATATACGTTGAACTGATTGAAGATGAACATGTTTCCATTTCATGTCACAATTCATATGGTGTGATGCGTATGAATGTGTTAGGACCAGGGAAGAAGAACAAATGATTGACACTAATAGGAAATCTAAAGTATGGAAAGTATATGTTAGGAGGAAAGGAAGGAAGGAGTCAACGGTTAGTTAGTTAGTTGTTATTTGTTAATACCTTTTAAATAAAGTTAGAAGGGATAGGAGGGGGTTATGTTTTGGTTTTGTAGAGAAATACTGAGAGGAAATACTGTTCAGTGTTTAGGGAGCTGTTAGCTCTGGGGGATCCTTGAATCCCTATTCTTTTCAAGGCATTAATAAAGATTGTCAGAATTATTCAGTCTTTTGTTCATCTTTTTCTGATTTTAAAAGCTTTGACCCTAACAATTGGTCCGACCTGCCGGATTCGATTACTCCCATGCCAACAAGAATGAACGAGAGGGTGGATGTTCTTGAATCTAGGATTCAAAACATCGAGGTATCGCAGAAAATGTTGTCTGAATTAATAAAGGAGATGAACGTCACGCAGCAAGAATTGTTGAAAGAAATTCACAAGATAAGTACTGCTAAGGGGACGAAAGATCAATCGTATATGGAGTCGCGGGGCGAAAGGGATGTAAGTTTGAATGACGATAATGCCAAGGAAGGAAACATTGACGCAGAGTTTCGATCTTCTGCTAAGAAGGTGGAACTACCTGCCTTCAATGGAGTTGACCCTGTTGGATGGATATGTAGAGCAGAGACTTACTTTGAAGTGCATGGTACTAGTGAGGCCGTGAAAGTAAAGTTGGCCAAGATTTGTATGGAGGGGACCACGATTCATTGGTTCAATTTATGGCGTGAGGAGGAGGAACCAACTTGGTACAATCTAAAACAGGCCTTGATCGTTAGATTTGGGAGTGATCATTTGGATAATCCTTTTGAGAAATTGAAATTACTAAAGCAAGAAGGTTCTGTGGAAGAGTTTATTGAAGCGTTTGAAGCTCTAGCCTCTCAGGTTCCAAGGCTGCCTGAGACTTAATATCTTGGGTATTTTGTTGGAGGGTTGAAAGACGAAATCAGATTGCAGGTATGTACACTGGATCCACCAACTAGGCAACATGCTATGCGTTTGGCGAGAGGTATTGAAGCTGAGATGGCCAAAGACGGTGAGTCATCTTTTATATGGAACAAAAATTACACAGGGGGAATGCTGACTTCCGGATATCCAAGAAGAAGCTTTTCTGTCTCTGTTCAGCAAGATCCTGGGCGTTCAGGGGGTCACTCAGGTGTCCAAGGATTTAAGAATCCTACCATAGGTCCCTATTCGGGTCCTTCAGCAATGGCGCACTCTGGGGTGGTAAGAGGTGACGACAGCAATCATAGCAGGGGCGTGAAGCATCTTCCCCATGAGTTGATGATGGAGCGACGAAGGCTGGGTTTATGCTTTAAGTGTGGAGAAAGATACGGACCAAGGCATCAGTGTAAAGATCGGTCTCTGTGCTTGACAATTTTGGCAGAAGATGAGGAAGATGATGGGTCTGGATCAGCTGGCCTAGAGGCACGCCAGGTAAGGGGAGATGGATCTGAGGAAGAAGCAAGGGAGATAGAGTGTCAAGGAATGGGCTTGCCTGGGCCTCGCGGGTGGAAGTCCAAATGGAGCAAAAACAATGAAATTAAATGGGCTGTTAATGGGAGTCCCTATAGTGCTCTTGGTGGACAGCGGAGCAAGTGAAAATTTTTTGGCTCCTTAAGTGGTCCTTTCTTTGGGCTTAAAAGTGAATGAGGAGCCCAAATTCAAGGTGAGGCTGGGAGATGGACACTTAATACATTCTAGAGGATTCTGTTCACAGATTCCTTTACAGCTGGATGGCAATGAAATGACTTTAGATGCGCACGTATTGGATCTTGGGGGATTAGATGTTATCTTAGGGATGACATGGCTTAAGACCTTGGGAACCGTGACAATGGATTGGAGAGATATGTTGATGCAGTTTTTGTGGAAGGAAAAAATGGTTGAACTTAAAGGAGTGGGCTCCGGGGAAAGTGGAAAACAGAGAAAAATGAAGGATGGTCAGGCTCCTCTCTATAGTTTGATTGGTAGTACGACGCTGTTGATGGATGGGATGTCGTGGTCCAAATTAGATCAAGAAGAAAGGGGAGTTGCTGCAGACTTGTTAGCTGAACAACAACATGATCTACAGCAAATTTTAGAGGATCATAAGAACGTTTTCAAAAAGTTGAATGGTCTTCCCCCAAGGAGATCAACAGAGCATATAATCACCTTGAAGGAGGGAGCAGAACCAGTCAATGTCAAGCCTTACAAATATCCTCACCATCACAAAAACGAGATCGAAAGGCAAGTCCAGGAATTGTTGAAGCAAGGGGTGATTCGTTACAGTTCCAGCCCTTTTTCATTCTGGTTAAAAAGAAAGATAACACGTGGAGAATGTGTATGGATTACAGAGCTTTAAATTCCATCACCATTCCCGACAAGTTCCCTATTCCTATAGTTGAAGAACTGTTAGATGAATTATTCGGATCTAATTTCTTCTCTAAATTAGATTTACAATCTGGTTATCACCAAATTCGTATGAAAGAAGAGGACATATTGAAGACTGCGTTCAGAACTCATGAGGGGCACTATGAATACCGGGTTATGTCTTTTGGATTAATGAACGCTCCTACTTTTCAGTCTACAATGAACATGATTTTTTGCCCATATTTGCAAAAATTTGTGCTTGTATTCTTTGACGACATCCTAATATATAGTAAGGATTGGGCTTCACATATATGGCATCTGGACCGTGTCCTGCAAGTGTTAGAAGAGCATCAATTCGTGGCCAACCAAGGAAAGTGTAGTTTCAGAAGAAGGCAGATTGAATACTTAGGACATATTATTTCTTCTGATGGGGTACATGTGGATCGAAGCAAGGTGGAGAGTGTTCTAGAGTAGCTCATTCCTAAAAATGTAAAAGGAGTACGAGGATTTTTAGGCTTGACTGGGTATTACCGAAGATTCATAGTTGGGTATGGGAAGATTGCTAAACCTCTAACTGAGTTGACCAAGAAAGATGGGTTTAAGTGGGGGCCTGATGCAGAAAAGGCATTTAATTTGTTAAAAGAAGCTTTGGTGACAGCCCCAGTTTTATCTCTTCCTAATTTTGAGGAAAGTTTTGAAATTGAAAGTGATGCCTCTGGCAGCGGAGTCGGTGCAGTTCTTATGCAACAGGGTAAGCCAATTGCTTATTTCAGCAAGGCCTTGTCTGAAGGACATTTGGCTAAATCAATTTATGAAAAGGAGTTGATGGCTATGGTTCTTGCCATCCTACATTGGAGGCATTACCTATTGGGGAAAAAGTTCTTTGTTTATACAGACCAACATAGTTTAAAACACTTGTTGCAGCAGAGAGTAATTTCAGCAGATCAACAGTTTTGGGTGTCCAAACTATTGGGATTTCAATTTGAGGTAATTTACAAACCTGGTTCAACTAATAAGGCAGCTGATGCCTTATCTCGAAAAGGGGATGCAGAAAATTTAGCAACTTTATCAACCGCAATCTATTACCCTCAGTGGCAATAGTCTTCTGTAATACAACAAGTTATGCAGGATTCCATTTTACACGAAATCATCCAACATTTGATTCAAGACCCAAGCTCCAAACCTGGTTATGTCCTCAGGGGTGGCATCCTGTTTTACTATGACAGATTGGTGCTTTCTGCTACCTCTTCTATGGTCCCTCAGTTATTACATGAGTTTCATTCTTCCCTTGCAAGTGGGCATTCAGGTTTGCTTAGAACTTATAAACGCTTAGCAGGGAATGTGTATTGGATTGGAAGGAAAAAGAGGGTCAAAGAGTTTGTTCAGGCTTGTGATATTTGCCAAAGACACAAGTATGAAGCAATGTCTCCTGCTGGAATTCTGCAACCCCTGCCCATACCTTCTTTAATTTGGGATGAAATATCCATGGATTTTATTGTGGCACTGCCAAAGTCCAGGGGTTCGATGCTCTAATGGTGGTGGTGGATAGACTAACCAAATACGCACATTTTATTCCGTTGAAACATCCCTATACAGCTAAGAGGATAGCAGAAATTTTTGCTCGGGAGATTGTTCGTTTACATGGCCTCCCTTCTTCTATCCTTAGTGACAGAGATCCAATATTTGTAAGTCACTTTTGGCAAGAATTATTTGCTCTCCAAGGTACTAAGCTACAGTTAAGCACGACTTATCACCCTCAGTCCGATGGACAAACAGAAGTTGGTAACCGCTGTGTGGAAACTTATCTGCGTTGTTTCGCTTCGGATCAACCTAAGAATTGGTCCTTATGGGTTCCATGGGCGGAATTATGGTACAACACAACTTATCATTCATCTCTTGGAACAACCCCCTTCGAGGCAGTTTATGGTCGCAGTCCTCCCTCAGTTCCTAAAGTCGTTGAAGGAGAAATCCGAGTTGAAGCAGTTGGAAGGGAACTAAAAGATAGGGACGAGGCCCTTAAACAGCTTAAGGGTCACTTACAAAGGGCTCAGGAGCAGATGAAAAAGTATGCAAATCGACATCGGCGGCCACTAGAATTCGCTGAGGGAGATTGAGTGTTTCTCAAGTTTCGACCCCACAAACAACAGTCTCTCGCAGATCGTATTCATCAAAAGCTAGCCCCTCGGTTTTTTGGTCCTTATCAGGTTTTGCAAAAGGTTGGAAGTGTCGCTTATAAATTACAGTTGCCCATAACTTTTAAGATCCATCCTACTTTTCATGTTTCTCAACTTAAAAGGGGCTATTGGGCAATATGATTCTTCTACTGAGCTTCCTAACGACTTAACATCCGACGAATTGGCAGAACCTGCAGCAGTGTTATCTAGTCGCATAATTTCAGCAGAGGGAAAGACAGTTAAACAGTTTTTAGTTCATTCGAAGGTCTCCCTGTTGATGAAGCCACTTGGGAGGATGAATTTGCACTACAACATCAATTTCCTCATTTGAGCCTTGAGGACAAGGCTGGTACTTTGGGAGGAGGTAGTGTTAGGACCAGGGAAGAAGAACAAATGATTGACACTAATAGGAAATCTAAAGTATGGAAAGTATATGTTAGGAGGAAAGGAAGGAAGGAGTCAACGGTTAGTTAGTTAGTTGTTATTTGTTAATACCTTTTAAATAAAGTTAGAAGGGATAGGAGGGGGTTATGTTTTGGTTTTGTAGAGAAATACTGAGAGGAAATACTGTTCAGTGTTTAGGGAGCTGTTAGCTCTGGGGGATCCTTGTATCCCTATTCTTTTCAAGGCATTAATAAAGATTGTCAGAATTATTCAGTCTTTTGTTCATCTTTTTCTGATTTTAAAAGCTTTGACCCTAACAGAATGCTTCTAATTGAATTAATTCCTTTCATGGATAATTAAGGGAATCACATGCTAAGAATCTAAACAAAGTATGAAAACATGAAGCTTATAAAGCTGGATAGAGTTAAGTTGGCATGTTGACATGTTCAATACTGATAATTAAAAAAAATTATGGATAATTTACCAATATTGGGTAGTTTACCTATTTGCTTAATGCAGGAGGAGGAAACTCCTAGTTGGGTGGAAACCCTGTGTTGTCTATATTTTATACTGTGATTCTGGCCTACAAATTTGAAAAGTTTAATTATTTTAGGATGGTCACAGTTTAATGATGTGCACATATATTGTTGTTTGTAAAATGATTTCTGAAAGAGTTGCTTACTATTGGTGAGTTACGCATTATATTTGAGTTATAAAATTATGCTATTGGACCAAAAGGCCAGTGCAGGAAATAGATGTATTTTTTTTTATCATGTACTTTTTATAACACAAGAAATGAGTTGATGCTTGTCTATCCTTGCTGTAAAATATTTGCTTTTTCAAGAATTGATGTCTAGAGAATTGTTTTTCTTCCTCTCATCCTGATTATGCTTTTTGCTAATGAGAAGCTCTTGTTTCTTTGTAATAGCTGATATTTTAACACCTGTTGTTACATAAAACTCTTCTATGTTGTTGCCAAACATATCAATAAATTAAGTACTTATTTTTAAACTAAAAATCATTTTTTGTTGATTTCACAGCCTGGCTAAATCCAGTGCAAGATAAGGTGTTTCTTGTCCTCCTATCTGTAATGTGGACTCTCAACTTAAAATGATTTTAAATTTATTTGCAGTAGGTCCATCTAGATTCTTACATCTACAGTCTGATGGAAGAGAATTTCTAATCTATTTCCCACAAGTTTGTATGATTAAATATGCGAATGGGAGCTCTTTATTCCTACCTAAACTTAGTTCAGATTGAGATCAGTTTTCCTGACTATTGGTATCATTTGTAAACTTACTGTGTGTACGTTAAGCACTTGTTTATGAACTCAGTGATCCCCCATATACTATTATTTCTATCTAATCTTTTTTTCAGTTCTCATAAAACTCTGTATTTCAACAGGACTAGTGGCACTCTGTATATCCTCATCTATTGTCTCTGAAAAAGTTACCATACCACTGTTAATGTAGATTTCATCAGATTGAAAAATTACAATGGAGTCTGATGAAGATATATGTCAGTGGAGGTGAATCATAATATGAAGTTTCAGTACTTATTTTTGTACAATTCCTTATACAGGTCCATAGGGCACCTAGAAGCTTTTTTGGGGTAGAGGATTTCCTTGATGACGACAATAGCCGACCTTACACATACCAAAAAGGGAAGAAATCAAAGAATCCAAATAAGCATTTATCATTCAAACAAAGAACAATTGCCTACATGGAACCTTTTACTCTTGATGTGTTTATCTCAAAACGCTTTGTATCAGCATCACTGACTCATAGGGTGACAAGCAAACAGGTTGCAGTTGCTGGTACCAACTCTAAGGACATAAAAGCTGCTCTTAAGTCTCGTTCAGACATACCAGCATGCATAGCCATTGGTCGGATTTTATCTGAAAGAGCAAGAGAAGCTGATGTTTACACTGCTGCTTATACTCCAAGGGATAGGGATAAGTTTGAAGGAAAAATTAGAGCTGTAGTTCAATCACTTATTGATAATGGGATTGATATCAAGGTTTATCTTGATTGAGTCATATTCAAATTTTTTGGGATACTTCTAGTTAAGTCCTTGAAGCAATCTAGGATCCTTGTCCGTTTGATCATGCCCATTTAGCTAGTTTTTTTCATATAATAACAGGAATATCGTTATTCGAATTATAGATTTGGTAATTGAATTTTATGAATGAGTTATGTCGTCCTAATAAACCTGTTAAGACAATACAATCACATGTTACTGTATATTTTAATCTAAAATCACAGTTTTTTTTTTTAGTTACATGAACAAATCGTTGATTGCAATATTGCACGACGGGTTAGAATTGCTAAAATAAGTGGAATTTCCAATCTTTACGTAAATGAAGTGACAAGCATGGACGAATACACTGAAGAAATAAGCATAGACAAATGCACCTAAAAAAATAAGGTCAGTGCCGAGAGTTTAAAGACACAGGTTAATACATTAAACACAATTTTTTTATTGTGAACTTTGTTATATTGATAATGCAAACGTTATTTAAAACTTATTTTGTAAGTAGTTAAAAACATTTAATAGTGTATTTAATATTTTTTTTTAATCAGTATTTGTAAAGCACAGAATTGGAAAGATCCTAAAAGAAGAGATCCTAAAAGAAGCCATTCTCTTAAAAATAAATCAATTTGCATATAATTCAAGGGTAGACAATATCAGCACAAATATTAGCAATTACCGAGGGTTTTAATTACTTGTTAGACTGATGAACTTTAAACTTCTTTAACAACACAAAGTAGAAAAAAAATTAATGAAATTTAAATATAATGATGGGAGGAAATCAAAATCTTCCGTATAATAAAGTTGGTACAGTTGAGATTTTTTTATTTTTATTTTTTGCTTAAATAAGTAATAGTTTTTAAAAATATACTCTCTTTTGAAATTAATCTTTATAATTTTTTTTTGGTTATAATTAGTTCTGCAAAAGATTTTTTTTTTGAAAATAGTCTTTACCCTTAACTAAAAGTCATCAAGTAATGATTAGGCAAACAATATTTGACGTTATACTGGCACATGGGATGCTAGCTTTAGACGTGACAAAACTTTAAAAGTAATTATTCTTTAAAAAAATATAACTTTTTTGAAATTAATCCTATTCAATTTTGGTTTTGATTTTAGTCTTGTAAAATTTTATTTTTTGAAAATAAACTCTATTATGTCTTGAATCAACATTCTTAAATTGTGTAGTATCTTGCACTTCATATAATATTTGACGAGTTAATGATATATCTGATGTCAAAATATTATTATTTAAGAGAAAAATGAAGTGTAAGATATTACATAAAGTAAATAAAAAATGTTAATTAAAAAAATAACAATATGATTTATTTTCAAAAAATTAAATTTTATCAAACTAAAAAAATAGAAATTTAATAGGAACTAAATTAAAAAAAAAAGTGTATTTTTAAAGACTAATTACTTTTTTTCAAGCTTCGCCACATCTAAAGTTAACATTTTAGATGGCAGATGTGACGTAGAATACCATTTACTTAATTAGCACTTAACGATTCTCAATTAACGATAAATATTATTTAAAAATATATATATATATATATATAGACTAAATCAAATAATTTTTTTTTATAAATATTAATTTTAAAAGAGATATATTTCTAAGATTATTTACTTATTTAAGCTAAATTTCTTTCAATAGGATTGTTAATAAAATTATGAAAAATCAAAACAAACAAAAAATCAAATAAACTGAGAAGAATGAAGGAGTAAGATAAGAATGTGATTGCTTTTTTCATTTGGTATCCCCATCACCAAGTTTACTCTTTTTCCACATTTTTTTAGTAATTTTAAAACTATAGCAGTGATTGAATTGAACAAAAAAAAAAACGATTTATTTCATTTGAATTAAAGTTAACCCAACAAGTGCATAAACAAAGTTCATACAATTTTGAAAGCAAATTCTGTGAGATGACATAATTTGTGCAAGTGTATCATAATAAGTAAAATACACAATTATAAGAAATTAAGTTAAATATAATTTTAAATTAGAACTGATCATATTATTTACTTGACAATGTAACACCTTAATTTAATTTCTAATATATTCCAAATAAATTAATTTCACAATAATGAGAATAATAAAAATTTCTTTCAAATGGTTTCCAATATATGTTTTCACTAAGTATTTCAAAATAAAGATAGATTACAAATTTGAATCAAGTCATTGTTACACGACTTAATTAATACATAATAATTTCAAAAGAATCACGGGAAAGGAAAGAAAAATATAAAAAATACATTTCCTCAAACCCTAACCCCTCAAATATCCTTATAGTCGCGATATTTTCGCTGCAGTGAGACTCCTTCTCGTTACAGCAAAAATATCAGAGAAATTTGCACTCTGATTTTTGCAGAATCTCGCTACAGTGAGACTACACCTAGAAATGCACCCTCCTCTGTTGCCCTCTCGCTACGGCGAGAACGCAATAGAGCCATACTATTTGCCCAAGGCCTTATTGCCATAGTAAGAATGCCCTTACAGCATACACTTAGCCTATTTTTCCAAACAATCCTGTCCAATTCACAAATCAATATTCACATTTCAGATCATCACACACTTACATACTCACATATACTTATATTTGTACACATACATACATTTATGTCATCATAGAGCAAGAGGTACTAGCTGAGCGAGAAAGTGAAAGTTAAGCAGAGGACCAAATAGGGTTTGAATCAACTCCAATAGAGACTCAATCTACCACTAGACCACCGCAACCAACAACATCATCAGTTGGGCATAGTCGAAAGCGTCGCCAATCAACAGATGATGCAGCTCTGAAGAGGTTAGTTGACTGTGTTGTTAAAACAATTAAGGCTGCAAGAGGACGTGCAAATTCTAGCCAATGCAATTACTGGGGTTAATTCATAATTCAACCTGGGGGGAACCTTGGATAGCCTCAGTTTCACACCGGAAGAGGTCATTCAACTTGGAATGAAGTTTGCACATAATCCATCTTTGATTAATACATTTTGGAGCATGGCCGGCCATAAGGCGGGATTCGCAAAAGCTATATTAGATAGCTAGGTTTGATTAGGTTTTCAATTGTATTATGTTGTGTTGGTAGTTTACTTTTTTGGCAGAAACTAGATATCATACAAGAATGGTGCTATGTTCAATTATTTGGCAAGTATGGGTTTGTAAGAATGGTGCTATGTTCAGTTTTTTGGCAGGCATGGGTTTGTAAGAATGGTGCTATATTCAGTTGTTTGGCAAGTACGAGTTTGTAAGAATGGTGCTATGTTCAGTTTTTTCGTGGAAACTATTTTGGATTTTATGACTTAAACTTCAAAGGCAGCACTGGGATGTCTGTCATTGAGAGCTATGATCCCGCGTATATGATGTTATTATATGTGCCTGAACACTTAATGAAAATTATCTTCTCATGATGTTTTGTATTATAGGAATGTCGTTCATTTTGTCCAACTTTTTAGAAAGTTTGAATTTTTTAACATGTAATGTAAATAATGATGTGTGTCTTACCATTGCAACATTTTCCACAAACTATATTTGCAGCTCATAAACACAATATTATGTTACTGTACATCCTATGAACATTCTGCACGCACTGTATAACCTGTGTATCTGCAGCTCAAGGCGCATCTACAATTTGGATGAGGTTTAATAAAGGATTTTGGATTTTCTTTTATTTAGTGGCAAGCATTCTAAAGGTAATGTATTATAACAAGACATGGAATGACTCCACAATTTTTTATATGATGTAAATTGACAATTTTATCTTTATTTATGTCATACATTATTTTAATTTCTATAAGCTAGAATTGACAATTTCAGTCACTTTTATATACATTTGGACAATGTATAAGTGGTCATTTAAGTTGTTACATTATTTAATTTTATATACTATACAACCTATGAACATTATTATATGTAAATAGCTCTTGGACATTAATAAAAACCAACCTGTATTGTAAAATAACCTAAAATTACATGTGTTAACAATTGTTCTTAAAAGTAATTTTTTATTGACATAACTGATTGATTAACGTGAAATGAAAGATATACCAATGACGTGTTTAGTTTTTATTTAATTAATCACATGTTTATCTTGATTTTAAATGATTAATTATTGTAATAGCCTAGTAACTTATTCATGACTGGTGACTATTCCCACAAACTAACACAAGTCTTTTCAGTATACTTTGTTCTCACTCACACACTTTCTGGAAACTTCCCAGAAGGTCATCTATCTCATAATTTCCCCAAGTTAAGCACACTTAACTTTGGAGTTCCTAAGTGATAGGCCACCAAAAAGTACATGCATTTTGTTGGTATAGGTAGTTCTAATCAATTCCTTTAAGTTATTCTCAATTGTATAGTCCCATACCTACAAGCCTCTGGATCCCTTTCATTCTAGTGTAAGTTCGATTCAATTATGTGTCCTTTACCGCCAGAAGCCTACCAAGTAGCCGCTCCTTGTCTGTGCCACATTACACTGACGATCACTGCCTGCCCTCGCCTAGAAGCTTGCCAGGAGCCGCTCATTGTCTGTGGTACAATGCATTGGCGATCACTCCTCGCCCTCGCTTAGCGCTTGGATGTCACATGCCCACCAACTTTCACTTGGTTCGTCATCGAACCACACCATACTGGGAGAGAGACCTGCTTTGATACTATTATTGTAATAGCTCAACACCTTACTCGGGACTAACAATTGTCCCCACAAACTAACACAAACACAAAACTTTTCAGTGTGCTTTGTCCTTACTTACACACTTCCCGAAAACTTCTTAGAAGGTCATCCATCCCATAATTTTTTCAAGTTAAGCACGCTTAACTTTAGATAGGCCACCGAAAAGTATATGCATTTTGTTAGTATAGTTAGTCATAATCAATTCCTTTAAGCTATCCTCAATTGTATAGTCCCATACCTACACAGTCTCTAGATCCCTCTCATTCCGATGCAAGTTCGATTTATTCATGTGCCTCTTACTGCCAGAAACCTGCCAAGTAGCCACCACTCCTTGTCCGTGCCATATTGCATCGGCGATTACTCCAGCCCTCGCCTGGAAGCCTACCAGAAGCCACTCATTGTCCGTGCTACAATGTACCGGCGATCACTCCCCGCCCTAGCCTAGCGCCTTGATGTCACAATTATAATTTTTTTACAAAATTTTTATTGTTAATTGAAGGGCATACTAAATTAGAAAGGCTATTCCAATATATATATATATATATATATATATATATATATATTAAATTGTATAATTACCATTCGTTCAACAATGTGAAAATTATTAAAGTGAAAATAAGCTTATAGACATTTCTTGATATATATATATATATATATCTGGAAATAGATTAAAAAAAATGGTAAATAAAATATGTCGCAATTCAATTTTTACAATAATAAAACATAACAAGATAAGGAAGAAGCATTATAGTGTTGAAACATAAAAAGGCAAAACAAAAGTTGGCCATATTCAAGCCTCTATTCCGTCTATTAAGTCAGGCAATTACAAGCTAGGTTTATATACAACTGCCCAATTCTGACTGTTACAACATATTAAAAGGGTGTACATCAATTGATAGTCAACCTAACGTACAACATAATAAATAAAACTAGGCACAACCCAAGAAATTACAAGAGTCAAAACAAGGAAATTTGTCTTCATCCTCTCAAGATGCAACTTTCTTTTAAGCTTCTCAATCTTTCTATTTGCTTCTACAAGCAACACTTAGGTCTAAACAGAGGGTTGTGAAGTCCCCTCTCTTATACTTGGAACATCATATGTTTCTTCATCATCATCCCAAATAAAATAACCGCATATCTTATCTTTGTTCTACATTACATATGTAATCACAAGTTTACTTAATTTTATCAAAATACATACATTCAATAAGATAACAAAATAAGGTACAAATAATATGAAGCATATCTTTTCAATCTCAATGAACATGATAAGAATATATAAAGAATGTTGTATATTTTTGTAAAAATATAAAGCTGCTTTGTAGTAAGTTCATCTCAAAAACTATGATTTAGATATGGGGAGATAATATTACATACATAAATTAAAATGACACATATAAATTATAGAAAATGAAACTTAACCAACTTTATTCCATTATTGGAATGCATTATTAGTTATAATGCATACATCAAACTCAGAGGACACCTAACAAGGTAATATTTTGGTTATTTCAATTGCTAGCCTCATATGCTACTTTACAACTTTGAAGTCAATTAAGATGCTCAACTTACTCCTCATGTTCAATTTAAAGCAATTTACACAATATGTATATGTGAAAAGCATATGCATAATCACAATAAGAATTTTAATTCAATACAACTAAACGAAATCAAACAAACCAAAAACATTTCAATTTTTCACAACTTACCATCCAATGGAGACACCTCCAAAACTCTCTTCTATGATTGGTTGCCTTCTTAGATACCATTAAATTCTTCCTATCTCCACACCCACATAAGGGATTAACCAAACATTGTCTCACTATAAAACATCCAGACCTACATAGAACTTTAATTAAATTCAATTTTGTACAATGTTGCATACACACTATACCACCACGATGACCAACATATTGTATGTGCCAATGACATTACTCATGCTATATATATTAAATCATACAACTGGCACTTAAAAAACATATGGGGGCTGGGTAATATCAATTTCAACATTTTCTAAGACCTCCTTTAACGGAATCCAATCCAAATACATAAAAAGACAACAACATATCTAAACACAAAAATCAAAAATCAAAAGGCAACATTCCTATTCTGTTAAATGGATTACACGTTCAAATTAACAAAGAAGTTTTTGAAAAAAAAAATTCAAATGTCTTCTAAGGTTAAAAAATACCACCAACCTAAATATAAGATCTTTCGTCGCCTTTATGAATAGCAGCTGTCTATAATCGTTCCATCATGGCTCAAGCCTTCACATAATATTGTAACCTACTTTAACTCAAACTGCGTCTATTATATGCATTGTGAAGCCTTTATTTTAACATGAACTAGTGAAACAAATTGTGTCATTTATACTATGTCTGGATTGATGAATATTGATGGTATTTAAAAGATTGCTTTTTTTGGTGGTAGGTTAAACATTGAATATTTACAAATACAGTATGGATTTGTTGAAATATTTTGAGTTGAAGAGTAGAGAGATAGTTTACCTTGACCCCATAACAAGTTGCACAATGGTGGGGAGGTGAGGAAGGCAATAAAGAATCACGACCACGATGACGAAGATTTGGAGGCGACGGCTGGACGAAGCAAGGTGACGGGTCAGGGGTAGAGTAGTTATTTTAAAATTTTTTTTGTCTTGTCTTATATCCAAACACAATACAAAACGCAATACACTACCTTCTGTTCTCACTTCTAAACACAATACACAGACACAAACATTATTGTCTCTTTCCTTCATTGTCTTAGTGTCTGTGTCTCCAGTGTCCAAAGACGGTATCTAAACGCTACCTTAAGTCATCTTTCACACATCACTAAATGTGACTTTTTAGCATTCTATTATTATCTATTGTTTAGGTTTAGAGAATAAAATGTACAATAAATATAAAAGTTAGAGATTAATATGATATTTTTTAAATTTCAAAGATTAAAATGTTCAACATTTACTATCTTAGAAACTAAAATGAATCAAAGAAGGTAACTTGTTTTTAATAATTATTTTGGTATAAAAATGGTATTAAAATCTTTACGAAGCAATCGTCGAGTTAAGGAAGGTTGGCTTGCATGATTGCCCTTCTAGTCATGCCAAATCAAGATTAGGTTCTATTCTTGAACAATTGGTTGGTAAGCATTATGTAATATCCTTAAAAATTCTTGATGAGGTTAGTAATGCTTTTGAATATTATTGGGAGACTAATCTTTTCCTGATCTCAAGTTTTATGGACCGATAAAATATAAGTAATTATTGATGATTTAAATACATATTTCAATGGGATATATTGGTGACAAATGGATGGACTAAATGATGACTTCATTTGTAGAAGGATATTTGAACATAAGCAAAATACTGTTACTTTTTTACGTCCCATAATGTAGATCTCTTCTGTTTAGGCATTTAGCTCCTTTTCAAGCGATTCATTCATCATGTGAGAGGAGAAAGAAAGTGTGTAGTGTTTGTGTTGGAATAAAAGATCAAGTTGCTTCAATGGACTTAGCAACAATAATGGACATGAAATTTTATGTCTCAATTCAAAATCATGAAGGTCATGAAAGCTTATATATCTTTTAACTTATTAAGGGTATGTTTGTTTTCAATGTATTTTTAGTTTTAAAAAAAAAGAATTTTTTTTTTAGAAATTGGAAACAAACATTCTCTAAATCTTTTTTACTTTTTTTTTTAATATATTTTTAGCATGAAACTTCTTATATCATATGTTAATTTAGAGTTTTTATTAGAATTTTCAGCATGAATATGACTAATAAAAGGAAAAAAATTGTTTGTTGTCTTTGGTTGTGATAAAGTTTAAGAAACAGATACGAGAATGAAAAAAACAAAAGAAATATGTAATTGAAAAATATTTAGAAGAACATAGAATTTTTTTAAATATATCATGACCACAATTATTTTAAAACAATAATTTGATTTGAAATATAAAATGTCACATGAACATTAATGTTTTCCATTAATTTTTTTTGCCAACTCAAGATATTTCATCTAGTATGTTATATAATTTAAAACCATGTCCTCGTGTGAATTACTTTATTATTATTTAGTTTTCTTGTAATTTAAATTACTTTTTAATCTCAAAAATATATTTAAGTGACATCAAGCAAGAACTTAATTTTTGTTAATTTTTAAGTATTCTCCTTAAAAAAGTAATTAATTCTTGAGTTAATAATTGATTATATAAATAGCTTAACATTATATGTTCCACTTTTATTATTTTATTTTACAATCACTATTTATTTAATTCTATTAAGAAAACAAATAGAACATATATTTAATTATAATGTATTTTTAAGTATTTTAGACAATTTTAACATGTGTTTTTTTATAAGAACTTCAGCATGTATTGAAAATATGACATAACGAATGACAAATTTTATCCTTTTATTATTTTGGAGTTTAATTAAGCTTTTCTTCACGTATATAACGTTTTCTTTAAAAAAAAAAAGTTTTTTAAAATAATATATACATATTTTCAATATATGACTTCAATTTTAATCATTGCGTGATCATAAATTTTACTTTACACGTATGTGACCGTAAGAATGGAATTGAAAATAATTGTACGCTAAAATTAAATTCATCTTGTTTTTCAGGGATCAAATTAAAATAAACGTTAAATAGCGGGGTCAAAAGTTTAAATAATTATTTTATTAGGTATGGAATGGGGATAAAGAAAACCACATAGGTACTCTCTTCGTGCCAGCTTTTTCATCGCTTTTCTCTTTTTCTCTATCCATTTGATCTCTCTCTCTCTCTGAAGGTACTCTCTTCTCTGCTGGTTGCTTCCGATTGCAGATTTTATTTATTTATTTTGTGTCTGTCGGGGTTTGGTTTTGATTAATCGGTTGTTTGTTCGAGGAACATGGGACTCTTAAGTTTGATAAATTTGATTAGTTTCTGGGCGACCAATTTGGTCGATAAATGTTTGTGTTTCAATTTTATCATGTGGGTAGCCCTGATTCCCCATTTTGAATGTAATCCTCAGTCCTCTACAAATTAAGGTTTTTTTTTTTTTTTAAATAAGACGAGGGAAAGGGTTTGGCTTGGGAGTTTTTTAGTCCACGTTTTACTGTTGATGTTAGAAAGGGTGCAGAATAAGCTGCTACCTACTTAAGAACTTTGTCTTGTGCTAATTCTTCGATTTCTTTTTATGAGGATGAATTTGTGTGAATTTAGGGCTATATTCGATTATGCTTCTTCCCTTCCTCCCTTATGTACCCCTTTCCGAGAACCCTATTTTTTTTATTTTTTTTTGTGTTCTCTGTTTTTTTTTAAGCAGAGTAGCTGAAAGTATATGTTGGTTTGTGTAGATAGGAGAGACTCCGTAATGCAAAGAGAATTTGGTGCTGGGCACATTCTTTTGATAATTGTTAAACCTTATTTTAATGTTCTATGTTTATAATTTTCATTTCTATTTAACCTAAGAATAAGCACTACTTTAGAGAAGTGCAGCGTGCCATGTGCCTGTCCAAAGCGTGTTGGCTCTAACATGCACTTTATCACTCCAAGTATAGTCCTGTTGGTTTGCTTTTGGAAAATCTAGATACAGATATTAGACAATATCTTCTCAATAACATCGTATTATGGCATTTTACTTTAGTGTCAAAAACAATTAGATTTTAGTAATTACTATTACTAATCATTTTGCTCTGGATTTCTGAGGTTAGACCTAAAATATTTGGTTCATCTTTTTTTGGAGAAATAATAACTGTTTTTTGCATGCTTCCTAAAAGACTTGGAAAAAAAGTTATTTTCTCCCTGAAAAAAGGAGTGCCCAAACATGCATGTTATTGTTGATTCTATTTTGTTTTCTGTTTTTGTGTTGCTGTCCTGACAGAATATGTTTTGTGGGTTCTCTATGTGTGTATGCTTAGTGTTAAAACGCAACATTGACACTTACTTTTCATGTTACAATCTAATGATCCTATACCCCCTTCTGTGTCAATGTTGAAGCTCGATGTGGTCAACCTTGCTTTAGTGGAGTGTATGAATATGAATATATTGTCTTCAGGGTTGTTGATGGGCTCACAATTTGCAGAACTGATTAATGGAGTGTATTCTCTTCTTTACTGTTGGGATATATGACCTCCATTGGTTATTACTTCTTGGAATTCTGCTCATTTTAGTTTGAGAATTTCCTTGAAAAGTTAAAGTTAATATTGTTTGATCTTGAAGTTTGATGCTGTGAATTTTTTCATACATTAGCTTATGCTTTTGAATGAAGTGATATTTTGAAATTTGAAGTATTATTAGAGCTGATTGAACATGAAGTAACCTTCTACCTCCCTTTCTTGTAATTAAAGTTTCCATGTAATGAAATGTTAGTACAAGTAGTAGTAATTTTGTTCTTTTTCTTTGCTTCAATTCCAATGTCTTACACATTACTAGAAATTATAAACGCCATGTTTGCCCTTGGGTAACAACAGTTATTACCTCAAGCATTTCATTGACACATTCTTTTTCCCTTCCTTTTTTGGGGTAAATTGTATCCTTCTTAATTGAATTGTTTCCTTTTCAGGTTCCATGTAAAATGACAACCACAAAAGCTATGTATAATTGCTTTATTTGTTTGAATGTCTACCCTGACATGCTCAGTGTTGTTAAAAAACAGCCATGGCGGAGCCATGGCAGATGTCACTGGCTCTCTACCCAAACTGCCACAACCATGGCGGAAAATGGCAGGATTAAGATGGAAGCACTGTGGCAGCTGTTATGTGCCCGGCAGCCATGGCGGAAATGGTGTTTTTTTAGGGAAAAAAGTGAGTTGGGCCTCTGACCTGACCCAGTCCAGAGTGACCTGCAAACTCAACCCCAAAAATTTATTTCTTCCTTTCATGTGACTCCCATCTCTCCTTTTGTTCCAACGTCTCTCTCTTCATTGTCCTCAGCTTCTCTGTTATTCCTTGCAGACGCTGTAGCAGTGGAAATCATGGCCTTTTGCACACGTCTTGGCTGCTATTGTGAGATTTTTGAGACCCAAAAATGTCCTAAATTTTGATGTTGCAGAAACATGTATTGGGGAGTATTTTGGGGGTTTTGGGTCAAAAATAATAAAAGGCTTTAAATGGGTTTAAAAGAACTGATTGTGCCTCTGCATATTTGCACCCTCTTTTCTCTCTCTCACACTTTAGTATTGTGCGACCCATCAACCTACTACTCTCCGGTGACTTTCTGGTGAACTGCTGGTGTTTTCTGGCTAGTTTCTGGTATTTTTGGCAAATCTCTATTCTTTGACCCTTGTTCTACATTTTCTGCGTGCTCTGTTTTTCTGCAATTTGTTCTCCTCTCATTGTCTGTTTCTTTTTTCGTTCTGAACTGCCAAGTGCTCTGTTTTGCTATAGGTTCCAGTTTTCAGCTACTTTGTTCTTTTATTTATGTATTTTGTCTAAATCTCTCTTCATTCAGTTCTAATTTTATTTGACTTTCAATGTTTTGTTACTTTTAAAGGCATTGAGTCAGAGCCTTAAACTTGTTTATTTCCTTGACTTTTATTGTTATATGCTTATATTTATTGTCTTAACCTCTTTATTTCAGCTTTCCTTCAAATTCTTTTTTTTTTTCTCAAACTATTTTTCCCTTCTTGGTTTTATATCACATTCTGCAGGTTATATATATATATATATATATATATATATGTGACCGCCATAAGCCACCATGGTGTCCGCCATAATTTTATAGCAGATTTTTGGCTGTCCACCATGACGTGCCATCCGCTGTTGATAACATTGGACTTGCTTACAGATGCAGCTCTGAATTATTTGATGAATTCATCACAACCCTAATCTATCTTTTTCTGCTTAAGTTAACCTGTGGGTGTTTGGGTGGATGAACGAATGTATTGTGGACGTGTTCTTAACTCTTAAGCATTGATACTCTGCTTCATTGAGTTTCATTGCTAGCAACTGTGATGGTTTAAAAACATGTAGTTTTTTCCTTTACTGTTCTCGTCTAGCCTTGGGATATGACTGTTTGCTTTGCTGATTAATGGAATACATCCTCTTTTGCTTTATAAGAAACTGGCCATCCTTCATTGGTTATTGATTATTACCGCTTGTAAATCCTCTAATCTTATTTTGAAATTCTTAAAAAACTGAACTTAATATTCATCATTGTTACCAGTTGCATGTGATTGTGCTGCAACTACATTGGCTGAACTTGTTTTTTTTTGGGTATTTTTGTGTTTTCCATTTTGAATGAACAGCATGGGGTTTCTGATTGGAGAGCAGACACTCGATTACTCACTAGTTGCAAAACAGTGTAGTGACTCACTACGCTGTTTTGCAACCCAAGAGCACGAAAACCTATATCTCATTTATGGTGAACCTGCAGCTCTCTGGCATCATTTCAGCCAAATTCACTGCTTTCTTCCTTGCTCCTGGTGAATTCATGCATAACACAGGATGATTTCAGCCTCTTTGATCTCTGTTCTGTTCATTAATACAGATCTCTGTTTTATTCACACTTCACATCCCCTATTTTCTCTCTCTCTCTCTCTAAATAAAAATTCAAACTCCTTTTCTCTGTTCACATATCTATTTTTTTCTTTTCTTCATTCCTACTTTCTCATGCTCTTAGCAGTCTAGTTTCCTTTATGTTTCTTGAATTTTGATGTTAATTTGTTATTGACCTGTGTGGTTAGCCGTTAGCTTGAATTGTTAATAATGAATATGTCTGTAACTTAGATTATTTTTGAGCATTTATATTTGTATAGTATAAAATATTAATTCAGTGTAGCAACCATCCCTCTATGAGTCTATCCCACTCAGCATAGTGGGGATTAAGTATGAGATTCATTGGTTTTGAAATTGTCTTTCCTTGGACTTCTTTTCAGCATTGGGTTTAGTTTTTAAGTAAAGTGACTTGAAATATTATTATAGCTGGTTGACCAATTGAGCTGAATTATCTTATTTGCTTAGTCTTTTGTAATTGAAGTTCTGATATGATGAAGTGTTCTGTGTAAGAACACGATTTAAGCAATTGTAAATTTATTTTTTTACCATGCTTAAATTCCTTATTTAATTACAGTTCTTAGGTTAAGAGGTCCTTTGCCAGTTCTTTTTCCCCCTCCCATTTTTCTTTCTTTTTCAATCTCAGCCACCTTCATTGTATTGCTGTTGCTTTTGTTTATTGGTTGCACTAACATTTACCTTCGGAATTTTGTCTGCTTCAGCACCTATATAATATGGAACAAGAAGACAGAAATGACTCTGAGATTCTTCCTGAAGAGTCTTCTAATCCTCAATCATTAGAAAAAGATAATAGCAATAAGGATACAAATCCCACTGAAGGACCTGGTAAACCAGAGTCAAGTAAAAAGAATACTCAACAATCATTAAAGGCCAAATCTAAAATTGCTAAGAAATCCATAGCTGGTAAGTTTAAGAACATTACAGGTAAAGGTTCTCAACAGATCAGGGCAAAGGGAAAAAATTTCAAGGACAAAAAAGTAGTAGGAAACAGTGATGAACAGCCTAACGAGAAGAGTGAGAAGGCCAAAGAGAATAAAAGTCAAAATAGGAACACTAATGACAAAAGTCCTATCCATAAGAGCCATCAGGCTGAAAAGAATAAGATCATTGAGGTGGATAAGAGTGAACAAAAGCAGAAGAATAAAGAGAAGCATAGAGAGTTGGACAAGGGTGCCAGGAGTAGAATAAACAAATCTAAGCATAGTGCCCCTGAAAATACTGACTCAAGTGAGAAAAAGAGAGAAAAACTTGGTGGTTTCATCTTCATGTGCAGTGCAAAGACAAAACCTGACTGTTTCCGCTATCGTGTCATGGGTGTTTCAGCTAGTAAAAAAGACATTGTTTCGAGTGTCAAGCCTGGGACTAAGCTTTTTCTTTATGATTTTGATCTGAAGCTGTTGTATGGTATTTATAGAGCTTCATCTCCTGGTGGTATGAAACTTGAACCGCGAGCATTTGGTGGTAACTTTCCTGCCCAGGTTAGTTACTTCCTCATTTTATTTTCCTATGTAATTTGGGCTGATGTCTTTTTTATTATGACTTATGTGCTGAATCTGCTCTTATGGTGCAACCTTCAGGTGCGCTTCAACGTTGCGTCTGATTGTTTCCCACTGCCTGAGAGCATTTTCAGAAAGGCGATCAAGGAAAATTACAATGAGAAGCACAAATTCAAAACAGAACTTACTGTTCAACAAGTGAGAATCAAATGTTATCTCTAGTGGGCTAGTTGTCATTTTCTTCTATTATGTACAATAGATGTTATTTAAATGTCCTCTTTCAGGTTAGGAAGCTCACTGAACTTTTCCGACCAGTAGATATTCATTCTTCCTTGCAGCCTGTGCACTCCCCTCCAAAAGCAATAATCCGAGATAGGGAAGTTCCTGATGGTGTTAGGGGATCATGGTCCAATTTGCACAGAGAAAGACCAGTTGGGGATTCATATACCAATACTAATCTGGAAAGATATAATATGCTGTCTCATGAAAGGGATCCTAGAAATGAATGGCAAGATGATATTCCTCGTGATTTATTTCTTACTGAAAAGAGTTACCGAGCTTATGGTCTTCAAGGGGATAGAAGTAATGTGGCTTCAGCTTCTCAAGTCAATCAAATACTGGATCCTTATGAGAGGGATTATGAAAGAGAGCGCCTTCATCCCCTGGATCCTCTCTACAGGAATAATGTCCCTGCACATGTAGAAAGTCTTCGTGCTGATCCTCTTCATTTGAAAGAGAGCGAGCATCAGGCCTATTTGCGTGGTGGAATTTCTGAGCAAGTTGATGATCCTTATCGCCCATATCGCTATGGTGCTTCGCCAAGGGATCCATATTTGCCACCATTAAGTAGAGAGGAAATATCTTCAAGCTCTTATTTGGTTGGGGGAAGAACCTTGATAGGAAGTGATAACTTACAGAGGAGAGAGGCTGTTCACGATAGGCTTTACTCAACATATTCTGCTGCTGATGCTTTGTCAGAATATAGTCGAATGCAGCACTACGGTGGAGAGAGTTTGGAGGCTACAGCTGTGCCAGTTTCGTCTCGATACTCTTTCGCGGGTCCTTCATATTCACTTCGCTAAACTAAACATTCAGTTTGAATCTCCATTTTCGTGTGCTCCTTAAGATTATCTTCCAATGCTGGTGACTAACTGACTAGCTATAAAAAAAATGTATATGTTTTTTCTTAGGCACCTCTGGACTGCGAAAGCATTTCTATTGTGTCTGAGATTTGTTGTGCAAAATGCCATTGATGATGACTATTTACTTTATAGACACTGCTAGCTTTTCCAAGATTGGAAGATAGTTTCAATTGATTTCTTTATGGTTATACAGTTTTGCAGGCTGATGATTCCATAGGATCTGTTTGGACACGGTTAAGATTTAGCCCATTTTATCTTAAATAAGTAGATACCCTGTATGATTTTTCGGTGCTGCTATGACATTATTCTGTTTTTAATGTTTTCAAACCGGAATGGTGAATGAGTTAAGATATGATTTTAAGTTTGAGTTTTGACCAAATCTTTTTTAGAAGTTAAACAGATCTGTTACTGGCTCTGAAAACTGATAACTTCTTTATTTCTAAATTTAAGACATTGGTACTTGAAGGTCAATGGATCCTGAATAATTTTTTAGAAGGTAAATTTGAGAGAAAGCACTTTTGATACTATTTGAAGATTATTTCTTTCATCATTTTCTTTTTACCATTAGTTTATAATCATTTGCAGAATTTAAGTTTTTTGGAATTGTCTTTAATGCCCTTCAAAAATTAGGTTTCGGAAGATATTTTCAAATCAAATTTTGAATTTAATTTCTGAAAGTGGTTTTATACCTTCAGCAATATAAATTTTGAAAGTTTTTGTAAATTATTTTCAAATTTTGACTTTTGAAATCCATTAAACATTCAATTTAAAAATTAAATTTTAGAAGAAACAATAAAAAAATGATATGAAAAGGAAAGAAAGAGTGGTGTTAATACTAATTTCTTACTTATTTTTCCATTCATAAAATTAAAATTGAAGACTTCTCTTAAATTGGATCGAGGACATATACCTTGAAGTATGGATAATTTTCCCTTAGCCTGTTATTATTTTTCAACAATCTAATAACACCAATTTTTTTTTTCAACGCACTTAGATGTCAAATTTGAGCATTTATATTTTTAATAATATTTTATAAAATATAAGATTCATCAATTCAACCGTTGACTATTTTATATAAAGTTAATATAATAATATATATCAATTTTACATAATTTAAATATTTATAAATATATTATCTAAAAATTGATATTTATTTAAATTTTAAAAATATTTTACACGTTAAAAAAAATAATACGACAAAATATCAATTATTTTTATAAAATTAATTTATTTTGTTAGATTATTTTAATAATCTTATTATAGTGCCCTATGTAACTTATAACATGACTCTAATTAAGGATTTAATGTGATGGTGGCTAAATATAAAATATAGCGTCATTGAGGGTATAATTGTAAATACAATTATAAGGAAACCTTCCCCTCTCCTTTCATATAAATTAAAGAGCGCTTACCAAATGAGAGTTACGACATTCTCTATTTGTTCACTTTCACGATCTCTGAGTGAGCTCACGGTAAACGCAAGAAAGAAACTTTCTCTCAACCATTCGAGAGGAGTTAAAAGAAGAAGGAAGAGTTAGAGAAAATACCAAGGGATCAACAACATCAAAGAGAAAGGTAACATCAAGGAACAATGGATTCAGGTTAGTGCTCTTTAAACCTTAATTGTATGAGAACCATATATTGTGTTGTGAGAGCAACGTAATTCAAGATCTTAATAAGGAAAAGGTAATTTCATAATAGTCATTGCATAATAGAAATTACATAATGGATTAAATAAAATTCTAACAGTTTTTCCCAAATTACATGAACCCTAGGTATTTTATATGATGGATTGACATTATTTTGATGTTGAATAATTGTTTTGGATTCAATAATTGAAAATCCTAAGGTTTTGGAAGCTAGAAAAATTGTAATCAGTCTCTATGAATATGTATGGCATGAGCAATGGCGTAGTCAAGTTGAATGGGCTTAATTATGATGATTGGACTGAACAAGTTCGATTCCAGCTAGGTGTTATGGACTTAGACCTAGCAATCATTATGGAACAAGAGCCTATAGACATCACAGAGATCGGTACTGAAGAGGAAAGGACTCTTCATGAGGCTTGGAAAAGGTCGAATAGGCTGACCTTGAGCTTGAGCTTGCTGAAGATGACTATGACTGAAAATGTGAAGCCACCAATGCCAAAGACTGAATATGCTAGGGAATTTATGGTAAAGGTAAAAGAGTATGCACAATCAGATATTATTGACAAGTCCATTACAAGTATCCTATTGACTGAGTTGACTACTAAGAAGTTTGATTGGTCACGGCCCATTCATGACCATGTGACTGACATGATCAATCAATAGGCAAAGTTGAAATCAATGGGCATGGAGGTAAATAAATTCTTTCTAGTACAATTCATTTTGAACTCACTCCCTCCTGAGTTTGGTCAGTTCCAGGTAAATTACAACACCATTAAGGATAAATGGAATATACAGGAGGCCATGCTGGTTCAGGAGGAAGGGAGGCTGAAGAAGGTGAAAGAACACTCTGTCCATCTCACATTTTAGGAAGGGGCTAGTAGTAGCAAGGTTAAGCTAGGTAAGAAGGACAATAAGGACAAGAAAGATAAGGCCTTATTAAAGGTTTGTGAAGGCCGAATCCAGAAGGGCCAGAGGTGCTTCTTCATGCAGAAGACTGGTCACTTAAAAAAGGATTGTCCGAAGAGAAAGGTTTGATTTGAAAGGAAAGGTATATATTATTACAGTATACTTTGAATCAAATCTTATTGAGGTACCTAAAAATACCTAGTGGTTAGATTCTGGTGCAACTACTCATATGTCACATGTAATGCAGGGATTTCTTTCGATCCAGCTTATAAGCGGAACTGAAAAGTTCTTGTACATGGAAAACAGAATGAAGACACGGATAGAAGGAATAGGGACTTACAGATTGATCTTGCATACTAGTTGCTGCAATAGATCTAGAAAAGTGTCTTTATGTTCCTGAATGTGCTAAAAATTTGGTTTCTATTGCAAAGTTGGACGAATTTAGTTTTAATTTTAAGATTGGAAACGATACCTTTTCTTTGTATAAACACTCGTACTATTTTGGATCTGGTACATTAATTGATGGTTTATATTATTTCAATCTTAATGTTAAATTTGCTGAATCTCTGTATCATATTGAGAATGCTATTAATAGTAATTTGAATGTTTGTAATGAATGCGCTGCTTTCTTGTGGCATCAAAGGTTAGGTCACATATCCAAAGAAATGATGATGAGGTTAATGAAAAGTGAAATTTTACCTCAATTGAATTTTGTTGACTGGGATGTATGTGTGGATTGTATTAAAGGAAAACAAACTAAACACATATCAAAGAATCCAGCCACAAGAAGCAGTCAACTCTTAGAGTTGATACACACTGATATTTGTAGTCCGTTTGACATCCCATCTTGGGGTGGTGAAAAATATTTCATTACTTTTATTGATGACTACTTACGTTATTGCTATCTGTATGTGTTGCATGAAAAATCTCAATCAGTGGATGTCTTACATGTATTCATTGATGAGGTGGAAAGGCAACTAGATAGAAAAGTAAAGGTTGTGAGGTCAGATAGAGGTGGTGAAAATTATGAAAAATCTGATAAAAATAGACAATGTCTAGGTTTATTTGCAAAACTTCTAAAAAGTCGAGGCATATGTGCACAATATACTATGCCTGGTACACCACAACAAAATGGTGTGGCTGAAAGGCGGAATCGTACTATCATGGAAATGGTTAGGAGTATGTTGAGTTATAATTATGTACCTATGTCTTTGTGGATATACGCATTAAAGACTGCTGCGTATCTGCTTAATAGAGTTCCTAGTAAGGCAGTTCTAAAGACTCTTTATGAACTATGGACAGGAAAAAATCTCAGTTTAAGACATCTTCATGTCTGGGATTGTCCAGCAGAAGTAAGAGTGTATAATCTACATGAAAAGAAGCTTGATGCTAGAACCATAAGTTATTATTTCATCGGCTATCCTAAAAAAATCAAAGGGGTATAGATTCTACTATCCTAACCATAGTATGAGAATAGTTGAGTCTGGAAATGCAAGGTTCATTGAAAATTGTCAGTTTAGTGGGAGTGGTAAAACACAAAAGGTGGAAATTAAAGAGACACATGTGAAAACTCCTGTAGTTAGTGTCTCTTCTCCAGTTGTTGTTTCTCTTGTTGTATCACGGTCACACAACATAAGGAGACAACAAGTTAATGTTACAAACCCACAAGAACAACATATAGAGGATAAACCAACTGAAAATGCACAAGTCACAAGTGAGCAAGAGGAAGGTGAACCACAAGATATAGCATTAAAGAGATCTGTAAGGCAAAACAGACCTGCTATTTCGAATGACTATATGGTTTACTCACTTGAGCATGAATGTGACTTGAGTATTGATGAGGATTCAGTCTCAATTAAGCAAGCCATGGAATGTTACAATTCTGAAAAGTGGTTGAATGCCATGAAAGAAGAGTTAAAATCAATGAGTGACAATAAGGTATGGGATCTAGTCGAGTTGCCTGAAGGTTCAAAATGAGTCGATTGCAAGTGGGTCTTTAAGACCAAACGTGACTCAAAAGGAAACATTGAGAGATACAAGGCTAGACTTGTTGCTAAAGGATACACTCAAAATGATAGCATAGACTATAAAGAGACATTTTCTCCAGTTTCAGAGAATGACTCTTTAAGAATTGTTATGACTTTGGTGGCTCATTATGACTTAGAGCTCCACCAAATGGATGTAAAGACCGCCTTTCTGAATGATGACTTGGAAGAGGAAGTTTATATGGATCAGCTAGATGGCTTCTTGACCGCAAGTAAAGAAAGTATGGTGTGTAAGTTAAAGAAATCAATATATGGGTTGAAACAAGCTTCCAGACAAAGGTATCTTAAGTTCAATAATACCATCATGTCATATGGTTTTGTAGAGAACACTGTTGACCGGTGTATCTATATGAAAGTTAATGAGAGCAAATTCATCATTTTAGTCTTGTATGTTGATGACATTCTTCTTGCTACTAATGATGTTGGGCCATTGTATGATGTAAAGGAATTTCTCTCTAAGAACTTTGAGATGAAAGATATGGGTGAGGCTTCCTATGTGATTGGAATAGAAATATTCCGTAATAGATCACAAGGATTACTGGGATTGTCTCAGAAAGGTTACATCAACAAAGTATTAGAGAGACTCAAAATGGAAAAGTACTCATCAGGGGTAGTTCCAATTCAAAAGGGAGACAAGTTTAGTGAAATGCAATGTTCCAAGAATGAGTTAGAGCGGAAAGCAATGGAATCTATTCCCTATGCATCAGTGGTCGGGAGTTTAATGTATGCTCAAACATGCACTCAGCCTGATATAAATTTTGTTGTTGGAATGTTAGGCCGATATCAAAGTAATCCCGGAATGGACCACTAGAAGACTGCAAAGAAAGTCCTTAGGTATTTACAAGGCACCAAGGACTACATGCTTACTTATAGGAGATCTAGTCAATTGGAAGTGGTTGGCTACTCGGATTCAGACTATGCTGGATGTGTAGACTCAAGGAAATCGACCTTTGGCTACATCTTCTTGTTAACTAGAGGTGCGATTTCATGGAAGAGTAGAAAGGAGTTCATTATTGCTACATCTACCATGGAAGCGGAATTTGTGGTGTGCTTTGAGGCCACTATTCATGCTTTGTGGCTGCAGAACTTTGTCTTAGGGCTTGGTATTGTTGATAATATAGAAAAGCCGCTAAGAATGCACTGTGATAATTTCGCAGCCGTCTTCTTCTTTAAGAATGATAAGTATTCAAAAGGAGCAACGCATATGAACTTAAAATACTTATCAGTGAAAGAAGAAATGCGAAAACAGAAAGTGTCTATTGAGCATATTGGTACTGATTTAATGATTGTGGATCCGCTAACTAAGGGATCATCTCCTAAAACGTTTTCTGGACATGTTGGTAGAATGAGCATTATAGACAAGTTCTTGTTAGCATGATTGTGTGATTCACATATATATGTGTATAGATTATTTTGTTCATATTATTGTAGACATTTTAAGAATTCAATAAAAGTATTGTTTCTGCTTGTTTACTTGTTATCTGAATTGTGTTAATGTACATGTATGGTTTGAGTTTAATACATGTTGAGTGTTAAAAACACATAAGAGTTTAATGTACATTTCATCAAATGACTTGTGATCGTCATGATCCGATCAACTTAAATCATTAAAAGATGATGACTTGATATTATCAATGATATGTGCACTTACAGTTCATTGAATCTTCAAGTCGTAACATAAGTCAAGTGGAAGATTATTAGATTATTTTAATAATCTTATTAGTGGCCTATGTAACTTATAGCATGACTCTAATTAAGGGTTTAATGTGATGGTGGTTAAATGTAAAATATAGAGTCATTGAGGGTATAATTGTAAATACAATTATAAGGAAACTCTCCCCTTTCCCTTCATATAAATTAAAAAGCGGTTACCAAATGGAGGTTACGACATTCTCTATTTGTTCACTTTTACGGTCTCTGAGTGAGCTCACGGTAAACGCAAGAAAGGAACTTCCTCTCAACCATCTGAGAGGAGCTGAAAGAGGAAGGAAGAGTTGGGAAAAATACCAAACGATCAACGACATCAAAGAGCCATCAATGAACAATGGATTCAAGTTAGTACTTTCTAAACCCCTAATTGTATGAGAACCATATATTGTGTTGTGAGAGCAACATAATTCAAGATCTTAATAGGGAAAATGTAATTTCATAATAGTCATTGCATAATAAAAATTACATAATGGATTAAAGAAAATTCTAACTTATTTGATAAGAACATTCAAACAAATAGTTGGATTTAATTCTATAAAAGGTGAATATGTATATTAATAATATTTTTAGTTATTTTAAAAGATGCTATTGTTTTTAGTTTTAAAAACTGAAAATAATTTTTTTAAAATAATTTTTAAAAATTGAAGTTGACAAATAAGTTTTTATTATTTTTTACTTTTAAAAATAAAAAAATGTATTTTTAAAAAATAAAACAAGCATGTTCTCAGTTTATTTTTGCAGCGTAGAGTTTAGGACATAGGGCATTGGGTAAACTCCTATTTACAATATAGCCAAACCATATGTGTATAGCTAAATTAATGTAGTGTTTGTACATGACCTGTCAAGTAAATAAATACTATTTAATTTTAATAAACACTTCAAATTTTATTATTTTTTAGAAAAATTAATTACTAATTTATCAAGACTAATGAAGATAATTATATGTTCTAAATTTATATTTTATTTAAAAAATAAGTATATGATTAAATTATTAAATGAGTGAGTGTCTTGTTAACACATTTCACAATAAAATAAGGATATAAAATAAATTTTAACAATTCATTCAAAAATGTTTTTTTATGATTAAAATATAAATATTATTTTTAAAAAAATTGAAGAAAGTATATAAGTAAGAATAAATAAATAGTTATAAGTTATCAATAAAGAATTTATTTGGATAATTTGAAAAATGAAAAACTTTTTTGTACCATAAATTTGTATCACTTTTTTCTACTCTCACTTTGCTTCCTTTTTAGAAAGGGTGACTTGCTCTCATACATCGTAATATAATATTTTGTGAGGTTTAATTGAGTGTTTCATCTTTGTTAAGATTATACAATTTGAATTTAATTTTTATACATTTTTAGTCCATATTGTTTCATAAATTATTATTTTTAATCTTTCTTACCGGTCTATTGATATATTGCTATGTTTTAACTTTTACTTAAACCATGTAAGTTAAATGGACTAAAAATAATATTTAATAAAAAAGTAAGTGTTATATTCTAATAAAATATTTAAGTGAGAATAAGTTCAAATTAAATAATTTTGAAGGAATTAAACACTTAATTAAGTCTTTTTTTTTCTAGTTATTGAACAGATTCAAAACTACAATAGTGAAGAATTTCATTGCACTAAGTCCAATGAAATTTTAACCATCCATTGAATTAAAATTTACATTTATTACTTTTAAAATGAGCAATTTACTAGTATTAATAGTCAAGATCTTCTTTAGTGATGATGTCATGGGAGAGAATCTAGATCCCTACTGAATATTGATTGTATTTTAGTCTTTCAAAGTAAGGAGTAAAAATGACTACATATAAGGTCTAAGAATAGTATTACATTACCAATTCTAATATGATGAATAAAAAAAGACAAACTCTAAGTTAAATTACTTGTTGAAAAATATGTGAAAAAATTAATAATTTTTTAAATTATAATAAAGATAGAGGATCTCATTTTTTTGTAAGCAATCAAAAATGTTAAAAATATCATAAGGGATGAGTTTACTTTTTGACATAGTAACAGATAAGTTTCCTGATGATATTATGACTGGTTGAAACTAGACACATTATGTGATGCACTTTGTATGTCAAAATTCATGATATAGAGTTGCAGATTAAGGACATTTGAACCCAACATGGGTGTAATTTTTCTCAAATTTCTACTTTGATATTAATACCAATTACTTTAGTCATTCATTAATCTAACTTGTCAATTAATAGTTATGTTGAGAACAAGTTTATTTGGTCAAGCAGTTTGAAGGGAAGTTATACATGGTTTTAACTAACTCATTGGTAGAATATTGTACCAGTACATTAGTTGGAGGTGAACTTGACATCTTCCTTATGCAGGAAAGATTAAATTCTTAGTTTAGCTTATTTGTTGTAATGTCCTTCCCACAAATTATTTAAGGCATTCTAGGAATTTGACGCCTTCACCCATTTGCTAAGATGTCATACTTACACTGAGAACACTTTCCACTATAGTAGAGACTGTCCAATACCTAAAAAAATATAGGTTTGTGAAGTCTATGGAATAAAGGATTTGTAACTTCATTTGATGGCAACAATTGGATTATGACTCAACATAAAAGTAATCTTCTCTTATTTTTAGCTACACTATGGTGAATATGGAGGGTCATAAATGTTGATTGCATTGTTAGATAAAAAATCTTAATTTATAAAATTATGTTCAATTTAATGAACTTTATCAAACAAACTTCATTTATGTGAACAGGTGTAGCAATCTTAGGTCTGCCTAAAGCTCTATGTTCATTGGGAGGCTTATAAGAATTTTGAATTCATCCTTAATGTTGATGGGAGTGTTTGGGGAGTTAGAAAAAAGCTGGTTTTAGGCCCATAGTAGAAATAAGGATGAAAATTGACTGAGAGGAGCTTCTAGATCATTGACATTTCTAACAATACCCTATTGAGTTCATAGCCATGTTTTAGGGGTTGAAAATGGCTTAGAATCTAAATATAAAAAATCTTTTTGTGTTACTCTAATGCAATGGATGTCATAAACCTTGTGATAAAAATTGTTTTACCTTTCTACAGGTATTCTAATCTCATTTGGGATATAAATGAGTAATTGAAAAAAGATTGACAAATCAGCATCAGAGACACCATGCATGAAGGCAACACATGCAAAATTTTTAGCTAAGTTGGGAGCTTCTTCATATTGTAGTTTCAAATATTGAGTTTCACCTCCTACAAATTTGAGATTAATTCTTCATGCTAATGCTAAGGGAGTCTATATTTGAGAGTGTAATTTTGTTTCTTTCCTTTGTTTCGGTACTTTTCTCTACTACAAAAGTTTTGTTCCTAAAGTTTGAGATTAAAAAAACTATTAAAAAATGTATCTGTGATCATTTATGTAATTACTATATAACAACTTTGATTCCTATTTATATTGTACTTAACTTTTTACCTATTAGGGTGAAAAAATAAAAAAAAATTAATTTATGATAAATCTAAATTTAATATTATACATAGTTGTTATAATTTATATTATATTTATATCTCTGTGGAAGAACTGAAAAAAAGGGGACAGGTTGATTTTTAATTAGTTGTTTTAATTGTAGTCATTCATTTTATTGCAATAGTTGAGTTTAATTATAATGGAAATATCCTCTTAGTTTTAGAGTAAATTTTGATTAATGTAGTTAATAACTTTTTATACATAACAAATTTTATTAATTCAATTATTAGTTTAAGAATGTTCATAAGTATATTAAGTTGATCTATAAAATTTTTAAAATATTTCAAACGTCTTCGAACAACTTAATTTAAGTTACAATATAATTTCTAAAATATAAGTAAATGTCGATTATAAAATTACAATCTTATATATATATATATGTTTTAAATTTTCAAACTTTTTTTACTATTAACTTTCAAACTTTTTAAACTTTGACACGATGACGAAGGGAATATATATTATATAATTTAACACTTATATTAATAAAATTTATTGTGTATAAAAAGTTATTAAATAGAGTAAGTTAACAAAATTTACTGGGAAGTAAGTTGATCCAAATTTTGTGAATATTTATCCAAAATTTTTGAATCTATTGCAAGTATTTTTTGTGAGTATCCAATGGATATTATACGAGTGATCGAGTGGAGGGAGGAAGGAAGAATAACAAGGGTAAGTTTAAAAATTGATATTTTGGAAAAATGCAAGAAATCTCTCATCTAAACAATTTTCAACGGTTAAAATTTCTTCCTTTTAAGTTAAAAATTTAATTAGAGGTTGCTTTGCTCACTCGTTGTTCAAGTCAGACATTGAACAAGGTGGCATGGCTGACATGTTACACATCTTTAGTCAACCAATAAAAAAAAATGTAGGACCACTCCCTAAAACAACTTGTTCTTTTTCAAAGGGAAAAATATAGGTTTGATTCCTCATGGGAGTACCCATCGATTCATCCATCCAACACTTGCGTCTTTTACCAGCTAACTGATAAAAAGCCACACTGTTTTGGATCCTCAAATCTTTGTAATATGGCATTTGTAAGCCCCTCCTTAAAATAGCATTATGGTGCATGTTTTACATGATCAGCAAGTTTGGTTCTAATGAATGTGATGCTGTTTGGAGGACCTTCATCATCATCATCTTGTGCGCGTGAATGGTCATGGTCTTATGATGTGTTCCTGAGTTTTAGAGGTGAAGATACTAGGAGAAGCTTCACAGGTTCTTTGTATCATGGTTTGCACCAAAGGGGTATCAATGTTTTCATAGATGATGAGAAGCTTAGGAGAGGGGAAGAAATATCACAACTCTTCTTAGAGCCATTGAAGAGTCTAGAATTGCTATCATTGTGTTCTCTCACAACTATGCATCTTCCACGTGGTGTCTTGATGAGCTTGCAAAGATCCTTGAGTGTTACAAAACAAAGGGGCAACTGGTTTGGCCAGTTTTCTACCATGTGGACCCTTCTGTGGTGCGCCATCAGAAAGGAAGTTTTGGGAGTGCAATGTTTGAACATGAAGTCAGATTCAAGGGTGATGTGGAGAAGTTGCAAAAGTGGAAGAGGGCCTTGTTTGAGACAGCCAATTTGTCAGGTTGGAGCTTAGAAAATGGGTATGCAACTAATACTACCTCCTTTACTAATTATTTGTTTAAAGAAATTTTATTCAGCAAGGAATCCAATTATTTTATTAGAATTATTAGCCAAACTTCCTACTTTTCCTTTTATTTATGGTCTATTTTTTAGCCTTTAGACTCTCAACTAGTATGAATGTTTTGTTTATTGTACTTCTAGTTTTCGTTTGAGTAAAGGGTATTAGCATGAATAGTTAAATAGCAACAAAATTCTTCTCTCTCTGGTTAGATAAATGTGATGCATCTACTATGTTTACCAATTTTTCCTTTTATTCTTCCATTTGTTATTAGTTATATCATGGATGGTCTAATAATATACAAATGTGCCAAGAGAAAGGAATGTATTAATAGGGTCTTACTGATAAGTGTGAGCATTAAGTACATGTTAAATGCTTCCAATTATTTAAAAAAACTAGCTTTCAAAAATTATGGGTTCAATATACTAAATACTTTTCTTTTTCAAGAAAAACTTTTACTTTTGTTTCTATCAGTTGTGTTCTAAGAGCAGTCATCTGCATTTTATATATCAATAATATACTAGTATGATATGACTGAAGGAAGTGAATTGCCCCAACCAAATTGTCAGCTGCATAGCTTTCAATTTACACATACTTTGTATTATGGAGGAACTTGTTACATGGCAGGTATGAATTTGAGCTTATCCAAAAGATCATTGAGGAGGCATCTAGAAAACTAAATCACACCCTTTTGCATATTGCTGAATACCCAATTGGACTAGAGACTCGCATATCAGAAGTGAAGTCACTTTTGCATATTGAACCTGGTGAAGGTATTCGTATCATTGGAATCTATGGACTTGGAGGCATAGGTAAAACAACAATTGCAAGGGCTCTATACAACTTGATTGCTAGTGAGTTTGAAGCTACAAGTTTCCTTGCTGATATAAGAGAAAGTTCAAATCAACGTCAAGGTTTAGTGCAACTTCAAGAGGCACTTCTTTTTGATACAGTTGGGGACAAGAACATCAAGCTGGGAAGTATTTATAAAGGAATTCCTATTATCAAGAAAAGGTTATGTTGCAAAAAAGTACTTTTGATTCTTGATGATGTTGACAATTTGGAGCAGCTTTAAGCATTAGCAGGAGGACATGATTGGTTTGGTTTTGGAAGTGTAATAATTATTACAACAAGAGATAAGCATTTACTAGCTGCTCATCAAGTTGATAGGACATATGAAGTAAAGAAATTAAATCATGATGAAGCTTTTGAACTATTCACTTGGAGTGCCTTCAAAAGGAAGACACCTGATGCTGGCTATATGGAGATTTCTAACTCTGTGGTGCTCTATGCTGAGGGGCTTCCATTGGCTTTGAAGGTAATGGGTTCTAATTTATTTGGTAAAACAGTAGAAGAATGGAGATCTGCACTGGGAAAATATGAAAAGATTCCCAGTAAAGAGGTTCAGAATGTACTAAGAGTAACCTATGATAATCTAGAAGAGAATGAGAAGGAAATTTTCCTTGATGTAGCGTGTTTCTTCAAAGGGGAGACGGTGGAATATGTAGAAAAGACATTGCAAGCTTGTGGTTTCTATCCTAAATTTGGTATTAGTGTGCTTATTGATAGATCTCTTGTTAGTATTGATAAATATAACAGATTGAGAATGCATGATCTGATACAAGACATGGGTAGGGAAATTGTTCGAGAAGTTTCACCATTAGAGCCCAGTAAGCGGAGTAGACTATGGTTTCATGAAGATGTTTATGAAGTACTCTCTGAAAATACAGTAAGAGCCATGTTTATGTTAGTTATTCTTGTTACATTGTTTGACAATGTGGTTAGTTAACCTTTACAACATAATTATTATATTTTGAACATGAATCATAATATAATTTAATGTAGTCTTACGTGTGCTTTGGTTTAAAAGGGGACTTACAGAATCCAAGGCATGATGGTGGACCTTCCTGATCAATATATTGTGCACTTGAAAGATGATTCGTTCAAAAAGATGAAGAATCTTAAAATTCTTATTGTCCGGAATGGACACTTTTATGGAAGCCCCCAACATCTTCCAAACAATTTAAGATTGCTTGATTGGATGGGATATCCTTCATCATCTTTACCATCTAGTTTTCAACCAAAAAAACTTCTTGTACTCAACTTGTCACGCAGTCATTTTGCAATGCAAGAGCCATTCAAGGTAAGGTTTCATTTTATCATTATGTATTTTTTTGGTTTTTTCTTCACATAACTTGTCATTAAGCGAATCTAATTTTTGCTTTGCAGTATTTGGATTCTTTGACATCTATGGATTTGAGTTACTGTGAATTGTTAACAAAATTACCTGACATTTCTAGAGTCCCAAATTTAACAGAACTAAATCTTGATTATTGTACTAATTTAGAAGAGGTTCATGACTCTGCTGGATTCCTTGAGAAACTTGTTGAGTTGAGGGCTTATGGCTGCACCAAGCTTAAGGTTTTTCCACATTCCATCAGGTTGACATCATTGAAAAGTCTTATTCTTAATTTTTGCTCCAGCCTTCAAATTTTCCCAGATATTTTGGGGAAAATGGATAACCTCATATCCGTTTCTATTGAAGGCACTGCTATAGAAGAATTGCCTCCTTCCATTGGAAATCTGGTTGAACTTCAAGAATTAACCATGACATCTTGCTTAAGCCTCAAGGAACTTCCTAACGACATTGGTATGTTGCAAAATCTTATAAACCTTGATATCGAAGGCTGTCCACGGCTTCGAAGCTTTTTGACTAAGTTGAGAGAAATGGGACAATCTACTCTTACCTTTGGTAACATCCAGTCACTGAATCTAGAAAATTGTGGTCTTGTAGATGAAGATATTCCCATAATTTTCAATTGTTTCCCAAGGTTATCATCATTAGTCCTTTCAGGAAATAATTTTGTTGCTCTTCCAAGCTGCGTACAAGAATTTCCTGGCTTGGAATTGCTTCACTTGGACAACTGCAAAAAACTCCAAGAAATTCCAGGAATTCCTCCTAACTTACAGTACATTAATGCAAGAAATTGCACATCATTGACTGCAGAGTCATCAAACTTATTGTTGAGACAGGTTTTCCTCTTTCTTAAATCTTCCTTCACTTATTTTAGTCTCCACCCATTTTTACTTGTTTTTTTTTTTTGTAGGAAACTTTTGAGGAATGTGAGTTACAAGTTATGGTGCCTGGAACAATGGTTCCAGAATGGTTTGATCACCACACCGAAGGAGAATACATGACATTTTGGGTACGCCAAAAATTTCCAGCAATTATTTTATGCTTTGCTCTTGCAGTAGAGGGTGATATGAAGGATAATTTAAATTGTGAAATCCGCTTCTATATAAATGGAGCTGAAGTTTATGAATTGGAAATCCCAAGAATATTTTCAGGAATGGTGACAGATCATGTGTGGCTTTATGACATAAGAACTCATCCATCCGTCCAGTGGCATAGTCTTGATTTATATCTAGTGAATGACTGGAATCAGGTTGAGATTTCATGTGAGAAGATAAGTGGAGCACCAAACGTGACTGTGAACTGGTCTGGAGTTCATGTGTGCAAGCAAGAAGTTAACATGAAAGATATATTATTTATAGATCCTGATCTTGATTTAGATTCAAGCAGACACTCTGAGAAGATTGATACTGATTTGGATACAAACAGTGAACAATCCAGAAGGTCGATTGAAGATTTCCAATATTGCAACAGTGTAGATAATAGCTGCTATAACTTCAATAATGTGGAGGGTTGTGAGACACCAAATAGGCAAATAGAGGAGTGGTGGAAAATAAGTAAACGCATGGAATATAATATAGCTGCATGCGACACTGACATGAATCAGAACCAAGATAAGAATTTATTGCATCACAAAACATTGAATGGTGTTACTAAAGATTCGATGGCTTCATTGTGTCCAGGAGACACTGGTAGTGTCAAAGGTATGCTAGAGTTCTATATGGATATGCATTATTTCCTTGCCCACATTGCATGTTATCTTCATAGTATAATTGTTCTATTTAGCTAGTTTGTTGATCCAGCTCCATTTTAATATTCCAACCAATTGACAAGGAATGCAATGCATAAATATCTTTACTTATGCAAGCCAGTGGCAAAATAATACACTGTCAACAATCCAAAAACAAATTTATAGCAGCAACTTGTTGGTATGTAGGAGACAGATTGCTTCAATTACATATCCAATGTGAAAAATCCATGATTTTTTAGTAAGGACCAATTCCTTACTTCGACTGTATATAAGTCATGATGTCTTGAGATACTTGATTTTGGGTCTGCATAATTTGCGAGTTGTTAGAGAAATTATAAAAACTAGTTCAATTTGAAACACCAACGTATCATTGGTCTACCAATAGGTTCACTGCATTGCTTTTTTTTTTTTATCATCTCCTTTTAATTTCTCTCATTCTTGTAGATTCTGGATCAAACATAGTAGTTGCTGATCATCCAGTGAAAGCTCAACCACCAAATGCTACTGTATCACTGGTCAAAGTTACCAAAGGGGAGCTACCTCAAAATACCAACTCCACCATGGTGCTGCCAACTTCCATCTACTTTTTGAGAAATCAAACCAATTTAGTTACTATAAATGACGGAGACATGGAAGCATTTTATGCTATTCTGGATGCTGAGACCTCTTTTGTGTCACTTTCCAATGACACCAGAATGGTTTCTGAATTGGCCAACAGAATGCCAAGTGAAGAGACCAAGAAAGCCTTGAAGACACTTCAAGATTTTCTCACCAAAGACTTTTCTGTTCTTTTGGACCCTGCTGAGTATAGTCTCATGAAAGATACCTTAGACTACCTCACCAATTTACAAGCCGAAGATGGAATCTCAGTGGAAATAAGATCATTGATAATAGAAGTTTCAAGACAGTTCACTCATTGGAGTTGGGATTACACATATGAAAGCAAGAAATTAGAGTCTACCACAGTCAAGTTGTTGAAAGCTGAAGAACTAGAAAAGGGTCTTGAAGCTAACAAGACACATTTCAAGGAAATCATGCTCTTGGAAAATGAGTTGTGCAATGAGTTGGCCTATTTGGAGGAAAGAAAGAAGGAGCTAGAAGAACAAATAAATGCCGTTAAAGCTAACATCAATGCTTCACAGGCAGCCAGGAACCTGACTACTCATAGAAAGAGAGAAATCTATGCGGAAGCAATGATTCTAAAAGCTCAAAGAGATGGGTTGAGGGAACAAATGCCACATTTGAGAGTTGAGCAGGAATTGGCAAAGAAAGTTCAGGGAAATATCAGAGCTGAATGGTCAAAACTTGGAGAAAAATTTAACAATAGCTTAAGGCATGAAGACTGTAATATCTAGGTTTTTAAGTCGAAGATGAGTGAACTAATATACCATGCTTATCATAAAAAACTCCACTGTTAACAGCTATGCTTATTATAAAAACTAATGTAATGATATATTTTAAAAATTATCAACATACAATAATAAGAGTATAAGCAAAATGTATAAAAAGGAAGTAGAAGTGACGAAACGTGCTTTGCCTTTGGACCTCAATATTTTATAATTTTATTTTGCATTTTATGTAATGTCAAATATCAAACAGAAGTATCTAATACATTAGTACTGGAATCAACATCAACAATATTCATTTTTGTGTTTTACTCTTGTTAAAAACTCAATGGAGCTTTGCAGGGGATTAATCAGGAGTCTTTTGTAATAAGTTTATATAGATTTAAAATCTGTTAGAATTCTTGTCTACTTATGAAAAAATAATCAATTCAAATGGGACACATTTTATGCATATGTGTACGCATTCGGGCAATTGGAATAAAAAAGTTAAATATTTCATGAATCGCTTGATTGTAAATTAAAATTATGTGATACGTACAATTATACTGAATGTAATTGCAAACTCAATAGTGTAAAATGTACTATGAATAAGTCATAGGGTAAAAGTTTTGCGATACGTACATTGTTATATTAATGGATCCCCTGATTGATTCATAAATCAGCAACCATGCAATTTTCATATTGATCAAGAATATGACCCAATATATTCCCCAATTTAATGCCACTAGGTAACCATTGATCTCTCCAAACGTTAATGGATCTACCATTCCCAATAACCCAAGCTTAAAAAATAGTTATATTAGGCCAGATTTAATAGATCCTTTTCTCGAGTTGCAAACCCAAGCAATACTACTACTAGTAGTGAGGTCCCTCTCATATTTTGCCATTAGGACTTTAGTGCACAAATTGTCCTCTCTCAACCTAATCTTCCAAAAAAGTTTCATGAAGCAGTCCATGTTTAACTTAATCATGTCCCGCAACCAATACCACCTAATTTTTTGGGCCTTATTAGAACATCTAATATTGAATTGGCACTTTCTCTGATAACCTTTTGAAATAGGGGTATCCATCATAGTGTTACAAAGGAATAGCATTGAGTGGCACTTTCTCTGATTTTATTGCTTTCTCCTTTTGGCAATGTGGCCAAAGGAGTTTTTATTCAAAAAACTTATTGCATATTCTACAATTTTTGGAGGAGGTTCAAATCATTATAAAGCCGAGTAGTAACAGCCATCACACAATATCTAGTCCCATTAATTATGCTAGCTAAACCCATCTGAACAGAAAGGACAAAACTAAAATAAAAATTGAATGTCTTATTCACATTTGTCACCAAGTAAGTACGAAGAGAGCACCAAAAAGGCACGAAAGTCCACAGATAGATACCGTACTCTAACTGTTTGCAATATTTGGACCATTAATTAGATATTCTCTCTGCCTGTTCCTTAAGAGCCTCCTTTCTTTTCTCAAATTCTAAAATAATAACATTAATTGACTCGTGATCTACTTCCTCAAACTCCATAACTATATCTACTTCGAAGACCCCATTGTGAGATAGTGCTCGTAAATGAGCCAAGGTTCCACTAAGTATGCTTTGATATAATTTTCTATTTAGCACAACCCCAATTATGAAATTATAAAACTAAGAGTGAAATATATTAATTTAAAAGTAAAGTTTACATGATTTTTAATAATTTCTAACTAATAATTAAGAATATATTTAAAATAATATATTACTAACGTTTCTTTACAGAATAATCTTTTATAGACAAGAATAAAGTATTAATGGAGTTTATATATATATATATATATGAATTGTTGATGGGAAAGTAGGAATATAATTGTTGATTGTTTGTAACTATGTTTTTCTGAATCTGGACTTTAATTTTCTTATATTTGAACTTTCTGTAATCACGGTTTATAGGCTGGACAGCTGACAGGCCTTTCGAGTGAGACTATCATTGGTCGTCCTTGTCTATAACAATATCACAAACTAATGGTCCAGAAATACTATACAATTCTTTAATTTTATGAAATAATTTTACTGGAAGTACAACAGTTCTTAGTTCTTTATAATGGAGCTGCAGCAGTAAGACCCGTATGGATGATTGAAGGGCAATAAGGTTGATGTGACGATGTTATATTCAAAAGAAACAAAGAACATTAAGATGCTGGTGGCTATAGTAAAAATATTTCAGACTTTGTAAATGATTAAAAAAAAAAGTCCACAAATAACCAGATCTAGTTGAAAGAGTTATAAATAATCTAACAGATATATTGATATGAAACCAAATGAGGGTGATGAGACCAGAAGTTTATTTATGATGTCTAAACTCCTTCGTTCTTTCTCTCCGTTCTGGTTCTAGCTCCTCATCCTCCTCCTCTACAAAAAATTGACTTTTCAATGACCAGGAGAAACAATCTCCTAAAATCACTCCTAAGCACATCCTCTTCGACGAAGAAGTTCGCTTCGAAAAGATCAATCAAAATATGAATGACTAAACTATTCCAAAAATTCCTCAGGATACATTATATGTTCCTGAAGAAAAAAACAAACGAAACAGTTCTGATCACATTATCAAGACTGTTGAAAACAATATTCTCCTAGGTCAAGACATAGGAGAAGAATTCCATCTATTGTCAAAACACTCGATCAATGACCACAAAAGAAAATACAAATACCTCCATATAGGATGTATTCAAGTTGCTATCAAACCATTAATAGACATAGGCATAGATGCTGCTGTCCTAATGTGTCTTAGAGATATTCGTCATAATAAGTTCAAAGATTCTCTCATATGTACTGTTGAAACCAGTCTTGGTCAAGGTCCGATCTATTTCAACTGTTTTCCAACCAAGACAATGAGTTTAATGGATGTTAGCATTCTTGACTCTATTTCTTAATATATGCTTTCATGGTTTAGACATGAAAGAGGGATCTATTCCCGCAGCATTAATCTATAGGATTCAGTACAAAATCATGAACTCTTGTGCGTCTAGAGTCCTTCTTAAACTTTAGAAGGGTGAAACTACTTTGTTTATCACTAATATGACAAAGGCTAATGTTTCATTACCTAGAATCATTAAATGGGATGAGGTTACTCTCCCAAAAAAATGGGTCATGGACAACGCTACACCTTGTGTACCCAGACCCACTCCTCAAATCCAAGACATTTCTCAGGATAATTTTGGGAAAGTCAAAATAACTTTTGATAGGAGAAAATCATTCTCCTCTAGGATTGATGCTTTCAGCAGACAATCTGATTTTGCATCTGCGAGGAGATCATTCTCTTCCAGATCTCAAACTTTTAGGTTTGAAATATCCAGATCTGTTGCTCATGAACCTTTTAATATAAACCTTTAGGGACTAGATGTTTATCAGACCGCCGATAAGGAAGAAGAAAATCAGAGTATCCAATCTCCAACATACTCCTCCCTAAATGAGTTTTATGATATTATCTCATAAGTTTGTTATTGATAAGGAAACCCTTAGAAAATATTTTTATTCTGAGGATAGAAAATCTCAGAGAGAATGGTTTTTTCAGAACTATAAGGGTAGTAATAGATCCATTATCCAAGAGAAGTTTTATAAATTTTTTGAAAAAGTTAAACAAAATATTCTTTTCTTTGATTGATTTCATGCTTATACCATTCAAAACAATTTAGATTATCCTTGGCAAGAAGATGTTATTAGTACCTCTTTGCTAATGTCATCTCTTGGCAAATCAAAGATGAACAAATTGTTCAGAGTGAACTGCCTCCTTCAACTCAGTATCAGTTACCAAAATTGAAGAACAATAGTGGTAAACCTATAATGGCCACACCATTCAAAACCAAAAATCCTGATGAGTCTAACACTCCCAATGATATCCAAGGCCTCATGGAACAGGCTAATTACACCAATAAATATTTACAGGTTTTAGGTGACAAAATCTCTGTTAATCCTGTTAAGCAAAATGTAGAAGAAACATCTTCTTCTCAAATTCAATTAGAAAAACCCCTTTTCAAAGCTTTTAAGATTAGTGCCAAAGCCAAACAGAAAATCTTAGAGCTTAGGCAAAAAGAGAAATCCAAAGCCATAGAGGACAATCAAAATGAGTTACTTAGTAAGATCACTAGACCTAAAACTAGGGCTCTTTCCAAGACTGTTAATGTCATCTCTAAGGCTGATTCAAAACAATTTTTGAAATAGATTCTATTTTAGCTGTTAATCCAGTTAATACTTATAGTAGTAAAAATTGGAAAACTTCTTCCAAACTTTATTATAATAGGGCTACTGCTACTGATCTAGTTTTAGAAAAAAAAACCATGATCATCCTATTCAAAGTTTTAATGCTAATGAAATCCATATTTGGAATATAGATGGACTTTCTGAATATAATGTCATCTCTAAACTACAGCACATGTCTGTTGTAGCCATGGGTTACTTCACTAATCATAATTATGATGAAGAAACCATTGTCCATATTCTTATTGCTGGATTTACTGGTCAGCTCAAAAGTTGGTGGGATAACTATCTCACTGAAACTGATAAAGAAAATATTCTTTTTGTAGTTAAAATTGATAATAAAGGAAATGTCATCGTTAATAATGATGAGCAACTTCCTGATGCGGTGTATACACTCCTATACACCATAGCCCAACATTTTCTAGGAGATCTATCTTTATGGAGAGATATATCAGTCGAATTATTATCCAACCTTAAGGACACCTTTATGTCTAGAATCTATACTAGAGAAGATAGCCAACAACCATTTTGGAAAGAAAATTCTTAGCTGGTCTTCCCAAATCTTTCAGAGATGTAGTTAGAAGGAAGCTACGAAACCATTCTACAAATGGAGAAATTCCTTCTAATAGTCTTATTTATGGCCAACTTCATGCTATCATTACTCAATTAGCTCTGAAAACTTGTCAAGAAGAGAAACTTCAAAGATAATTAGCCAAGGAAAGAGCCATAAATAAAAGAGATTTAGGATCCTTTTGTGAACAATTTGGCCTACCTTCTTGTTCAACCAAAAAGAAAAAATAGGTTCCTAAGAAGGATGTCGTAGAGCCTAATAGGAAACCTTACAAAAAGAAGTATAATAGAAAATCTTCTAAGAAAACTAGGGAAGATGTTATCCCCAAAAACATTTCCAAAAAACCTAGAACAAGTGTAACTTGTTATAACTGTGGTAAACCTGGTCATATTAGTAAATACTGTAGACTCAAAAAGAAAATCAGTAACCTCAACCTTGATCCTTCCATAAAATCAAATCAATAACCTTCTCATTGAATCCTCTGAGGATGATTCTGTTAAAGAATCAAGTGAGGATATCAATCAAATTCAGCAAGATGATCAAATATCTTCTTCTGAAAGTGATGAAACTCCAGAAATCAATGTTTTAACAAATGAACAAGATCTTCTTTTTGAAGCCATTAATTCTATTCCTAATAATCAAGAAAGAAAAGACTTTCTTAGTAAGTTTAAAGATATTTTAGAAACAAAGCAAAAACTAAAAGAACTTTTTACAACAAACAAGTTCGATATAACCAGTGTTTTCAAAAGATTAGAAAACAATTCTAGCATAAAACCAACCACTATCCAAGATTTTCAGATTGAGATTAACAATCTCAAAAAGAAGATTCATGAAATCAAAGACAACAACAAATTCATCAAATTATTCTTTCGCAACTTGAGGAAGATGATGAATCTGAAGTTGCAGAAGAACAATTTATTGAGAATAAAGATTCTAAGAAAATTGATTCTGAAAATCCAGAAGAAATTTTCAGGAATTTGATCAACAAGGACAAAATTCAAAAATTTTACATTAATATCAGAATCATTATTAATGATTTTGTTCTTGATACTTTGGCCCTCTTTGATATAAATGCCAATTCAAATTATATTTTAGAGAAGGATTAATTCCTATTAAATATTTTGAAAAGACTTCTGAAAAACTTAGCACTACAAGTGGTTCGAAGCTTAAGATTATAGAAAATCAAGGTTTTAAGATTGAAACAAATTTTCTTCTTGTTAAAAATTTGAAGAATGAAGTTATTTTAGGAACTCCTTTTATTAAAGTTGTTTTCCCGCTTCAGATTTCAAAAGAAAAAATTTCTACTTATCATTTAGGTTAGCAGATAACCTTTAAATTTTTTAGAAAACCTTTTATTAAGAATATCAATTTTATCCAAAAAAAAATTAATCAAATTAATTTTCTGAAAGAAGAAGTTTCTTTTGCTAATATTGACAAGCAGCTGAAGAATTCATCACTTCAGAAAAAGATTCAATCTCTTTTAGAGTTTATCCAATCTTCTATCTATTCTGACCTTCCGAATGCTTTTTAGAATAGGGAAAAATATATTGTTAGCCTTCCTTATGAGTCAGATTTTAAAGAAAGTCAAATTCCTACTAAAGCGAGACCCATTCAGATGAATGATGAGCTTCTTCAATATTGTCAAAAGGAGATTAAAGATCTCTTAGACAAAAGAACTTATTAGAAAGAGTAAAAGTTCCTGGTCTTGTTCTGCATTTTATGTCAATAAACAGACAGAATTAGAAAGAGGAACTCCTAGGCTAGTAATCAATTACAAGCCTTTGAATCAAGCTCTTCAGTGGATTAGGTATGATGAACGAACTTTCTCATGTTGTGTTTAAAAGATTTGTCACAAATCCTCATCAAAATTTAAACAAATTAATGTAGTACTAAGGTTACCCTAGATTGTCTCTCGTGAACATTGGCTATTAATCTTTACTAAACATGTTGAATGCACTAATTGAACAAGCAATTAAAATGGGGAGTTTTGTGGTTTCAAATTAATATAAAGAGCAACAAGTAAACAAGTTTAATTAATTCAAACAACAGAAAACAACAATCTTTAGTTCATCCACAAAGATTATATCCTCATTCCACTTAAGATTTAACATTCATCCTCTCTCCCATGAATTAGGTTAATTTAACAAGCGAAAATCAACCTTATGGTCCTAACGAAATTACGCAATTTGCTAGGCTCTAATCCCTCATCCCAAAGTTACACAACCTTAGAATTAAACCTAGGATTAAGCCATCCCTAGTTTAGAATCTCCTTAAAACGAATTAGGGTTAATTAAGCAATATCCCCCTCATTCACCATTAATTCAATTTAAGAGACAAGGCTGTCACCCAAGGTTGCCCCAAGCTCTGGAAAAATGTCCTAAATTTTTTAAAGAAGAGAAAAGGTACAAAAAGTGTAAGAAGTCTCTACCCTAATTTGGCAAAAATCTATTTATACTAAAGTTGGCGCCCTCCAAAGTAATTACTTTCATTCTTTCATAGTAAACACGCGCAACATCAGTTGAATTTTACCTTTCTGTAGTGTCTACTATCAACTTTGATAGTAACCACGTGCAGCACTGGGAGATTTTGGACTCTCTGGAGTTGTCACTATGAACTTTGATAGTAATTACGCGTAGCACCTTCAATTCTGCATGCTCTGGAATGATTATTATGAACTTTCATAGTAACCACGCGCAGACTTAGTGGATTTTGGGCTGCTGTAGTTGTCACTTTTAACTTTGAAAGTAATCACTTTGGTCCCTTTGCTGAAAGTAGCTTGCTGTAGTTGTCACTATCAATCTTGAAAGTAGTTACTTTCACCTCAAACTCCTCAAAATCCAATAATTCTTCAAAATAAGCTTGGAGATTCCTGCCACATTATTCAAATGATCAAAACATGTAAAATAATCTATCTAAATCAATGTAAATTAACTAAAAACTAAGAATTCTATATTATTTAGCCTAATTGGAATATTCATCTTATTTACACTATCTAAGTCTATTCTATTCTATAAAAAGTATAAATGATGTATAAAAATTTAGTAAAATGTGGATTCATCAAGGTACCCTATTCCTAATAAAAAAAGATCTTCTTAACAGACTCAATTCTGCTAAGATATTCTCAAAATTTGATATGAAGTCTGGATTTTGACAAATCCAAATCAGTGAAGAGGATAGGTATAAGATTACCTTCACTGTTCCTTTTAGGTAATACGAATGGAACGTCATGCTCTTTGGTCTTAAAAATGCTCCTTCTGAATTCCAGAAAATTATGAATGACATTTTCAATCCTTATTCCAAATTTGTCATTGTCTATATAGATGATGTATTAATTTTTTCTCATTCCATTGATCAGCATTTCAAACACATAAATGTTTTCATTAATGTTGTCAAACAGAATGGTTTAGTTGTCTCCAAATCAAAGATCAATCTGTTTCAAACCAATGTCTAGTTCCTTGGTCATAACATTCACCAAGGGACTATCATTCTTATTAGTAGATCCATTGAATTTGCTAATAAATTTCCTGACAAAATCCCCGACAAAATCCCCAACAAAAGTCAACTTCAAAGGTTTCTAGGATGTCTTAATTATGTAGGTGATTTTATTCCTCACCTTAACAATATTATCAAGCCTTTACATGATAGGCTTAAAAAGAATCTTCCTTACTGGACTGATATACATACTGATGTAATCAGGAAAATCAAAACCAAGGTTAATGAAATAAAATGTCTTTATCTCCCTATTCCTCAAGCTTTCAAAATTGTCAAAACCGATGCCTTTGACATAGGTTATAGTGGCATCCTCAAACAAAGTGCTGAGTGTCATGAGCATATTATTGCATATACTTCAAAATATTGGTATTCTGCACAACAGAATTATTCAACTGTTAAAAAAAAAAGTTTTAGCAATTGTTTTATGTGTTTCAAAGTTTCAATTAGATTTATTAAATCAAAATTTCTTATTCGAGTAGATTGAAAATATGCTAAAGAAATTTTACAAAAGGATGTTAAAAATCATGCATCCAAACAAATTTTTGCTAGATGGCAAGCAATTTTGAGTGTTTTTTATTTTGAAATTGAATATCTCAAAGACACTTCCAATTCCCTTCTTGATTATCTTACCCGTGAATATTTACAAGATAAATAGAATGCCTAAAAAGGCAACGACCTCCTCCAGAGGAGAAGCCACTAACAGAGGAAGAGTCAGACTAGCTTTGACTCTAAACAAATTAAAATCAAAATCTGCATCAGCAGATTCAAATTCAACTTCTTCAGGGTCATCCACCCTAACTGGGTCATCAACCTAAACAACTATCCAAATTGTTGAGTCATTAACTCAGCAATCTGGAATTCCTAAAGAATCCTCCAAAAAGATTGATTATTCTTCACAAACAAAAACAATCAAATAGGCTAAAGTTGATTATGCTTTGCTTGTTAGCACAATTTTAGCTCTTCAATGAGGAAGCTTGAGTAGCCTACCAACTAAATCATGGGCAAACATTACCTCAGAAGATGAGATGGATATAGATTTAGGAAGCCTAAACACTATAATCAAATCCCTCAAACAATCCCAAAAGACAAATTCTGGAGAAACTAGCAAAGCTATTAGTATCCCAAAAGAAAAACAAAAATCAACCCATTATATGGCTAAAGGAAAATATTCCTCAGTCATTCAAATGGAACCTGAATTCGGGAATAAAAATCCTTATAAAGCCATTACAAAAGTCTTTCCTCCTGATTTTCATTTTAGACCATATGCTCTAAATAAAACCAGACAATTCTATGAATTCATCTTAATAGACTCAGATTCTGTTTCTATAAAATACTATAAGGATAAAAAAGATCCATCCATTATTACTCATTCGACAATTCAAATTCTCAAAGTTTTAACTCCAAAAAAATTTGGGAAAATCTAAATTCATACAAAAAAATTTCTCAGCCTTTTGATCCAGTTGGTTATAATTACTTGGATTAAATTGATGCTTGGACGAGAATTTTTGGATTCAAAATAAACTTTATAGACACTCCTGGTTGATTTACTTCAAGAGGAATCAAAATTATGAATTTCCAAATTGGTTCTTACAATGGTGGGATTTTTGGTCCTATAGAAGAAATTCTTCCTTCTCTAGTAAAAGAAGGATATATAACTTTCAAAACAAGATATTTGCAAGGATCAAAGATTCCAGCAGATCTCAAATATTTCTCTACTTTCGCTCTTGTATGGGTATTCTCATGGTAGTATAGATACAGTAAGACAGAGAATGAAGAAGTGTTCCCCATTCTTCATAGATATTCCTTTGTAAAATGGTAGAATCAATTTAATGCAGACCATGCTAGACCATCAGAAGTAAATCAATTCTTTACTGAAAACTTTAAATTAATAAAGCTTACTGACCCAACAACATTCCAATTTTTGAATCACAAATCTAGAATAACAGATTTATTATCAGGGTGTGATTCAAAAGAAAAATTGAAGGATAATCTTAAAGATGTTCTCCTTCTTCTTAATCAAGATGAAGCAAAAAATTCCACAAAGAAAGATTCTCATTCCAAAGATACCAAAGAGTTTTATCAAAATGAGGATGACTATTTCGGTATAGATATTCAAGATTTGTAACTGAATTTGTTCAAAATAGTTCCAGTAACAAACCGAAACTGTAGAAATAGTAAAATTTACTTCTTTAAAAGGAGTCATCGACTATGTTGTGAGGCACCCTTTCATTTACACAAGATATAGAGTTTTAGAGAGAGAAGCTCAAGAGTGAGACCATCCCTTGTAAGTCTTTCTCTTTGAGAATTTCTATAAAATCTTGTTTTCTGTATATTTTTCTCTCTTCTCCCTCTTAGTTGGTTTTGTTCGGATTACCGTTGTCCAGCTTTTTTCTTTCTTCCTCTACTAGATCTATGCTAGTTCTACCGCTGTTCTAGTTTCTATGTTTTGATTTTGTAAATTTACATTCTGCATTTTATTTAGTAGTCTTACTACTGCCTACTTTCCTTTCAACCTTATTTTTCTTTCCTTGATCTACTTCAGGATATACATATATATATATATATATATATATATATATCTTTCATTCAGTAGTCCTGCTACTGCCTACTTTCCTTTCAGTCTTTATTCTTCCTTGATCCACTTCGGGTTATCTGGTATCAGAGCCTAATGGGAAAGTAGGAATATAACTGTTGATTATTTATAACTATGTTCTTCTGGATCTGGACTTTACCTTTCTTTTAAATTTCTACAACCATGGTTTATAGGCTGCACAGTTGACAGGCCCTTCGGGTGAGATCATTTATGGTCGTCCCTGTCTGTAACAACGTCACGAACTAATGGTTCTGAAATATTGCTTTTGTATAGTTCTTTATTTTTATGAAAAAGCTTTTACTGGAAGTACAACAGTTCTTGGTATAGGGCTGTAGCAATAAGTCCCATGTGGTTAAAGGGTAGTAAGGCTAATTTGACGATGTTGTATTCAAAAGAAACAAAGAACATAAGAAGCTGGTGGCTATGGTAAAAGAATTTCAGAATTTGTAAAAAAAAAAAAAAAAAGTCCACAAATAACCAGATCTAGTTGAAAGAGTTATAAATAATTAACAGATGTATTATTATGGAACCAAATGAGGGTGATGTGCCATATTATTATTATATGATGTCTCGTCTTCTCCGCTCTTTTTCTCGTGTATCTTTTGTTCAGGTTCCAGCTCCTCCTCCTCCTCTCCTACCAAAAATACTGTTTTCAATGATCAGGAGAAACAGTCTCCTGAAATCACACCAAAACATAATCTCTTTGACGAAGAAGTTCGCTTTGAAGAGATCAACCAAAGTATAGATGACTGGACTATTACAGAAATCCCTCAGGATACATTATATGTTCTTGAAGAACACTCCAAGAAAACTAGTTTTGATTATATTATTAAAACTGTTGAAAACAATATCCCTTTAGGAAAAGATTTAGGAGAAGAATTTCATCTCCTATCCAAATCTTCCATCAATGAACACAAGCGTAAATACAAGTACCTCCACATAGGATGTGTCCAAGTTGCCATTAAACCTCTCATAGACATTGGTATAGATGCTGCTATCCTTATGTGTCTTAGAGATGCTCACCATAATGATTTCAATGACTCCCTTATAGGTACTGTTGAAACTAGTCTTGGCTAAGGTCTAATTTATTTTAATTGTTTTCCTAATAAAACAGTGATTCTTTTAGATGACCATATTATTGACTCTCTGTTTCTTAATATATGCTTTCATGGTTTAAACATGAAAGAGGGATCTATTCCCGCTGCATTAATCTATAGGATTCAGTACAAAGCCATGAACTCTTGTGCCTCCAGAGTCCTTCTCAAATCACAAAGAGGTGAGACTACTTTGTTTATCACTGATATGAAAAAGGCCAATGTCTCTCTCCTAAGAATAATCAAGTGGGATGAAGTTTCCCTTCCTAAAAAATGGGTTTTAGATAAAGCTTCGCCTTGTGTCCCTAGGCCTGCTCTTCAAATTGAAAATATTTCTCAGGACAACTCTGGGAAAGTTGAAATAACTTTTGATAGGAGAAACTCCTTCTCTTTTAGAGTAGATGCTTATAGCAGTCGTTCTAGTTTTACTTCTGCTAGGAGGTCATTCTCTTACAGATCTCAAGCTTCTAGATCTAAAATCCCTAGATCTATTAACCATGATCCATCCATAAACCTACAAGGTTTAGATAACTCTTCTGGAATCCCTAGAAATGTCTATCAAACCTCTAAAAAAGAAGAAGAAAACCAGAGTATCCAATCTCCAACTTACTCTTCCCTTAATGAGTCTTATGATGTTATCTCATAAATTCATTATAGACAAAGAAACCCTTAGGAAAGATTTCTACTCTGAGGAATAGAAACCTCAAAGAGAGTGGTTCTTTCAAAATTATAGGAGAAAAAACAGGTCCGATATCCAAGAGGAATTCTATCAATTTCTCGAAAAGGTCAAGCAAAACATCTCATTCTTTGATTGGTATCATGCTTATACCATTCATAATAATATTGATTATCCTTGGCAAGAGGATGTTATTAGTACTTCCTCTGCTAATGTTATATCTTAGCAGATCAAAGATGGACAAATTGTTCAAAGTGAACTGTCACCCACAACTCAATACCAGTTACCAAACCTAAAAGATAAAAGCGGTAATTATGTTACTGCTACTCCTTTCAAAACCAAGAACCTCGATGAAACTATTACCCCCAATGATATTCAAGGCCTCATGGAACAGGCTAATTACACCAACAAATACCTTCAGGTTTTAGGAGAAAAAATCTCTATTAATCATATTAAGCCTAAAGCTGAAGAAATAGCTTCCTCTTCTTCCCAATCTCAATTAGAAAAACCTCTATTTCAACCTTTTAAGATTAGCACCAAAGCCAAGCAAAAAAATTTTGAGCTTAGACAAAAAGAAAAGGCTAAAGCCATAGATGACAACCAGAATGAGCTACTTAGTAAAATCACTAGTTTGCTCACTACTGTCCCTAATACTCCTCAAGCCTCGGAAGAATCTAGCGCCAAACCTAGGACTAGATCCTTTGCCAAAACAGTTAATGTCATCTCTAAAACTGATTCAGAACAAAATTCTAAAACAGACTCTGTTTTAGCCATCAATCCAGTAAATAACTGAAAAAATTCTTCCAAACTCTATTATAATAGGGCCACTGCTTATGATCTTATATTAGAAGATAAACATGATTTTATCTAAAGTTTTGATTCTAATGATATTTATATTTGGAATATTGATGGATTATCTAAATATAATATCATTACCAAACTCCAAAACATGTCTGTTGTTGCTATGGGGCTATTTTACTAATCAAAATATGCCTGAAAACACTATTGTTTATATTCTAGTTGCAGGATTTATTGGTCAACTCAAAGGATGGTGGGATAATTATCTCACTGAGGCTGATAAAGAAAATATTCTCTCTGCAGTAAAAATTAATGACAAAGGTAAAACCATTGTCAGTGATAATGAACAGCTCCCTGATGCTGTATATACTTTATTATATACTATATCCCAACATTTCCTTGGAGACCCTTCTTTATGGAGAGAACGGTCTGGTGAGCTTCTTTCCAACCTTAGATGTAAATCCTTAGAAAATTTTAAATGCTATAAAGATACTTTTATGTCTAGGGTTTTAACCAGAGAAGACTGTAACCAAGCCTATTGAAAGGAGAAATATCTTGATGGGTTTCCAAAATCTTTCAGAGACTTTATTAGAAGCAAACTCCGAAGTCATTCTTCCAATGGAGAAATTAATTATGACAGTTATGACTATGGTCAACTTACTGCCATTATTATCCATAATGGCATCAAAGTTTGTCAAAAAGATAAACTTCAAAAACAGCTTGCCAAAGAAAGAGCCCTGAACAAGAAAGAATTAGGATCTTTCTACGAGCAATTTGGTCTTCCATCTTGCTCCACCAAAAAGAAAAAACAAACTTCCAAAAAAGAGGCTGTTGAAACCTATAAGAAGCCTTACAAAAGAAAGTATAATAGGAAACCTCCTTCCAAAAAACAAGGGGAAAATGTCATTCCCAACAATATTCCCAAAATACCTAGAATAGGAGTAACTTGTTACACATGTGGTAAACTCGGCCATATCAGTAAATAATGTAGGCTGAAAAAGAAAATTAGCAACCTTAACCTTGATCCCTCTATTGAAGATCAAATCAACAATCTCCTTATTGAATCTTCTGAGGAAGATTCTGTCAAAGAATTTGATGAGGATGTCAACCAAATCCAAGATGATGATCAAATCTCTTCTTCTGATAGTGATGATACTCCAGAAATCAATGTTTTAACAAAAGAACAAGATCTTCTTTTTGAAGCAATAAGTTATATTTCTGATCTTCAAGAAAGAAATGAATTTTTAAACAAATTCAAAGAGGTTTTAGAATCAAAACCTAAACCCAAAGAGTATTTTACTACAAATAAATTTGATATAACGAATATTTTCAAAAGATTAGAAAAGAATTCTAATATCAAACCAACCACTATTCAAGATCTCCAAATTGAGATAAACAATCTCAAGAAAAAGATTAGATATATTAAAGAGCAACAACAAATTCATCAAGTTATTCTTTCTTAATTAGATGATGAATCTGATATTGAGAAAGTAGAACTTCCTGAAGATAATGATTCTGAAAAGGTCGATTCTGGTAATTTGGAAGAAACCTTTATGTGTTTGATCAATAAGGTCAAAATTCAAAAATTTTACATCAACATTAGAATTGTTATTGATGATTTTGTTCTTGATACTTTAGCTCTCTTTGATACAGGTGCTTATTCAAATTGTATTTTAGAAGGATTAGTCCCTACAAAATATTTTGAAAAAACATTTGAAAAACTCAGCACTACTAGTGGTTCGAAGCTCAAAATCAATTATAAGTTATCCAAAGCTGTGATAGAAAATTAAGGATTTAAGATAGAAATAAACTTTCTCCTTGTAAAAAATCTAAAAAATGAAGTTATTTTAGGAACACCTTTTATTAAAGCCCTCTTCCCATTACAGATTTCGAAAGATAGAATTTCCACTTATCATTTAGGTAAACAAATAACTTTCAAGTTTTCTAGTAAACCCTTTACTAAAAACATTAATTCTATTCAAAATAAAATCAATCAAATTAATTTTCTAAAAGAAGAAGTTTCTTTTGCCAACATAGAAAAACAATTAAAAAATCCTTCACTCTAGAAGAAAATCTAATTTCTTTTAGAAAATATTCAATCTTCTATTTGTTCTGACTTGTCTAGCGCATTCTGGAATAGGAAGAAGCATATTGTTAGTCTTCCTTATGAGTCAAGTTTTAAGGATAGCCAAATTCCCACCAAGGTTAGGTCTATCCAAATGAATGAAGAGCTCCTTCAATACTGTCAGAAAGAGATCAAAGATCTCTTAGACAAAAACCTCATCAGAAAAAGTAAGAGCCCTTGGTCATGTTCTGCTTTTTATGTCAATAAACCTGCAGAAATAAAGAGAGGTACTCCCAGGCTAGTTATCAACTACAAACCCCTCAACCAAGCTCTCCAATGGATTAGGCATCCTATTCCCAACAAAAAAGATCTTCTTAACAGATTAAATTCTGCTAAGATCTTTTTAAAATTCGATATAAAATCTGGATTTTGGAAAATCCAAATTTGTGAAAGTGACAGGTATAAGACTGCCTTCACTGTCCCCTTTGAGCATTACGAATGGAATGCTATGCACTTTGGCTTAAAAAATGCCCCTTCAGAGTTTCAAAAAATTATGAATGACATATTCAATCCTTATTCAAAATTTTTCATTCTCTATATTGATGATGTCTTAATTTTTTCCCATTCTATTGATCAACATTTCAAACACAAATGTTTTTATCAATGTTATCAAACATAACGGACTTGTTGTTTCCATGTCTAAAATTAATCTTTTTCAAACCAATATTAGATTCCTTGGTCACAATATTCATCAAGGAACCATCATTCCTATCAGCAGATCTATTGAATTTGCCGACAAATTTCCTGATAGAATCCTAGATAAAACCCAGCTACAAAGATTTTTAGGATGTCTTAATTATGTAGGTGATTTTATTCCACACCTCAACAATATTATTAAACCTTTACATGACAGGCTTAAAAAGAATCCTCCTTCTTGGACTGATGTTCATACCAATGTCGTCAAAGAAATCAAAAATAGAGTCAGGAAGATAAATTGTCTTTATCTCCCTATTCCCCAAGCATTCAAAATTGTCGAAACTGATGCCTCTGACATAGGTTATGGTGACATTCTCAAACAAAGAGTAGAGTCGCATGAGCATATTATTGCATATACTTCAAAACATTAGAATTATACTCAGCAGAATTATTCAACTGTCAAAAAAGAAGTTTTAGCAATTGTTTTATGCGTATCAAAATTTCAATCTGATTTACTAAATCAAAAATTTCTTATTAGAGTAGACTGCAAGTCTGCTAAAGAAATTTTACAAAAAGATGTTAAAAATCTTGCCTCAAAATAAATTTTTGCAAGATGGCAAGCAATCTTAAGTGTTTTTGATTTTGACATAGAATATCTCAAAGGCACTTCCAATTCTCTCCCTGACTATCTTACCCGTGAATATTTACAGGATAAGAAAGATGCCTAGAAAGGCAACAACCCCATCTAGGGGTGGGACTTCTCGAGGAGGAAAAGTAAGGCTTGCCCTTACTCTAAATAAATCAAAACCACAATCTGCTTTGACAGGTTCAAAATCTGAATCTTCTGGGTCATCTACCCCCATTGAGTCATCGACTCAAAAAGAATCCAAATTGTTAAGTCATCAACCCAGCAATCTGGAACTCCAAAAGGATCTTCCAAAAAAGACTGATTCTTTTGTCAAAACCACCAAACAAACCAAAGCAGATTATGTCTTGCCAATTAGCACACTCTTAGCTGTCCAACAAAGAAGCTTAAGTAGCCTACCAAAGAAATCCTGGGCAGATATCGCCTTTGAAGAAGACATGGAAATAGATTTAGCAAGCCTAAACACTATAATCCAGTCTTTTAATCAATCCCAGAAAATAATTAGCAATCTAAATAAAACAGAAAGTACCCTTAACCTCTAGAAGGAAAAACAGAAATCTTCAAATCCTAACCATTATATGGCAAAAGGAAAATTTTCTTCAGTCATACAAATGGAACCTGAATTTTGGGATAAAAATCCCTATAAAGCCATTACTAAAGTCTTCCCACCTGGATTTCATTTTAGACCATATACGGCAAATAAAACCAGGCAGTTTTATAAGTTCATTTTAGTAGATTCAGACTCTGTTTCCATCAAACACTATAAGGATCAAAAAGATCCTTCTATCATAACTCATTCCACAATCCAGATCTTAAAAGTCTTAACCCCAAAGACCTTTGGTAAAAACTTAAGTGCTTATAAGAAGTTTTCTCAACCATTTGACCCAGTAAGATATAATTACTGAGATTATATCGATGCATGGACAAGAAAATTCTGGATCCAAAATAAACTTAACCGACATTCTTAGTTAATATATTTTAAGAAGAATTAGAACTATGATTTTTCAAATTGGTTTCTCCAATGGTGGGACTATTTTGGGCCAATTGAAGATATCCTTCTTACACCTGTTAAAGAGGGATATAGAATCTATAAAGGCGGGTATCTACAAGAATCAAGAATTCCTGCGGGTCTCAAGTATTTTTCTGATTTTGCCTTAGCATGGGTATTCTCGTGGCAATATAGATATGGTAAAACAGAGAATGAAGAAACTCTTCCTCTGCTTCACAGATACTCCTTTGTGAAATGGTGGAACCAATTCAATGCTGACCATGCCGGTCCTTCAGGTGTTGCTGAATATTTTGAAAAAAATCCAAAATTATTAAATTTGGCATACCCTGTAAGATTCCAATTTCTGAATCAAAAATCGAAGATTGCAACTTTTTTATCAAGTTGTGATTCAAAAGAAAAAATGAAGAAAAATTTACAAGATGTTCCTCTTCTCTTACAAAGTCAAGATGAAGGTGAGTCATCTACAAAACAAGATGCCAATACAGAAGATATGTATCAAAATGAAGACGACTGCTTCGGTATTGATATCCAAGAGCTTTAACTTGTACTGTAGAAAATAGTTCCAGTAATCAACCAGAACTGTAGAAACAATATTTATTTTTCCTTTAAAAGGAGTCCTCGACCATGATGTAAGGTACCCTTTCATTTAGCAACATAAGAGAGTTTTTAGAGAGAGAAGCTCCGAGTGAAATTTTCCCTTGTAGGCCTTTCTCTTTGAGGTCTTTTAATAAAATTTTGTTGTTTCAACTTTATTTTCTCTCTTCTCCCTCTTAGCCGGTTCTGTTTGGACTACCATCGTCCGACTTTCTTCTCATCTTTTTTCACTAGATATGTGTTGGTTCTACCGCCGTTCTAGTTTCTATGTTTTAAATTTACATCTCTACATTTTGCATTTCATTCAGTAATCCTGCTACTGCCTACTTTCTTTTCAGTCTTTATTCTTCCTTGATCCACTTCGGGTTATATATATACCGGTAAAATTCTAACACTAGTATAAGTTTAAAAAATTTTACACTCAATTTAAGTCTTTTATTTAACTTAACAGATTATAATTTATTATTTTATTAACTGTTAGAAGTAATTTAAATGAAAGGACAATTAAAGTGAAGTTTAAAACAATAATTTTTTTATGATAAACAGATTATTTTTAGATTGAGTGTTAAATTTTTTATAAGATACTTTTATATATATCAATAGCCTATTAGTAGATAAAATGAATTGATTCGATCACGTCGGTTTAAACGTACTCAATAAAGTAGTATAAGATAAAGACTGATAAATGTAAGGTGAAAATACTTTTAATGATACTGAATTTTCCTTTTTCCACTTTCACACCAGTGAATCGTGTACTAGCATAATAAATTAGCAACATGTTTTAATTAAAGATTAATCGTTTATACTCTATTGGCATGGAAGTACAACACCTATGGTGTAGCAAGTTATGAGAAACTTTCTCAATAATCCAATTTAAGTTTAGCAACTCACATAGTTATATTTTTTATACCGTGCATATCCTTTATGATTACATAAATTGCATATTATATTGATGTAGATGCTTAAAGTTTTAACAACCATTCATTTTTGGCTTTTCTCGTGTTTGTCTTTATGTAGCAGTAGGATCTATCTGGGGTAGGCAATGGGTAAAATTTTGGAAGGTTATTATGTTCTCATTCACATATTAAACAAAAATATTTATAGTTAGACTTACTTACATTCATGCATGTGTCATTATTTTCCCTATTAAAAATAAAATATATATGTTTTATATGGAAAAGAAATGTTAATGATAAGACTTACTCCTATTAATATAGTCTTCTTCTAAGTATTAATTTTTGCTAAAAATACTATTCATTTATGTTAATATACAAAATTATTAATGAAAAAAACTGATATAAAAATGCCACATTGCATAATTTAAAAATTTTAAATTTAAATTGCACACAATTTTAAATTTTAAATTTAAACACCAATCTCAGCTCCATTTCTATTTAACTATTTTATTGATATGTTAGTCTGAAGGCACTCACAATGAGTCAAACGTAAATGGGAGAACTTCCTCACTGCTCACACGAAGTGACGAAATCAAGTGTTCATTAAGGTAGTGGTGTTAACTTTAGAGTTGACCTAATAAAAATTAATAGTAATTTATAAGACGCTTCTGTTTTATGTTTCTTCATCATGAATGCTCCCTTTAATTTCATTGATGGATAATTTGCAATGAAATTATTAAAGAGTCAGCGCCAGATGAGTTTGATGAGGGATTTGATTTGATTTGATTTGGGGTTGAACTTGTCATGGGTGAAGAACAAGTTTTCTCATTCACATTTGTGTCAATGAAATGCCTCCGAGAGTCATGTCATAATTAATAAAATAATTAGGCCACAGTTTCAAGTTGCTGATTAGAGGAAAAAGAATATACAGACGTAGTAAACTTCACGGGTTCAGAAAAAATTGCAATTAATAATAGGTTTTTCAAATCCTTCTTTCTGTAAAGGAAGAATATAAAATTCTTTTTTCTTTTTAGCTGAAAATATTTAAAATACATTTATAAAATAAATATTTAGCTGAAAAATAACTCACTTATCAATCTTTAAAATACATTTATAACTTAAGAGTTTTATCTTCGACTCTTAGAACTTAAAGACTAAATTTAAGTATTAACAAATAAAATAAATACTTTTTAATAAAATTTTATTATTATTAACTGTTTATTCTCAACTCAGAGATTTATAAAATTCATAACTTAAATATAACATATACGACTATATTTATAACTTAAATACATTTCACTCAAATAAATTTTATCTGAAGAGTTCTAACATTTTCAATTTTCTGTTGGTAGAATCAATGTAATTTTTTAATTTCTAAAATTTGAAATTATATAAAAGTAATTAACTTATCAACTCAAGAAAAACATAGTATTCTTAGTGTTGAAAAATCAAATATTTTCACTCATGAATCAATAATAATTGTGGAGACAAAATTGAGCATATGTCTTAAGAGATAATATTTATATTCTGTGTCTCCAGTTTGCTTTGGACACTACAATTGAATATCGAAAACGAATATAATGCGTAAATTAAAGTTACCTCTTGGTCATAATATAAGCTTCAAGGAAAGCTAAAATATTATAAAACCAGTGAAATAAAACAAAGAAAACTATATGTATGTTCGTGTATATATTCATGTATAATCAATGTATACTCAATATGTATATTCGATCTACATTCAAGATTTAATAAAATCATACATAAAAACTTACTGTAACTATAACCTTTTAAGAGAATTAGGAAAATTCTCTCTAAATAAAGAGAGAAATTAACATCAAACAGGTTAGCATTCCAGTGCAAGAATAATTCTGAAATATTGACAAATCCACATGCAAACACAGACATGTTAGAGACCAATTTATCATATTTATATTTTTCTTATAATATTTATAGACAAGTTATTATAAAAAATCGTTATTATATTTCACAAAAATAATTAAAAATATAAAATTTAAATTATTAAATTAATTATAATTAAATAAAATTATGAATGGAACATAAAATAAATGAAAAAAATCAATCCAAATTCTTACTCTTTTGTTAGGATTTAGAATTCTTTAATGTTAGCCTTTTAATAATTTGCACTAAAATTTATAAAATTTTAAATTTTTTTAATAAAAATTCATTATTCAAACAACAAATTTAAACCCATAAAATTATAAATTTTAAAAAATAAATTACTCACTTAAAATATTTCATCTAAACATACTCTTATGAGTAGTTTTTTCTTTAACTCCAGTAAATTTTGTACTAAGTTAATAAATCAGCAACGTATTAATTAATAATTAATAATTAATAATATATTAGCATGACCTCGTACAACACCTAACTATAGACTATATAGTCTATAGTGTTGCAAGTGAAGCAATACTTTTTCAATAAGCCGATTTATTTAAAGCAAGTTGCATGATTATATTTACAATACCCTGTTTCCACTATATATTTTATTTTATGAATGTATGAAATGCATATTCTCTTATCTAAACACAGAATATTTTAACAACCATTCATTTTTGGCTTTTTCCCGTGTCTTTATATGTACGAAGCAGTAGGAACAGATCTAGTTAGGTTAGCAATGGGTGAAATTATAAAAGGGTATTATGTTCTCGTATTCACATATGAAACTTAAAATACATAACATCCTCAAATTCTCCTTTAAAAGTAAATAATTTTTTTTATAACAAAAAAAAAACAGAATTTTATTTTATTTATAGGTTTGAGAAATGAATAAAAACAAAACTTATATTTCTCATAAAAAAAATTTATAAGATTCAAAAATATTTAGAACTTTCAACGGAATACTTTTGAAATTTTTAAAGTGATGAATAAAATTTTAATTTATATTTAATAAATTATTTGGCTTGTATGCATACATATAAGTTTAGAATACCATTAAGAATATTTCTGAAATATTCATTATAATAAAATTTTTCAAAGTATTATAAGTTTTAAAATCTGACATTTAAAAATATTTATAGAACTTGGTCAACAAAAATGTGATTAACATAAAATATTACAATTTCTCAAATTATTCTAGTCTCTATAAAGCAGTCTTTCTTCTAATACCACTGGATTATGATCATAGAACAGACTAATCTTTCTTTTATTCTCTTTAACTTCATCTTTCTGAAAGTAATAGTAGCGGTGAATATCTCCCGCCCCATTGAATCTTTTAATCAATAGCAGAAGGAGATATATATATATATATATATATATATATATATATATGTGTGTGTGTGTGTGTGTGTGTGTGTGTGTGTGATGCTAAAAATATTATAGCATAGATAGTTGCTAGTTAGCAACAATAACACGGATACACACGTGTATCAACCCGGTCCCTTTTGAAAAAGGTATGATCATGAGTTTAGGTTAGGAAATGAGTGTTAAGTCTAGGGTGTATTTTTGCTCTATTTTTATTAATTTTGCGCAATCATGGAAAAGCATCCATCACCCTCATTCTCTTAGATCTTTACAATTGCCCCTGTCTTCCACACTCAGTGTATCTCTATGACTATCTATACTTATTCTCAACATTTCTCTTATCATTCTCATTTTTTTTCATATTCTTCTCATAGATCAACGTGTCATAATACGTGAATCTTAATCATATAACTTAATGTATTACAATACATATATTATGAACAAACATTTTGATGTACCACAATACTTATATCATAATAACATCCATTAATCTATCTGGCTCACGTATTATAATCACATCTCTCATAATTCATTCATCATGTCATATTATTTGCTTTTATACATAAAACTCTTTCTTCAATAACATAATTTCACTCATTTCAACATACATCAGTCATCAACAAACATTCATATTTATAGTATTATATCCATCTAACACAGAAGGTTCTCAAACAATTTCAAACCACACAGATCAATATAATGTGCCAAAGGTCATACACATGCTTTCTCAATATCAATATAGTCATCTATCCTAAAGTTTTGGTATCATCTAATATTTCTCAGTGTCAAATAGTAATCTTAACTATCTCTAAACAGTATTCACTAATAAAATCCTAATATTTCTCAAAATGGTTCTTTTCAGAGCTTTTGCTACAATTTGTATTTAGCTAGTTCCGAAAATAATCATGGATTTTCATGTTAAAAATTGCTATTCCTACACTTGAGATTTAAGAAAACATTAGTATTCTAGGGTTCTAATAGAAAATTTTAGTATTTTCAAACCAAAATACCAAAAGGAGTTAGAGTTTGAGATCCACTCCCCTTACTTGGAAATAGGTCTCTCAAATTGAGTTTTCCTAGAGATCTAAGGGAGAGGCACAACATCCCGAGAGAGGATATTGCCTTGAAAGTTGAGGTTTCCTTAAGTATCACAAAGTAAAACTTTAGAGTAGATAAAACTAAGAAACAAGAATGAAGTTAGAAAACCAAGCTCCAAGAAACTTACTTGTATCTGAATGGTTAAACTTTCAAGCCTGGATTCGAAGGAAGATTGAAGTTTAGATGAGGATTTATGAAAAGAGAGGGTGAGAAATTGGAGAGAACAAAGGAGTGGTTGAAACTTTGGATTGTAATATAAGCTTTCTAGGTTGAAAGCCCTTAAATACCCTTTAGCTTGCGGTATTCTCGCTACAGCGAGAGAATTCTGACTACAGCAAGAAACCCTGCATCTAAAATTTCTATTTTTTAATACATGGGCAACAAAATTGAAAATGTTACAAGATACATTTTGCTAAAATGAAAATGTGAGAGTGGTTTCCTTTTAATTTATAGATCGTTTAGAATTATTCTAAAATTCTTTGTTATCCAATGTTTTGCATTTAAAAAAATGGTTAAATAAATGCTCTTAAATGTTTATATTAGAAAACAATTTCATGTAAAACCGCTCTCAAAAGTTATATTTAGAGAGCGGTTTCACATGAAATAACTCTCAAAAGTTTAGCACAGAAAGTGATTTCAACTTTAACCGCACTGCAAAGTGAATATTAGAGAAAAGTTCTATATGGAACCATTCTTAGAAGCTTTAACACAGAGAGCTGTTCAAACTTTAATTGCTCTCCAAACTTGAAATATCAATTCAAACACGGTCTTTCAGTGCATTTATAACTATAATTTAAGTTTATATATAATATTTTGTCATATTTTGTATTTTGTAAATGTTGCAAATGAGTTCTAATGTATTTTGATGCATATTTTGCTGACATTAACCTCTTGTAAACTCTTTAGAATATATATATATATATATATTGTCGCAACCGGGCGATCGCAACGGTACGACGGATGACAAACTTGTTCCAAAATATCAGAGGAGTCGCCACCAAAGTTTATTTTTAAGAAAAACCTTGGAAAAACTTAAATATAATACGATCTTTGAAACCAAAAAAATGAGTTCGGGAGTCATTTACGTGTAGGGAAGGTATTAGCACCTTACAACGTCCGTTTAAAAAAAGGTTACCTAAAATTAATTGTACAAAATTATTCTAATTTTGAAAAATATTTATTTAACCCCTAAACATTAATTATTTTATTTTAGAAGAAGAAATATTATTTATTGAAATATTATTCGGGTTATTTTAAAAAATATTTTGACTTGACGGGTACGGTTCCCGCTCCTACATATCCCCAGATGCAATGGGGAACTCAAAGTCACGTAGTTCTATCTAAAAATTATGAAATTAGTTGATTATAATTAAGTTTAGTAAAAGAAAAATTTATTTTAGAATTAAAATCATTTTTCGTAAAAATTATAATGTTTAGGATACAAGATAATGCAGTTATACATGTACCCTACGAGAAAACAATACAGGAAGTGAAGAAAGATCACACAACTATACTGCAAATCATTAAGAAATATTTTATTCGTAAATGGAGTATTTGAATTTTAATTTTGATTATGATTAATACTGAAAGAAATTTAAGATAGCGTAAGCTATACATAAACTTCTTATAATTTATTAGACTATCGAAGGCAATGTAAATTACACATCGATATTATAAAAATTTATAAAATGAATAAATTATAGTAATTTAATTTATCGAAATTTGAAACATGACTTAAGAAAATAAAAAAAAAACTTATTTGAATTGATTAAAGAAGATACTCATTTAATAAAAAACATTAAAAATTTTATTTGATAGATTTATATTATATAAAACCTAAGGTAACGTTGGTACACATAGATTTTGACAATTTATAACGCATAAAGGTAGAGTCGCTACACATTAGCATTATAAATTATTTCTTAATAAAATAATTTAGATTTAAATTAGTTGATTGATTTGTAAATTAGTATTTAGAAGAGAAATACATCTTGCATTATTATTAAAGTGATTAACTAATTAATTAATGACAATATGTGATAAGTTAATATTGCATAAAGTCTTGGTAACGTAGGTACACATAGACTTTATCAATTTATAATACATGACGATAGAGAAGCTATACGTTAGTATTATAAATTGATACAATTATATTATTATTTATTAATTAATTATAAAAAAATAAGTAATTTAGTATTCACAATATAAAATAAAATAATCATAAATATAAAATTAAATCGCATTAATATGATACAAATATACAATAAATAAAATAAAAGATAACGATCCTAAAAAAGAAGCTATAAATAATGAAATATAAAAAAGGAAATAATTTAAAAAAAATCAACTCAGATATGATATTGTAAAGTAAACGGTATCAAGAGATTTTAAATAAATAAAATAAAATAAAATAATTTAAACAAAGTTAACATAAAAAAATTAAAATAAATAATAAAAACTCATTCATTAAATAAATTAATAATTATCATAATAACAAATAATAATGATGATGAATAAATAAATAAAACTAAAACAATAAATTATATGTTGAACTAAATAATGACAAAAATAAAATAAAATAAAATTCAGACAAAAAAATAAAAAAAAGGATAAAATGGTCTCAAATTTTAAATTTTCAGATTTGAGAGGGAAGGACTTTAGGGTTAGGGGTGTGCTTTTCTCCAAGAAAAACAAAAAAAAGGTTATGAAAGGGTGGAGGTGAGGTTAATGGAGGCCATGGTTTTGAGTGGTGAAGGTTATTGAGAGTAAAAGGAAGAGGAATGAGACAAGGTAGGGAAAGAGTTTTTTTTATGATGAGTTTTGTGTTTGTGGATGATGATAGATGGAGGAATGGGTGGAGAGGTGGTGAGACATGGATATTTGAAATGGTGGTTTAAAATATTTTTTTATCATTTGAGATTGATTTGATATAGGAAATGTTTATTCAAAATATAAATATGTATGAAGAAGAAAAATGTGTAAAATGTATGATGAAGCTTACTTGATGTTCTTGAAAATTTTTGCTTGCCTCTTGTTCTTCCTCCTTTCCACTAATCTTTCTTTCTCTCTATTTTCTCTTTTTCTCTCCCCGTTTTAGAATGCCTCCTCTCAAAAAATTTTAGCCTCCTCTGATGTCTCCCTGCTCCATGGTCCTCTTTTCCTTTTATTGTTAGGATTTTCACAAAAGGCCCAAAATCTGAATTTTTTCTTTTTTATATATAAAATAACATTGTTCAAGAATTTAATTATTTGTCATATTCTATTTTCCTTTTAAAAATTAATTCTGAAATTTTCCTATTTTATTAAGACAAATTTTTGTTTTGTTTTTTTTTTAAAAAAAAACCTTTTGATTCCATTCTTCTTTTGTAATATTAAAATTCATATTTTTTTATTTTTTATTTTTTCATTTTTATTTTTATTTAAAAAAAAATTAAATCAAAATTTTAGTGTTACATATATATATATATATATATATATATATATATATATATATATATATATATATATATATATGTGTTAATGTTATTTCACGTTTCCTTTTTAATTTATCTATTCTTATTTCATGCCATTTAAATTTTTATGAGTTGATTAAAGTATTACTAAATGTTTCAAAATTTTCACACATTGTATTTAACTTGCAATGAGTTTAATCTAAATATTCTTTTCTAAACTCTGAAATTATTTTCTTATCATATTAAATAAAATAAGGATATTACAGAAACTAACTCCAGACTTAAAATATCAATTCAAACACAGTCTTTCAATGCATTTATAACTATAATTTAAGTTTATATATCATACATGAAATATTTATTTTGAACTGCTATCCAATCTCATCTGAGAGCAGTTCCACATTAACCGTTCTTCAATCTCATCCTTCTAAGGGTAGTTCTACATCAACGTTTTACTTCTGATAGCAGTTATTTATGAATTGTTCCCTAAAATCAACTTGTAAAAGTGATTTTTTGTGAACCGCTCTCTTAAGTTTAGAAAAATTTTGTCATATTTTTATTAAAATTGACATTATTTCAAATTTTAACATACCTGATAAACTATATATTATTAAAAAACAATGCAAATAGAATAGTATCTTAAATACAGAGCTTAATACTTCAGTGTTTCAAAGCAAATGCACATTATATTTATCAATCAATTATTAAATCAAATTAGAAATAATTAAATATCACAAAGTAATAAAACAATACACACAAAAAAGCACCTAAAAGATTACAATTACATCAAACTACAGTAAAAAATGATAAATAATCTATACATTTTTGCCTTAAGTATATAAATTTGATGACTAGCTCTTGTAAAGAGCACTAAAAATAATTTTTAAAATAATGACAAAAAACAATAAAACATTATTTGATTATTAAATTTTATATATATTTATTATAAAATAAAATATTTATGTACCGAATGAGCTACTAAATTAATTACAGTAAAATTTCATTACATAAATATTATAGAAAAACAGTAAAATTAGTGACTAATATTGTTTATTAGCATATGACGTTTCTAATCTATATAGACTTGTAAGTTTTAAAACAATCATATATAATATTTATTTATTTTTAGTGCCATCTCATTCATGTTAATTTCTTGAAATTATTCCTCAGCAAAAATAATTTATTATATCAAATATACATCTTTTGTGCGTTGTTTTCTTCTAGACAACAACTGTAGCTCTCTTTGTGTTAAATCTACGATTAACAAATAATAACTTTTAATAAAAAAAATTATAACATTAATAATATTGATGTATTGAATTTAATAATTTAAAATCAAAGAAATTATATAAATAAAGTTTTATTATATAGAATGCTTCACGGGCTTAATTTTAAAAAATAAAAATTGTCCTAGTCTGAAAGGCACTCACAGGGTGTCAAAACGCAAATTGTGCAAACACGAAATCAGGTGTTTACCAAGCTTGATGGGGATTTGTACGCCACTTCCATTTTATGCATTTTTCATTATGATTTCTAAATTTATGAATAATTTGAAATAATATTATATAAAAGTCAGCGGCTGATGAGATTGATGAGGATTTGATTTGGTGTTAAACTTGTCGTGGGTGAACAAGTTTTCTCATTCACATTTCAGCCAATGAGATGCCTCCCAAAGTCATAACTAATAAAATAATTAATTAGGCCACAGATGAGTTCAAGATCAAAATTTTTATTTAAAGATTCAAGTTAGAATAAGTATTTTTCTTATCAAAGTCAAATTAAAAGTATAGATATTATAAATCTAGATATTAAATGTAATATATTATACTAACAATTTTATTACTAATCTATTAAATATTGGTATATTGTATCTGACTAACCACTAATTTTTTATTAGACAAAGATTATAATAGAGAAAAGTATTAATTTAAAATTTATTTGCCATGTATTAAAAATTTTATATTATCAAATAAGTACTTCAAGTAACATCAGACAAACAATTTTATTAATTATAAATAAAATAAAATTATGTAATTTTTTACTGCTGGTTGCACTTAATGTGATAAATATTTAGAAAAATTATTTAATGTTAAATACATTTATTTAAAAATTTAAAAATATTAAAATATTTAATTCATAAACATATTCATAGTTGTACGTATATATATATATATATATATATATATATATATCTTATTGAATAATTAATTTTAAAATTGACCGTTATATCTAAAATTTTAATCACCCAAATTATGTTTACAAAATTTAAAATTAATTCAAAAGCATTAAATACTTTATTCGTATATATCAAAATTAATATAACATTGTGCATTGAAAAGCCTATATCTATGTATAAGGATATTAGTTATTAATATTAAAATAAATCATTCTATTCTTCTATCGTGTTCAAGTAAAAATGCTGCCCTTTGTTTCAGTTTCCATTTCTTCGGAAAAGTTCTTAATTAGTCACAAGTCATATATGGTTAGAGAAGACAATGGGTAAAGTATCCGATGGACACTCGCAAAATTTATCCACAATGGGAAGGGTATTTACCCACTATACGAGTATGGGTATGGGTGTAGGTAAAAACCTGCAAATTTTAATGGGGATGGGTGCGGGTATGGGTATCTAAGTACCCACCCCGCCCCATACCCGCATATATATATATATGCTTGAACTTTATTCTACAATTATGCATTGAATTTTTGTATTATTATATTACTTATGTGAAGTTATATAAGATTAATATAAAAATATATTTAATAATAAGTAAACCAAAAAATTTATTTTGGTCTATATTTTTAATAGAAAAACTTATTTACTATTTTATATTATTTAATTAGACAAACACAATTTAATTATTACATAGTTAATATGAGATTGACTTTTTTTAAATTATTATTTATATATGACACACATAAAATATTTTTTACACAAATATTTTTGTTAATAAAATCATATTGATGTTTAAATCATATAGTGAATGATAAATAATAAATATATTATAAATATTTTATAAATTTTACAATCACCTACTATTACCGTAAATTTATTATTTATTAATAATATTTAAATTTTATTTTTATATTTTAATTTAAAATAATATTTTTCTATGTAACATATGTATTACAAGCATAACTATAATCTATTGAATCTAAATAATATTATTCTTACTATTTATTCACATTCAAAGTTTTTAAAAAGATATAAATATAAAAAATTATTGTTAATTTTTTTAAGATAAAAAAGTATAATTTTTTTAATATACACGTATATTTCTTTATTATAAAATTTTATTGTAACTATTTATCTTTTATTCAAATTCTTTTTTTTAAATTTATATACATTATAAATATTTAATTTACTAAAATAATTTTTTAAAAATTTATATTTTTGATAAAATACTTTCGTATAGTATATGAGTTAAAAAATACTAGTATTAATATATATATATATATATATTAATTATATTATATTATTTTAATTAAATCTATTATTTTTCTTACAATTTCAAATTCAAAAGTTAAAAAAAATATTTTATATATCAATTTTCTGTTGTTAGTATTGAACTTCTCTACTCTAACTCTATTCTCATTCTCAATGTCTGTCTCACTAAAACTTAATAACTATGAAATGTTATTCATTAGAGTTAGTTGTTAATGCTGTCACAAAAGGTTACTAAGTGATCCCACACGAAGGGACAACCATTGTACAGATCTATTTCGTTCGTTCAGACATTACCAATCAATCAAATCTCACACAAGATAGGATTATCATTGACAAATAACTTGTGTGTTTAGTTTTGCTTATTGTTTCTAAGAATTTTAGTTTAGAAAATTATTATATTAAGATATATTTAACATTTATGATCTTTGAATATTTATTTTTTATCTATAGTTGTACCTTGTTTGGCAACTACATATTGAATTTTTACATATTATGCTACTTATGTAAAGTTATATAAACATATTTTTTTTTTATAAATATTTTTTTCTCAAACAAGCGTAGGTAATGGGTACAAGACGGGTACGCGGGTACCCAGAGGGTACGGGTACGGGGATTAATATTCATACCCGCGCAGGTATAGGGTCGGGTACAGGTATTTTTTTTAAAACGCGGGTATGGGAATGCGTACTGTAGTACCATACCCATATCCTACCCATTGCCATCCCTATCTATGGTAGGTTTTAAGTTATACTTGCAAACAAAATATTTTTGAAAGGCTTACTTAATAGAAGTAATCCAAGTATTCAATACGAAGGATTTTCTTCTAAAATAAAAAAGTTACACGGTAGAAACTCAAGAAATCAATTTTTTAATCAATAAAATTTTATTTTCACAATCATCAGATAATTTATTATTAGATAATTTAATTTAAAAAGCAATCATACAAATCCTGTCTACAAAATTTAACATCAATCCAAAATAGTTTAATACTTTAATAATATATATTTTTGAAATATAAGAAAATAAATACTATTTCATTGCATTATTGTAGGTTCTCAGTCCTTACAAAATTTGACAAAGATAATCAAATTAATAAATGGTTATCATTCAATCATTTGAAGAAAAAATTACATTTTCTAAAAAAACTATTTGATGATGTAATAATGCGCAAAACTTGTATAATTTAATTATTTATCATTCTCCTTCGCACCACATATAATTTTCATCGATCCAGTCATTAAATTATAATTATATATTTTCTTTATTATTTCTATCAAAATTGAACTACTAAATGAATTTAATCAAATTTTTTCTATTTTCATATATTTTAAAAGTTTATATTATATTAAATTTTTATGTATATTTTTCGTGGATAAGTGTATCAGTTAAATAAAAAAAAATTAAATTAAGTTCTTAGAATATCATCTCATAAGTATTGTTTTTAACTATCAAGACTATTGTAATTTGATTATTTAAACTTAAATAGTGCATAATAAAAATAAAGAGAAAGAAATCAAAAGTAAAGAAAATAACACAACTTTTGTTAAAACTATTAGATTGGAACCTAAAACTTATAGTTTCACCTTTAAGTCTCTTCACATTTATTTTTAGTTTAATTCAAATATTGGTTTCTCAATAATTGTTCACCACTCATATTAATACTACTAATACTCAATAGTCATCTAATGTAAGCAATATTTTTCCTAAGCTATTAACCTTAATGGTCATGCAAGGCAAAAATATAAAGAACCTATGATTTTTTTTATTTAATAATCGATTGAAAGAGAAAAATTAAGTTTGGTCTACCTAATTATTTGTCTCATTTTACTCTATAGTTTCACTAACTGCATGTGATATTGTCACCTATCATACAATTAATTATAAGATGTTAATTGTCGTCAATTTCCAACATATAAATTAACCTTGCTAGGGTAAAATCAATCTAAAAGGAAAACCACAATTATCATTAAACATAAAAATCACATCAAGTGTGCAAATGATCTACTATAATCCTAACTATAAATTTAGTTACTCAATAAAATAAACAACAAAAACAATTGTAAAGAAATCCAAATTCATTGGAAATAGAAAAGCAAAATAGAGAAATCTCAAAGGAAAAAAAGATGAGAATAGTTCATGTCCCTAAAATGCACTCTCGATCACTTCTTCATATTCTGAAAAGATGTTCGACATCTTCACCAATAATCTTCACCCTCAAATAGTTTCACAAGTCATTAAAAGTTGACTAGGTAAAAGTTTTCAAGTAAAATAAAAAAAGTCTTCTTCAAGTATGTGAGACTACTTTAAATAGAATGTAGAATCTGAGAAAAGATAATAATTTAACCCATGAGAGATATGTTATATCTATCAAGAGATATTGATATGTTAATTTTGAAATTTTAGATTATAATTCAAATTTCAATTTTAAATTTTGAAATAAGTTACAAATTTATAAGTGCAATAATGCATAATCACAAAGCACTCTTAAACTGACTGTAAAGTAAGGTTGTGTTTCTTTTTTTAATATGACTCTATTTCCTATCAAATTTCATCTAATCATAACAAAAATATATCAATATCGCATTGGTAACTTCTTTGTATTAAATTGTAACAAATAATAAGTAAATCAATACAAAATTTTTATCAAATAAAGTCAAATATATAAAAATAAGTTATTAAAACACCTCAAAATATGAATTTATCATATAAAAATAAGGTATCAAATAGTTTGAATTGATATAAATTTTTTCAAATATGATTTATATGAATGAAACTTTTAATTTAGTGGTTGTTCTGAGTGTTCTTATTTAATATTTGTTTTAACATATAAGTAAATATCAAATTTTGAATAATATATTTATAAATATTCAAATAGTATGAAATTTGATGGACGTAAAATGGTTGGATTAGTCAATCTTACATTTTGTTAAAAGTTCTTAAGTTAAGTATTTAAGTTTTTTTATGCAATATGCTAAAATTATTATATTAAAATAAAATATTTTAAATTATTTGTTTTTTATTATGTTGCTGCATATTATTAGTAGTTATAAAGTTAAATAAAGTTTTTTAAAATAATTATATTAAAATAAAAAATATTCTCTAATTATTGAATTTTATGTATATTTATCATAAAATAAAATATTTGTATATTGTAGTGAAATTAGTGACTAATATTGTTTATTAGCATATGACATTTCTATTCTAGATAATCTTGTAAGTTTTAATATAATCATATATAATATTATTTATTTTTTTTAATTAATGCATATTTAAAAATCAATTCATGAAATAATATTTTTTAGAAACTAATTCTTTGTCTAGTGCAATTTTTTGCCATATCAACACAAGTATCGGCTATGCACTGACTGATAGACATTTTATTTTTATTTTTAATACTCTATCTGTCACATTAGGTCGATACTATTCTAGTAAGTGATACGTGGATATTACAAATTGGCAGAAAAAATAAAGGAAAATAATAACAATAATAATAATATCAGAGCAAGTTAAATTGTACAGGACACGTGTCACAGCGTAGCAATGTCGACCAAATAGAGATGATAGATATTTGAAATGGACGGTCAGGGATGAAGAGCGCCACGTGTCAAGATTGTAATGGTATTGAATCTGACACAGCGACCGACCTATCGTCTCATCTTGGGCGATACTGGCTACGATCTTGACACATGGCATATTAGGAATTGGTGCCACGAACGACTTCTTCTCTTCCCTCTCCATCGCTATTCCTTCATTAACGCCAGCCTCCAAGAAATTCCTACGCGATTTTAAAAAAAAAATCAAAAAAATTATTTTTCATTTGTATTATTGTCTGAAAATTTAGAATGTAAGAATTAATTTATAAAATTAGTGATATTTTGTTGAGTTGCAAGAAAAAAAAATAATTGATTTGAATCTCAGTTTTAGGATCTTCAGTGGTGAACTGGAATACTCATTTTTGCTGTCATCCAAGGTTAGTGGAGAATACCAAATGTAATTTTATGTTTTTTTTTTTTTTCAAATTTTTTACCTGTTTTTAGTATTTATTTTGTATTTATTAATAAATTTATGAATGTTTATATATATAAAAACTGTGCACGTGCTTGGAACCGTAGGTTCAGGAAAATTTGTTGGTAAACTGCAATTGATAGATATATTTTCTTTTTGCTGAATTTAATTGATATATTTGTTAATTTGTTATGAAAAACATTATATATAAAAATTGATTGATATTAAAAATGTAATGAATGTATAAGTAGTTAAATTATATATTAGGTGATATATGTAATATTATGTTTAGGAACTCAGAAAAAATTGATTTAAAAAACGTAATGATAGTAAAAATATAATAAAATATATAAATTTAGTTAAATCATAATATATTAAATTTAAAATACATAATTAGTTATATTTATAGGATAATAAGATAATTATATTTAAAAATAAATTTTTTATTAATTAAAAAGTATAAAATTTATATTATTAGTATTGATTAATAAAAACAGTTAATTAAAATAATAAAATATATAAAAAACAATTAAATTGAAATGTACATAAATTAAATTTATTAGGTTGTAATAAACTGAAATAAAAAAAATGTTTTTGAATTAATATAAATAAAGTAGTGGGAGTAAAATAAATTTTAAAATTTTAAAATTGAATAAAGTAATAATATAATTATTACATAAATTTTTAAATTGTTGTAGAGTAAAATAGAATATAAATTGATACTTTAATAAAACTAAAATTAATAACACTATCATTACAATTTATATAATAAGTATAATATGAAAAAATTTTAATACTTTGATGCATAATTATTATTTTGAAAGGTTTCATTAAAATTTAATATATAGATATATGATAGAAATTTAATTGGATCTGAAAGAAAATAGTTTTGTTAAATTTGTAATGATATTTGATGTGAGACGTAAAAAATCAATAAAAATCCAAACTTAAAAATGATATATTGTTATTAATTTTTATAATAAATTTAGGTTATATAATTAGTATTATATATTTTTGAAATTTATATTCTCTTAAATTGAATTTAAAAATTATATTATTAGTAGTTTAATAAATTGTAGAAATTAATAATTTTTTTAATATGTGTTTATAATGACATAATAATGCTAATACATATTTTTAATTTTTTAGATGGCTCCATCTTTATCTTCAAGTATGATAACTAATTCTAAGTCAGAAGATCCATCTTTGTTGCGTTTCCAAAATATACATATCTCTGAACATATTTAGTATGGGCAAGAGTATCCAATATTGAAGGTCAAAAAGTATCAATTCATACTAGCTGCATAGACGGTGTTCCAACAGAGATCCTACCTCATTTAGAGATGGTTGGCTTTGTTGGAATTGCTAAGTTTGCTAACTTTCCATTGGATAGACATTTGATCACTACATTAGTTAAAAGATGGAAGCTTGAGACTCACATTTTATATGCCACCAGGAGAGTGCACCATAATGCTTGAAGATATAGCCATCCACATAGGTCTTCGGGTTCATGGGGTTCCAATATTTAAAACTACTTGAGGTAATTGTTGCAGATAGTTGAGGATAGTTGATCACTCATATTTTGTTCTCACATTTATAGTCTTATTGCATCCTTTACATGTCTTTTCATTCCTTTATTTCTTCTATTAGTGTGTTTTTGCATTTCCCACATCAATTAAGAACTTTTGTAAATATTCATTTTTTTTCATGTTTTCTATTTTGACCTTTGTTCACTAATTTGGTCATAACTTTTTCTGTAGATATTCTTTTTGCATTAGATTCTTTACTTCTGAGGCTTCAATTTGAACATATGGATCATGTTATTTGGAGTTTGGAGCTATTTTCTACAAATTTTAGAAATTCAGACTTTTAGCTTGACTTTTGTACTGATTTTGTATTGGTTTTGTTTAGGGTTTTGTTGTATTTATTTTTGGCCCAATCCTGGCCCATTCATTTTTATTCATTTAGGACTACTATTTAAAGAGGTCAGGGGCTTATTTGGAAGCACACTTAGTTCATTTTTGTTGTTTTTTAGTTTTGTTAGACTTTTTCGCTTCCAAGAAACCTTTGATTTTTTTTTTTACCCATTCTCTCATTGACGTTTAGAATTTTGCAATTTTGAGTTGTTTTCTTCTGCATTTCACTCTCAATTGTGTTACCAAGTTCCAAATTGCACTTGCTCAAACAAGAATTGAAAGATCGATTGATTGCTCCGAGTTTGTTTTCTGACCTTACATTTTGCGATTGCATAGGAAGTATAATTCGATTGAGTTGTGCCTCCTTTTCTTGATTATATAACAAACAATTGATTAGTTGATTTGTTGTGCATAAGAGATTAAGCAAATTCGGTATAATCAATTCACATTTGTGTTTGTGTCCTAGATCTTGGATTGTGTGTTTGTGTTTTTCGGTTTTCATTCTCAATTTCTCATTCTCGATTTCTAATCTCATTTTTTAGTTTGATTGTAATTGACTTTACTTGCATCGCAATTTACGTTTCATTGTTAATTAGATTTTCATTTGTTGTTCACGATTTAATTCTCTAATTTTTGTTTGAATTAATCACAAAACTCCTCCCAAACATACAACCTCTTCTGCATAATTGATATTGAAACAATATATGTTTGCATCCTTGTAAGTAATGACCTAGGTTGCTCCCTAAACTGCATGTTTGTTTGAGGAATCTAGCTTAGTTTTGATACTATTATGACGTGGATGTCAATAGTTTAGGTGTTAGACTACTACCGACAACTTTTGTAGGGAGTAGCTTGAAGCTTAATTGGTTAGATCAACATTTCACTCACATTGTCATGCATAATCATGACGAACTTCAGCTTACGAGATTTTCTAGAGTGTATATACTCAAGTTTATTGGAGGGTTTATGCTAGCAGATCACTCTAGCAGTAGGGTCACAGTTTGTTACTTGTCGTTACTTGATGATTTCACCATCATAGGGCAATATAGCTGGAGATGAGTAACTCTCAGTTTCTTGTACAAACAGTTATGCATAGCGACAAACATTGATAAATTTGCCATTGGAGGTTTGACTCCATTGCTGGTTATGTGGGCGTGGAATAGATTCCCATGTTTGGCTTCTCTTAGTCCTCTACATTTATGACATGATCTTCCTTATGGTGCCAAGTATGCATACTATATCATAAGTACCATTATAAATGTTTTTAAATATTAATACTTTGTGTTTAAATATACTTTATAAATTTTGTTATTGTTTAGGTGGTTAGTAAATGGGGTGCCTAGAAAAGGGAAGAAAGATGTTGCATATTATAGATATAAACTTGATCATCTTATGCGTAATGAGGTATTTATTTATTTTTAATTTATAAATTATTTGTTATTAATATATTGTCACAAAATTTAAAGGAATTATTTTTATTCAATTTGTAGATCGTATGGCAGCCTTATAAACTTTCTACATTGCTCTTAATTTGCTTGGAAGGAATGATTATTTGGAGGTCAGTGGTGCCCCTTATTTGCATACAAATATATGAGTGGCATAAACCAGATCGTGTGATGCGTCAGTTTGGGATGGTCCAACACATTCCTTGTGATCCTTATCAACCTGATGCATTGCATGACATCACACTTATATGTAAGACTAGAGAGAATTGGAGTAAGAAGTTCAAACATGTCTTAGCATTATGGGAGAGGCGCTTGGATTGCATTTTCAGCAACGAGCCACAATTAGATTATTGAGTTCCAATTCAGAGTACATGCGATGATACATTTATCATACTAGACGTTGGATGACGAGAGATGTAGCTATTTTTTCATTGTTGGTATGTATTTGCACCTAAATTTTTCTTAATATTAGCATGTATTTTTTGTACCAAGTATAATATTATTTTTTTGTAGGGAGATGAACATGAGAGGGCATACTACTTGGCTATTGATGGTCAACAGTCATTCTCTTTTGATGAGCTGCACCCATTAGTTGAGACCATGTTATCTTTACAAAGTGAACAGGCTCGGATCTTAGAATCGTCATCATCAATTGATCCACCTGTCCAAAGTGGACACACAAAGGAGTCATATGTTGATCTTGGATAGCTTGAGGGATGCAAAGAAGGGAGAGGTTAGTAGTGACGGAGGAGACAGGTGCAAGCTGCCACATAGTCTATACCGCCTTTGACAGTTAGACAAGATGGTGTGTATTTTGTTCCCTTACAGGTGCCATTCATTCCATCTCAATCTATCCAAACTTCATACTTCAACTCATCACAATCTACCACACATTCCAGGTCTCTGTTCAGTACTGCAGAAGACTATGTTCTCGAATTTCATCATTTTATGACCCCACCACCGTATGGTCCGTCATTATTCACACCATCCTCTCCAGGTACAGTTATTAAGTCACTGGGAGAGCCTTCTGCAACCTTGATAGGGGATCATGGCATTGATCTAAATGCCCAATACGGAGTAATTGAAAATGTTTCCCAGTATGTTGTAAGACGTAATCCTCATAGGGAGGTCAAAGATCGACCTCATCATTGCATCCTAACTCCACATGAGGACCATGATCAGCAGGGTAGACAGTAGTGATATTAGCATCATATTCATAGTATTTTGATTATGTATTATGACTATCTTATGTAGAGTTCAAACTTTATTAATATATTGACTCTTTCGTAGTACTACTATACATATGATATGCAATACTGTCTATACCATCATAAAACATCTAACATAATTGCATAGGCTATTACAACAACTAAATATGTAACAAAAACAAATATTGTTATAATAGTAATAGGTAGTAAACAATAGCCAAGATCACATTAAAACATAAATAATAATGCAAAATATATTTAAAAAGTGTCATGTTTCTTGCTTATGGCCAGGGCAATGACATTGGTTATGACCAATTTGTTTATACAAACGACATCGTTGATGTGGTTGAGAGTCCACCCAATTCATTTTATTCCTACTACGTGTAGATTTTGGTCGACCTCTTCCCCTTGATCTTTGGTCGTCTGGTACTAACTTTCATTCATTCAATGTTAAAATATTGTTGTCATTTCTAAGTAGCCACTAGTTAGATGAGTACGCATTAATAACCTATTACATAGAATAAATAGGATCAATCCATTGCCAATAATTAATACTCACAAATGCACAAGCAGCTATGACATGTAAGCATGGGTAGCGATATGCCTAAAACTTTCCACATTCACAAAATCTATTGGATAAAATCACAGTTCACTTGTTACCACCTTGTGCGTGACAGGATTAAAAGTTTGTTCTACTTCAAACCTTATTCTTTGTATGTCATATTGTCAAACTTGATGTGAAGAATTCTCCTATTAATTTTTCTCCATTTGCTGCATTAACTGATGATAATATCTATTACCATTATTAAGCTCTGTTGTTGCTTCTTCACCACACTTCACAAAATACTCTACTAAACGTTCATATGTACATTTTACCAATGTAGTTATAGGTAAATTTCTTGCACCTTTTAAAATTTTATTCACAGCTTCAGATAAATTAGTAGTCATATGCCCATAACATGTTTCTTCGTCGTTATAAGCCAAAGTCTATTTTTCTTTGGAGATGCAGTTAATCTAGCTTCTAATGTCCTCTGAATCGTTACAAAACCATTCAATAATATTATAATTGAAAAATTTCTTCATACCAAATGAGTGAATAATAAATGGACTTAAATTAAAACAACATTCCTACCTAATCTGATTAGCTCTTTCTTCAAGATTACATTCTTGAATCGTTGATTAAAATTGCTTGCTTTGTGACGAATGCAATACACATGATATGCGCTTGGAGGTTGCCACCCAATATGTGGATTAGAAATTGCACTTTTAATACTTTGATGTCTATTAGAAATCAAACAAATACCTGCCTTTTCAGTGACATAAAGACGGATAAGAGCCAAAAATAATTCTCATGCTGACAAAGTTTCCTCCTCCACAATGGCAAAGCCAACTAGAAAGACACAATTATTTCCATCTTGAGCGGTAGCAATCAGTAAAGTTTATCGTTACTTACCATACAAGAATGTACCATCTACCTGTATTAAGAGTTTGCAAAAGTTGAAAGCATTGATGCATTGTTTGAATGACCAAAATAACTAATGGAACACTCTATATCTGTTATCCACTTGGTGACCCCTCACATAGTCATTGATTTCAATTTTGTATACTTACCCAAATGAATGTAATTGCATATATTCCAACTATCTCGGCTGTTAGGGAAGGAGTCCGCTGGACCATTATTATTTTCCTAAAAATCTGCTGCTATATTTATTTCTTATTATAAATTAGGAATAGTACTCAACCTATTAATTGTATATATTTAGGATTCCTAATTTAGGTTGTACAAATCAGGAATTAGGATCAATTGTCATTAAATAGTTGTAAATGCTATGTATTATTTATGGAGATGAATGGAGAGAAGGAAAAGGGCAGAAAAGCCAAACTTTTAACATGGTATCACGAGTCTCCTTGACAGAGACGTGAGCTTTTCCAGTTTTGTGTTCGCACTTGATTCTTGGTTCCTGGGTCTGCTTTGCTCACGATTCGTGGTTCTTGCACTTTGCTTCTTGGGTCTGTGTTCGCGTGCGCTCCTGGTTCGTTCTTGTAACCCTCTCGTTCGAGGTTTATGTTTCCGTTCCTTGTTCTTGTCCCCTTTTATTTTTGGGCACGAGCTCTTGGCTTTTTTTTCCCTCTCTGTTTTCATGACTACGGATAATCTTTGTGTTCGGTTTAACGGCAAAAACTATGCCGCTTGGGAGTTTCAGTTCAAGATGTTTGTGAAAGGAAAAGGAATGTGGGGACATGTCGATGGGTCCTCCTCTAAACCCACGGCTATGGCTGAGTTGGCTGCTTGGGAGACGAAGGATGCCCAGGTTATTTCTTGGCTTTTGGGGTCCATTGAGCCTCTAATGGTCAATAACTTGCATTCATTTTCTACTGCCAAAGACATGTGGGACTATCTCAAACGCATTTTCCATCAGGACCATTCTGCCAAACGTTTTCAGTTGGAATTAGACATATCCAATTACACTCAGGCAAATTTCTCTATTCAGGAATATTATTCTGGTTTCCTAAACTTGTGGGCTGAACACTCTGCTATATTACATGCTGTTGTTCTAGAAAATTCTTTGGCTGCAATACAAGAGGTTTATGAGGTCACTAAACGGGACCAATTCCTCATGAAGCTTAGACCAAAATTTGAAGTTGTACGTGCTGCTCTCTTAATCAAAACCCACTCCTCTCTTTGGATGTATGTGTTAGCGAACTGCTTAGAGAAGAACAGCGTCTTCTCACTCAAGCAGCTCTGTCCCGTGACTCTTCTGTTTCAAAAGCTATTCCTGTTGCCTATACTGCCCAAGATAAAGGTAAAGGTCGTGATACACGACAAGTTCTATGCTATTCGTGCAAATAGTTTGGTCATATTGCTCGTCATTGCACCAAGAAGTTTTGCAACTATTGTAAGCAACGTGGCCATATCATCACAGACTGTCCCACTAGACCACCACGACACTAGTTTCAACCTTTTCATGTGGCTAGTTCCATGACTGAGACACCCAATTCTGTCCCAACCCATGCTGATGCGTTAACTCCAGAGAAGGTCCAACAAATGGTGCTTTCAGCATTATCTACCTTAGGCATCCAGGGTAAGTCTAATGATATATCTTCAACATGGTTTGTTGATTCTGGAGCCTCCAATCATATGGCTGGTACCTCTGAACATTTAAACAATGTTCACACTTATAATGGCACTCAAAACATTCAGATTGCTGATGGTAATACTCTTTCAATCACCGCTATTGGTGATATTACTCCTTCCTTTCGTATGTCTTTGTGTCCCCTGGACTTGTTTCTAATTTAATCTCGGTTGGACAATTGGTGGATGACAATTGCAATATTAATTTCTCTCGGGCTGGTTGTGTTGTACAGGATCAGGTGTCGAGGAAAGTGATCGCGAAGGGGCCTAAAGTGGGCAGATTATTTCCATTCCAGTTTACTGTACCTAGATTTTTGTCCTTCCATTGTACTGGTGTCCCAAATAAGTATGAGGATTGGCACAAAAAGTTGGATCACCCAAATTTAGTTGTTTTGTCTCATCTACTGAAAAATGGTTTCTTAAGCAATAAAATTATCATTTCTGGTTCTTCCTTTAACTGTTCTGTATGCAAACTTGCTAAAAGCAAAACCCTCCCATTTCCCTCTAATGCTCATCGTGCTGACAAACGTTTCGACATTATTCACAGTGATGTTTGGGGTATATCGCCTGTCTTATCACATGCTAAGTACAAGTATTTTGTGACATTTATTGATGATTATAGCCGCTTTACTTGGATTTATTTTCTCCGTTCTAAAGATGAAGTTTTCTCAATGTTCAAGATGTTTTTAGCCTACATTGAGAATCAATTCCACACCAGCATTAAGATTTTGCGCACTGATTCTGGTGGCGAATATATTTCTGCTGCGTTTCAGGAGTACTTGCACCAAAAAGGCATTATTTCCCAACGTTCATGCCCATATACGCCTCAACAAAATGGCGTTGCAGAATGAAAGAATAGACACTTGCTTGATGTCACACGAGCATTACTTCTTCAAGCTTCGGTACCTTCTCATTTCTGGGTTGAGGCATTGACCACTGCTGTCTACTTGATCAATCGTCTTCCCTCCCAGGTTCTTGGCCTCGATTCTCCTTTCTTTCATCTTTATACCATACAGCCGAGTTATGATGATCTTCACCCTTTTGGTTGTGTATGTTTTGTCCACCTTCGGAACGTCACAAACTTAGGGCCCAGTCTGTCCAATGTGCTTTTATGGGTTATGGTACCACTCAAAAGGGTTTCTTGTGTTATGATGTTGTTGCCCAGTGTTTACGTATCTCTCAGAATGTGGTTTTCTTTGATCATCAAGATTTCTTTCCATTTGTTTCTCCTGATGCTAATGGTTTTGCTACTCTTCCTACCTTTCCTAGGGTCTCTCATGCTACAGAACGGTTTAAACCATGTTATGCATATACTAGACGCCAGCCTGCCCCACCCCTTCTCGACTCTGAACCATCACCTGACCATACGCCAATAGTACCTCGTCGATCCAGTCGTACTTCTCGTCCACCGAATAGGTATGGTTACTCCCCTACTTCTCTTACTGCCACTTTATCTACCATTCTTATTCCTACATGCTATTCACAGGCTATTAAGGATGTGTGTTGGGTCAAAGCTATGCAAGAGGAGTTGCAAGCACTTCAGGAGAATCATACTTGGGAAATTTTTACATGCCCCCCTAGTGTCAAACCCATTGGCTGTAAATGGGTGTATTTTGTGAAACTTAATTCTGATGGTTCTTTTAATCGTTACAAGGCTCGATTGGTTGCCTTGGGTAACAAACAAGAATATGGAGTGGATTATGATGAGACATTTGCACTTGTGGCTAAAATGACTATTGTCCGCACTGTCCTATCTATTGCTACCTCCAAAGGTTGGTCTCTCTATCAAATGGATGTGAAGAATGTCTTTCTACATGGTGACCTAGCTGAAGATATTTATATGAACCCTCCACAAGGTTTGTTTTCTTCTCTCGGTGTATGCAAACTCAAACGTTCTTTATGTGGTCTGAGGCAAGCCCCACGGGCATGGTTTGAAAAGTTTCAGACTACTCTCCTTGGATTTTCTTTTACTCAAAGTCGATATGATTCTTCTTTATTTATTCAAACCACCACAGCTGGTATTGTTCTTCTTCTTCTTTATGTTGATGATATGGTCATTACTGGTTCTGATCATGCGTCAATACAGCACCTCAAACAGCAACTTCAAGCTTCTTTTCATATGAAGGATCTAGGCAATCTTCACCATTTTTTGGGTCTTGAGGTTCATTCTCATCCCAAAGGTCTCTTTCTTCATCAACACAAGTATACTGATGATTTGATCTCTTTGGCTGGTCTCCAATCTGCTGCTCCTGTGGATACTCCTCTCGAAGTTAATGTCAAATTTCTTCGTGATGAAGGTGACATTCTACCTAATCCTTTGTTGTATCGTCAGTTAGTAGGCAGTCTTAATTATTTGACTATTTATTACACATCCTGACATCTCCTTTGCAGTCTAGCAGGTTAGCCAATTTATGCACACTCCTCGCCACCTTCACCTAGCTACTGTCCGACGTATCATTCGTTACTTGAAAGGTACTTCTCAATGGGGGTTGTTCTTTTCCACTGGGACGTCTCTTAATTTGGTGGGTTATAGTGATGCTGATTGGGCAAGCTGCCCAGATACTCGAAGATCTGTCACAGGTTGGTGCCTGTTTCTTGGTTCTGCACTTATTTCTTGGAAGAGCAAAAAGCAAGCCCGGGTCTCTAAGTCTTCCACCGAGTCTGAATATCGTGCTATGTCTCTAACCTGCTCTGAAATTATTTGGCTTCGTGGTCTTTTAGCTGAGCTTGGCTTCCCTCAAAACGATGCTACACCTCTCTATGCTGACAATACTAGCGCATTCAGATTGCTGCCAATCTAGTCTTCCATGAACACACCAAACATATTGAAGTGGATTGTCATTCCATTCGTGAAGCTCTTGATACTCATATTGTCTCTCTTCCCCACATTACCTCACAACTTCAGCTTGTGGATATTCTTACTAAGGCTGTTCCTCGTCCTCGACATCAGTTTCTTGTTAACAAATTAATGCTCCTTGACCACTCGCATCAATTTGAGGGGGGATGTTAGGCAAAGAGTCCGCTGGACCATTATTATTTTCCTAAAAATCTGTTGCTATATTTATTTCTTATTATAAATTAGGAATAGTACTCAGCCTATTAATTGTATATATTTAGGATTCCTAATTTAGGTTGTACAAATCAGGAATTAGGATCAATTGTCATTAAATAGTTGTAAATGCTATGTATTATTTATGGAGATGAATGGAGAGAAGGAAAAGGGCAGAAAAGCCAAACTTTTAACATCGACAATGTAGCATACGATTCATCCCAATCACCAAAAACTTTTACAATAACTTTTTGTCTTATCTTCCATGCTTTCTTGTAAAAAACTTGATAACCAAATTGACCACTAATTCTTTCTTGAATTAATGTGATTGGCACTGATGGTTGTTCTTTTACCACACCTACAAATAACAATATTATTATGTATAATGTTCTTGAATAAAATATACAACCATCAAACGTATTAGTATAAATTGGTGCAACTTACCAAGAATGCAACTGCAAATGAAGTTTGAATCCAATTTTTGGTGGTCAAGAGACATCATTGCTTGAACACACGTATGTGCTCCACCACACCTTGTGTGATTCGTCACTTGTTAAAAATTTTGCCCAAAGTTGCTCTAACTCTCCAAAGACATCCACTTGTATGATTTGGGCACTTCACATGGAACTTTGTTGGTTTTGATTCCACCACAAAATTACTTTGATGTGTTTTCATTGTAAAGCTTTTTATAGCCATTTCAACATCTTCTTTAGACTCAAACATTTGTCCAATAAATAATGCATCACCTTCCCTCCATGTTTGATCATGATCAACATCTATATTTTCCATTTCTTCATTATTGTGTTTCCTGTTAATATAGGTATAATGTGGACTTGAATTCCAAAAGAAAGTTTCAACCAAGCCTGCATATAATGGCACAATCGAGTTATTTTACTTTGTTATTGACACATATTTTATAAGAGATTAATGTATTTAATAGCTCATTCTCCTCCATTATCATTAATATTCAAGCTACTATGAATTGCATCGTCCAAATTAGAGTCAGATAAACTTTCTTTAGGATCTCCCCATTCATTTTCATTGTCATCAAGATCCTGATTCTCATATTCACATTCTACAGAACCATGACATTTATTGTTAGGTAAACATACTTACAATGAAATTAAATATAAATTTTCATTAGAGAATATAAAATTACTATACATGACCAAATAGGGGTTCATCTAGCTCAAAAATATTGTCACGTAAACATGATAAATTTAAGTCCACACCTTGTGACTGAATACAAGAACTCTCACCAAATGCAATATTTGCATATACTTCAATTGCACTTCGCTAATTTTATTATAAAAAAGCACTTAACATGCAATTAATATCTTCGTTATCACATATCCATAATTGTGTATTGTCTAACAATTGGGTCTACTAAAAATCGTGAATTGATTATGCTTCATTCAATTATATTAATCAATTTTTTAATTTTTTTAAAATTTTCAAAACTTTCATTTATTTGTTACATAATATATAATAACTTATTACCTACTTATGCATCCTAATTTACATAATTTCTACACTTATTTTTCTCAAAGTCCTATTAAATAAGAACTTAATATGAAAAATTAACAACTACAACAATAGCTACAGTTACAATACAGTGGACTCCCCATTACAAGATTTATACTTTACATATTTTTTACAATTTTTCCCTAATTTTGTTCTATAAAGCAACTATAATAAAATATAAAAATACATACATACCAACAAATCTACATAAATATTATATTTAAAATATTTAAAATCTACAATTATTTTACGAATTATAAATAATAAATTATTACAAATTATTTTAAAATTTATACTAAATTTTTACACTAATAATACAAAAATATTATCAAATTAATAACAAAATTTACTAACCTCAAATATCTTCTCCCTCTTCTTTAATGTGAATTGCAATTTCGGAACCTTCAGTATATTAGCAAGTGAATAATTAAACAATAACTACCGCACAGTAATAAATCAACGGATAAAAAGCTTAATCGTGCCACATGTCAGGACAATAGCAGTATCGTCCTAGTCAAACTGATAAATCTAACGCACATTGACTACCAACACACTATTGTCCTCTTGGGTTTGATATTACTGCCTTCTTAACACGTGTCACAAGATAGATAAGTATCGACCAAATGTGACCGATAGAGTGTCAAATAATAATAATAAATGGTTATCATCTCCTTGTTTCTGAAATTATTTTTTCCTTTTATTTTTTCTATCAAATTTTAATTTTTATGTGTCACTTAACAAAATAGTATCGACCTAATATGGCCAATAAAGTATTAAAAAATTATAATAAAATGGTTATTATCAGTGCATGACTAATACTGGTGCTGACATAGCAAAAAATTGCACTAGACATAAAATTAATTTAAAAAAACATTATCTTGTGAATTAGTTTTTAAATATGTATTAATTAGATAAAAAAGCTAATTTTTTGAAATTATTCCTCAGCAAAAATAATTTATTATATCAAATCTACATCTTTTGTGTATTGTTTTTCTCTAGACAACAAATGTAGCTCATTTGTGTTAAAGCTATGATTGATAAATAATAACTTTTAATAAAAAAATTATAATATTTAATAGTATTGATGTATTGAATATAATAATTTTAAATAAAAGTCATTATATATATAAAATTTTATTATATAGAATGGTTCACGGGTTTAATTTTAAATTTTTTTTTGTCTTAGTCTGAAAGGCACTCACAGGGTGTCAAAACATAAATTGTGCGAACACCAAATCAGGTGTTTACCAAGCTTGATGGGGATTTATACGCCACTTCGATTTTATGCATTTTTATTATGATTTCTCTCATTAATTTATGATTAATTTTAAATGATTTATATAAAAGTCAGCGCCTGATGAGATTGATGAGGATTTGATTTGGTGTTAAACTTGACGTGGGTGAACAGGTTTTCTCATTCACACATTTGAGTTGATGAGACCTTTGAGAGTCATAATTAACAACATAATTCATTATGATAGACATATAAGTAATTATTGTTTTGGAAGTTGTTATTTAATATATGTTTTAACGTATAAATAAATATTAAATTTTAAATAATATATTTATAAATTTAAATAGTGTAAAAATTAACAGACATAAAATGGTTGGATTCATTATCTTTCATTTTATGAAAAGTTATAAGTAAAATAATAATTTAAGTTTTTCTATAAAAATAAGGTTGATTTATTAATCTTTCAACTAATATTTTATAGGATTTTGTCATCTTTAAAGTTGAATTTAAACATTTATAAATATAATTTTTTTTAAAAGTACATAGTTATTATATTAAACTTATAAAAATATAATAAATATTTTTTTAATAAAATTTTATTATTATTAACTGTTTATCTTTAATGAAGATTGAAATTAACACAACTCTATTTTATAAATACTTAATAATAAGTCTCTAAAATTTGTTAGGAATAAATGAACTTTTAGTCTTTATTCAAAATCCTTTTTTGTAATTTATTATAAAAAAAATTTGTATATAAGAAGTTTATATACAAAAATTTATTTTCAATTCTACCTTACGTGACATTATGTTATGATAATATTAACTTTCTCTCTTAGTTGATAAATGGTTATCTAATATGATTTAAATTATTTTTTAATTTCTATATAAGACTCTTTTGTAATTTAGTCATTGTATGTAGAAAATAATTGTATATTATTAATTTATTATTTATATTATTACTGTGACACTTTTCTATCATCTTTAGAGAAGTTTATTGAATTTTTCAAAAAAGTTTCATATTTTACTTCATATATTTATAATTCATGACATCCAACTTTATTATATAAGTAAATGCTCCAGAAAAAAGTTCTTATCTTAATTTGTCTTTAAATGAGCATTATCGATCCAACATTTTTATGATAATGATAATAATGATTTAAAGAGTAATTCTAATTTTTTTATAAATGTATTAAAAATATAAAAGAAGAAAGTTCTTGATTAAGGACATGACTAATATTTGAGATAGCAAAATAAGAATGATAGAAGAAGGGATGAAGATTATAATGAAAATATGATGAAGCAAACAAATAATGATATTGAAAATAAAAATGTTAGAAATAATGTTTATATAAAAATAAATCACGACATGAGACTAAATGTAAAAAAGTATGAAATATAATAAAGCATATTTAAAAAAGCTAGAATACTCTTCTAAAAATAAAATTAAAATAAAATTAAAACCGTTATCGTAACAATAAAAATGAAATTGAAAATAACTTTTAGCATATAGATTAATTACAAAAATTTTTACCTATAAAAAATAAATTATAAAAAAAAATATAGTACAAACACTAAAAAATAATTTAAACATTTTACATTAAATATAATTATTTTTTAAATAAAAAAAACTAACATCATTATAACGATCATAATAGTAGGAACAAAATTAAAAATAAATTTTTGTATAAAAAATTATATAAAATTTTTTATTTGTAATAACAAAATTAAAAAATCTGATATAAGAATTAAAAACTCATTTATCTCAATTATTATAACAAATAAAATATATTACACCCTGTTTTCCTGTAACAAAAACAATAACAAAGTAAAGAAAAATGATTATTTTCAATGAGTGGAGGTTTGAAAGGACAATGCAACCAGGTTATTATTTGGGTGAGTGAAAACTATTTGACTATTTGACTCTTATAATTTTTTCTATCTTCAATCGAAATATCATTTAAATTTTTCTGTAAACAAATAAATAAATGTATAATTTGATAGTGTATCAAATTTTGTGTGGTGAATCATAAAACACAACTCACTTGATATGACTTGTCTCTTGGGGTGACCCAACTTCTGCATGGCGACACCTTCAGGTTAGTTAAGCATTTACCATTCTTACATGTCCGACCCCACAAACAATCATCCAATAATGCATTATTACAAGCAATTATTCCCACCAATAATTATTATGGTACACTTGACTGTTAAAATTTATTGTGTTAGAAAATCTTTTTTTTTTTTATAATTGAACTTTAATTACAATAAAATTAGAAATTAAACGGTATCTTAATATATTTTAGTATTTATTTTGTGATTAATAAATATTAGATATTATCTATAAAGTTTGTTTGAATAATTGTCTATAATTATATTAGATTTACGTTAGATAAAATTATTAAATTCGATCTTCATAAATTGGTAACGAAATAAATTATTGCATTTTCATAAATGGAATCTCTCCTTTCCTTATATTTTATAAATGTGTCTTAGGATGATCATAACTTTTAGATAATTGCATGATTTTTATCAATTGTTGAGAAAAAGATCTTATACTCTTACATATATTTGTGCATTTATAGAATATTATTAGATAGACTAGTAGCGAGATCAAAGTACTGAAGTAAAGTGATATTCATGTCTTCAAGAGGTTGTACTATCTTTTCTTTATCTTTTAATATAATGGGTATTCTAATCATTAAAACTACAATCATATTCATATAATAATTCTTAATAAATTATGAAATATGATTCCTAAATTTCATACATTGATATCATTGCTTTAGTTCTTACATGCACACGTGAAAAATAAGTATGAGACCTCTATAGTTAGCTGTAGGTTTTTCATTATAGGTTTTTTGTATTAACCCTTTGTAGCTATTTAGATGGGAAATGGTATGTTGTAACTCATCTGTATAGACTATCATAAATATCTCCAAGCATATAAAATCCTTGTACGTTGTTTTGTTTTGTGTTAAAAATATATAGAATTCATATTATTATAATTTTCTTGCTCTTTCCTTCTCTCCAAAACTTCATTATTAGTTGCATGTTTTAGGATGAACATGAAAATACATGCTTGAATGCCATAACTTATATTTAAATGAAACTTGTTTTTTGACATTTAAAAAGGAAACATGCAAATTTCATTCACTTTTGTGATTCTATTTATTCAAGTGAGTGTATAACACTTTAATAGTTCATTCACGTATATTTCTAATAGTGCATGCTGTTTTTATTTGGATGATCATGTTTTTTACTAAAAAAAATTATAATGTAATTTATCCATAAAATATAGATTAATATAACTTAACTTTTTGAAGCATGATATTTTAAGAGTGCATAGGCAATAAAATTCTTTCTATACACAGGTGTTACAATTTGTGCATATGTTATTTATAAAATAGACTTCACCCATAGGTAAGTTTGTACTATGCTTTAATATTCCCAACTTATTATTTATTTGCCCGTATCATTGACTATTTATATTGATAAATTATAATTATTTTAATTATTATTGTATAATACGTAGATATATATATCAGTGCACAGGTACATGCTTAAATAACAGAGAAGAGTTGTCACTTGAATTATATTTATACGCAACAAAATAAAATAACTATGTATCAAATCATATATTTTATTGATATTTTTATCAGATTTGTTATATATTATATAATTGTCTAATTGTTAAGTTTTTGATATACGATTTTATTCGATCGGCTCGAATATAATTCTCTCCAATGGAAGATACTATAGCATAAAAAAAAATTGTATTATTGCCATATCGTAATTGTAGATTGAATGAAAAAAAGTATTATTGTTATGACATAAATTTTAATTATTAGATTAATACAGATTGATTTTCAAGGTAACTGATATATTAAATTAATTGCATAATTTCATTAACTGTTATTCTAAATGCTCTCGCCTAGACTGGTTGACCTAAACGACACTTTGTACGTGTTGTCTACAGTGGAAACATTTATTTCAAGTAATTAAATATTGATCTTGTGTTGATTAGTGTTATTATTTTTTTCCCTAGGGTGATGTAATTTACTATTTATTTTATGAAGTGAACACATCATAATATGTTTCTTAAACAACATATTTTAAGAAATTTATATATAAAGTTGAATATACACTATAATTCTGTCTCAATCTAAGAGTTATGTTACTTGATCTTAATGTTTGCCATAATAGCTTCTCATAAATTTAATCAAGCTACCTATTTTAATTCAGTTTGTGCATTATGCCTTCCAGCAGGAAGTATAAATACATAAGTTGATTTGATTAATATAAAAGGTGGGAACAATGATACAGTGAAATTATTTGTTTACTGGTGTTGATTTTTTTAAAACTGTTAAATATGAAATATTCTCTGTCTGTAGAAGAGATTATATTCACATGTTTAAAAACTTTTTAAAGTTACAATTAGGATTAATTAAGGAATCTCTTCTTTTTCAGAAATGACCTAAAAGATTAACGAATCTAATTCCTCTTTTTCCTTTCACCACTTTTTATAAAATATACTTTTGTTATTATTTTATTTAAAAAATAAATTTATATTCTCTATGCATAGAAATATAATATTATACTTAATAACTTTCAATTGTTATATACCTATGGCTCTAAGGCATCAATCATTTTTCTTACAATTACAAATACACTGTTTATGCTTATGAGTTAAAATAACGTTAAAAGCAATAGTTGTGCATAATAATGGAAAAGACAAAAAATTAAATGCATTTTTTATATATTAATATTATTTATCAATCAAAATTTATATTTATAAACATATAATATTATTGTAGGATATAGAAAATATTATTTTATTTTAAAAACAGCCAAAAAATATCGAAAACATTTTACGTGAACTTTATCTCAACGAAACATTCGTTCCTTCGATCCCATTCATTTCCAATTTTAGGGAAGGAACCTGGTGGGGCTATATGTTGGTGTTTTGTCCATAAAAATGACAGAACGTGAAACCCATTTCAATTGTCATAATCAATTGATCACTATATATACTCTTAAAATGAAAAATGAGAAAGAAAAAAAACATGCAGACTACAAAGCGAAATTGTATTTGCACTTCTACAATAAAAAATAAGAAAAAAAATATAGAATAAAACAGCTAATTTAATGAAAAAATATGATAAATAATATTATAAAATATTTAAAAATGTGTTATAGAAATAATACTCCTTATAGTATATTATATATATATATATATATATATATATATAAATATCTATTTACTTTAAAAGATAAAATTAATATTAAATATTAAATTTTTAATAATGTCGTTATCTTTATTCTTAAGTATTTTAGATAATAAAAAAAAAATTTAATAGAAAGGAAATTTTATTAACTTTAGCCATTAAAATTGAGTTTAAATAAAATATATTAAGATTTTATTTAAAAATCTATTTTATTGTATTAAAATTATAAGTGTATGATAAATTTTTCTATTTTTTATAAAAATTTATTACTTTTCAATGTTTAAGAACTAAAATTAATAATTTTTTAATGGGCTTGTAAGGTCACACAATAAAAATTGTATATTCAAAATTTTTTCAAAAATCATAACATGTCATGAAATTTAACATAGTAATATACATACTATAATTTTAGTAAGAAATATTATTTATCGATTCTTTCATCAATGCTCGAAGGTGTTAATTAACGGGGAGATTTTATTGATTGCAACAAATTGAAGTAACAGGTGAATACAGTAGAAGTGTGGAACATTCAATTCAGTGTTTGTCAATGAACTCTTTGACCCTACGAATGAAAGCCTCCATTTGTGCACCAACGTTAGGGTCCAAATCCACAGCCACCTTGTTCAGATAAAAGCTATGCGTCATTCCTTTGCTGATAAACAGTTCCACGTCCTTGTTGGCCTTCTTCATGGCCTCATAGTACTCCATCTCCGTGTCCCTCACAAGGTCCATCTCCGCCACACACAGCAAAATTGGAGGCAGTTTCATCCCCTCAAGTGGCGGCGCCGCCTCGCCCATAGGGCACGTGAAGGGGTGGTCCTTCGTGCACCCCACCGGGAGTGCCAAGGACAAAAACTTGTCCAACATATCCAACGTTAAAAACGGTGACTGAGGCATTTCCATTTCGGACCGGCTTCGGCTCGATCGGACAAAACCGGGATGAACCGGGATTCCTCCTGCTAGCCTAACCGGGTTCAGGTCCACTGAACCGGCACGTGCCGCCACTTCATGCACTATGTTACCGCCTGAACTATCCCCTATGAGGAAAACCCGGTTGAAGTCTCCGTGCTGCTCGAGCCAGGGTTCGTGTGAGCCGGCTTGAGCCACGGATTGGACCCAGAGGAGGGTATCAAAGCCGTCGTCCATGGCTGCAGGGAGGCGGTGCTCTGGGGCACGGCGGAGAAATGGAGAAAGGATGATGGACCGGGTGGACCGGCAAAACCGGCTGTAGGTTTCGTGGTACATGAACCAGTCCGGTTCGCTGATGCAAAAACCGCCACCTTGGAAGTGGAGGAGTATGGGCAGTTTGTCTCCATCTTCGGGGGTTTTCTCCGGCACATAGAGGCGGATACGGAGGCCGGAATTGGTGGTTACGTCACGGGTGGCGACGCCGTTAATGAATTGTTCATGGGGAGGGACCGGTTCAGCCATGAACTTAAACTGGTCCGGTCCAGTCCAGGTTCGGTCTACTGAACCGTCGTCGTATATTCTTAGCCAACCGGACACCTCGTCCACTAGTTTCTTCTCTTGGACCATGGTTTTGTTTATTAATTAATGGGAATGATAGTTATTGGCTTAGAATTGGAAAGTGTAACTGAAAGATTCAGGACACAGGTTTTGGAGAGCAGTGTGTGGTTCTTGCTCTTATATAATGGCAGAGTGGAGGGGTTTTGGTGCGTGTGTATGTGTATGTGTTAAAGTGTGTGAAAAGTTGGATACGAGATGAATGAACTAAATAAACTCTTGAAGGTTCTTGGAATTTCCCACGTAATGAGGAGAAAGACTTGGAAATTATATAGAAAAAGAAGTCATCACCTAATGTATAGAGATTGACAGTTCACACTTCACGCGCATTACACCACCCCAAGAATTTCACCTAATTGATTCTAATCAAAAGCAAATTGAATTTTAAAAACAGTGCTGTTTTTTTATTAAATGAGTGTTTACATTGTGAAAGAAAGACAAATAAAACATACATAATTATAAATATAACAAGTGATATAAAAAAAAACAAAGAGATAAAATAAATGTAAAAGTTGAAGTATATAAAAAATTACGATTAAATTGACTTTAGCATTTAATAACTTAAAAAAAATAATATTAATTTAAGTGTTTGAAGTAATTTGTTAATTACTAAAATTTTACAAAATTGTTTTCTTAAAAAGTTTTTTTTTATTCTCCAAATTTTAAGTAAACTTATGAATATCAAATTTTAGATTAAGAATAACCTGTTAAGCTCGTTTAGTTCATTAAATTAGACAAACTAAATTATTGTCATTTTATTAGTAAAAAAATATTTTTTTATATCTATTAAAAACAAATTTTAACATTAATTAAAAAATCAATATAAATATAGATAATTTTAAAAGTTAAGACTTTTTATATTGATTGTAATTATTGACATAAAAAAATATCACTTTTTACATAAATTATAAATAATTTATATAAAAAGTATCTTTCTTGTTAATATTTGTCAATAGCATCAATATTTTTATTATTATTTTTTAGTGTTCATCAATATTTACTAAAAATTTAATTTTTATTGAATTTGTAAATGAAAACTATAATGTTTGTCAATATTGTGTTTTAATGGGTTAATAAATAAGAAAATATAAAATAAAATATGATAAAATTATTAACGTGAGTTTATGTTTGTCAATGACGTAACCAATCATGTTAACCGAAATTTGAGAATAAAAGTAAAATTTTATATTTGCTAATTGTATAGCAAAAAATTTTAATAGAAACTTGAGAATGTAAATAATAATTCGTGTTTATTGTCTCAAATTTATGTTAAATGTACTATTTTGAATTAATTTTATAAATTTAGAAATTTTACATTAGTTTTTATTATGAAACAGTAATTTTTTTTAGTAAATGAGTGTTTACATTGTGTCAAAGAAAGACAAATAAAAAATAAAATATTATAAATATAACAAGTGATCTAATAAAAATAAAGAGATAAAATAAATGTAAAAATTAAAGTATACAACAATTTATGATTAAAGTATCTTTAGCATTTTATAACTTTTAAAAACTAAGTTATATTATTTTAAGTGTTTGAAGTAATTTGTTAATTACCAAAATCTTATAAAATTATATTTTTTAGAAAATTTATATATTTTTTTCAAACATTAAGTAAAGTTATAAATATTAAATTTTAATCTAGAATGTGAATTCAAGTTGACCCGTTGGGTCAATCCGTTTAATCCAATAAATTTTAGTTTTAATATTTTTATAATTTTATTTTTATTTTTTAAATGGCCTTACAGGCCAACCTACATTTAAACGAGTAGAGGGCGAGTCGGGATGGAACGACTCGTATTGCATCCATGTTTTAATCAAATATAAACAATAATTATCTCTTTTAAATTGTAATATCACATTTTAAATTTTTTTTTTAAGGCTTATCAAAATGCACTAGCTTTTTTTCTTCTTTTAATTTTTGAACATTTAAAATGATTTGTTTACTAATTTTAAAATGGAAGGATTTGATTAACTCAAAAAAATTAGGAGAATCAAAATTATACATAAATTTAACTAAAGGGACTAAAAATATATTTAAATAAAAATAAAAATATAATCATAATGAGGGATGTAATAATTAAACAAAGATATAAGAGATATAAAATGAGTGTAATAAAAATTGATGTACGAAAAATTAGTATTAAATTGAATTTAGGCCATAACGTAAAAATTAAACTAGTAATATTTGAAATGTGTTTAAAATATTTCGTCTTTAAAATTTTAGTCCGAAAAATATTTTTTTAAATTAAAATATGTTGTTCCATAAACCTTAACTAAATTCAAATGTACACTTAGATTTTGCCGTATGACAACACTTAACAAAAATTTTTTATGCTATTTTTATAATTTATTCATTACATCTTATTTTTTTAAAAGCTTTATTTGTGAGTTTAAAAAAATAAAAAAATTGAAATAATTTGAGAGATAAAAAATATAAGAATAAGAAAGGAAAAATTAAAATAACTTTTCAATATCAAAAAGCTTAAAACTATAAATTTATAAAAATTTTAAAAGTTCATAATTTTTTTCATATTTAAAACTCTGACAAAAATTATCATTAGACAAAATTTTCTCTCTCCTCTCCTCACCTCCTAAAATTAACCTTTTTTAAGAAATTGTTTATACATTTTCTCCTTAAAGGGTGCACGTAACCTAATTTAATAATATATGTTGCGGGAGATTGTTACAACATCGTGAACAGAGAAAGGGAAAGTGATTAAAAAAGACAAAGATAGATTATGTATTTATAGGTTTATATAAAAGTACATATATATCAGTAACAGGCAACAAAAACCCTTAATCCATATAACAGAAAATTAATACACTTCTAAATATGGTTAACCAAACACAAATGTTTTAATAAAATTTTACTGTTTTTCTAATATGTTTCTAAAAACGCATTGAAAAATAAAGAAAATTATAAATTATACTTTTTTTTATGAGAAATAAATACATAGTTATTATATTTTATTCATATATATAACAAATAATAAAAATAGAGAAAGAATTTTTTTACATCAATATAAGTCTAAAATTTCTTATACTCAATTTAAGTCTTTCATTTAATTTAAATCTAACAGTTAAATTAAATGAAAAACTCAAATTGACTGTAAGAGTTTTTAAAATGCGTTATATTAAATATTAAATTAAACATTTAAATCAATTAATAATTTTAAATAAAATAAAAGATGAATCAATTTAATTATTAAATTATTATATATTATTTTTATGATATGTATATCAAATTTTATATAATTTAAAAATTTATAAATATATTATCTGAAATTTAGTATTACTTTATATTTTAAAAATATTTATCAGTTAAAATAGAAATGCAAGGAAGTATTTTATTAAATTTTTTTATAAAGATGATCTACTTAATAATATGTTTAAATGAATATTTTAATTTATTTATCTTATGTTTTACAAAAAAAATCATTTCAAATTTAATATTTTATATCAATAAATTTTGAGTTTATATATATATATATAATATTTATTTATTACTTTAATAATACTACTATAAATCAAAATACAAATCTTCTCTAATTATAACAAAATTAAACATTTAGTCTCATTTTGATTTAAGCAAGAACGAGAAAAACAAAATTTAGAAAAAACAAGCAAATTTAATATCTCATCTCTCAACCTTTACGCTTTCTCTTTCACACTTAATACCTTTTTTTTAATTTTTATATTCAATCATTTTCTTCTATGTATCTCTCTTTTTATTTTCATTTATCTTTAACTTTTTTTTCTTTCTAAGAAATACATAAAATTTATTTAATTAAACTAAATTTATTTAAACAAATTTAATTTAAAGATACATTTTTTTTATTTTTATTTAAACAAATATATTTTATTTAAATAAAAATAAAACTCAACGATGGGAGACCATCCAAATCTCGTAAATCATAAGGGTTATTTTTTAACCGACAAAAAAAGTAAAAAAAAAAAAAAAAGCACGTTGATATCGGGGTGAGCAGAGGGGAAGGGATTTATGAGTGAAGGAAAAAACAAAATGGGTATAATCAGCAACTTTGCACGTTGCGTGCTGTTCATTTAATGTCGCAGAAATTACAAGGGATCTCCAGCCCTTACCAATCCAGCCTACGTCATCAATGTACGTCATCAATGTTACATATATCACTTTCATTAAAATTTTAATATACATGTTACTCACGAAATTACTAATTTCATTTCAAACATTTTACGTGTTTATGAAATTATTAACATAATTAAAATGTCTGATGTTGGGTGTAAATTAAATCAATTGAGTTTATGGGAGTATATGAAGTTTAAATTTGACTTTTAAAAAAATTAGTTTAACTTATTTATTTAAATTTAAAGCTTGAGTTTGATTTATTAGTTTGTTTATAATTTGTTTTTTATATTTTAAAATAATTTTTATTTAGTATTTAATGAATATTTTATGTTAAAAAATAAATAAAATTTGGAGTTGTGCTTGTTTTCCCTTACGAATTTCACTACAACTTTGACTAAGTTTGGGACTGAACCCATTGAGTTTGGTCCCATAAAAATTGAAAGCAGTGATGAAGACTCAGGGTTTGGTTGTGTTGTCTCAGTCCATAATAGGGGCTAGTCAGTACAAGCATTGAGTCAGCGATGGGTCTTCTCACGTTCCATCATGGAGAGCAACATTTTTCAACATACTTTAAAGTTTATTCAATTATAAAAATAAAAACTAAAATAACCCAATTAAAAAAAATAATAGATTAAAATCATAAAGACTAATTAAGGCAAAAAGGGTGTCAAAAGTTAGCTAGAACCGTACACAAGCCAAGAAGCTAACGACAAACTGGAAAAGATTATGCAAAATCCAAAGCGAATCTATCTTCACCCCATCCTAATAAATTCACTCAATTTTATGAAACAAAATTCGACCCTATTTTCTACACCATTATTTTGGGAGTAATTTTTTTATACTCCTTTTAATTTATGATATTTTCTGCTATAGTTATTTTTCTTATTTGATAATTTTTTTTTAATTATATTAAATTAAAAAAATAATCACACAATAATTGATAGTGCTATTTTAAAGGAGATAATATACACTTTGTAAAAGCTGTAAAGCTACCCATCTTTGTCTAGACCTGGCTCCACCACATTAATAATTCAAATAATTTTCTCAATTTTTAAAATTGACTTAAAATTATCAACTCACTTTATTTTAATAATAAAAAGTATATAAAAATTAAAATTTACTAATACATAAATGATTAACTTTACTAATATCTAAAATTTAATTTTTATCAACTTCTATGTATAATTTATGGATATTATTTTTTACATAAAAATGTTTTTGAACATAAATTTTAAAGTAATAATAAATAATGTGTGCAATATACAAGTATTTTATTTTAAAATAATGTATTTTAATGATTAAAGAATAATAAATTTATATATGTGTGTGCATTATGTGAGAATAAAGAATTTTATAAATGTAAATGCAATTACTTATGTAAAAGTCTACAAATTTTATTAATAATTTTTATCTTCAAAATTTATAATAGATTTAACGAAAAAAGTAAGTGGAATTAAACAAGTTAAAACACGAAAAATGGAATTCATACTACATTATCAGCCGATTTTAATCATGAAAAACATGTATGGTTAATTATGAAAGAAAGTAGCTTTATTGAATTTCTCACTTTTAAGATAGAGTACTCTCATTTATAGTATATTAGTTGATTTATATATATATCCATATATATAATAAAATTATTTTTAATGATAATTTTAAAAAAAATCATTTTTAAATTAATTCTATAACAACAAAATATAAGGTAATAAGAAATTTTTATTTAAAAATATAAGTATTAATGAAAAATTAAAAAAATTATATAACATAATAATGAAAAATTAAGTAAAATTTTTTATCTTTAAAATTTTAATATAATTAACAAAAATGTAGGTAAAAGTTAAACCAATTGTCACAAAAAAATTGAGAATAGTTCATACACCATTTGCAATCAATTTTAATTCTGAAAAATGTGTGGCTATCCATGTAAGAGAGTAACTCTAATAAACGTCTCACTTACAAATGAACTAATATAATTTATTATATAGAGATTGATTATTAAAATTGAATATTTTTAAGAATTAGTTATTTTTAGCTATATTATTTAATTTTTTATAATATGTATTTATTTTCAATTTGAAATTAATTTGAATTTTAAAATTTTTTGGTTTCTTTAATATGATAAAATATTTATGATTAATAATTATAATATTTTTTCTTTAGAATTTTAAATGTAAAAATAATCATATAATATATTTTAATTAATTATTTAAAGTATTTAGGTTAAGTAATGTCTTGGTGTTTATAGTTTTTAAAAAATTTTAATTTGATTCTCATGATTCAAAATCTTTTAATTAAGTCTTTCTAATTTTATTTTTTTTAAAATTAAATCTTTAAGAATTAACATTGTTATACATTTTAAAATTTTTTAGGGTTTAAAATTAACATTATTTAAAGCATTTAGGTTAAGTAATCTCTTGATGTTTATAGTTTTTAAAATTTTTTAATTTGATTCTCATGATTCAAAATCTTTTAATTAAGTCTTTCTAATTTTAATTTTTTTTAAATTAAATCTTTAAGAATTAACATTGTTATACATCTTTAATTATCAATCACATGATATTTTTATATAATTTGAAAACCTATTTTTATTTTTTATATTTTTTATTATATTTTAAAAGTATTTCTTTTTAAATACCAAAGTCATATCATTACCATTTGATATCTTTATTGTTGAATTGTCGTAAGCCATTTGAATTCGACGTGTTGATGAAGATAAGTTTAAATCAAAAGTAAAATATAGTATAAGAGATATTTTCAAATGAGTTAGGTGAAATGAGTTGAGAAGCTTGGTAAATTTTAAACGTAGCTTAACCATGATAAAATAGCCAATGTTATGAGTTAATTTCAATGATTTTCAAACGGTAGCAACTTGTTAAATTGGAAATTTTGAAGGGTCATAATAAATTAAAAATTTTGGCCCATCTATGGTTTCAAGGATTTCAACTAGAAATAATAAATTTGCATGTTTATTATTTATTCAAATTAATTAAAAAATGTAAACAAGTGCCTCCATTAATTAATTTCACCAGGTTTCTGGGTTGAACCTTACATGAAAGAAGTAAATGGTAGAAAAGGATGTGATGATCAAAACATAAAAGAAAATGGTTACAAGAAACAACTCAAGCACCCTTTTAAATTCCAAATCAGCATTCACCAAAATCTCTATTTATTCTTCACAAGGCCGTGTAAAGGCTTAAAAAAATCACTTAAAAGTAATTAAAAATCACTAAAAAGAATAATTGAAGACTTTCACATCAATAATGGAGCATGCTTGATGTTATCTTCCACCACCATTCAATTAGCCAAATTGCTGCATAACCAATGTCGCATAGCGGATGATGGGACTTATTTGCGCTTAAAATTGGGTGAGGGTGTGAGTCCTAAGCAAATGGATCTTGAGTCATAGGATTAAATTAATTCATTTTTTTTAATTATAAATGCGGTTTATTTTCATTTATGATATGAATAGTGGTGGGTTTTTCAACTTGTTTTGTGATTGCCTCTGCTCATTAATTGAAATTTAATTTTATAATTTAGAAATGTAAGAAGCTGAAAGGATTTAAAAATTTAAAGAAAATTATATTTTTCTGGACCTTTACTTTGGTCTTTAACATTATAGTGCATGGTGGTTCCACCACTCTTATGGGATTTTTGTAGCCTTGATTTAGGGTTGGGCAATGGGTGGGTTTAGTCAAGTTCGGGCCCAGAACTAACTAACTAATATTTTTAGTTGAAGTTAATCTTAAGCCTATTAGGCTGATTCGGGTTTCAATTAAAAAAAAGACGGTTTAGTTGATGAGTTATTGAAGTTTGAGCCTACTTTTTTTTTTATCCGAGTATTATATAGGCCTATTTCCAAATTTTTAAAGCAAATCTTGAAAAAAAAAAGAATTATAAAATAAACTTTTTTTTTATGTCTTAAGCCCTTGATTGATAATGGTTATTTGCTATTCTGATTCTTGATTGAAATTTTTAACATATATTTCTAGCAGCCTAAATGAAAAAATCATTCAAATATTTATTTATATATATACATTTAAAACTGATAAATACCTAATTATACAAATGTATTTCAATTGTTTATAAGTTTACGACTCTATAAATACCAATAGACAATTAATTGTTTTAGTTAAGTTAATTAAAATATCATATGTTTTTCAAATAATATGTTTATTATTCAATAATAAATATTCGATGATTACGACATCAATCAAATAAAGAAAATAGCTTTAAAAAAGAAATCAAAATAAGTTTGCTTTCTCTAATATTGAGCCAAAATTACAGAATATACATTTTGGAAACTAGTAACAAAACTTTGTAAAGAATACAGAATACTTGTAAATAACATTTATTTAAAGAAAAAATTGTAAAATTCTCTAAAAGATAAATTTGAACTAATTTTTATATCTTTTGTTTTGTGTGGAAGTTGCAAGTGAGACAAATTTTGAATTGTTAACTAATTGTATAAGGCTATACTAATAAACAAAATTATCAAACCAACAACATAACTGGTATAACAAAAAATTATCCTAAAATTACAAAATGTTTATAAATAAAACTCTAATCTTATATCTATGTAAGCACATTATATGTGTGAAAAAAAACGAGTGGTTGTGGTGCAACATCAAGAGCATATCTACAATCATTTGCAAAATCAAACACTAATGAAATTAATAATTTTTTTAAATAATATGTACATTATCCAATAATAAATATCTAATAATCATGAAATTGATTAAATAAAGATTTTTTTAAAAAAAAATAGAAATCAAAATAAGTTTACTTCCTTCAAGTAAGCAATTTTTAAACTCTATCAACTGCACAAGGGTATAATAGTAATAAATAAAATCATCAAATCAACAACATAAATGTCATAAAAAGAAGTTATCCTATAATTATAAAGTATTTACAAATAAGTCATTACCCTAGTATTCAAATCATCAATTTCATTACATAATTAAATTATCTCTCTAACTATCATGCATTGTTAACATACTATCAGTTTCACGAACATATCTATAAGAAGCAATTTCTAAACTCTAAATAAAGAAATAAGATAAAAATATAAAAATAAAAACCTTGCTGGAGCTTCTAAAAATATAAGCTTTATTGTCATTTTGCCAGATAATAGCCACTCAAATTAGTCTTTACTCCAGATATGTACATATAAAAATTATGTAATTTTAATTACTATTTTTTATAAATTATCCAAAACTAGTCAAGTAGTAAGTGTTGATGTCGAAGTCAAAAAGTTGAGTACTCTTACGCATATTGCCCAATACAATAATAGCTACAATTATACACATAAGACAATCAAAATTAAATTTTATATATCAATAATATATTAAAATAGAAAATTAAATTTATAAATAACTCATAAAATATAACATTAGTTGATATTCTAACATTTTATATTTGTGAATATCCAAAAAATATAGACCTCCAAACATGTAAATATACAATAAAATTTATAAATACATAATGTCTAATTGTTGCATTAAACAAGAAAACAAAATTAAAAAAAAAAACTCATAAAGAATTATATTAGCTAGATATTTTAGCCAATGGTCAAAGGCTAAGATAGTGAACTTGTAGATCAATATCCACCACCATTAGATGACTTGCCTTGCATTTCTTGTTTCACTACAAGAAAAATAAGTATTAGAAACAAAAAAAATGTATAAAATGAAAAAAAAAGAAATAATCAAATGCTATAACTTTTTTAGAAATCTCTAAGTCTTCATCAACATCAAGGTATTTAAATTTTAGATAGAACTATGTGTTTTTGAGTTTTTCATTGCACTTAAGGATATGTAGGAGTAGAAATCAGACCTATTAAATCAAAACAATTTTTGAAATAATTTTTCTCTTTTTTAAGATGCCAATTAATATTTCAATAAATAATTTTTTTCTTTTAAAATAAAAATAACAATAATTATTATTTAGGGATTAAATAAATATTTTTAAAATTAAAATAAATTATACAACTAATTTAAAGTAACCGTTATTTAAATGGACGATGCATGGTGCTAATGTATTCTTACACGTAAACGACTCCTGAACTCATTTTGTGTTTCAAAAATCATATATTATTTTAAAATTTTTTCCAAGGTTTTATTACATAAACTTTGTGGCAACTCCTTTGATTCTTTTAGAAAATATTTTTATTCTTGAAAGATGTTTTCTTTAACACGTTTCGCTGTCCCGTTGCGACATATATCATCAATTATAAATTAACATTAATGTGTTTTGTTTTTTCTTATAGATGTATGGAAAGCATGTAATATCTTGGAAGGTAGACACTCCGTTGATTTACACTATAACTGATTTAGAATATAACTTTCTAAATTCCTTCATCCCGTAACTAATCTAGAATATAACTTTCTAGATTAGTTACAGTATAACCACAGTAAAAAATTTGAGATCAATTTTATCCATAACGAATTTAGAAACCCTACACTTTCTTTATAAGTTATGGTATAGCTAATGTAAAATGCCTCACATTTTAAATTAGTTATGCTATAATTGCCATTAACTACACTAGCTGAAAAAAGGTTTTTTAACCTAAGTTAAAATTGAATTTTGACATAAGTTGGTGAACCAATATAGATAGAGGTAGTATAGCAAGAGAGAAAATGAACAAAATATGCATATTTTATATTTACATCAGTTCTTTAATTAGCCAATGTAGAAAGTGTTCTTCATGTTAATGCTTGTCAATGGTGTCATATTTTCTTCCAACATATTAGCTAACAATTTTTCAATAGCATTGTTCATCTATATTTACTCATGATTTAATCTTTGTTGAGTCTGTAAATGAAAAACATGTAAATTTTTTTTTGGTCAATGTTCATCAATATTTACTCGAGATTTAATGTTTGTTGAATTTATAAATGAAAAATATGCAATGTTTGTCAATGTCATGTACCAATAAGTTAATGGAAAAGAAAATATAGAATGAAATAAGATAAAATCATTGGGGTACTTGATAAAAGTTTGTGTTTATCAAATGACATAGCCAACAACGCTAATAAAAGTTTAAAAATTTAAGAGTTTGTGTTCGTCTTCTCTAATTTATATTGTTGCATTCGCACACACTTCTGAAATGTTCCATTTTGAATTGAGTTTATAGTGGTTTCATAAATAACCAATGTAAAAAGCACTTTTTACATTAGTTAAAAAAAAATCAATGTAAAAAATCTACAATTTTTAACTTTTATACTCGTACTTTTTACATATTTTGCTTTACTTTTTATACATGTTGCTTTACTTTTTACATTAGTATTCGTAAGACATTCGTAAGACAAGTGTACTCGTTAAGAAGTAATAAAGGGTTCTAAAATAAGTTCCCGAGATATCATCCCACAAAGATTGATTTCTAATTACTAAATTTTTTTAATTTAATTGTTTGAGCCTAAAAGATGTGAAATTTAATAAGAACAATAATTTAATTATAAAATTAATTATGAATAAAAGCAATAAAATAACACGCTTCTTGGTTGAAGTTATAAGAGAGGAACCTAGGACATATGAGTTTTCTTATTCAATTCTTTATTTTATTTTTTCATTTAACTCTAAATTTGATTTCCTTGTTATTACTAATCATTCATACAAATACTATTAATACCCAATGATCATGTAATATTAATATTTTTTTCTCTAAATTAATATCTCCAATGAGCATGCAAGACATCATTTAAAGAAAACATAAAACACATATGAACTTGTTAATTTAATAAAGATTGGAAGAGAAAGATTGATTTGGTCCACCTAATCCTTTGTCTCATTTTACTCTATAGATCCATTAACTAATTGAGGTACGATCGCTTAACGATATAATTAATTAAGATTATAATTATGCGCAATAGGATAAAAGCTAATCACGAATAGAAACCAAATATAGATTCAAACTTCAGAATCCCGTAAATTTTTAAACAATAGTTTCCATAGCTCTAGTTATGGATTTAGTTACTTATGTTAAAGGAAAGAACTAAAACAATCATAAACAAAGCCATAATCAAAAGAAATAGCAAACCAGAGTGTGAGATGAGTTCCCAGTCTTCAAATACAATTGCTAGAAACTCAAAGTTCCACCAAGAGTATGCCAAAGATCCTGTATAAGAGAAACGGGATGAGAAGTGTATCAGAAAGTAAAAGACAAAATGTAAACAGTATGTCCAACAAGATGTCTGAGGTATCTCTTTTATAGGGTTTAAAAACCTAAAATCTCTTTATAATTGGGTTTTCCACAGATAAACACGGCCGTACAGGGCCTTATTGAAAGGGTCTAGGCGTACTGACTGCTGCGAAACTCTAATCTTTCATTAATTTAGGCCAAAACGCACCAAAAATCTACTTATGGCCTCTTTATACTAAACTGCACATTTAACATATAAATCAGTGTAAAACCTAATTAAAATAAAAGCTAAATATAAATATATAGGCCGTAGAAAATGGCCTAATTATGGACTTATCAATTAGTTTCAAAAGCAAATGATATAAAAATATGGAATTTTTTACCTTTGTAGTCATAAACTTTGAAGGGGTACACAAAATTTCTATTTATGCAAATTATATATCTATTTCCTATGACTTTTTGAGATTTATTCAACCTAAACACCCGTAAGGGGTTTGGACAAATGCTTTTTCTAAAATTTGAACATTTTCCCTATTTTTTAATTTTTTTCTATTTTATACTTTTTATGTTGGTTCAAACTGAATTGACATAGAAAGTACTTTTTATATCGGTTATTTTGACAATTAATGCTAAAAAGTTTTTGTTATTTTCAAAAATATCATCACGCTTTTTATTATATTAAATAATTATTAATTGATGTAAACATATGTTGTACAAAGTCTTTTTTCTACTGGTGCTAGATTGGTTAAAATTTAACCAGTGTAAAATGTCATTACTTAGTACATCAACTATGTTTAAATTGTTTTATCAACTAATGTAAAATGTCATTTTAACTTATGTAATAAGTGGTTTGTACATGAGTGAATCAATTTTAATTCAACTATAAACCTGTAAATTTCCAAAAGAAGCCATCTAATTAATGTGAAATTTACTTTATCAATAGTGGGTCTAATAGTTACATAAAAGATTTACTTTGTTCAAAAGTGAATTTCATAGTACATAGGTTTAATAATTACATAAAATATTTACTTTGTTCAAAAGTGGATCTAATAGTACATAAGTGCATTTTAGATGAACATCTCGATAAGAATATGCAAGAGTAAAATGAATAAATAATAAAATGACTCAAACACCTTCCATAAGTTAAAGTTAACTTATATTTTTCTATATATTTTTAAAATTCTTTCAACAATAACTTCTATAAATAAATTTTTATTCATATTTTATATTATCTTTTTTCTCTTATAAAGACTTATGTAACTTATAACTAACTAGAGTCAATTGATTCTCGATCCTAAAAATCTTGAAATGCCTATCAAAGAATACAACACCTAAGTATCATGTACACCATAAACTATTAAGGCCATGCATGCTTATACACTTGTAATTGCACTAGTAAGGCACTTTGGTAGTTAACTATTCTGATAAGTCTATATTTTGACACACTTTTTCATCATGTTTATATTTACTTATTCTTAATTTGAATAGATTTTTACACTAATTAACTTGTTATTTGTTATAGTTAAACATGTCTAATGATACAACGTACTCATTGATGTTTTGGACTCAAACTTAAGAAAAACATGCCAATCTGGATAAAACAAGCTCAGACATTGAGCAACTAGCACACTTATACTAGGAGACGAAGCATGGTCGTGCATATTGACTGGCACACCCATGCTTTGAGTTGATGCACATTCATGCATAACACGAACATGACTGTGCTGACTGTCTGTTACATCCAAATGAAAATCTTTCTTTTTAGATTTGCATATTCAAAATTTAAAATTTAAAAATAGATCAGATCTTCCATCAAGAGAAATTTGTGAGAGGCATCAATAGACTCCAATTCCCATTTATTTAATTGATATCTTGCATGTCCATATGGATGTTAATTTAGAGAAAATAATATTAATATTACATGACCATTGAGTATTAATAGTATTTATATGAATGATAGATAATCACAAAGAAATCAAATTTAGAGTTAAACAAAAAAATAATATAAGAGATTGAATGAGTAAACCCATATGCCCAAAGTTCTTCTCTTAAAAGTTCAGTCAAGAAGTGTATTGTGATACTTGCTCTAAATTTTTCATTGATTATTAATTTGTTAGTTGAACTTTTATTTAATTTTACATCCTTTAAGTTCAAACAATTGAATTAAAATTTTTTTGATAATTAAAAATAATATCTATAGAATGATAATTTAGAAACTTAATTTAAAAACTCTTTATTACTTTTCTATAAGTACACTTATTCACAAATATATACATCAGGATAATTAGTAGGGGTTGAATCATAAGTATTAATTTTATCAGTTAAAAATAACATTTTATATCGATAGATCAATCAATCTAAATACAATCAATATAGTATAAAAAAATATTTTACATCAATTAAAGACTAACAAATTTAAAAAATGTGTATTTTATACTTCATTTATGATAAAACTAACCTAAACTATCATATATTTTATATCAATTATATGTTAATTGATAAAAAAAATATAAAAATTTGTATTTGACACATTAACTTGTTTATAATATTTTTTCCTCTAAACTTTGAATAAATATTATTTGTTAATTTAATATTTAATAAATATCTTTAAAATACTAAAAAGTAAAATATAATAATAATAATAAAAAATTTATTTACATGACGATGCTAAAATTAGAAATAAAATATTTTACTGTAAAAGTGCATGGTAGAAGTCATATATTTGAAATACAATACTTACAAATTTTAATTATGTAAATTATTTATGTAAATAATTGAATATAACTTTAAGTTTATATATATATATATATATATATATATAATATTTATAAGCTATAATATTGAGTTTATAAAATTTGAGATTTATTTATGTAAATAATTGAATATAACTTTAAGTTTAACTTGTTTAATTAAATAAACCAACTTTATTGAGCATTTAATGTGCTAAATTACAGTCTCCGGTAGCTTTGTCTTTAAGCAGCACAAATACTACACAAGGCATAGATATCATATAAATATGACAAAGATATGAAAAGAAAATTTTTTTTAAAAATTCATAAGATATATATAACATGATTATAAATTAACATATGTCACAAGCAATAATTAATTTATGTTTTGAAAATAAATGCAAATTTTTAAAGACATAACAAAATGATAAAATTTATCAAATCATAATGATAACTGATACTGTTATAAAAGTTTAGAAATAACAGTAATAAACATATAAAATAAATTAATGATGTTTAAAATGTCTATACAGTATGGGCCAAAACAATTATGATAAAATATAATTATTGTTAAAAGCGTTCGTGCTTTTTAGGTCTAATAGTTACTTTTTTATATTTGCGTAAGCATATGTGTCCTTTTGAGCCTAATTTTCTCTTTCGATTCTTAATTTCTTGTTACTGCTTTCTCCTTTTTCCCTTCACTCGTCAGGTCTGATACTAACCTAAACCATCATCTACACTTTGAAAACATATTACGTACGCATTAAAATTCTCATGTTACAAAATTTCTTAGTTTTTGTTTCTGTTTTAACAAAACGAACCCCTCAGATTGTAGGTATCTCTATCATGCCTTTAAGTCGAGTTTTCTTCTAAAATTTAAATATCTTCAATTTTTTTTCTTCACGACCAATTTTAAGTAGCCATAATATAATCATGTTTATGTTTTCACATGCGGAAATTTTATTATTAATTATAATAACTACTAACTACACTGTTTCAAATATACTTTTAATTATGAATTAAAATTTATTAAAATTTACAAAACTACGTGAATTTTATTATTAATTTAATAATTTTTATTTATAATTTAATATTTCTTTTAACATCTTTTATAGTTTCAATAAATTTTAATTAATAACTAAAAATATGTTAAAATTTTTATTTTTTACGTTCGTCAATTTATTACTCATAAAATTGTCACTAATTAAGAGTTAATATTACTCTGCTAAAATTTTATCACTTAAGAGAGAGATAATGTAGAGGGAGATAATTTATCTGATTATGTAATCCTAATATTCTATTCTTGAAGATTCAAGGTATTTAAAGAAACACGCATCTAATATATATATATATATATATATATATATATATATATATATATATTCTTATACCAGTGTAAGTTTAAAAATTCATACACCCAATTTGAACCTTTCATTTAAATTACATCTAATGGTCAGTGAAGTAATAAATTATAACCTGTTAAATACGAGTTAAATAAAAAAAGATAGATTTAATGTAAGAGTTTTTATACTTACACCAGTGTAAAAAGATCTTACCCTTATATATATATATATATATATATATATATATATATATAAAAGATTTTTTACATTAGTATAAGTTTTAAAATTTTTACACTTAATTTAAACTTTTTATTTAACTTACATTTAATGATAAGTGAAATAATAAATTATAATTCATTAAATATAAGTTGAATAAAAGAGTTACATCAACTAAGAATTTTTAAACTTTATTTATTTATATATACATAATAAATACAAGCTTCTTTTTTGCCATGTCAGAGAGATTATATTTCACTTGAATTGCTTTTGTTTTAAAACACATCAATATTCCTATGACATCGCATTCTTAGATTAGGTAAGGACCTATGTGTACAAAGTCACCAAACTAAATGGAGGATTTTTGTTTTGTTCTTCATGCATCCTTATGAATTAAGATACTAAAATGGGGTTAATAATGCAGCCACTATGAAAACCTTGTTATTTTCTCAAAGTAAATCAATGTTAATTTACTGAAGAAGAGGTAAGCTAGCTACCCAAATTAAGGTGGTAATATTGTGAGCATTCCACTACCGCAATATTGTTTCATAAAATATTATTGTTTGGATCCCATGTTAATTGTTATCTTGTAACCTTGGCAACAATGTTTTGTTTTATACACGATTGTACAACTAACAATTCTCTGTTCACGAAATTGAGATATTTTACAAACGAGTAGCAATGCAATTTTCTTAATTAAAAATTTAGAAAGATATCTAGTGCTTGTCTGAGATTATCCAAATATTGGCACATCTATTGGCTAAGTTATGATGCAATTGAAGACAAATGTGGGGTTCTGTAGTTGAATTGCACTTAACAAAAAGTGCTTTATCCCTCTCGCACATGCCTGTCCCGAATAACGTAACAACAGTGAATGTGTGGACATTATGCTTTTATTATTTTATTATTCAAAGGCCTTGTTGTATAAAACAGATGGGGTCTTGCACTCTTACGCACAAGTGCATGTAAGAGAAAAAAATAATAAATAAAATATTTTTTATAATTAAAATTAGTTTATATACTTAATGTTTTAAAAAATTGTTAATTAAATTAATGTAAAAGAGCAATAATTGATTTTAACTTGTTACATCGTTTGATTCATTTTATTTTCTTAATTATTTTTATCATCTAAAAATACTTATTGAATATTAATGCTAATTATGCTCATGCAGAAAACTAACCTTATTTTAAGTAATTTAGGAAATAAAACAGAAAAGATGAGTAGTATGAATTATTTATGTACAAAATGGTAACAATAAATTGGTGTTGCCTATTTCATCTTTTGAAGTTTAACATTGAATAAGAGTAAGTCAAAGATATAATTTAAGAACATTTATTCTAAATTAATACATGAGACGTGGTAATTCTAACAATACTGTAGACTTACACAGAACATTTCGATTCTGAATTATTTATACTTTCAGTATTATTTTTTGTTTTAAAAAAGAATAATATAACAATGTCACGTCATTTGTACTGAATTAATAGAGGGAATTTTCATTTGTACTGAATAGTTGAACGATTATAAAAGAAAATCCAAATTTTGTATGTCAAATCTAACTTGGATTGTGAAATTGGTGCCACGCGAAGAGAATATGGTAGAATCCAACTTTATTAAAATCATATTTAATAGTTTAACGTAACCATTAGCCTATGAATCCTATTTTAACAGAGCAGTGTACTTGGATACATCAATTAACAAGAGGGGAAAATTACAAAGTTATCATGCAGCGATAGAAGAAAGACACTTGGAATCAAAGTAACTATCGCTTTTGCCACTATACAAATATGAAAATGATAATAGTAACTTTGTTTATTTTATTAAAAGAATAAGAATTCACATAAAATTTACTTAATAATAAAAAATTATTACAAAATGTATATATTGTTAATTGACAATTTTACTATTCAATTCCTATTACAACTGTACGTAATACTGTGAATATCCAATTTTATTGGGATCTTTTTTAAAAATAAATTTTAAAATAAAAAAATAAATATAATTTAATTTTTTAAGAGGTTAAGAAGATTAAAAAAAACTAATTTAAAATTTAAATTCAAATTTTCAATTTAGAAATAATTAAAGTAGTTTGTAGAGTTTTTACTGGTTATCAAAAAATAAGAAAGTATTTTTTAAAAATAAATAAATAAATAAATAAATAAATAAATAAATAAATAAATAAGATCTAGGTTTTAGAAAATGCTTATAAAGAGAAAGCTTAGGTCTTTGGAGAGAAAAGACTTTTAGGTGAACACCTTTTATTTTTATGAGACCTCTTTGAGAGAGAGTTCTAAAGATAACCTAGGAAACAAAGAGCAAAAAGAGGAGAGAAGATCAAAGAAAATTATCTAACAATGCCAAAAATCTTAAAACACATATCGAGATTGATTACAAGAACAAATCGAAGAAGAGATTCAATCATGAAGGGAAAAAGAAAAAACTTTCATCAAGTAAGTGTTCTCCATTTTATTCTTTAGTTTGTTTTTCATCCTCCCTTTATTTAATAAAGATTTTTCTTCTTTGTTTATTTTCCATCTTCCTTTTATCTAATAAGAATTCTCCGTCTTTGTTAATTTCTCATCCTTCCTATTTTATTAAGGATTCTCCTTATTTATTTATTTTGTACGTTCTTCTCTTCTTCTTTGTGATTTAACATTTTTTGCAAGTGTAATAAATAAATAAATAAATAATTTTTTTAATAAATTTTAATAATTTTTCTAACCCTAAATTACTCCTCCCTCAATCAAACCCCAAAAAAAGAATTCAAATCCATGAAAATTAATTTTTTTCTAGCTCTGAATATTACCTTTTTGTAAACCCTAAAACAAACTATTTTTTTCTGACTAATTTTTTTTTCCAAACCCTAAAAATAATATTTATTTTTCTAACCCAAAATCATTCAATTTTTTGTAAGGTTTAAAATAAACTATTTTTTCAACCCTAACAATTTTGCAAATTATAAAAATTTAATTTTTTCAAATCTTAAAAAATTCTTTTTTTTCGTAAATTCTAAAAACTCTAATTTCTTTGCATATCATAACCTTTAAAAAAAACTTAATTCCTAAATTGAATAAGAGTTATTTTCTCATCATTTTTGTTTGCTCTTATATTTGTTTATTTGTTTTGTGTGTCTCTCGTTTGTTCCTTTCTCGTGTGCAAAAATGTCATATTAAAAGGTACATAAATCTTTCATTATTAAAAAAAAAGGAGTCTTTTGAATCCATGCAACGGTTAAGTAATTTTGACAAAGTGGAAGATCCACCTTCAACGTTACTTGGATCATAAGGGTTTATTGAGTAGCCGTATTAACTTGAACCCTGTACAGGAGTGGATTTTCTTAAAAAAATAATAATAAAGAAAAATCAAGTTTTTCACAAAAAAATAAAATAAAAAATCTTTGAAATTTATTCAAAACACAATTTTTAAAAAAGAACTATGTGGTATTTTAATTCTTTTGTTGTATACAAAAGATATGTAGGAGCGGGAACCTGATCCATCAAATTCAATTTTTTATAAAATTTTCAGGTTCAAAATATTTTTAAAATTCTTTTAAACAAAGATTAATTTCTACGCACATTTTCTTTATAAAAGTTTAAAAAAATTATTTTATTTTAAAAATAAAAAAATGAAAAAACAAAAAAAAAGTGTTAAGATAAATGTTTTTTAATATATATTTCTTTAATACAAAAAATGAAAAAAAGAATAATATTTTACAAATAACTCATTCCTTTAATTCAAATAATTTTTATTGTGTTTCTTTATTTTAAAAAAATAAAATTAAATCTTTCAAAAAATTGTAAAAATTAGAAATAAATCTAAATAATAATAATAATAAATTTAAAAATTGTAAAATATTAATTAGTTTTTTTTAGAGTGAAATAAATGTTGTTAAAGTTAAAATAAAATTTTGCACAATTAATTAAAAGATAACATTTAACCAATGGATGTCACATTCTTTACACGTAAATGACTCCTGAGTCTAAATCTGATTTCAAATATTTTTTTTATCAAAAGTTTTTTTAACATTTATTAATAAATTTTAATAACGACTCCTTATTGTTACCGTCCGTTGTGACTCCGGTTACGACAACTATCAATGTAGATTGTAATTGAAATATTAAAAAAGAAAGAAGCGAACAGGTGAACATGTTTTAAGTAGTGTTTGGCATTTTGAGATAGTTTTAGTTGATATCCTTGAAAGGGTAATCTTGTGACCGCCGGAAGAGGAATTAAGATAGGAAAACAAATGACTATACCTGAGATATTCCTACCAATAATAATATTTGACTCCAAATTATAATAAATGAAAAGACAAAAAAAACTCAAGATACAATATTATAGACATTGTTAGTGTTATTTTTCAATCAAAATTAAAGTTTTATACTTTAGCAATATATATAATAAAGGATGCATTTGACTTTAATTTTCTTAAAAAAAATTTAAATAAAGATGCATTTGAAAAGTAGAATAAAAGTTGAAAAGAAAAGATGATAAAACATATAACAATGTTACTAAGCTTTAGGGTCTTAAAAAAATACAACTTTAACGCAGTTCAATACTTTTTATCTACATCTACAAAATCTTAAAATAAATTTATCATTTTATAATATTTGATAAGATAATATTAAAAAATAACTCTAACAAATTTAAATAGATAAAATTGTAAACTCACTAAACACATAACTACAAAAATCTTTAAACACTTAAAGAACTATATATTATGGTATTGAAGAAAACACATTCTCATGTGTATAATATTCTTTACTTTTTTTAATTACTTTTTTTTTTTAAATATAAACCTAGATGAATAACTTACCTTAACCCAACATAATTTCAGATACCCCTCTCCATTCCTAAAAATATTTTCCTTGGCTAAGAGCCATAAAACAGACAAGTGGAAAAAGGTGCATGGAATGGAATATATGCTTTAAAAGAAGCATTTTCGATGGTGGTGAACTAAGTGGTACTCTTTGCAATGGTGCATGCCCAACTCCTCCTTAATCATACGAGCTATTGGATGAATGGAACGACATAGTTTGAAAATGGGACGGCTAATTTTGCAAATTAACTCCTTTATGCTATCTTTTGGTGGATTTGGATAGTGTGGAATGGTACATTTTTAATCAAATCTTTTAGAGTGAAGATCTTCATATTAAAGAGCTTAATTAGTGGAGGCTGTCAATTCACTGTAAATCAAATATTAAATCGCTTCAGGCCATGGAAATTGGCTTTGGCTACAAACAAAACTAATACGTGTCTAGAAAAATGGTGCAGCCTTGTCTGTCATTTATATCAGTACTGAAAGAAAAAGAAACAATCTACTAGTCAGTGTCATGAGATTATATTAGATGAATATTTTAGCTTTTAAATTTTTTGTTAATTTTTAATTTTGTAAATATTATTTATTTTAGTCTTTTCTTACTTTAATTTCATTGTTTGTTTTACAATATCAAAACTACTAAAAGATTTACAAAAAATTATTAATCTCAACTCTTAGGCTGCAGATGAAGAACTAAAAGTGATAAATTTTTGTTAAAAAAATGTATTTATTACATTGAAAATATAAAAAGTAATAAATTACTATATTTAAATATTTAAAATTAATCCTTAAAAGTGTGATGAATAAAACTGAATTTAAAACCTTGTAATCTTGAGAACTAATTTAACTGATGGTTTATTCCAGAGAAAACTTTGCTGATATCATAAGAAAGTATACGTAATTTTAAGAAAACCTGATTTTTGAGTTTGTTGACACGAGTAGGTGTTAAGCTTTTTGTCTATCATGCTTAATTGAGATCTTACTCTCACGACATTAATTTTCATTAATATAATTAGTCTTTTGCTTTTAAGAAAAAACTTAAAAAGAGTGATATGTGTCCGGCCCATTAAACAATTTCAATGAGGGTAGCCTAAATCATTGTACGTGGCTGTTGGAAATTATAATTAAACTGTAAATGATTTACTAAAATGATACAAACAAGAATAATAAAATATAAAACAAATTTGTATTATATTTTATTTTAAAAAACTATTTAAATAAAAACACTAAATATTTTTTTAAAAATTATTTAATAATATATTTTTTATCCGGGTTAATCCAAATCTGACCTAGATCATACACCCGAATATGGTAGATGAGTTTATTATTAAATTTTTTTTACATACACACAAATTTAAACTTAAAACATTTCTTAAGCAATACTGAATTGCTTGTCACTCAAATTAATCATTGGTATTAATAATTATTTTTTAAAAAAATAAACTACTAACCCTGTTATATTAGAATGTATGAAATATCCCTATTTTAAAGAGTGTTGTAAAATTTACCAATAATAAAAGAAAGAAAATAATATATGTTGGAGGACGCGAATCTGCACTTGGAACCCAAACCCCAACATGGCGACGTTGCTTGCATCATTCCTTTCTCCAGTCGTCGGTTAGTGGCCCCATTCCCCACATTAAATTCTTTTTTATTCAATTGGAATGGACAAACGTAAGAAGTTTTGAGAGGTCCTTTCGAATCTTTTTTAAGTTTCCTTTCTAAATCAACACATTCAGAATTAAAGTTAGAATTTTAGGCTACCACGGGCTCTCCAAATTTATATATTAAAAACTTTTCCTTTATTTTGTTACTGTGTCTTTATTTTCAAAAGAAGTTGTTAGTTTATAAAAATTTAAAATAAACATTTATTCTTTTTTAATTTTATATTGATATTATATTTTATCTATTTATTAACTTTAATATTTAATTCTTTGTCTCATAATTTTTAGTTTTTCTATATAACAATGGTAATAGTAAAGTGGGTGAAAAGAACATTAAAATATTAAAATACTTTCTTTACTATAATATTTATGCATTTTATTATAATTATTTTATTTATTTATTGGCACTATTATTATTTTATCCTTGTATAAGGTAAATACAATTTAATTTAGATTTTATCTTATTTTATTTTTGAAAAAGTTATATTTTCTTTCAAAATTGTATAATAATAATAAATAAATAAATAAAATTCATGCAATGATTTATAAGGCTAATGTGTAATGATTTATAAGATTAATGTATAGTTATTCTACTTTTATGCTTTATAAATTGTTTAGACCCATGTGTATTAACATTATTTTAAGTTTCATACACTATTAATGTATTTAAAAATTATTTGTTTTAAAAATTAAACCATTATTCATATTCAGTTAAATAATATTAATTTAACATTTTAAAATATTTTAAGTCGTGCTTTGAACTAAATAAATTAAATAATTAGGTATTTGATCACTTAAAATTATTTTTTATGCAATTTTTTTAATATCGGTATGTAATTTATATTGTTTTTACTCATTAAATAAATTATAAGATATTTATATATAATTTACGATATCTTAAATTTTTTATAATATAAATTTTAAAAATTAAAGTGTATAGTCAAATATTTTTTGAATTGAATTCTCTTTCCAAATTATTAATTTATTTTTAATTTTTACAACAATTTACAATATGGGTGTTTGATATTTTATCAATGTCTATATTATTTATCATGGGATAACATGTAAAACTATATTATATTGTATCATAAATATTATAATTAAGAAAATAAAATTATACTTAAAATAATTTTTTTAAATTTTATAAATTTTAATTTAACAAATTAATTTATATTTCACATAATAGTACATGATTTTTATTGTAAGTAGAGATACATAAGAGTAATAATTAGATTTGTTGAGTCCAAATAATTTTTCTTTCTAAAATATCAATGTAATGCTTTTAGTAAAGAACTTATCTTATTTATAGAAATTAAATAATAAAAAATATTTTTTAGTTAAATAATTTTTTTTAAATTATAAAAAATTAAGGTAACCATTGTTTTAAAAAAAATGTGGGTACTATTATTTTTTTATGAACCTACAGTAGAAACTCTTTAAATTAATACTCGATAAATTAATAAACTCTCTAAAATAATAAATTTATCCGGTCCCGACTTGGGCCAATATAAAAAATTAAAAAACTCGATAAAATAATAAGATAATAATTTTTCAGGAGATCCCTTTATAATTTTTGGTCCCAAGAAAATCATAAATTAATAATTCATAGAAACTGAAAAAAATATATTACACTCTATTGAAATATGCTTCAATAGTTGTCTGTTTTCCTTTAAAGTTTAAGTTTATTTGGAGCTCATCTTTAACTTTTTTTATTGCATCCAATAGCTCAGGTGTTGTATTTTTGTATTGTATCATAAAGTTGTGAAGAGTGTTCGACGCCATAAGTGCTTCCTTTCGCGTAACAGGCTCCAAAGACACTGTATCATCTTCGTCGTCATCCTCTGCATTGTTCTCAATGATAGTACTCACAATATCTTCTAAACTCTGAACCTCCGAATATGCTTCATTTTCACCTGGGTAGTTCATTAGATTGTCGATATCCATCTTATTACGATAGCCACACTGATTGATCATAGTCTCGAGGTCTTGAGTTTCTTCATCAAAAGTGGATTCATCCAAATTTCTTGCAATGTCACTATCTGAACGAATTTTACAGTGTCGGAAGCAATTCGCTATTGTTTTTTTTTTAACATCTATCGTCCAAGCTGGGATTGCCAAATTGATAGCATCAAGGACATTTATCTTCCCTGGATCAGATTGTCTTACCTCATAACCTTCCAATATTTTGCAGTAAAACCTTCTACGGTAATGTATCTTGAAAGCTCTTATTATCCCAGCATCGCAAGGTTGAATCTTTGATGTCATGTTGGGTGGCAAGAAGAACAACTCAACGTTTCTTAGCCCTTCAATATTTCTTGGATGTGCTGGACAATTATCCACCACAAGTAGAACTCTTCTACCATGCATCATTTGGTCAAATGAAGGAACATATTCATCAAAAAGCACACTAGTCATCCATGCTTTTTTGTTAGCTCGATACTAACAATTCAAACTATTCATGTTGACATTCTTGAAGCAACGAGGCTTTGCATATTCCCCAATAATCCATAGAGAGATTTTTTCAGAGCCATCTTCATTGCAACAAATAACTACCGTCATCCTTTCTTTATCTTGTTTTCTTCCTTCAAGTTGTTTTGTTGCCAGTGAATGATCAGCTTGTAGCCTATAAAACAACCCAGTTTCATCCATATTGAAAACATCTTTCATAGGGAACTGATCAATTTTCTCCTGAATCGATACCAATTTCTGCTCCATGTCTTGTATATCAACAGACCCACTCTCGTCAAAACGATGAAATGACTTTATGCCATGTCGGTGCTTGAATTTCCCAAGCCATCCTATAGAGAAATTAAAATCTGAATCATCATGAGGATACACGAGTTTCATTGTATCTCTTGCCTTCTGCAAAATTAATTCTCCTATGATATTCACACGTTCTTGATATTGGAGAAACCACTCATAAACAACCTTCTCCATGTCAGGATATTTTGCTAGTTTGTGTCTTTTGATCTCTGCTCTTCCCTTTTCTATTTTAGCAGATAGATAGTCATCTGACCGTTTAAGTGTGTTTGATACTGTTCCTTGACTAACTTTCAACTGAAATTTTCCCTCAAGCCATCTCTGCAAGTCTTTTTGTGTGCTTGCAAAATTATCTCTCTTATACTCACACAACTCCTTATGTATTTGATCTGACATAGTTGATTTTGCAACACCTTTTAGATGAGAAGCCATCTTGTGAGATATGGTTTGAATACTCTAACACATTCATGTAATTTATATATGCCAAACTTGCTTAAGAATACATTGAACACATTTGTTCCTCTTGTTTACATTTACTGTACTTCAAAAGTCATTATTGATTTCCAATGCATATGTAGTGTAGTTACTAATTTATTGTACGTTGAGTCCCAAGGTTCGCTGCAACGTAATTCTAAGAGGCATAGATTAATTTTCCTTTTTGTTTGGTATGTACAGTATAATTACTTAAAAACTCTTTAAATTAATAATTATTAATTTATCGATAAATTAATAACTCTCTAAATTAATAAATTTCTCCAGTCCTGACATTATTAATTTAAAGAGTTTCTACTGTATTTCTAGTTTCAAAGACTATATTATTTTTTAAAAAAATTTGAAGATTTTCTTAAATAAATTTTTTGATAGATGATTTGCAAGTTTTTTTTTTTTTTTTCCTTTCACTTTAATGTGTAAATCCATCAAACTTCGTTCAAAACCAACACTGTTAAGGATCATATATGGATTAAGTAAGATAGATAGAACCATTTTAGGTAACAACATTGCAAAGCACAAATTTGCTCTCGCTATTGTAGGGTGATTGATATTTTTTTCACAATAGAACACTTATTATTAAGCTCCTTAACCATTTTTCTTAATATGTTATCATTTCAAAGACAATGAAATGCATGTCCAAGTGTTTTGGAACTAGAGTTTCTAGAGTTGAGAAAAGGGAAATAAAATTAGTAGAAGATTGAGAATGTAAGCTTACACCATCATTGTTCCTTTTTCTCTCAAATATATTTTGTCTCCTTTCCATAGTAAGCTTTTTTAATCATTCATTGAGATATTAGCCATGACTTCTTTGTTCCTTGACATGATGACCATTTCCTGCTCTATGTTCTTTACTCCAATTCTTCCTTTCCTTTTTTTTGGGACCATCACCATGGAGAGCAGGTTAAAGCAACATCCTTCTTTTTTCTAAGAGCTTTCCTTTTTTTGCCTCCTTCACTCTGAAACTATCTTCCATTTAGCTAGATATGATAGGGGTTGCATTAGCAGCTTTTATTCAATAGTCAATAGGGTTGCTACATTAGAAATTAGTTACTTTTTCTTAGTTTGTTGGGTGCTTTTTTTTTTTTTTAGCGCACTTTGCTTTCTTCTATCAAACGCTCTTATCATACTTTTTAAATTATTTTATTTCTCTCCTAGGTTGTCGTGCCTTCACTTTTCCTATTTTGCCCTTACTCCTTTGTATGATTCCCAACAATTGTCCCACTGTGATTGGGTACAGGGAAGCATGGCCAAACACACTGACCTACTTATGGATCCATGATTAAGAGTGTGCCCCTTGATATTCTCTGTCCTTTTTTAATGCCTAATAACTGTACTTTGCTTCTAAAACTACTCCCAATTGCCTCTTTTGTCATTTAAAAAGATTTTTAGGGTTTAGGATTCCCCCTTTTCATCACCTTTCACCTTCCCTTACTTAATTATACAATGCATCCTTCTTTAATATCTTTATCTTTTTTCTTATGACTCTCACCAAATCTGCTAAGATTACTAATATTGCTAGACCATTTAGGTCCCAAGTCTTAGCGGTGACATCATAGGTAGAGGTGCCAACACCATCTTGATCTTGTCAAATGCTTCTTGATGTTGACTTTTTCATGCAAACCTTTTCCTCTCCTTTGTCAGTTCTCTTAGTGGCTCAAATAACTCAGAAGCGACTGTTACAAATCATCGTATGTACCCCAACTTCCATACCATTCTTTATACATCATTCGTTCTGCTAGGTGGCTGCATTTCTCAATTAGATCTAACCTTGTCATCTGCCATATATATTCCCTTTCTGTGCACTTTGAAACCAAGGAAGTTACCATAATTTACAGCAAAGACACACTTCAAAGGATTCATCTTCAGTTGATAGGTCCTGTGTTGAGATTGTGTAGTCTTTTTTAGTCCTACATTGTCTATTCTTGAGTGACTTTTGTTTTACTATTACTATATAAGTAATCCCCTGTAAAACTTTAAGAATCATCCAGTGAATAAAATATTTCTCTAGTGTAGCTGTGGACGTAGGTACATATATTATGTGCCGAACCACATTAAATTCCTGTGTTTTTTCTCTCTCTTTTCTCTTTCTTCTTTAGTTGATCCTAACAACTGGTATCAAAGCCAATATCTTAGTATACTCTGTGGTTGCAGCAGTGTCTAATCTTCCACATCAGCAAAGATTTGGCTTTTTCCACAGGGCCTTAAAGAAAGTAGTGGGGCTTCCCTTAGCTTAGAGGAAGCAATAGGAGCAATGACATTGGAAGAGGGAAAAGTGAAGATTGAGAAGTTTGACGACAGAGACTTTAGATTCTGGAAGATGCATATAGAAGACTATTTGTATCAAAAGAAGTTGTATAAACGACATGGAGCAGTCAGAATGGGAGTTGTTGGATCGACAGGCACTTGGTGTAGTGAGACTAACACTAGCCAAGAATGTGGTGTTCAACATTGTGAATGAGAAGACTACTGCAGATTTAATGAAAGCATTGTCAAATATGTACGAGAGGCCATCCACAGCAAATAAAGTACATTTGATGCGTCGTTTATTCAACCTCAAAATGGGAGAAGGTAATTCTGTCACTGATCATATTAATGAATTTAATACAATTCTTGCCAATTGGTGTCAGTGCAGATCGTGTTTGATGATGAGGTAAAGGTGTTGATTCTATTATCATCTCTTCTGGAAAGTTGGGCTGCAATTGTTACTGCAGTTAGCAGTTCTTCAAGGAATAACAAGTTAAAGCTTGCTGACATCCGTGACCTGATCTTAAGTGAAGATGTTCGTAGGGAAGATTCAGGGAAACTTTTTAGTTCTGCTTCCAGTTCAACGCTGAATACTGAGAGTAGAGAAAGAAGTAGCTAGAAGGGTCAGAATCAAGGCCGAGGAAGATCAAAGTCTAGAGGGAAAGGGCAAACAAAAGTCCGAAATGATATTATTTGTTGGAATTGTGACAAAAGAGGTCATCAAGGAGGAGGAATAATAATAATAATAATAAGAAGAAGTATGGTGATGAATCTGCAAATATAGCAACTGATGAATCCGAAGATGCTTTACTTTGTAGCCTGGATATTACTATTGACTCATAGGTTATAGACTCAAGTGTGTCTTCCACACTACTCCTTCTATAGAACTATTATCTAGTTATGATTCTGGAAAGTTTGGAAAGGTTTACCTTACAGATGAAAAACCTCTTGACATTGTGGGAAGAGGTGATATTGACATTAGAACTTCAAGTGGGACCTTGTGGACATTACACAATGTCAGACATATTCTTGCCTTAAAGAGAAATTTAATATCTATAGGGCAGTTGGATGATTAGGGACATTACACCACTTTTGGAGATGGAGCTTAGAAGGTAACAAAAGACAATTTAGTTGTAGCTCGTGGAAAGAAGCGAGGGTCTCTTTACATGGTTGCACATGGGGGCATGGTAGCAGTTACTGAGACTGTTGATAGTTCCTCATATGGCATCAAAGACTTGGACACATGAGTGATAAAGGAATGAAGCTTATGGCGTCAAAGGGAAAACTATCAAGGCTGAAGCATGTTGATGTTGGAGTATGTGAACATTGCATCTTCGAAAAGCAGAAAAAGTTAGCTTCTCGAAGTCAAGAAAGAAATCCAAAGTTGAAAAGTCAGAATTCGTGCATACAGATATTTGGGGGCCATCCCTAGTATAATCCCTTGGATGATCACGCTATTATGTCACCTTTATTGATGATTCTACAAGAAAGGTATGGGTTTATTTTCTTAAAAATAAATCTGATGTGTTTTCTATATTTAAAATATGGAAAGCAGAAGTTGAAAATCAGATAAGTTTAAAGATTAAAAGTCTAAAATATGATAATAGTAGAGAGTATGATAGCAAGGAGTTTAAGGACTTCTGCTCAGAAAATGGGATCAGAATGGTCAAAACAGTACCAGGTACACCCGAACAAAATGGTATGGCAGAAAGAATGAATAGAACCCTGAACAAGAGAGCTAGATGTTTGCAGATCCAGTCTGGCTTGCCTAAAATGTTTTGAGCAAAAGCAATAAATACAACAGCTTATCTCATAAATAGAGGACCTTTAGTTATTACCTAAAGAAGTATGGTCTAGAAATGAGATAAAACTTTCACACTTGAGAGTTTTTGGGTGTGTCTCATATGTTTTGATAGACTCTGACAATAAAGATAAATTAGACCCTAAGGCAAAAAAGTGTTATTTTATCGGCTATGGATCTGACATGTATGGCTAGAAGTTTTGAGATAACCAAAACAAGAAAATCATTAGAAGTAGAAATGTTACTTTTAATGAGTACATGTTCTATAAAGATAGATATGTGGAATCTATGGGTGCAACAAGATTGTCAAAAGTTTCTAAAAGTGTAGAACTCTAAGAAATTTCAGAAAGTAATGTAGCCAATAGGAGGTCAGATACAGAGGAAGAGCTCGAATCAGAACCATACTAGAACCCACAACAATGCCAGAAATCCCTATGACCCAATTGAGTAGATCTAGTAGAGTACTAGTAGCACCGCAAAGGTATTCTCCTTCATTGGATTATTATTATTAACTAATGATAGTGAGCCAAAATATTTTGTAGAAGCGATGCAGGGGAATGACTCTATTAAGTGGAGGTTAGCAATGAAAGATGAAATGATATCTCTTCAAAAGAATGGAACATGGTCATTAACCAAGCTACTACAAGGAAAGAAAGCCTTGCAGAACAAGTGGGTTTATAGGCTGAAAGAAGAACCTGACGGTAATAGAAGATACAAGGCGAGACTTATAGTAAAAGGGTTTCAACAGAAATAGGGAATTGACTTCATATAAATTTTCTCTCCTGTTGTTAAGTCGTAGCTGTAGAGAATCTTTACTTGGAGCAATTCGATGTTAAAATTGCATTCCTTGATGGGGCTGTCACGACCCCTTTTATAAGGAACCGAAAACATTGTTTCTACATCACAAACTTATTTGAAAAAAAGTATAGAAAATATAATTATGAAATTCTCTTCTCATTCAAAATAAAACAGAGTTTCTTACAACAAATATCCAACAGAACAACATAATATTACATTTAGTTCATAATATTCAAAAATACCCAAAATTATACTACGTAGCTCCCTCTACATGAGGTCTCAAAATATAGGAAAAAGGACTTTGATGCAATATTACTCAACCCCAGCTTCAATCATTTCTTCACTGGCCCCTCAGCTTGTGAAGTAGATGCAACACCTGCTACATCTGCTCACGTACCACCGTACGATCATCGCAGTACACACGCACACAACGACATAGAAAGAAATGCAAGGGTGAGCTTACCAAACTTAAAATAAAATCATATATATAGAGCAAAATATTTCTCACAGCAATAATCCCATGCATTTCCAGCCCATCTAATGCACAGCATGAAAACGGTTTCCAACTGGTTTCACAGCCTAAGTAATCCAGAAGGAACCGAGCCGGTCCGGGAGCGACCCATTCCGGTATCTTGATCCAGACAGCACAGCTCAGCATGAACTTACCGTTACACGTCTACCCACCTAAACATGTAACTCGGCTCTATAATGATGCAAAACATATATCTCAGCATGATGCACACCGCCAAAATTATTTTAACAGCTCAGCTAAGGCAAGTTTAAGATAGATCAGCCAAAATCTCAGCATTTTAAATCAATTAATAGCAGTTACAGCTTAGAAAATAGCTTTTATTCAATAGATCTAACAAAATCATATCAAAACATCTTAAAATAGCATATTAAACCGTTCAAAACGTAGTTCATAGGTTAAAGTAAACTCCCCTTACCTCAGAACGACGATTCACACTAGATCTACTGAATATTACTTGTTTTATAGCAAGATTCACCGAAGATTTGGCTTTAGAACGGAGTTTCTCCTAAGAATACCATGAACTTCTATGAGAAAGAGAAGAAGAAGAGAAACGAATGGTAAATCTAGCTTCAAACTTAAAGAAACTTACTTCAAATCCTTCAGAATAGACGTAGGATCTCAGATCTGGCGAGAAATCTAAGTTTAGGAAGGTTTTAGTATGAGAGAAATGGTGGTTTTTGGCCTTAGAACCTTTGAGAACCTTGGATAGGGGTGAAGAAATGAAAATTTCGTGTGAAGCCCCCTTTTTATAGAAAATTTTCAAAATTTACTGTTCACCGCCGGAAACACTGTTCACGCCGGAAACACTGTTCAGAGCACTATTCATGCCGGAAAATACTGTACACGCGTATTGTACACGCACTGTACGCGTATGTGACGTCATGATGATGTCACTGATGACGTCATCAGTCACTGTACATACGCGGTTTTCACTGTTCATACACGGTTTGTACGCGGTTTGCACTGTTCATAAGCGGTTTTACTGTTCATCCGACACTGTTCATACGGTACTGTTCACTTTTTTTTTTTTAAAAATAATTTCAAACTCCATCTAAATCTATTCCAATACCAAATAATCCTTCAATTAACATTGAACAAGTATAAAATATTATAGATTACTCAATAATAAATCTCTAGCCTGACAGGGGCTCTAGAGGAAGACATCTATATGGTACAACCAAAAGGTTTTAAAGCTCCAGGCAAGGAGAATCTTGTATGCAAACTTCACAAAAGCTTGTATGACTTGAAACAAGCACCAAGACAGTGGTACAAGAAGTTTAATGAGTTTATGAGCAACTCTGGATTTCACAGATGTTATGTAGATCATTGCTGCTATGTTAAGAAGTATGCTGATAGTTATGTCATTCTTGCTTTAAATGTTGATGACATGTTAATTGCAGGGTCCTGTATAACAAAAATCAATGAATTGAAGCACCAAGACTGTCACAACTGATAAGTTGAGGCTTTGCATTGCCTCAATTGGCCTTCGAGGATAACTGATGATGAAGGCGCTACACTAGGTGAAGAGCACATGAGCTCATTATTTACAAGGACCTAATCAGACTCCAAGTAGGAGAATTGTTGAGATTGTGTAGTCTTTTTTAGTCCCACATTGTCTATTCTTAAGTGACTTTTGTTTTACTATTACTATCTAAGTGATGCCCTGTAAAACTTTAAGAATCATCTAGTGAATAAAATATTTCCCTAGTGTAGCCGTAGATGTAGGTACATATACTGTGTGCCGAACCACGTTAAATTCCTATGTTTTCTCTCTTTCTTTTCTCTTTCTTCTTTAGTTGTTCCTAACATCCTGCATTACTGTAACACAACCCTAATGTGTCCCAGATGCTCCTATTTTCCTCAAGAATTTCATAAGTAACTTGCATTATGCATCATTCAACATACATATGTATGAGTTGTGTGTCGCTAGTGAGAGTGAGTCAGTTCTATGAATTGTTGTGTGGCTTGACTTGTTTCATTATTTGCATAGACTAACCTTTTTTTGTGTTTTGAGCCTTTTTCCTTATTTGCTTGTTTGTTGTATTTTGTGTGTATATGAACCATTACTTGATCAGGGTGTGGGCCCTGCCATTAAAGGACACGTGGAGTTATGATTTATCCTTACAACATATTTTTTGTGGATTAGTAACCTTGGGTCCCACCTATCGAGCCTTCCTTATTTCGAAACATAAGTCAAACCCACAGAGAAGTACACTTCCTCTAATTTATTTCCTTGTGAATACTACCTTTGCATAGATATAGTATGAGAACTGCTCTTAGTTCTGGATGAAGTCACTAATTATTTTGGGGATGTATTTTGTAATACATCTGTGTTAGTTTTTTGGGGTGTATTAGAACCAGGTATATTCCATTTTATTTGACTATATTTCTTCCATTTCCCAATGATGTTAGAATTTATTTGATGATGAGACATGTTAATCTTATATGATTGTGATGTTACTTCAAACTATGATGATGTTTTATGGTTAATGTTGAGGGAGAGACTTTCCCCAATGTCTTAATGAAATGGAGAAAGTTGCTATGTACATATATACTTTGTGATGATGACCAGGTGTTGTATGTGAACATAAAGGAAATTTTTGCATGCATATAAAATTATAATTAGCACATATGTATATTAATGTGTTTATTAGGTGTAAATATGTTGTGGATGTTAACTCTCTCGTATAGAGGGAGTAATTCCAATAATAATATATGCCCAAATAGATCCTTGGGTCTAATGTTATTACTTTCTAGAAGCATGTCTTTCAATAAATGAAACAATTTTGTAAAACTTTTATCAGTTAACTCATTTTTTTCCTTCAAGTTAACTAATTTTAATAGTGCTGACAATTGTATGAAATTAGTATACCCTTACACTATGTCAGAAATTAGTTTTTGAAGTGCTAACTTAGACAGCGGTTAGTAAAAATCGTTTTATAACTATATATTTAGAGAGCGGTTCTCAATTAACTACTCTCAGATCTATACTTCTAAGAGTGATTAATAGAGAACCACTCTCAGATATATACTTTTGAGAGCGGTTCTTTGTTAACTGCTCTCAGAACTATACTTCTGAGAGCGGTTCTCTATTAATCGCTCTCTAAAGTCACATATTGGAGAGCGGTTAATAAAGAACCGCTCTCTAAAGTCGTTAAAGTTGTTTATAAATGAAACACGCTTAACACATTTCTTCTTCTTAGCTAACAAAGTTAATCTCTTTTACTGTAAGTTCTGTTCGTCTTCTCTGCTCTCTTATACTCTTTTCATCTTTTCTTTTAGCATGCTCTCTTCGTCTTCTCTCACTAACAAAGTAATTTTTTTTTTCACATATGTAAGTACCTCTTCATTCTCTGTTACTCTGCTCTCTTCATCTTCTTTGTGATAATAATTAGTTTTTTTTCCATATCTGTAGGTACCTTTTCATTCTTTGTTAGCCTGCTCTCTCCATATTTTTTGTATTAACAAATTGATTTTTTTTTCACATTTGTAGGTACTTCTTCATTCTCTCTTTCTTTCTTCTTCTTTTTGTTAATGGTGAATCATCCATTATCTCTTTATTTCTTTTTTCTCTCTATTAACGTTAAAAATCATCCTACTAATTATTTTTTATGATAAAAATGAAGAAAACTCACAAAGAAATCAATTCCAAATTTTTATTTAAACGTAATAATAAATTAATTGTACTTTGCAGCAGAAAACTAAAAAAGAAACTAATTTCAAATTTCAGATTCGCAGTCTACATTTATACTTTGGAGAGTAGTTCCACGTGGATCCACTATCTAATCTTACGCGTATACTTTGGAGAGCGGTTATTTAATCACTTTCTTAAATATAACACATCAGATAGCGCAAGATTTTAGAACAGTTCTAAACACTCTCTAATTTAAAACGGAACTAATCTCAGATCTCTATTCTGGCGTAGTGTTAATACAAAAGCTTGTTAAGATCTTGGCACAAATTAAAAACAAATATGTCATCTCTCAAAAGACTCTTCCCTGATATCACATATCAAATATGTTAGTAAATCGTTCATCTTTACATCAACCTCAGTTGTTTGGAAAACATGGACATCTTTACTAATTTGTTGTATCGTATCTATCTCGTATAACTCTTGCAAAATCTAGTCATGCACAAAGCACATTCTTACTTATTTTCCTAACCCTCAATTGCCTTAGATTTAAACACTTCATGCAAAGACAATAAAATTGTCCTTTATTATTAGGCATATTTCTGTTAGCAAATTTAAAAAATTCTTCTAGCCCATTTTTATACTCGTCATCTATGTTTCTAATATTTATCTAACTACGATCCATAACTACAAAAATAGAACAATTAAATAGTTGTCACGTAACTACATTTCATAACTTCTAATTTTTCTCTTATTGTGTATGACCCTATCCCATTCAAGAAAAAACTTTTCCATGAAGCAATCATAAATTATTTTTTGAATCTCATATATTATACAAGGCTAAATTTTAGCAATATTTCACATTAGTCTTCTAGTACACAACTTGAAAGTGGTATGATGTACCACAACCAATCATGCACCTAGAGACAACTACGCAAGGTTTAAGAAAATAAAATTTTATCAAGTATATAATGACAAGAATCATAAAATTATTTATATTTTGATAGATGAAAAAATTGTTCCTAAATTGTTCATCTTGGACAATTCAAGGATCAATACAATAACAATTTGAAAAGATATTTATTAAAAGAAGTTTTCTATGCTAACTAGTCATTATCATCAATATAAACAAATCAAATGGTTCATTTCTTCAAGAATTGTAATATTAAGGAGCAGTCAAATAGCCATGATATGTAATTCAACCCTTTCTATTTCACTATTTTTAAAAAATTGCTAATTTTCCTTCTTAATTGTTGATAAGTCTATAATTAGGCCATCTTTTACAGTCCATATATTTATATTTGACCTTTATTTTATTTGAGTTTTACATTAATTTATATATTAATTGTGTAGTTTGGTATAAAGAGGCCGCAAGTGGATTTTGGACCCAAATTGATGGAAGATTAGAGCTTCACAACAGTCAGCACGCCCAGACCCATTCAATAAACACAGGGGGTGCTTTGAGCCCATGTACGGTCGTGCTTAGACCTTGCACGACCGTGCTCATCTGCGGGAAGCCCAATTATGAAGAGTTTTTAGGGTTTTCAAATCCTATGAAAAGGGAGATCTCAGGGCATTGTAAGGTGACCATTTTTGACATCTTGACTTTGGCTCTAGAATACATCTGATCTCGTCTCTCTTGCACGGGATCCTTGGCACATGCTTGGCGAGACTTAGAGCTTCAAGCGATTGTACTTGAAGACTGGGAACACATCTCATACTCTAGTTTGCTATTTGTTTTGATTATGGCTTTGTTTATGATTGTTTTAGTCCTTTTCTTTAGCATGAGTAACTAAGTCCATAGCTAGGGCTATGAGAACTATTGTTCATGAATTTATGAGATTTTGATGTTTGAATCTAAATTTGATTTCCGTTTCATGATTAGGTTTTATCCTATTGTACTTCTTTCTTAATTCTAATTAATTATATCGTTAGGCGATCATACTTCGGTTAATTAATAGATCTATAGGGTAAAACGAGACAAAGGATTAGGTGAACCAAACTAATCTTTCTCTTCTAATCGTTATTAAATTAACAAGTTCGTAGGCTTCTAAAGCTTTCTTAAATTAATATCTTGCATGACCATTGGGGATGTTGATTTAGAGAAAAAAATATTAATATTGCATGACCATTGGGTATTAATAGTATTCGTATGAATGATTGGTAATCACAAGGAAATTGAATTTAGAGTTAAATAGAAAAATAACATAAAGGATTGAATGAGAAAACCCATATGCCCTAGGTTCTTCTCCGATAAGTTTAACCACGACGTGCATTGTATTCCTTGCTCTTAGTTTTATAATTAATTTTATAAATTCTTGTTTTTTAATTAATTTCATATTTTTGAAGCTTAAACAATTGAATTAGAAAATTCTTAGTAATTGAAAATCAATCCTTGTGAAACTATAATTTGGAAACTTAATTTAAGAACTCTTTATTACTTCTCGATGGGTACACTTGCCCTCCGAACAAGTTTTTGGTGCTGTTGCTGGGGATTACTTTTTCAATATTAAGAAAATCTCAAATTTAATTGATTTAAGCAATTTGTGTTTTATTTTATTTTGTTTATTTTATTGTTAATTTTTTTTTATAATTTTTGTATTTATTTTATTTTAATTATTTTATTTCACAATTTCTTTTAATGTATGCTCACTCGTTCTAAGTGCTCTACAATTTGTTTATTTGATTTGGAGATTGAGAGAACAGCGCGTAGACAAAGAAAAAAAGTGAGAGAGCAAATAATGGCAGAGGGAAGGAGATCAATTCAAGATTACATGACACCCACTGCTAGAGGCACTCCTGGAAGCATCGCAGCCCCTAGTGTGGAGGCAAACAATTTTGAATTGAAACCAGCACTCATAACCATGGTCCAAAACTCCATACAGTTTGGAGGCATGCCTAATGAAGATCCCAATTTACATCTGACAAAGTTCCTCTGATTGAAAGATACCATAAAATACAATGGAGTCTCCAACAATGCTATTCGACTCGGTCTTTTCCCATTATCGGTTTCTAAAAAGGCGAATGCATGGTTTTCTTCACTCCCAGCCAACTCCATCAGAACTTGGGAGGATCTCACTCAACAATTCTTGGGAAAGTACTTTCCTCCATCAAGGTCCTCTAAGCTTATGATGAAGATATGTTGCTTCTAACAACATGAAGCAGAATCCTTATTCGAGGCATGAGAGCAATTTGGAGAGCTTTTAAGGAGATGTCCTCATCATGATTTTTTGACTTGGAGGCAGGTACAAATCTTTTACAGTGGCCTGTCAATCACTACCAGGGCTACAATTGATGCCGCAGCAGGAGGGTCCCTCATAAGAAAAGATCCAGATGATGCATACAAACTAATAGATGAGATGACATCTTCTAGCTTTCAGTGGCACACTGCTGACTCTTACGACATCAAGAGGAAAGAGACCGCTCCGGTCTACCAAGTAGAGAGCAGCAGCCCACTAATGAACCAAATGGCAGCCCTTGCAAAGCAACTAAAATCTTTAATGAAGGCTCAAGACCAACCTGTAAGAGCTTTTGCAGCCCCAAAATCTAAGCAAGAGGAGCCAAATTTCATGGGCAATCATAGTTCGGGGTGGAGGAGTAATCCTCCTAACTCTTGGGGGAATGACTTTGGAAGTCAAAATTCAAGCGTTTATCGCCCTCCTCATATGCAAAGTCAGGGAGCAAGACTAGAAGGAAAAGAAGCTCCTAGATCTCAGTCTAACTTTCAAGAACAGATGATGGAATATGTGCATTACTCTGATAAGAGGATGACAAAGCTTGAATCCAAGTTGGACCAACATATTAAGAGAACTGATAAGAGGTTCGTAGAGGTCAAATCTAAAATACAAGCCAACTCTTCTAAGATGACTGCACAATTGGAGCAAATTACGAACCTTTTGAGTTAAAGAGTGATGGAAACATTGCCATTTTAGCCTGAACCTAATCCAAGGGAGCAATGCAATGCCATCACCCTTAGAAGTGGGAAGAAACTATAAGAATTGCATAACAGAGGCACATGCACGCCCATGCTTATAGAGAAGCATGCCCATGTTGATTCTACATGCACGCCCATGCTTACTGATGAGCACGCCTCTGCTACAATAGAAGCACGGCCGTGCTTATACAAGCACGCCCATGACAGTGATCAAAGCACATCCGTTGATAAATGCTTTCTATACTTGATCCTACATTGTAATTCATGAATGATAATTGAGAGTTTTAAGCTATTCATTGAGAAAATTTACTATTATTAATTTTATTTTATTTATATTTCAGGAAAAAAGATCAAGAAGTGAAAGCTTTAAAAGATATTGGGAATTAAAACACACAAAGAACCGGAGATATACATGGGCAAGTACATGCCCATGTATATGAGCGTGTATCTCACTGGTCGCGTCAATTGAAGTGTATCATCAAAACCAAAGATGTACACGGCCAAATTACATGGCCGTGTACATGGGCGTGTACTTTTCAAGAAAGTTATGAAGTACAATTATTAGAGACCAGAGATGTACACGGCCAAAGTATATGGTCGTGTACATGGGCGTGTACTTTTAACATGCGTCAGAATTTAAATTTCTGCGAGAAGATGAGCCCTTGGGCCACTCATTTAAAAGGGAACTTGGCACAGAAACTGAGGGAGACAGTTTTTGGAGACGAAAGACTTAGAGACGGTAAGAAAATGGGATCAAGCGTTCTAATTCTTATCTTTTGTAATTTTAGTTTCAAGATGTTTAGGTTCTAATTTTCCTTTGAGTATTTAAACGTAATGAATCCTAATTGACTAAATTTTCTGGAATTCTTCTAATGCTATTTCATGTTCCTTTCTCTTGGGTTTAATTGAGTAGTATCAATTTTCTTCTATCTTGTTTTCTTGTTTGAATTTGAGTAAAATTCTTGCATGAATTTAACATTGCTCAATTAAAAAGACTTGAATGTATTTCTAGAGATAGAAAGACGTGAGTTTTCTGTATTAGGATTAATCCTAATTATGAAACATAATGAACTTAATGCAACCTAGGAGTATTAATTAAGGAAGAGATTCTGATTGATCAACTGAGAGTTATGAATCATTATCCTTGAGAAAGGTATTGATTTAATTTAGAATTTCCTGCAGCGATAAGGGTTTGGAACTAAGTAGTTGAAGAAGAATTTCAGTTATTTAGACATTTAGGAGGATTTACAGTCTAGATACTTGCCTATTTCCCTTGAACACCTTTAGCCATAATTTTCTATAATTTATTTTCATAAGAATATTTGTTTCTTTTTAATTTATTATTCTTTTACTTTTAGCAATTTCATCAACAAAATTTATTTTTCATATCTATTAACAATTACAAAAGTAAGGAAGGATTTCTTAATAATAGTCCCTGTGGATACAACACTTGGTATTTAAATTTTCATAATATTACTTTGACAACGGGTATACTTGCCCAGTAATTTGATTTTTACACATCAGCCGTGCATCACTATGAGCAAGACCGTGCTTCAAGCGAGGAGCCTAAAAAAGAAAAGAAGGAAGAGCCTTTTTTTTCAACCAAGGCCTATGAGCCTAAGATACCTTTCCCACAGCGGCTGCAAGGTCACCCTCCTTATGATGAAGAGTTCTACAAGTTTTTAGACTTATTGGGCAAAGTGCACATCAATATGTCTTTCATTGATGTTATCTCCAAAATACCCAAATATGCTAAATTTTTAAAGGAGATTTTGACCAATAAAAGAAAGTTGAGAGCACATGAAACTGTGACGCTCACCCAGGAGTGCTCAGTTATAGTCCTTAAAAAGCTTCCACCTAAGCTTAAGGACCCAGGGAGTTTTACTATTCCTTGCACAATTGGAAAAACTCATATTGATAAGACTTTATGTGATTTAGGAGCAAGTATTAATCTTATGCCTTATTCTATTTTCAAGAAGCTTGGAATGCATAAACCTAAGCTGACCTCCATGTCACTTCAGCTGGCAGATAGGTCGATCACATACCCCAAAGGCATAATGGAGAACATACTTGTAAAAGTTGGGGAGTTTATATTTCCTGCTGACTTTGTGGTACTTGACATGGAGGAAGATGATGATGTCCCCATCATACTAGGGAGACTATTCTTGGCCACTGCTAGGGCCATCATAGACGTACAAGAAGGAAAGCTCACACTGAGGCTAGATGATGAGGAAGTTGTATTTCAAGTTTTCAATTCTTTCAAGTACCCTTCTAGCCAAGAGTCTTGTCACTTTGTGAGCAATGTGGATGTTGTTTCTCCTCCTTCAATTTATGTGAAGCATGGAACCACAAGAAGAAGGCCAAGGAGGAAGCAATATAAGAAGAAGAAAAGACAAAAGCTTACACCATTCATTAATAAGCCTCCTAATTCAAAGCTTAAATTTTCTTCTCTTTATTCTAATCCCCATCTTATGAATAATTTTTCTGATGTAATAGGTGTTGGGGAGGCAAAGCTGCTGGGGAGACAATTACATATCAAGGGAGCCACCTCTGAGACTCATGTCTTCTTCCCACCTTGATTTAATAGGAACGTCAGGCTCATGACGTTAAACAAGCGCTCCCAGGAGCCAACATGTGTCTTTTATTTTATTTAAAATTTATTTCTTTTTGTTTATTTTAATTTTTGCTATTTATATTTTATTTTTCGAATACAGAATAAGCATATTGAAAGATTGCAAGAACAGAGTTGATTGTTCCCACACTTTGAGCTTTGATTTGGAAGCACGCTCGTGCTCATCACATACACGGCCGTGCATTGAGTCGCAGTTGTGAGAGAAAGCTTTACATCATAAGCATGGGCGTGCTCAAGATTTCAGCATAGCCGTGCTCCCTCACTCGAAGCCGTCGCGCCAAGAATTATCAGGGAACCTCTTTCCTTTTTATTCAGTTGCCCTTTTTGCATGCTTTTAATTTGATTTGTTTCAAACATTGAGGGCAATGTTTCGCTTTAAGTATGGAGGAGTAGTTCCTAATTATATGATTGTTATTGCATGTTATTGAGTAAAGTGCCTATGCTATTTTTTATGATAATAAAACTTTTTCCCTTATGGAACCTAATTTTTTCAGATAGAAGAGCATGTTGAGTGATTATTATTGGCATTATACTTTCATTTGGAAACTAATAATTAGCTTAGTTCCTTACTTTTATACTCTACATTAAACTTTAACCCACATATGTATGTTTTGAGCCTTAAAGGAGATTTCTATCTTAATTTAGTTAATTGTACCCCTTTCCTTATTGTTTTGTGTGATTATCTCCTTAGGATTTGTGCTCTAGAACTTGACTTGGAACCGACTTAAGACTTCTCTTTTTAATTGCACGTTTTAATGTGATTGAGGCATAATAGGATTTTTATTCTTGGCCTTCAGCATGTTTGAGATACAACTAGTTGTCCACTTTGAGCTTTATTGATTTTCTTGGTCCCTTGCATTAAATTTATAAAATATTTTGATGACCTTGAGTTTATGAATGGAGCAATTGAGTTGTTGAATTGTTTGATTAATTCTCCTCTATATCTCTCATATGCAAAAAGAAAGAAAAAAAGTATGAAAAAGAAAATAAAAAAATAGAAAAAAAGAAAAGAAAAGAAAAGAAAAAGGGTTATATATGATTGAAAGGAGAGAAAAGAAAAGATATTGTTCACATACAAAAATATAAAAATTACTCAAAGAGCTTCATTTGTAAACTAAGGGGATGTTTGTAATTTTTATAATTTATTACCCTTTGTATATTCCCTTTCTTTCATTTATCTCACCTCAATTATTATAACCCCTTGGCCACATTATAACCTGAAAAAGACCTCATGATTTTTACTTGCATTTAATTTATTTAGTGGAGAGTCGGTTTATAGTCAAGCCTATGGTAGTACACTCTTCTTTAGGAGAACTGAGTGATATCTTTTTTTGTCCCTTAGTGAGAAAGGAAAGTAGAGTACTTGAGTTTGATGTTTGAGTGAAAAGTATGGAAATATAAGATTCTAATTGAGAATCCTTTTGATTGCTTATGCTCAGTGATATTACTCTTGTTGCTCTCTTTATCTCGTTATCTCGGGTTCCTTGTGTGGTATTATGTTTTAAGTTATTATGTTACCCTTAACCAGTACTTTGCTTGAGGACAAGCAAACAGATAAGTATGGGGGAGTTGATAAGTCTGTAATTATGCCCTCTTTTACAGTCTATATATTCATATTTGACCTTTATTTTATTTGATTTTTACATTAATTTATATATTAATTGTGCAGTTTGGTATAAAGAGGCCGCAAGTGGATTTTGGGTGCATTCTGGGCCTAAATTGATGGAAGATTAGAGTTTCGCAGCAGTCAGCACGCCCAGACCCATTCAATAAGCACGGGGGTGCTTTGAGCCCATGCACGGTCGTGCTTAGACCTTGCCCGGCCATGCTCATCTGCGGGAAGCCCAATTATGAAGACTTTTTAGGGTTTTCAAATTCTATAAAAAGGGAGATCTCCGGGCATTGTAAGGTGACCGTTTTTGACATCTTGGCTTTGGCTCTAGAATATATCTGATCTCGTCTCTCTTGCACGAGATCCTTGGCACATGCTTGGCGAGACTCGGAGCTTCAAGCGATCGTACTTGAGGACCAAGAACACATCTCATACTCTAGTTTGCTATTTCTTTTGATTATGACTTTGTTTATGATTGTTTTAGTTCTTTTTTTTAGTATGAGTAATTAAGTCCATAGCTAGGGCTATGAGAACTATTATTCATGAATTTATGAAATTTTGATATTTGAATCTAAATTTGATTTCTGCTTTGTGATTAGATTTTATCCTATTGGGCTTCTTTCTTAATGTTAATTAATTATATCGTCAGGCCACTGTACCTCGGTTAATTAAATCGTCAGGCCACTGTACCTCGGTTAATTAAATCGTCAGGCCACTGTACCTCGGTTAATTAATAGATCTATAGGGTAAAACGAGACAAAGGATTTGGTGGACTAAACCAATCTTTCTCTTCTAATCATTATTAAATTAACAAGTTCGTAAGTTCCTAAAGCTTTCTTAAATTAATATCTTGCATGACCATTGGACATGTTAATTTAGAGAAAAGAATATTAATATTGCATGACTATTGGGTATTAATAGTATTCGTATGAATGATTGGTAATAACAAGGAAATCGAATTTAGTGTTAAATAGAGAAATAACATAAAGAATTGAATGAGAAAACTCATATGCCCTAAGTTCTTCTCTGATAAGTTTAATCACAACGTGCATTGTATTCCTTACTCTTAGTTTTATAATTGATTTTATAAATTCTTGTTTTTAATTAATTTCGTATCTTTGAAGCTTAAACAATTGAATTAGAAAATTGAAAATCAATCCTTGTGGGACGATAATTTGGGAACTTAATTTAAGAACCCTTTATTACTTCTCGAGGGATAAACTTGCCCTCCAAACAATTGCACACTTCTTTACGTTGATAATATATATATATATATATATATATATATATATATATATATATATATATATATATATATATGCATGGCACCTTTATTCTAAAATGTGGTTGTTTTTTTTTTCTTTTTGTTATTAGTATTTTTTGAAGTATGTATATTGATATAGTATGTTATTTTTTCAACTTTATGTGCTGCACACACTTTGTTTAATGAAAAACTTGAATAACTATTTAGTACTTTATGTGTTTATAATATGTATGACCTACAAAATAGCAAGTTTGTAGTGATAGTCAATATTATTAAATAAAGTTATGGTTTCTTAAAATGGTGGGTTAACTAAAAAATAAATTATATATATATATATATTATTGCATCTTAGTTAATTGAAAAATACTTTTAATTAATTAAATTTAAATTTTATAATTTACTTTTGAGTTAAACCACCATTTTAAGAAACCATAACTTTATTTAATAATATTGACTATCACTACAAACTTGCTATTTGTAAGTCATACATATTATAAACACATAAAGTACTAAATAGTTATTCACGTTTTTCATTAAACAAAGTATGTGCAGCACATAAAGTTGAAAAAATAACATACTATATTAATATACATACTTCAAAAAATACTAATAACAAAAAGAAAAAAAGAACAACCACATTTTAGAAGAAAGGTGCCATGCATACATAGACTCCATACATTTAAAATATAGAAAATGGTATAATAACTTGAAATGTCACTAAGTTTCCTTCAATCTAATAATGAAGTCTTTCCTCTCTAAAAGTTAAAAACAATGTCAAAATCTTAAAAAATGAGTTGTGTGAGCATGACAAAGAAGAGAAATGAATTATCAAGCTTGTGCGAGAGAGAAATGAAAACTCTAGAGTGCTATGTGTATTGCTTCGTGAGAAAAGTGATGTTGTATCCGTAACACTCATTAACAGTTTTTTACATTAGTTGTCCTTAAAAACAATGTAGAAAAAATCTCATAAATTTTTTTAAAAATCCTTTAATCTCCTCTTTGAAGCTGGTTGCTTTTAGAATCAATGTGAAAAATACTTAATACTTCGATTCTAAAAACAATGATGTATTTAAGTACTTTAAGTTTTTAAAAGTTTCAAAAATATCACTACGCTGCTGCTTTCGTAACTTATGTAAAATTCTATTGTTAATGTATTTTTGCACCAGTGCTAACGTGACATTTGAATATCTGAGAATTTCGAAAAAGAAAAATTATGGAGCAAGGAAGCTGTAAAAGCATGTAATGTTGCATTGGAATGTTAGATACCAAATAGATTCACATCAGAGAGGTGGAGACAAGAATCTTTGACCATAACTTTCCAATTTATTGAAACGTGTAGATTGGTTCAACAATAGAAGGCTTTTAGGATTGGAAATTGGCCTTTCTCCAAAACTACTTGGAACTCGTACGACAAAAGCTAAAGGGGCGACACGAAACATGTAAAAATGCCAAACTACGTCACTTCCCTTTTAAAATTTAGACTCTCAAGGGAAATGTATAGCATTAGGAGGGACAAACGTGGACAACAATGGAGCTTTACTTGTTTAGAGCTATGTAACGCAACTAAACGTAAAATGCTGAAGCATGAATAATTGATATATGCATGACTAAAGGAAACCACGTACACTTTTCTTCAAGTGAATATTAGTCATACAAGGAAATTGTTCTTTTGTTATTTTTAGATTTTGTATTGTCATTCATTCATTATCAATGCTATCGTTTTCATTCATATATTGCCATTATCAACTCACTACTGGCACAATTATCATATTGCTATCGCTATTTTGTAATTCTCTCTTTAGAATGTTTATTATGGACAAAAACGATAAATAAGTATTTGGTATATAAAAGTATAATCAAGTAAGTCTTTTAAAAATTTGAATCACTAACTTATTTTTTAAAATATTTTAAATCATCACTCAATCCTTAAAATATTTTGTCACTAAATTAATCCTTTAAAATTTTAATTTTACCACTAAATTAGTCTTTCAAATATCTAAAATATAATCATATTTGTTCTTATAAAAGATTAAAGTTGTAAATCAAAGAGAAGAGGTTAACTTGGTGATGAATTAAATCTTAAAAAAATTAAAGTTTTACAAATTAATCTTTATAAAAAATAAAATCGGTATAAAAAATATTAATTTGATGACAAAATTTTTAACAAAATAGCATAATTATAATTTAAGTATTTAAAATATTAATTTTCTATTTTGAATATTTAAAAGACTTCTTTTTAACGATACTTTCACTTTTTAAAGACAAATTTAAAAATTTCATTTTAGTTTTCTAACACAATTTCTAATTAGAAAGACTGAAAACACTTTACTTTTCAGAAATTTTACTTTTCCCTAATTTGCAAGTTTAACAATTTATTCAGTTGCTCTATGTATTAATTAAAATGCACGGTAATTATTGTATGATAAAGGTTGATTTGAAAAATGCTGTCATATGACAGCACAACCATTTTAACTAATAACATTTACGTTAGTGCTTTGTTTTGGTGTAAGTGAAAATAGAAAGATCTCTCTATGCTTATATGCATCGTTTGCTACTCTATATGATGAACATGAATAAAAAGGATTGAGGTGGAAGTTGGTTTTATTTCTCTTTCGGTTAGGTATATAGGCAATGGGAAATCTGTAGTAGAAAATGAAAAGCAGGAAGAGGACAAAATGACAATTGTCACCAAATCTATCCATCAATTTGGCCATTTTTCGATTGAAAAGAACTTTGTGGACAATTAAGCTTTAATGTAATTAACATCTCGAAATCACATAACGTTTGACATAAAAGGTGAACCCATTTTAATTTTGACTTGTTGCTTTCCTTCCACTGTCACCATTTATAGTGGCCAACACGTGTACGTGGCATTCAATTACACATATATATCAAACATGCAAATACAATTGAGCTTAACTGAAAGCTTTAAGACAAACAAAATGGCTTTGGAGATAAACCCTTTTAGCTTAAGATTATAAAAATTAGAATATTATGATTCCATAATATAAATGAAAAAAATGTTTGGTGCATTGTGGTGAGTGACTTCCCAGTGTTTTTAATAAAATAGGCTCTGTTTTCCTTTTTTGCTGGTACAGCTTTATGAGCATGATTGGAGATTAATTAGTGACCAAAAAGAATATACGTACGTACACGCTCCAATTCAATGAATAACATAAAGCATACACTTGCTTGCACGTTTGTCGTAACATCTAAATTCCATCGCTTTATGTTTTTATTTGTTTAGTTTGACTCAATTTCTATTTTTTTTTTTTTTAACTCAGATTCATCTTTAAAACTTGATCAAGATTCAAGAACATGAATTGAAACCACTATTTGTCAACTGATTTACGCATTCAAAAATTCGATAATGTAACGTGTTTAATTATTTTGATGATTTGAAAATGTTTTTAATAAGTTATAATAGTATTAAAATCAATTGCTTAAAAAGTTTATTTTCTTCTTTAAATTTAGACCTTAAAAATTTGATTTGTAAAGTAGATAAATATAATTTAAGATATTTGACTTTTGTAATATTGGAAACCACATAGATAGTCAAGCTTGTATGTGCATATGGATAAGCATAGAGAGATTAAAACAATAAACAAGAACAAGCTTGTTTCTCCCCTTTGGGGTGTCACAGTGGGTTGCAACAAATGCAGAATGTGACTTCTTCCCCCAACTTGATTTGAGTGGCCTACCATATATAACTACAATTTTTATGGTGTCCAACTAAAGCTTCTTTTGCCTTGCTACTGTAACCACACTGTTTATTTTTACATAAAGAAAGGTTTTGTTTGGAAAGACATAATACACAGCGTTTGAAAGATTTATAATTATGCAAGAACATATCCTTTTTCAAAGGAAACAAATAAAGTTATGCCAAGTTAATATTAAAGTAAATTAAACATAATTCTCGTCACATATGCATGATCTATTAAACTGATATATTTATTCATTTGTTTGAAGGAGTAGTAACAACGAGAAAGCAATTCATCTGCATTTTTCATAATTCGCAAATTGAGATACGAAATGTATACGTTTTGGATTGGACTTTGACTGGCACACGTATTCATATGCAACTAGACAAGTCTCTATAAGGATACACTCCTTTGTTGGGACTGTGATCATTAATCATTGGAGATGATTAGATACCCATTAATCTTTGGTGCTCCACTTCAAACTCTCTTCGACCCTAAGTACTGTTAAGAAACTTCTACCATACAAAAACATCTCATTTTCTTTTCAGCGATACAATTATCTTTGCCAATATATTATGTATCTCTAGTTTTTTATAAATATGATTAAACTTGTAATTTTTCTATGCATTGCATGTATGTTATTAAATTAAATTTAAATTTTAGAGTAACTAACTAAAATGTATATTTATAATAGGGATAGATCTTCTCAATAATAGTGTAAGTCTAAAAACTCTTCACTTGATTTTAACCTTTTATTTAACTTACATCTAATAGATTATAATTTATTATTTCACTTACCGTTAGATGTAAGTTAAATAAAAGGTTCAAATCAAGTATCAGAGTTTTACACTAGTATAAAAAGATTATGTCCCTTTATAATATGACTATTTTTAAATTTAATATATTGTATAAATTTTAAAAAGAATATATTTAAATTATTATTGATACTAAATATTATATAATATTAAGAATTTTTTTTAAAAATTATTAGAAAATAAAATTTTAAATTAATATAAAATTTAAAAGCAAATACCTAATGTAGAAAAAATAATCCCAAAAATGCTCTCAGTTAAAGATACTCTTATTTAATAATTAATACTCACAATTTATATAAATATATTAATTTAATTTAAACTTATTTTTTTAATTAGTTTTGATCGACCAAATTTGAAATTTTTAAAAATGTCCTTGCTATATATCATTTTGTGATATGGCATGACATGGATCTGGCCATGATACGCAATGCTATCCAGTATTATAATAAGGGTAAATGCATGTCACGTCATTAATAAGTGGTAATAAAAATTATTTTTAAATTTTTTAAAATTTATGTATCTAAAAGTATCATAAAAATATTTTGAAGTTAATAGGACTAAACGTATTTTGCAAATTCAGTTATCTGATTTTATTTGTTTTTAATAAACTTGTGACTATTTTTTTTAAATGAGAAAAATAAAACTTTAGAAATTTTTTGTTTTCTTAATGAGAAAAAGCATGAAAGTGATGATAAATGAAAAATTATGAAGATCAAAAGGACAGTTGTGAAGAAAATTGGAAATAATTTTGCTACTTAAGCCACAGGTAATAAAACTTGTTGATTTTAAGAAATGGTAACAATTTGAACTACTAAATGGTCCATTGATTTTAATTGAACTCACTCACCAAGTTTAATTTGGAGATATTTTAATTAGTTAGTATAATTAATTTTTGTAGCAGTGGTAGTGCTACTGTTATTAATACTCCTAGTCCTACTCCTACTACACTTACTATATTAATTACTACTGCTGCTGCTTATATTTACAAAATAACCTTTTTTTTTTCACTATTTTAACATCTTTAATAATAGTTGCTTATTGTACTTTAAAAGTTATTATCTATTACATATTGTATAAATAATTTTATGATTGTTGAGAAGATAATATTTATATTCTAAAAAAATGTTATCTATCTATGAATATTTTAATAATCATTGACTAGAAAATGAGCAACGGCTAAAAAATATTACTTATTCTATATTTTAAGAATGGTTTTACAATTATTAACAATAAAAGTGATTGTACTTTAAACGTTGTTATCTAGTTTATGTTTTAGGAATAATTTTACACCTATTTACAAAAAATAAAATAAAATAAATCAACAATTAAAAACGGTTGCTTATTACATGTTTTAAGAACGATTTTACAACCATAGATAGTCAAAATATTCATACTTTAAAGATCGTCACTTATTCTATATTTTAGATAAAATTTTACAACCATTAACCATAAAACCATCAATAATTTACAAAGAACTGTCTATTATATATTATTAGCTATTACAATAAAAGTCATTGTGTACTATATATTTTATAACCATTAAAAATTAGTGTTACATAAAACCAAAAATATTATAATATATGAAAAATAATTTAATTTAAAAATTTACCTTCTACAATTTCTTCTTTGAAATTATCACACAAGAGATAAAATTTAAGGAGTTATTTAAGAAAGAAGATTTTAGAGGAGAAAGAAGGGGAGGATAAAATTTATATTTTAAATAAATATATTTAAAATTAATATTTTTATAAATAAAGATATAAATTAATATATTAACAAAAACTTAATTAATAATATATAATTTTTTAATTTAAAATTAAAAAATATTCCGTTTTTTCTTTTTCCTCTAAAAACTTCCTCACAAATAAACACTAGATCGCTTTCTCTACCATTGCCGTCTTACAATCTAATAATTTTTTATTAGATGATTTTATCTAAACACTAACTTTTAAATTAAAAATTTTAACTATATAAACCATGTTCATAATAGTAATAAAATTAATATCGTATATACTTTTGAAATACATAAAAATAAAACTATTGAAAATTTTTAGTTGTTTTATTTTTACAAAATATACAGCATAAATATAAAATCACAGTTGGATTGATAAAAAATATATTTTGTATAAAATTATTGATAGTATAAAAATAAGTATAATATATATATATATATATATATATATATATATATTACTAGTTTTAATTTGATTCTTAATAATAATAATAAAAAGAACTAAAAATATGAAACGAATAACATACGAAATCCTCAGATTCAAGTTGGGATATTGTGAAAGGAAATTATTCTAGAAAAGAAGATACGATTCTGCAAAGGAAATTAACTCGTTCATATAAATTGTTATTGTCGAAGTTTGCTGACCTAATTTTGATTCCATTTATATTATCATAATAAGCACACATTTATTTTTGTTTTTCAAATTTTCTACCCAAACAACCCCTATATGCGTTGTCGAGCTGCCCCCATGAAAGTGATTCCGAGGTTCACCCTTTGTACCCTCTTTCAATGATACATATCTTCGATGATAAGAACATTTATGACGTAGACAATTCATTCTATGTTGCTATAAATAATAGGTTCCTTCCCATGCTATTCCCTAGGAAGAAACACACCTTCTTCCTTCGGTTCTCTAATATTTGATATTCACCCTTTTCTAAGCATAAGCCACTTCAAATTCTCCAACTCATTATAACAACAATGGCCACTGAAAAGCTTAGAAATTGCGCCAACTTCTTTGAGAACTCTAAACACCACTTTGCCATGATCGCTTTACAGTTCGGCTATGCAGGCATGAACATTATCACTAAGGTTTCACTCAACCGAGGCATGAATCACTATGTCCTCGTTGTTTATCGCCACGCCTTTGCAACTGCTGTCATAGCTCCATTCGCCTTCATCTTTGAAAGGTTCATATCACAAACCATGCACCTTAACAAGCCTTGTAATGTTTTTAGTCTTTTATTGATACAGAAGCTTTACAAAATAATGTTAATTCGTGGTTTCAATTTTTCAGGAAATCTCAGCCAAAGATAACATTTCCAATTTTCATGCAAATTTTCGTCCTCGCTCTGCTGGGGTGAGTTCATCCTTAGTTTAATGCACTAATCGTATATTGAGCAATGTGCTTATTTTATTCAAAATTTTGAAAAAATAATCATTTTTTAAGGCTTTCTTGAAGAGTTGACAATATGAAAAGAAGAAACGATTATTTATTTCAAATGATTAAGCTAAATCTAAACATTGACACACAATTGTATTATAGCACAAAGAATATACATAGATGAATAATAAAACGCTGCTTGCATACTTTTTTTTACTATTGTACACAGGCCTGTGATAGATCAAAACTTCTACTATGCTGGGTTGAAATTAACATCCCCAACATACTCATGTGCAATGAGCAACGTGCTTCCTGCCATGACTTTTGTGATGGCAGTTTTATGCCGGTAAAATTTAGAACATTCCATTATAAACTATATTCTAAGTTTTTTTTTCTCCCTATGCATTTTTAGTTTATTTAAATTATATGGATGGATTATAAAAAGGATGGAGAAGATCAACATGAAGAAGGTGAGATGCCAAGCGAAAGTGGTGGGAACCTTGGTGACTGTGGCTGGGGCCATGATTATGACCTTATACAAAGGTCCTATTGTGGAGATGGTGTGGACCAAACATGAATCTCATCATAGGCAAATCAATAGTGCAACAAATACCACAAAATCTTCAGACAAGGATTGGTTCATAGGCTCCATTTTCCTAATCCTTGCCGCCCTTGCCTGGGCAGCCCTTTTTGTTTTACAAGTAAGACCCCATAAAGCAAAAATTTGGCAACTTTTTACTTAAACACACACACTCTCTCTCTCTAATTAGTTTGTGTGTGTTTGTTGACGTTACGTAATAAACATTTTTGGTTCATGTTATTGGACAGGCCAAAGCCATAGAAACGTACAAAAATCATCAACTAAGCCTCACATCAATAATCTGCTTCATAGGCACACTTCAAGCTATTGCTGTTACCTTTGTTATGGAACACAAGGCTTCCGTGTGGACAATTGGCTGGGATATGAATTTACTTGCCGCTGCCTATGCTGTAAGAAACATCATATGATCCATATATGTTAATGTGTTTTATTTTGTTTCTAATACTATTATGCTAATAATATGATTATTTTGATATATTTGTATTAGGGGATTGTTACATCAAGCATATCATACTACGTACAAGGGTTGGTAATTCAGAAGAAAGGCCCTGTTTTCGCTACTGCATTCAGCCCTCTGATGATGATCATTGTCGCCATCATGGGTTCCTTTGTCCTAGCAGAGAATATTTTTCTTGGAGGGTAAATTCCTATCATCATTAGTTCCAATCCCAACCCCACATAAATCTTACAAAAAAAAAAAAAGGCATTAGTTTTAAGAAAATATAAAAGAAAGTAAAAAAAATAAAATTTAAAAATACATTAAACCAAATATGACCCATTATTATATAAAATATTTTATAATGGAAATATGCAACAAAAACAATTCAAATTAAATAATTTATTTCGCGTCAATTTGGTAGCTTTGCACTGACTAGAAATTGTATCCTATCTTTAAACAAATTGGCGGTAAATTTCTACGGATGGAATAAAAATACTATCTATATTATTAATTACATGTTTCTTTCTACGTTTGTTTATTTTATTAATATGCTTTAAAAAAATAATAAAAATTAAAGAGAGTGGAATATCCTTTAAAATTAAAGGAAAATTATCCACCTAAAGAAATAAAAAGGGACTTTTATTAAGTTGTCGTTTTTTAACTAAGGAGATGTATAAGTAATGAAACATAAATCCTCTCTTCGTGCGCGCATTCTTATTTTAATGTATCCATACATGCAGTGAATACATACTCCAAAAGTTTAATATATCGATCCATGTATAATATTCACATTTCAGACTATCTCCAACAATAAATTTTAATAAATTACTACCTTTTCTGTGCTCCAAAAAATAAGTATTATATTTTACGATCTCTGTTGTCACTTTTTATTACTTTTAAAAACATTACAATAGTTATAAGTAAATCATATGTTATAACAAATTTAAATATAGATTTATCAACAACAGTTAATTTAGTAGTATATTACCTTTAAGTAAAATGTTGAGTTTGAACTAATTCATGTGTGAGCAGAGTTATCTCATACAGAAGATACATGTGTGTAGATTTTAGTGATAAAAAATAAATTTTCTAAATTATAAAAATCAAAAGAATAAAAGTTTATTTAGTTTTCCAACTTTATATTTTAAATTCTCAATAAGCTAACGGGAGAGTTTGATTTTGGGCTTGTGGATGCAGTGTGATTGGTGCCATCTTGATTGTAATAGGCTTATACTCAGTTCTGTGGGGAAAGCATAAAGAACAAGTGGAGAACAAAGTGGCAAAGGATATACCCTTGCCTTTAAAGGGTGCTCAGGTTGATCGAATTAATCCAGGGGCACTTATTGATTCCACTGATCAATCATCTGAAGCAAAATCTGATCAGAATGCAGAAATCAACAAGCACCCTTCGATTGTTATTAGCATGCCTATCCCTGAGCCTCCCATGAAAGCTAACAATTAATCAGAGAAACAAAAGCATAAGCTATCTGAAATGTGAATAGGGATGACTTTTTTTTCTTCCTTGTCACTTTTCTTCCATGAATTTGTCCCTCGTTGGTAAATTTTCCTTGCCCTTTAATTTAATCAAAAGGAGTCTCGTTTGTAACTAATTAAGCTATATATATATTTTGCAAGAATTTTAAACTAAGTTTAGAAAAGATAATCATGTGAAGTTTATCTCTCTCGATCTCTTTTTTTTTTTTCCTTTATTGTCCGAACAATTGTGGAATTTTCGATAACTTTCCATTTTAATGGAATCTGACGCCTGATTCAGATCCCACTTAGGCTCATAGTGGCATAAACTTTTTTTGAAAATGATCATAAGCAATTAATTGTAAGTTATTGAGAATCCAGCTTATAGTGCATCTGATGCCTCATTCCCATATTCCTAAAGATAAACCCTTAGATGAGCACAATAATGTTACATATGAAATGAGCAAGATACATAATTGTGAAGACAAGACAGACAGAAATAATGCCACAGCTGGTTGATCAATTATATAAATTATTATTCCTTTGAGAATTTGGTACTTGTGAGTTATAAGATTAATTGCCTCTCTTTCTTGTTTTTAATATTTCAACATGTGAGAGTGATTGCTGATACATAGAAACCCTTACTCTCTGATTCTGATTCTTTTCCTTAGACAGGAGAAGCTATTAAATTTATCTCTAATTATCATAGGCATATGTCAAAATTCTCTTTTGCACTGCACTTAAAACAAGAACCGTGCCTGAGAAAAGAGGCACCGTGAGATTTAGTCACGTCTTCTCGTAGAAATTCCTTAAAACAAGATTATCTTGAGTAAAAGATAATTGTAATCCTCTAAAAGTGGCAATATAATAATAATAATAATAATAATAATAATAATAATAAGTGAAGATTACCATGAGTTAGTGTAGTATATAACTTATGAATAAATAAACAAAATACATGTTATAACAAATTTTAAAAATTGTAGTATTTGTAATTTAATCTTTAATAAATTTTGTAGATTCAAGATTTCAATCTTTAGATATTTAAAATAGGTCCTTTAAAATATTCTTTTAACACAATTATTTTTTAAGAACATAATTGTTTATTTATGTAAAATTCAATCATATTTTTTTAAACTCACTCCTATATTTGTTTTTGAAGCAAGTTCAATTTTTTTTGTGTGTGTTTCTACAACTAGTTTGACAATAGATTGAGTGACTGTGATTGAAATTTAAGTGATAAAAGTCTAAAAAGATATATCCAAGGCAAAAAAAGCAAATGGAATCAAGTAATCATCACTTAGAATATTGTCGTAGAAGCTTTATTCAATTTTTACTTATGCTACTTCAATTCCTCCTTATTTACCCCTCCTTAATAGCATGTAAACAAGTTTCTCAAATCTACCCTAAACCTAAATAACCATACTCTTTATATTTTCATACTTTGAATTGTGATATTTGTAATTTGAACCAATTAAATTTGAAAATATCATATACTCATTCTAATTATCTTAGAAATTAACACTTTGGATTAATCAAAATATAAGTAACAACTAAAGGAATGGGGTTGAATGATAAAAAATACAGGAATTCATTCGCTATAATTTTTGCTTAAGCTACACATTATTCGCTTAAGCGAATTATAGACAATGATGAACCTAAAAATTTTGTTGAAACTCGCTTAACTACGCCAGAAATTAGCTTTTGGAGCGCCAAAATTAGATAGCGGTTAGTAAAAACCGCTTTGTTTAAAACACTAAGAAAGCGGTTCCGCCCTAACTGCTCTTCAAATTTAACTTCTTAGAGCGGTTCTACAAGAATCGCTCTATAATATGTACTTCTGAGAGCGGTTCATCTGGAACTGCTCTGGTAATTGTATTTTGGAGAGCAGTTGTTAAATAACTGCTCGCAGAAGTGCTATACTTTAGAAAGTGGTTCACACGTGGAACCGCTCTTACAACTTTACAGAGTGGTTGACATGTAGAACTGCTCTGAAAGGTGTAGATTAGAGAACTGTTATTTCTTAACTGCTCTCAGATGTTACAATTTTTAAAATAAACCCTAAGCCCTAATCTGGTTGTCCTTGTCGCCGCGCCAAGTCTGTACTTCAAATTTTTGTCTGTGTTCAGTGTTTTCTGAGAAATTTTTGCAGAAGAACAAGTACCGTTGACATCGCATTCAGAATTTTAAGGTATATTCATAATTGTTTCTTTGTTTTCTGGCTATGTTTGGACTTTCGCACTCTCTTATTCTCTCTGTTCACTGAAACACACTTGTATTATTGATGTTGAACAGTTACAAACGTCTCTCCTCCATAAGTGGCTTCAGCTGAACTGTACAAATTAGTGCAACTTCTTTCATTCCAGGTTAGTGCTGTTGTGTTTGTATGAACTGATTATATTCAAATTTTAACCATTATTGCCTGACAGAAAGCATGAAATTAGGTTTTATTTTGTAAAAATTAATTTGAAAAGGTTGAACCTTAGGTTAGTTAACCTCTAAAATACTGTTCGGATGATTTTTTAGGATTTGTTGAACATGATAATAGGACACTGGTTAATTATAATGCAAGAGATTAATGTAAAAATTCAACACTAATTGACTGTAATGTAGGTGATTAATGTGAAAATGCATTTGATTGTTGTGAAAATTGATTTTCTAAATTGAAGTCTCATGTTTTGTTGTTCCAATATAAACAGAAAGCAGGGAACATACTGTTATATATGTTGTTTTGGGAATTGAAATAAGTTTATGTACTTAACAAGATATTGTTGTTTGTTTTGCCCCTGTTATGTCTATTTGCTCTGTGTATGAATGAAATTGATGTTCTGTCTTATAGAATGTTATGAATGCATGATTATTGTTAGTGATTAAATTTGTAGGGTATGATTTGAAATCTAAAATTGAGTGAAACCTTAGTTTCCCGTTAATTTGAGATTGAAAATAATTTGAAATCATTATTTTCAATCTCAAATTGTCCAAGTTGGATAGTTTGTGAACAAACATATTCATTCATTGGTTAGCATTTGCTTCTCATAATGTTGTAATTAATACTTAACAAAATTTGAGTTTGGAGCTTTCTCATTATCTCTTGGTGCATGCTTGATTGAGGTAAATCATTTCATATTCAAGTTGTGTACTAGAAGACTAATGTAAAATGCTGCCCAAATTTTGTCAAGTAAAAAATATAACATTTAAGTAGCAATTGTTAATTAAGGTATGAAAAAGTTTGTTCTCAAATGGGATAGGGCCCTACCATGTGAGAGTTAATAAGACATTCACATTTGTAAATATCGTAACCGTAGTTGGAGCAAATATGGATCGAAGTTGGATGGTAGCTTATCGTTTAAGTGAAGAATATGAAGACAGAGTCAAAGAGTTTATTAGATTTACAATTAAGCATGCAACTGATCTCAACCATATTCCCTGTCCTTGTTGGTGTTGTTTGAATATGTTACAAGTAAATGCGGAAGAATTAGAAGAACATCTAATGTGTAATGGAATAGATGAAAAATATACTTATTGGACAAAGCACAGTGAGATACAAGGTGGAAGTACATCAACTAACATGGAATCGAGTGTCAATTAATCAGAGACATTTAGAACAAATGAGAGTGGCCATGCTGAACAAATTTCAAATGTTGTCGAAGAAGATCTTAGAGATTGTCCAAAGATGTTTGAGAGGCTGAAAGATGATGCAGATACAGGCGGTCAGCTAAGGGATATGCTCAGTTGGAGCAAGATTTGGTATGTAATTTTGTGTCATATGTAACCTTGTAACAGTTTTTTGACTCTTATGTTTTCTTTAACGAGGGCATTTAATCTTAATTTTTGTGCAGATTTCTACATCTGGGTCTAATTTGACCTCAGTACCTCAACATGTCTTATGGAAAGCTGCTAGGGTCAACAAACAAGGTGGCATTGATGACGAAGGAGTTCAAAAAATGGTTCATGAATTTGTAAGGGGTTATTGCTAATGTGTTAGTATATTTGTTATATATAAAGTTGTGTATAAATTCTCCTTTAATGACGTGCAAGTTTATGTTATGTTTAATGTAGGAAACCTTTTCACAGGTCACTCTAGACGCTGAGTCTGACTCAACAGTCCGAAATGACATACTCTCTCAAGCACTTGGTGTAAGAGAGCATCCAGGTCGTGTGAGGGCTGTAGGTTTTGGTGTGATCCAAAAATCTGCATTTGGGCCAGCACCATTATGTCCACATCTATCATCTACCGAGTGGCTAAACATGAAGCATTGGGTAGCGCATTTGACCAATGTAGTGACACAGTTGACAGGGGGTCAGCAACTACCCCCATTCATGTCAGGTCAGATGCCGCTTAACCCTACTGCTTCCCCACCACCATGTATGCCACCCCTTTTCAATATTGCTCCTTAAATGCAACCAATGGCGGACATTGGTCCAAAATGACTAGAGATGCACCTTCTACCAGCCATAGAGGTAGCTGCACACCAATTTCATCTGTTGACATTCCAAAGGTATTTAAGCTCCACTAAATCATTATTTACCTTTTAATGTTTACTACTTTTGATTTAATTAGAAAAGAATATAACAAACTTGTTTTTGTAGGGTGATCATGATTGTTTGCTATACTTGAACACTCCTTTTTGCCTGGTTGCAAGAGAGAGAGTATATCATACAGTGGTTGGGGACTCCTTACATAATATAACTCTTCCTCTAGAGCATGGTAAGGTTTCACTAGAGGTAATGCAACGACATGAGGAGGAGTCTGCATTGCCTGTCCCAAATGAACAAGCAAACGTAATTTGCCTGAGAGATGCCATTAGTACTTATGTTACTTGGCCATTTTTCCTAACCACTTTAAGACCCAAGGTATGTATGCAAGTTTCTTTATAGTTTGGACGACTAGATGTTACAATTAATACATATATATTTTAGGTTACCCCTTCATCAATTAAAGGGTTAGGGAAAGAGACAGGCTATTTAAAAGGGTCTATTGCTGGTCCATCTAATAAAGGTAGAAATGCTTGTGTATCATTAGAGATTCTTCAGTTGGCAGAAGCCCAAGGTGATGCACGCTTGCATATGATAAAGCTTTTTGTGAGAAGTGATTAAGCCATTGATACAGCTACAATTCATCTAACAACTCTACACTGGGGTAAAGAGTTTTATGACATTTTGGGGAAGGAAAACATTTTAGAGGTCATACGTCAACATTGGTTGAGTGCTTCTAGCATTAACCTTTACATACGATAAATTACTTTACAAATTTTGTAATTCTTTAGCAATTTATAACTTTTTGTATATTTCATTGTATAATGCATTTCAATTCTACTTTTGCAATAGAAGATATTTGTGTGAAGCTTACTTACATGGGACAACAATGGAAAATAGATTCTTATTTATATCTCCGTATGAAATGGACAAAAAGCTCAACCCGAACCCACATCAACATATAGCTGAAATGTTGAAGCGTCATATAGGTGAAGATCACTTGATTTTTGCACCTTATAATGTTGGGTAGGTCAATCTGATTGGGACTCTGCTTTATGTTTTATAAATTAGCATATAACTTTTAATTCTTGTAATCTTAAACATATATTTATACTATTGGTAGGCAACATTGGGTCTTGGTTGCAATCAATACCTCTGACAAGACTAAGTATTATATTGATCCTCTACGCAAGCAGTTGAAGATCAAAACACATATGCAGAACTTATTTAATAAGTAAGCATTCATTTATGTCAAACAACTATGATTAATGTTAAGTGGTTCAAATGTATGTAAGTTCTTTCATGAACCATTGTTAGTGCTCTTGTCACGTATCGAGTAGAGAGGGAAGTCCAACCCTCTAGGACAAAGATGCATCAAACAAGATGGGTCACTATACAGGTAACACTATATCATACAATATGTTTTTAATTTTTAGGTAAATATTAATAACACTATATATCTATATTAGTTAATGCTGGTTTATTTATTTTTATCTTCCACACAATGTCCAAAGCAAACAAATAATGATGACTGTGGATATTATGTGTGTCTATTCATTGGGGATGCTTTGCATCATGGACAAACTGTAATCCCAGTTAATGTAAGACCCTTACATATGCTAACTGTCTACCATATGCTTATTATTTGACTTAATTAATTAATTAGTTTTTGTATTTTATTGTTTTGAATTCAATACTTTCCAGAGGTGCAGATGCCAACTTTTCCTAACAACAGAATTCATTAAGTGCAAAAAGAGTTGTGTGCATATTTGTACCATAGATATTTAAAGGAGACATTAAGCACAATAGATTTGTAGTATTTTTTTACAATACTTAGACAATTTTTTCAAGGCATTAGGCAAAAAGTGTAAATATGAGATAATTTTTCTCCCGTCAATGTAAACTCTAATTGTAATATGTACATGTGAATTGTAATTGAATAATATAATGTGCAATTGCTTTGAAATTCTGGTATATCAGGCTCTATTTGTAATTTATATTTTGATTGAACTGGTTCTGAATACTGTATGCTTTATCAAGTATGCTAAAAATTAAAATTATGGTAGTTTTAATAAAATAATTCAATAAATTTCCTTAACTTTGGAGAGTGGTTCACGTAAAACTGCTTTGCAAAGTTCGCTTGTGAGAGCGGTTCACCAAATAACCGCTCTCAGAACTAACATAAAGAGAGCAGTTAAAGGAAACCGCTCTCAAAATTGAACTTCGCAGAGCAGTTATGAAAGAACCATTCTTATAAGTGCAAGATAAGAGAGCGGTTAGTTGTGAACCGCTCTCTTTGGTCCACCTTTTGAGAGCGGTTCACTCGTAACCGCTCTCCAATGTGCTATATGAATAGAGAGCAGTTATGCGGTTAACCGCTCTCTTTAGTTAACTTCTAAGAGCGGTTATGCGCATAACTGCTCTCCAAAGTATACATTTCAGAGCGATTATTTGGTAGCACTTATAACTAGATCAGTGCATGTAAATGTATACCTTCTTAAAACCACCACCCAGATATATGATACATACAAGTGATACAACTTGGAAAAGATAACAGTAACATGTTTTGAAGATATAAAATGACAGGTTTTGAAGGTCTAAAGAGCAATTTTACAAATATTTACAAAGAACTAAATGATAAATATATGAAAACTAGTATTATAGATAGAAAAGTCGTCTGTAATTTATAGACGAAAAAATTGGTCTGTAATCCATCTGTGATATATTTTACTATTTTTTTTACTTTTGTTTATATACAATTATTCCTACTTGTTCTTAATTATCACAATTTATAAACATAATAAAAACTACAAAATTAAATCTAAAAATTCAAAAATGATTTATAAAATGTAAAATTTAAATGTCATTACAAATGAAGACATAAGCACCCAAATAAATAATGTTAAAAATATAATACAAGTACCCATCACGAATAATCTGTATGATCATCATCCAAAGGAGCATCGCCATCGGTAGACAAGGAATTGAAAGAGGAATGACGCATGGAGGTGAAAAGTGGTGGAGTTGGAGCTAGTGGAGGAGGAAGAAGATCTGTGGAGCTGCTTGCTCTCATGAGCTCAAAATATGCATGCATCTGCTGCATCATAATATGTTGCTGCTCCATCTGCTGCTAGACCTTTCTTTGCATCCTCGATGCCACCTTCTTCTCTATCTTCTTCTCCATTTTCCTTGCCTACTTCTTTTTCCATCCACTTTCCTTACTCTTCCACATCTCCTCATTCTGCTTCTAGAGTTCTTCATTGAGGGCATGGACCTGAGTGCGGACCATATCCTCCACTTCCTTAAGTGCAAGAGAAAGGACATCTTCAGTGACAGATGCAAGGGATATGGAGTGTGCAAAGTGACCCCTCATGCCATAAATGTGACCTTTATAAAGGTCACCCATTGTTTGTGACCACATAGCATCCTCATCAACTGGCTCTGGATCCTGAGAAGATGTCTCCTTAAGCCTTTGAACATAGTCGTCCTATAGTTCAGTTCAAATAATTAGATATTAGTTTGGAGAACTATTTAATAAATCAATAAAAATAACATATAGTATCAATAACATAGTAAATTGGCCAATAATATGCTTTATTTTTTAGACCTTTGGACAAGTTATATAGGTCAATATCTGCGATACCATTACTGGAATCACGCACCTACACATACCATTAAATATGTCAATTGATTGAATAAGAATAATATAAAAGAGTTGGTAAACTAAATTGTTAGGAAAATTCCACGACGTACATAACTTTTGAACCATGATGGAAATTGATTAAGGCATTCGTGACCATATAATTGTTCATAATATCTATAAACATTGCAACATCATTAATTAGTTTCGACTAACCATGATTGGGAAAAGTCATTAAAGTAATCATAAGTCACTTACGTTCTGAATAGTTGAACTTCATCACAATTTGATAAGATGTGCAAGTGTACGACATTTGATTCATCACCTAAGATCCATCTTTCTACACATTTTCCAGATGCACAACCTGGTTGGTTGAATATAGATAAAGTAGGCTCATTATTGCTTTCCCCCATCATCATTTCGACCAACCCGAGTCCTCCTTGATTGAACATAAATGTTCGAAATAGTATGTACAAAAATTTGATGTCTCCTTTGATATATATGGCCGACATACGGATCCTTCCACTTGAGCTCTATTTTTCATAGTCCTCCTTTTGAGCCCTCTGATTTCTCGTTCAAATGGATATATCCACCTGTATTGTACTCGTTCTAATTTGGACAAAATCATAGGAAAATTTTTCTCCATCACTAATAGGTCTTCAACCCTAAGAGTAGGTGAAAACATGTCCCTAAAGTACTCACTCAACTCAGTCAATGACTTCCAAACATAGTCAAATGCAACAGGTAGAAGACACTCCATGAATATATGACAATAATGACTTTTCATCACAAAAAATATTTCTTGTTCAACATTCACACAACGATTGAGGTTTAAAGAGTAACTGTCAGGAATTTTCAAGTCCTTCACCCACTTACACACATCTTGTCTTTGTGGTAAAGTCAGAGTGTAACTTGCTTTTGGCTTTGACCATTGACCATCTGCAAATTATTGTAACCTTAATTCTGGACTCCTACAATACTCTTCTAAATCTTGTCTTGCCTTTACATTATCTTTAGTTCGACCAGTGTCTATTACAGTATTCATGATATTATCAAATACATTTTTTTTTTCACATTCATCACATCTAAACAATGGCAAACTAAGTTATCCTTCCAATATGAGAGCTCCCAAAATATACTTTGTTTAGTCCATTTATGTGTCATCCTATAACCAGAAAGCTAATGGATTTTCCTACTTCTATTATTTTTGGCAAGTGTTTAACTCTATCCCATAATTGATGACCATTTAAATAGAAGGGAGGGTCCTCATTCTCAACACTTGCTTTCCTAAATTTGTAGGCTTGATGCCCATAAGGATATTCCATATCTAAAATTCTCCTATGACAATCAAACTATGAATTTTTTCCTCTATGTTTCAAAGTAAATGCCTTTGTATCCTCCATATAAATTGGGCATGGTAATTTTCCTTGAGTCATTCATCCAGACATCATTCCATAAGCAGAAAAATCATTTATCATCCACATTAGTGTTGCCTTCATATTAAATTTTGGCTTCCTTGATAGATCATAAGTTACTACACCCTCACACCACAACTCTTTCAACTCATCAATCAATTTTAGCCTTTGGATTTTCTAGACCATGAATTATACAAGTCAAGAACAAATATGAATTTTTCATGCTCATTTCGGGAGGAAGATTACAAGGTGTAACAACAATAGGCCAACAAAAGTATGGTTTATTAAACTGATTGTTTAGAGTGAACCCATCAGCACATAACCCTAACCTTACATTTTTAGGATTAGATGTAAACTCAGGAAACACTTGATCAAAATGTTGCATGTCTCACCATGAGATGGATAAGTCATTATCCTATCACTCCTTTTATTTTCAACATGCCACGTCATGTAAGGAGCTGAGCTCATAGATGCATACAACCTTTTTAGCATAAGAACTAAAGGCAAATAATGCATTCTAGTTTGCGGTACATCTTTATGTTTACCACTTCTACCCCCTCTTCTTGGTTTAAACCTAGGCTTTCCACAAAATTTGCAATTGGTCAAAACAACATCATCTTTGTAATATAGCATGCAGCCTTTCAAACAAAAATCAATTTTGACTTCTTTTAATCTATGTTTGGAAACTAATTTTTTTGCTTGGTAAAAGTCTTTTGGGATTAAGTCCAGTTAAGGACTAAGTTCACTAATTAATGTAGTCCATTGATCAAATAAACTATGACTTTGATTGCCTTCTGACTTTATGCTTAAAATTTTTATTGCTAAAGATAACTTTGAATGCACACATCCATCCCATAAAGGCTTCTTCGCTGCCTCTAAAAGATTATAAAACCTTGCAGCCTCTCTCTATTAGGTTCTTGTTCAGCTTCAAAATCATGAAAAATTCTAAATTTATGACCAACAACATCATAAACCATTTCTTGATAATGACTATTGCTTTCTTCTCAACTTACATTACCTACATCCTCATCTGATTGCAATATATTTGAATTGCCTACTTAATTTTCCATATTAACTACTTCTCCATGCTCAGTGCATATCCAGTAATCATGTTTAAATCCAAACTTATACAAATCATACCTAATTGAATCAATATCTAAAAACTTTCTACACTTGCAGTTAGAACATGGACACCTAACTTTTTGGTTAGTGATGAATTGCTGCGAATTACAATAAACACATATGAATTCCTCTACACCCTTAAAGAATTCAGATTTTATTCCCCTTTGACTTGGGTGCAACCTATCATACATCTACTGACGATTTCTGAGAAACATTTGGATCAAGAACTATTAACCCTAATACAAATACACAATATTATATCAACCTTATATTATACATTACACAAATTTTTAATATAAATTTTAGCAAAATCTCCCCTAATACAAGTCAATTTCCTTACGTTTGTTTACACCCAATACAAAAATCAAAATTTTCACCACACATAACTAATATATTATTTAACAATATATTAATCAATGCATATATAGCACAAACACATCACAATCCTAAACTGTTCTAAAGCACATCCCCTTGTAACTCCACAACATGCATATTCTACAAACTCCGCAAACATAAACAATCCCACAACACACAATAATCAAGTTCAGAGAAGAACCTCTACGCCTTTCCCCCCGAGTCATACAATCTCCAATCTTATAACTCTATCATAGAAATTTTAAATCTCTAAAATACATCAAAAATTAAAAAACTAAACCGATTAAAAGTTAGAGTATCGTACTAGGAATACAATGATGCAAATTATCTTTCAAATGGATGCTCCAATCACTTGCAAAGGCTAAAAAACTGAAGCTCCTAGAGAGAGACACAGAGAGAGAGGCAAAAGAGAGAGAAAATTATGCAAAATGAGGAAGATGGAGGAGGTGCAAATTATCTTTCATAGTGAATGTTTGTAACATGTTTAATGCACACTTTCAACAAAAGTCATCGGAGACAACCTAGGCTTGCATCCTAGACTACATAAAATTTCTGCATACTTTGATAAAAATTGGCAACAAATCTTTATGCAATCTGAGCCATCATCATCATAATTGAAAGAAACTAATCGAGAAGAATTTACGGCAAATGATTTCATCTTTACACTTCTCAGTGTTCTCTTTTAAATTAATTCTAATTCCAGTTTGCTTATGATTGCCAACTACTCATACTAAATCTATTAACACCCAATGATCATGCAATGTTAACAGTCTTTTCCCTTAAATATCACCCCAATGATCATGCAAAGTGAAAGGAAGAGAAAACATAAAATGCTTATGAGCTGTTAATTTAATAACAATTGAAAAGGAAGAGTCCATCTAATCCTTTTTCTTATTTTATCCTATAAATTCATTAACTATATGTGGTATGATTAGGGATGGCAATGGGTAGGGTATGGGTAGAGTACTACAGTACCCATCCCCATACCTGTGTTTTAAAAAAATACCCGTACCCGGCCCCATACCCGCATGGGTATGAACATTAATCCTCGTACTCGTACCCTCTAGGTACTCGCATACCCGTCTTGTACCCATTACCCTCCCTTGTTTGAAAAAAAAATATTTATAAAGAAAAATATGTTTATATAACTTCACATAAGTAGCATAATAATACAAAAATTCAATATGTAGTTGCCGAACAAGGTACAAATATAGATAAAAAATAAATATTCAAAGATCATAAATGTTAAATGTATCTTAATATAATAATTTTCTAAACTAAAATTCGTAGAAACAATAAGAAAAACTAAACACACAAGTTATTTGTCAGTGATAATCCTATCTTGTGTGAGATTTGATTGTTGATAATGTCAGAACGACAACGAAATAGATTTGTACAATGGTTGTCCCTTCGTGTGGGATCACTTAGTAACCTCTTGTGACGACATTAACAACTAACTCTAATGAATAACATTTCATAGTTATTAAATTTTAGCGAGACAAACATTGAGAATGAGAATAGAGTTAGAGTTAGAGTAGAGAAGTTCAATACTAACAACAGAAAGTTGATACATAAAATATTTTTTTTAACTTTTGAATTTGAAATTATAAGAAAAATAATAGATTTAATTAAAATAATATAATATGATTAATATATATATATATATATATATATATATATATATTAATACTAGTATTTTTTAACTCATATACAATACGAAAGTATTTTATCAAAAATATAAATTTTTGAAAAATTATTTTAGTGAATTAAATATTTATAATGTATATAAATTTAAAAAAAAAGAATTTGAATAAAAGATAAATAGTTACAATAAAATTTTATAATAAAGAAATATACGTGTATATTAAAAAAATTATACTTTTTTATCTTAAAAAATTAACAAATAAAAATTAACAATAATTTTTTATATTTATATCTTTTCAAAAACCTCTTTGATTGTGAATAAATAGTAAGAATAATATTATTTAGATTCAATAGATTATAGTTGTGCTTGTAATACATATGTTACATAGAAAAATATTATTTTAAATTAAAATATAAAAATAAAATTTAAATATTATTAATAAATAATAAGTTTACGGTAATAGTAAGTGATTGTAAAATTTATAAAATATTTATAATATATTTTTTATTTATCATTCACTTTATGATTTAAATATCAATATGATTTTAGTAACAAAACTATTTGTGTAAAAAATATTTTATGTGTGTCATATTTAAATAATATTTTAAAAAAAGTCAATCTTATATTAACTATGTAATAATTAAATTGTGTTAGCTTAATTAAATGATATAAAATAGTAAATAAATTTTTCTATTAAAAATATAAACCAAAATAAATTTTTTGGTTTACTTTATTATTAAATATATTTTTATATTAATCTTATATAACTTCACATAAGTAATATAATAATACAAAAATTCAATGCATAATTGTAGAATAAAGTTCAAGCATATATATATATATATATATATATATATATATATATATATATATATATATGGGCCGGGGTGGGTACTTAGATACCTATATCCACACCCATCCCCATTAAAATTTGCGAGTTTTTACCCACACCCATACCCGTACCCATATAGCGGGTAAATACCCTACCCATTGTAGGTAAATTTTGCGGGTATCCATCGGATACTTTACCCATTGTCATCCCTAGGTACGATCACCTACAATATAATTAATTATGGTATATTTAAAAGTTGTCAATCCGACATACAAATATAGCGTAATAGGATAACACCAATCAAGAATGAAAATACAAAATTATCATAAATCATAAAAATCTCATAGAGTCATGCAAAGAATCGACCATAACCCTAACTATAGATTTAGTTAGACTTAATATAAAAGAAAATTAAAATAATAATAAACTAATCCATAGTAATCGAAAAGTGAACACAAACTTATGAGTTTCCAATGGAAAAGAGATCAAGAGAGCTCTTGATTAGACGAGCTCCCAAAACTCACATGATCGTCAGCAACTAGCCAACACCAAGGTTGAAAGATGTGAAAAGAGATGTGAGGTATGAGAAAATATCGAAACACTAATAAAAATGTTTTCTTAAGTCGTTGCCTTTACGTTCCTATAATAGAGTTTAAAAATTCTAAAATTGCTTTAGAATTAGACTTCTCGCAAGTAAGCATGACCATGCACACGGTTGAAAGTGCTAAAAGGAGTAAGATCAAATGAGTAAGAAGAGTGAGAATAAAATTTTTCTATAAAAGCATGGCAGGTGAAGGAATAGGAAGGGAGAACAAATTGAGGGGTATATAGACACACTACGACAGAAATGAGCTTTTGAAGCGCTAATTTAGATAGCGATTAATAAAAATCACTTTGTAATTATATATATTAGAGAGCATTCTCTATTAACCGCTCTCAGATCTATACTTTTGAAAGCGGTTAACAGAGAACCGCTATCAAATCTATACTTCTGAGAGCTGTTCTTTGTTAACCGCTCTCAGAACTATACTTCTGAGAGCGGTTCTCTATTAAGCGCTCTCTAAAGTCACACATTAGAGAGCGGTTAATAAAGAACCGCTCTCTAATCTCATTCTTGGAGAGCGGTTAATAAAGAACTGCTCTCTAATGTTATTAAAGTCATTTATAAATCAACATGCTCAACGCATTTCTTCTTCATAGCTAACAAAGTTGGTCTCTTTCACTGTAGGTTTCTTCTCTGCTCTCTTATGTTTTCTTCATCTTCTCTGTTAGTCTGCTCTCTTTGCCTTATCTTGCTAACAAATTAGTTTTTTTTCTATCTGTAAGTACCTTCTCATTCTATGTTAGTCTGCTCTCTTTATCTTCTTTACGCTAACAAATTAGTTTTTTTATATCTGTATGTATTTCTTTATTCTCTCTTTCTTTCTTCTTCTCTTTTTTAACGGTGAATCATTCATTCTCTCTTTCTTTCTTTTTCTCTCTATTAATGTTAAAAATTATCCTATTAATTTATTCTCTTTTTTCTTTGCTTACTTGTGTTTCGTTCATGCAGATGTGGACTACTTGGTTAATACCAAATATATAAACTCAAGATTCAATTTTGATTTGTGATAAAAATGAAGAAAACTCAAAGAAATTAATTCCAAATTTTGATTTAAACGTAATAATAAATTTTTATTTTGCAACAGAAAACTCAAAGAAATCAATTTCAAATTTCACGGTTTAAATTTATACTTTGGAGAGCGGTTTCACACAGAACCGCTCTCTAATGTTATACCTATACTTTGGAGAGCAGTTTCGCCTGAAACCGCTCTCTAATCTTAATATCTGATAGCAGTTCTTTAATCACTCTCTTAAATATAATACATCTGATAGCACAAGATTTTAGAGCAGTTCTAAACGTTCTTTAATTTAAAATGGAACCGCTCTCAGATCTACATTTTGGCATAGTGACAACTACGATATTGGGAAAGGAATACGATGTACAATAGGTTAACACCCTTGACCTAGATATGGGACATTAGGTCGAACTACATGTAAACATGGGAACACTGATGTAGTGTATCTCATAACGATAAGAATGGGACTAGGTAGAGTTCTAACACTAGGCCCGTGTCTATATAATATGAAAGTAACAACGTTGATATAGATGTGCAGTTGTCCATTGCCCCATCATTTTAAAGTGGAAGAGAGGACGTGTCATTAATAACTCTTTTCTATAATTACAAACAGTAAAAAATCTATTTGAGTTATAGTCTAAGGTTGAATTATAGGCATTAAACTATTTCTAATCTTAAATATTATTATATGTGTATAAGAAAAACACTCATGTAATTAATTTTGCTATATACAAATATGGCATTGAATGATTTTAAATAAATCTTAAATTTTTGCATATGTATCTATAAAATTAAAACTTTTAATATTTATATATAACTTCTTAAAAAGCTTTAGCCAAAATTGTTGACGATAAATTACTAAGCACTTTTGACCCGTGCTTGATAGATGTGAATCTTCGTGGGAAATACTGGTAGACTTATATGGTCATTAACAGTTTGAAATTGCGGACATCGAGATGCCTTTAATGCCTTTCCTTCAAATTGCTTTGGGATCGATGGAGAGTGAGAGATTTTGTTATACCTAATAAAGATAATTGTGTTAAAATGAAGAGAATACGATGATGCTGCTAAAACAAGCCCAACTTTGAAATTAGCAATTCCAATAATCATGATTATACAACACTTTCCGCAATTAATGTTCCTTCCCAAGTGTTTCCACCGTAATCAAAACTTTCTTACAAACATGTCACAACGGTGCCACAAACAAAACATAAAATTAAAGGACAATGGTCCCTTTTCATACTATATACATAGAGGCACTTTCCTTAAACAAATCTTTTTCTATTAATTTATTAACACTACGCTTGTGGTTTATTTTTCTAATAACAAAGTTATGATTGGGTTTTAAAAATATAAATATTTCAAATTTTTTTTGTCAAATTAAAATATTATTATTTTTTTTTAAAAATGCATATTATTTTTAGCACCAACTATTATTATTTTATTAATATTATAGCTATAATATTTAATATTTCTTTCTAATATTATATATTTTATTTTAATAGTTTCATTATATTTTTACAATAACTATATTTTAATAATTAGATTTTGTACCTGTACGGTGACCAAGTTTATATAAAAAGTAATAATTTAATTAATCTAATTGCGTATAGTGTTTTAAAAAAAAATTAAGAAGTATGATATGTGAACGAACACTGTTCAAAAATAAATAAATCAATAGACAAGTGGTCTCTAAAAAGAAATATTTTTTTAATAAAATTTATGATAAACAGATAAATATTAAGTATTAGGCATGACTTCCCAACCCATGCCACGTTTCTTTTTTACCATAACCTCTCTGTCTGAATCGAATTATTTATAGTTTCATAATGTTGTTTAGTAAAATTAAATTTTTATTTATGTTACAGTAATCAATAAAAATAAATTATTTTAAAAATTTAAAATTATATGAGTAAATAAATTTTTAAACTTTTTCCATATTCATAATGTGTGTTTTAAATCAATATTTTTTTATATTTTAAAATTTTATACTCATAAAATTTAAATTTTTCATTTAATAAACTTTTTATAACATTTTATTCTTATATTAATGTATATTTTTATTTTTTTCTATTTGATATATACAATAAGAATCTTATGCTTTATTTAAGATTATTGTATTTTTATATTCTTATTTATGAAAAATAAAAAATGTTTATAAAAATATAAAAAATAAGTGAATATTTTAGAATATAAAATATTAATTAACATTTAGATGATTGAATGAAAACCTAAAAAATAAATTTTAAAAACTTTAAAATAAAATAAAATAGCATGTGACGTTATATTGAAAGAACTTTAATTTACTTACAGGCTTACAGCTTCTATTTATTGATATTTACGTTATAAGGAAAATAAAATTATTAATAATATATTTTTTTAACATTTTCATCTAATCATAGTAAGACTCATTTCATATTTATTATAATATTAAATTTAAAATTTATATCTACAATATATTTTGATTGGTTAATAGTATAATTGTTTTACACTAATAATATATCAAAATTAAACGCCTAAAATAATTTACTGTAAAATTGAATTAAGGGGATAAGTAAATTTAAAACATCTTTAAGATAAAAAATTATTTCTTAATTTTTATATCTTTAAATTTTATGTTGTGCAATTTCATTCATGTACAATATGATTCACAACAAAATGAAGCTTTACTCAAAATATACTTAACATATAACACTTAATTATGTAAGAAGAGTTTTAAGTTTTTACTTTATTTTATTTTATAAAATAAGACTTATAGAATAAGTTCAAGTATTTTATACTATTTTTATGACTCATGGATAACATTTTAACTGTATATTTTAAATTATTTTTTAAGTATTTCTTGTGCGATGCACGAGTCACACACATTAGATACAACTGATTTTTTGAATTACATCAAGTATTGATATGTTTAAAATTAGAGTTTCATGTTCTGATTTATTATGATAATAATTTAAACACGAGCTATGGGGTCTTCATGTGGTAAGCTATTGATGCTTCCTAGTAATGCATTGAATGTCCTCTAATATGATATGATGAGCGTTTAAATTGCCAATTCAGACAGTCATGATTATACAAGACTTTCTGCAAAGTAGCACTAACTTGTTGGTGAGACAGGTAATTAAAACTTTATTACATATTAATTAAACATGTTACATGGTACCATAAAAAAAAAACAACATAAAATTAAATAAATAAAGAAATAGACAAGTGGTCTCAAAAAGAAATAATTTTTTAATAAAAATTAAGATAACAGATAATATTGAGTATTAAGCATGACTTCCAACTGCTACGTTTCTTTTTTATCATACCCTTTCTTTTCTGTCTGAATCGAATTATTTATAGTTTTATACCATTTAAAATTATAACACTTGCTTGTTATAGATTTACATAAAGATGCAAGCTTGGAAGATGAAGTGAAATGAAGGAGGGATAGAAAGAAAAAATGGCAGAAACTGCGGTATCGTTTGCTTTGGAGCAAATGCTCCAACTCTTGCATGAAAAAGGAACTCTAATAGGAGAAGTGCATAAAGAATTTGTAGAGATAAAAGATGAACTCGAAAGCATTCAAGCCTTCCTTAAAGATGCAGATAGAAGGGCTTCTGATGAGGGAAATTCGAAGGATGGAATAAAAATTTGGGTGAAGCAGTTGAGAGAATTGTCCTTCCGCATAGAAGATGTCATTGCTGAGTACAACATTTACGAGGCACATGAAACCAATCATCATCACGGATTCATAGATTTTGTCAAAAAGATTTTTCACTTTGTGAAAATACTAAGGCCTCTTCACCGACTAGCAGATGAGGTTCAAGACATTAAATCATCAGTTCGTGGAATCAAAGAAAGAAGTGAAAGGTATAACTTTCAGTCTGAAGATGGATCAAGCGGCGCTCGAGGGAACCATAGTGGCAAATGGCATGATCCTCGATTAGTTTCTCTTTTCATCGAAGAATCTGAAGTCGTGGGATTCGAGAAACCAACTGAACAATTGGTTGGTTGGTTGATGAATGGAGCAACAGCTCGCACTGTAATTTCAGTGGTTGGGATGGGGGGACTAGGCAAGACAACTCTTGCTAAGAAAGTTTTTGACAACCAGCAAGTGAAAGGACACTTTGATTGTCGTGCATTCATCATTGTTTCTCAATCATATACCGTAGAAGGCTTGCTGAGAAACATGTTGAACAAGTTCTGTGAAGCGACCAAAGAGCCTCTTCCTCAAGGTATAAAGACAATGGACAAGATGTCACTCATTACTGCAGCCAGGCGTTACATGCAAAACAAGAGGTATGTTATCTTTTTCGATGATGTATGGAAACAAGATTTCTGGGATGAGATCCAACTTGCCACCCTAGATAACAACATGGCAAGTAGGATAGTAATCACAACTAGAAACTTGGCTGTTGCCAACTACTGCAAGAAAGATTCTCATGTTCAAGTGCACAATTTGCAACCCTTGCCTCCAAACAAGGCAGGGGAACTCTTTAGCAAGAAGGCATTTCAAAATGATTTTAATGGAAATTGTCCATTGGAGCTCGAAGATATGTCTCATGAAATTGTTCAAAAATGTGAGGGGCTACCACTTGCAATTGTAGCCATTGGAGGTCTTTTGTCAACCAAAGACAAAACTCTGTTTGAATGGAGCAAACTCAGCCAAAACCTTAGTTTTGAGCTAGAGAGAAATCCCCATTTAACTAGTTTGACTAGAATTTTGGGCCTCAGTTATGATGACTTGCCTTACTATTTGAAATCATGTATCTTGTATTTTGGGATATATCCAGAGGACTATTCCATTAGATGCATGAGGTTAGTTAGGCAATGGATAGCTGAAGGGTTTGTTACAAACCAAGACGCAAAACCTTTGGAGGAAGTTGCACAAGAGTACTTGTTAGAGTTGATCCACAGAAGCTTGGTTCAAGTCTCCAAAGTTGACTATGATGGGAAAGCTTTAAGCTGCCGAATACATGATTTACTTCGGGAAATGATCATTAGAAAAATGAAGGATTTAAGCTTTTGTCGTGTTGTTTATGAAGATGATCAACCAAGCTTTGATGCAACAACACGACGCTTGGCCGTAGCAACTACATCTAACGATGCTTTAAGAAGCATTGAACAACACACTTCCATCCGATCCATGTTCATGTTTGAAGCACCATTGCCAGATCACTTTATGGAGAGTTTCTTTGCAAAATCTAAGCTTGTCAAAGTATTGGATTTCGAAGGCATTTCATTGAATTATGTCCCTTATGATTTGGGGAATATTTTCCACTTGAGGTACCTGAGCCTGAGGAAGACAAATGTTAAGCACATTCCGGAATCCATTGGTGAACTACAGAACCTAGAAACCTTAGATCTTAAAGAAACACTAGTGCGTGACTTGCCAGGTGAGATAAACAAGCTTACAAAGCTGCGCCATCTTTTAGTTTATCACAGAGATACCAGTTATAGTATTAATGGTGAAACTGGAGTGAGGCTGAAGGAAAATATTGGAAACTTGACACTTCTTCAAAAGCTTTATCATGTAGAAGCAGACCATGGTGGATTCAACCTAATAATAGAGCTAAGAAAGTTGAGGCAATTAAGGAAGTTGGGCTTAAAGAATGTAAGGAGAGAATATGGGAACATTTTGTGTGACTCAATACAAGAGATGAGTTGCCTTGAATCTCTTTCTATTTGTGCAATAACTGAAGAAGAAATCATGGATTTGCAATTTATCTCATCTCTCCCTCAACTTCGAAGACTTCACTTGTTTGGTCGCTTAGAGAAGTTGCCAAATTGGGTTCCAAGACTTGAGTATCTTGTTAGGTTGTCCATTCACTATTCCAAGTTGAAGGGTGATCCACTGAAGTCACTTAAAGATCTGCCAAGTTTGTTGAGGCTGTCAATTTCAGGTGAAGCCTATGTTGGTGAAAAGTTACATTTTGAAGTGGGATTTCAGAAATTGAAGAGACTATTTCTGGTGGAGTTGAGTAAAGTGAACTCCATTGTTATAGAGAATGGATCTTTACCAGCTCTTGAACGAATCAAGATGATGCGGTTGCCCCAACTGAAGGAGATGCCCTGTGGCTTCCACTTGCTTCAAAACCTTGAACATTTGTATTTGACTGATATGTCAAATGAATTCAACCAAAGCATTGATCCAAATGATGGACCCATGTACTGGGTCATCCAGCACGTTCAAATGGTATCAATTAGAGAGAAGGTCGGTCAAAATGACTACAACTATCACACTATTCGTCATCCAAAGGAGAAATAAATGCAAGTCAAAACATCTAGGACCCGCCTTTATCAAATAAGGTACGTACCCTTTTCTTCTAAAGGAACATACAATATATAGCTTTTATCATATATAGTTCATATTTACCAATGCAAATTTAAAGTTGAGTTATATGTTATTACTCCTTTAATGATAAATATACAACTTCTTTGCTTGCAATTCTTCTGATGACAGGTTGACATATATATAGATATCCTTCGTTTTTATGTTGTTTTTCAAATTTTGTAGGCTTCTCAAGGCGGTGCAAGTTTCAAATTCTCAACATGTCTTTCACAACAGGAGCAGTCATTGGGCTTATATTGCTGTAATGCGTATGAACAACCTCGTTCAATTTCTTTGTTATCTATGGTGTGTTTTGGAGAATTTCTCTCCGCTGTTTGTATGTGTTTTTTCTATGGAATGAAAACATAAATACTATGTAATTCCTAATCTGTGTTACAGCAGGGTGGTATATATTTGCTCCGTCTGTTTTACATTCAGGTTATTATAATATACTTTTATTTATATATTTACGTAAAAGTTTAAGTTAATATTTTTTTTGGGTTTTGTTAATCAATGTTCTTAAAACATTGGTTTACAAATTAGAAGTGAAATTTTTTTATTAAAAATTGTAGTAGACTACATTAATAACTACGGAAGAAGGCGTATTTATTATATTTTTTTGAGAAAAATTATCTATTTTTTTTTCTATGATCAATGCCCACAGGACATTTATTAGCATTTGACTTGTTCTTTTACAAATGTTATTTGATTTATATAATATATTAGTTTAATTCCAGTTTTAATTTCAAGTTAGATTATGTGCGAATTTGGTGTCTGAAGTTTGTTTTAAGCTAATCAAGTTATTTTATTTTTAAAATTATATAAATTTAGATATAGAAGAAAATCAATGGGAGACTAAGTGTGCATAATTTTAAAGATAGAGGGTAATTAGCTTGAAAACAATTCGAAGGGTGCAAAACCACAGAACCAAAACTCCAGTTAAGCCTAAAATATTTATACTAATCAAATACTTTAAGAATTAAAAAATATTATTAATAGAAAGTAAATTAATAAAGTTATTAATTAATTATAATAAAATAATTAATTTTTTTGTCTATATATTTTTTTTCACTCTTTGCAGAGATAAATAAAACCAATTATAGTATATTATTATTGTCCTTTCTTAAAATATCTTTTCTTAATCAAATTGGGGTGTAACATGCATGTATACTATTTATTTTGGTCATGAAATAAATTAAATAAAAAAATTATATATTTTTCTTGAATAATTAAATTTTATTAAAACTATTAGTTCATCCTTTAAAATGATATCATATTTCGGATTTAATTTTATTAAATCTACATTTTCTCTTGGATGTTCCTGAAAAAATTTCTAATTTGTGTGGATTCTTCCCATAATTGTTAAAGAGTTCTTAATCAAATTACCACACACTTGAAATTGAGTTTAATTTTACAAAGAAATACTCCTCTTATTTCTCTAGAAGAGATGAAAATGTAAATAATATCACTTAGTGAATAGTTGACTCAATCTCTTGCTATTTGAAAACATTTTCCACTTCAATTAATTTTTTTTTACATTGAAAGTAAGCATAAGATAACAAATTTAGTTTATCACTAAGATTTTGAATATTCTCCTAAATTCAAGTTCATTATATTTGACCTCTTCTTTAGAAAAAGATAATAAACAATTCTTAACCATTATCTTTCTTCGTTAAATCATCCATATAACATATAAGAAGAAAGTTCAAATATTTGATATTATTCTCTTTGATTAAAATCTCAATTCAACCAATGATTTTATTAGATATCTTGCAACTAAAATTCATCCTTTTCTTATTTAATTTCTCCACCACCACAAATTATTGTTAAAATTAAGGCATGATACACTTTTAATTTTTGGAAAAACTCAAGTAATCTATTTTGGATATAGGAAAGAGTTCTCAGAGATTTTTTTTTTCTTTTAGAATATATAACAATCTCCTGTTAATTTTGAAAGAATTAAAAGACTCTTCCAATGTATATTATTTATGAATTCAATAGAATTCATAAGTATATCGGAAGAAACCCTCGGTAAAAGGTTTTCAGACAAAGATTACTTTCTTCTTTACTGCAACTTCTTTTTTATACAATGTTTCATGGAAGCAAATATTTAAACTTAGCAGGTTAATGTTTTGATAAACATTGAATTCATGAAGTGGTTATGCCATGAACATTTAGCATGTTTCTAATTTAGAAAAATTGTTCTAAGTCCAGTAAATTATTCCAAACCAAATTCTAATGTATATTGGTTAAAGGAAAAGTTTTGAGATTTTTTTTTGGTTATGTTTAGGCTCCAGAATAATTTTTTTGGGACTAAACCCCAGTTTTTCTTTTAAATGTGCTTGGGCTTAGTAATTTATTTTATACTTGGAAAATCTTTGCATGTTCGATGTTCACCTAGCTAACAGGGCAGAAGTTTCAGAAACTTAAGAAAAATGTGTTCGAGTCTCCAATTTATGTTATTTCGCTGGCGCGTATATGAAAATTTGAAATTTGAATTGATTATACATCGGTTCCCAGAAACAACCGATGTAGAATGTACATTTTACATCGATTATTTTTACAACCGATGTAGAAAAGTTTGCATAAATTTAAAAAATGCCACTGCATTTTTTTTACATCGGTTATTTTTACAACCGATGTAGAAAGTACTTTTCACATCGGTTCTTTTGACAACAAATGTGAAAAAATTTGCAAAAATTTCAAAAATGTCATTGCATCTTTTTCTACCTTGTTTAACAAAAAATCAATGTAAAATCCTATTATAAAAAGTATTTTTTTTACTAGTGAATTGATTTTATATGCAATTAGACATGGATCAAGAAATAACATTTTATTGTAAAATAGTATTCTCACAAGAAAATTAAGGATTTTACTTGGCAATTCTTAAATCTCTAACCTCCTTTTTCTTTGCTCTTACTTCTCAACTTCAAGATTGATCTTCAATGACGATACAATGTCTATGTGAAGTAAGAATGAAAGGAGAGAAGAAATGAGAGTGTTGTGTGTGTAAAGGAAAAATACAAAAGTGTTAGAAGAGGCCTTAAAAACAAACTGCAAAAGTCTTTATACATAGAGTTAGAGTAAATCTACTAATAAGTTTCTCATATAATACCTATAACATCCTTATTTATTTAATACAGTAAGGATAGAAAATTTTGAAATTGAAAAGAGAGAAACTAAACTAATTTGTTTGCTCGTAGAATACCAAGTACGGGAATATAAAACTTTCATTTAATGTGCTCATATTTATAAAAATTTAAAATAATAAAGCAATACGAAACAAACAAATTTAAGTGAAAAGTTGAAATAACATTAATGTACATTGTTATCATTTACAAAATTTAACTTCAAAAATACTTTAGAACTCATCTACATCATTTACAAAACACAAAATATGACAAGTCTTAGTGAGCAATGTATCCATGATGAATACACACTTTATAGATATTTTGTTTGGTTTTTATAAAGTTTTAATAGAAAAAAATAGACTTAGAGATTGTAAATAACATTAAAATCTCATTTAGGTAAAAAAAAACAATAGCTTTCTTAATTTTTGTCTTATTTCCATTAATTTTTGTGAATATATTTTGCAATTTTGATCGTTTGAATAATTATATAGGAAATTCTAGACAAATTTCATGAATTTTTGGCTCTTTGGAAAAATATAAACTGAGAGTAACCACTCTCAGATACCAGAGTGATCACTACAAGGAGCTGATTTCAAGGGATAGGCCAGAGTAACCACTTTCAAATACCAGAGTGATCACTCTAGAAGCTCCAGGCCAAGTCTCTATGCGTAAACACTCTCAGAAGTGAGAGTAATCACTCCAGAGACGTCCAGAAGGAAGTCCCTGCGCGTAAACACTCTCAGAAGTGATAGTGATCACTCCAGAAAGCTCCAGACTCAAAGTGCCTACACGTAATCACTCTCGGAAGTGAGAGTGATCACTCCAGAAAGGAAAAAAATCTGAAGTTGCTGCGCGTAAACACTCTTGTTTACAGAGTAATCACTATGGGGCTATGTCAGACTTAGTATATATAGATTTTTAGAAATTAGGGTACGGATCCTTTGCATAATTTTAGATTCTTTTGCCAATTTGGGAGCATTTTGCAGAGCTTGGGATCCTTAGGTGACAACCAAGGGCAATCTTAGGGTTTGATTTGCAATTTTCCTTCACTTTTCTTTAATTCTTGCATTGATGTCATTGAATTCCTTTATCTTTCATCTTAATTTTGTAAGACCCATCCTCATGGAGGGCTAAACTTTCTTGTAATCCTTAGTGAGTTCATGTATTCTTGAATTCCTGGGTATGAATGTCAATATAATTCTCTTTCCTTCATGAATTTATTTTCCCCAACTCTTTGAATTGAATTAATGTTTGAATGAGGGGGACATTGCTTAATTAACCTTAATTCGTTTTAATGAAATTCTTAACTTGGTTTGCTTAATCCTAAGTTAATTTCTAAGGTTGCGTAATCTTAGGGAAAAGGGCTGGAGCCCATGTAAATTGCTTAATTCATATGGGACTTTAAGGTTAATTCATGCTTTTTGAGTCACCCTAATTCAGAGGAAGAGGAAAATTATTGAATCTTGAGAAGGATAGGGATAGAATTACATGAATAAACTAAGGATTGCACATTTTATTGATTGGATTTATTAATTTCATTACTTGCCTTTACATTAAAATTGGAATCACACAAAACCCCCTTGTTTTAATTGTTTTCATAGTAAATGTTTACAACATGTTCAATGTATGTTACAAACTAAAGTCATCAGAGACAACCTAGGTTTGCACCCTAGTTACTACAAATTTTTCTGCATATTTTGATGAAGATTGACAACAAATCTTTATGCAAAACGTGAAAATTATTCATCATCAATCCACCCCCAAAAGATTGTAGAAGATCCTAGTCATCTTCTTCAAACCATTCCTCTATCTCTCAAGATCTCCGAAATCGAGGTCCTCTTCTGAATCGAGATAATGATCACCAAAATCAGTAGTGGCCTCAACGCTTGTGACCCACTCAAAAGTTACCCGGATTGGTCTTCCGAGATGGTCATGATCATGATATATAAACAAATAGGTAACTGCTGTTGGATTCTTGACCGTACCTTTATAAATATATACACATAGGGTATGGTGGATCCTATTATTTACAGGAAAATCTAACAACGCTTTGTAATATAATTCCATTTCCAACATTATAATATGGTGGGGTATATCATCAACATGTACAACTAACTTAAAATAGCATGTTCTTTGATATTCATTAAATACATAATTTAACCTATATTGTACAAAACTATCTATCAGTCTAATCCTTTCTTGAGCTGCTATCATCCTGGTTCTTTGAAAAGTTTTTGTAAGGATGAGTCTTTCTTCTCATTACCAAACATGTATTCACAACAATCAAGTAACAGAAATAATGAAAACTACACTAATTCATCATACATTAGAATTTATGTTTATATGCATACAATGATTAACACTTATTCAATTTATCACATTTCTTTCCTATGAGTACTTTGGATTCTTATTTTAAATTTTTACTGTCCCTGGGATCCCTTGAGGTCTTCTTTAGCGTTTATAGTTGTTGGATAGCCACAACACACTTGTCCTTATTATTTTCCTTTCTCATTCCACTTTCCTCTCATTCCATTTCTTTTTTCATATTTCTCATCGAAACATAACTTGATATCTCCATGTTAATATTTTGTTCATTTTTTCCTCTTTCTATTTTATCCAAGTATATTAACTATATCCTGTACCAATCAAACATTGTTAGAGGTTGATCACCCCTAGACACAGTCCACAACATACATACATATATGCTTAAAATAGAGATCATTCAAATCATCAAACACAAAAAAACATATTTCAATCTAACATATACTCATAATCATGCATCACACCATAACATTTTTATGAGTTCAAATATACTATGTTTTCAACAATGAGACAAAGCTCTCCTTACATTGAAATGAAAGTTTAGAAAGGGATTTGTGAAGAATCTTGCTTAAGAAGCTGAGTTCTTCTTAAATATCACAAGAGATCCTTTTAGAGGTCAGAAAAAAAGAATATACTAAGGAAATGGAAGATCAAGCTTCAAGAATTTACCAAATAGCAAGAGGAATGAACTTCAAAGCTTGGATCGAGAAAGATTAAGGTTTATCAAAGATTTTCTGAGAAAAAGGAAGAGAGAAGTCAGAGAAACTGAGGGTTGATTGTAACTTAGATTATAATCCAAGTTTTCTAACTTGAAAACTCTTAAATATCCCACAACTCATGACATTCTCACTATAGCAAGCCCTTCTCTCACTACAGCAAAAAAACCAAACATTATTCTCTCTTGTTGCCTGTCATTTTAGCTATAGTGAGAGCTCCTCGCCACAACGAGAGTGTTGTTTGATTATTCTTATCCACAACGAGAAAGCTTTAGAAAGCATGATTCTAGATTATCTTTCTGGCTTTAGCAAGACATATCTTGCTACAATGAGAAATCTTGCAACTCACACACCTAAAACTCTCCTAATTTTAAACAACATGCATTAATAATTCACACACAATACAAAAATAATAAAATAGCAAAATAAGGGTGTTACAACTCTTTCACTCTTCTAGGAATTTCGTCCTCGAAATTCACTAGCTTAGAAGAGATAAGGATATGTTATCCTCATTTGGTTTTCAAGTTCCCAAGTTGCATCTCCTTCATTATATGCACTCCATATCACTTTCACTAAAAAGATGGTCTTTCCTTTCAACTATTTGGTTTGATGATCAACAATTCTTACAAGAAATACCTCATAAGAAAGGTTCTCTCGAACTTGGACAGGATCAAGCTTGATTACATGAGAAGGATCAGGGATGTATTTTCTAAGTTAAGACACATGGAAGACTGGATGTAGATTTAAAAAGCTTTGTGGTAAGGCTATTTGATAAGATATAAAGCCAATTCTTTGCAGAATTTCAAAGGATCCACTAAACTTAGGCGACAACTGTTTGGATTTCAAAGCTTTACCGACTCTAATGGTGGGTAAAACCTTCAAAAACACATGATCTCCCACTTGAAATTCTAAAGGCTTCCTTCGACCATCATAGTAACTCTTCTGTCTATCTTGAGAAACTTTGATATTTTCCCTAATCATCTTGATTTGATCATTCTGCCTTTGAACTAAGTCAGGTGCGTATAGAATTGTTTCTCCAAACTCGTACCAACACAAAGACATTCTACACTATATTTTGTACAATGCCTTGTATGGTGCCATCCCAATGCTAGCGTGATAAGTGTTGTTGTAAATGAATTCTACCAAAGGTAGACATTCATCCCAAGCTCTTTGTTGCTCCATTACGCAGGCTCATAAAAATTCTTCAAGAGTTTGGATGGTTTGCTCTATTTGTCCATTGGACTGAGGATGATATGTTGAACTAAGTTTTAACTTAGTCCCTAATTATCTTTGCAAAATTTTCCATAATTTGGAAGTAAATCTCAAGTCTCGGTCAAACACGATGCTTATAGGCACTCCATGTAGCCTAACTATCTCCTTAAAATACAATTATGTTACTTTTTCCATCTTGTACTTTATGTCGATTGGAAGAAAATGATCAGTCTTGATTAGTCTATCCATAACCACTCATATTGTGTCATGATTCTATTTTGTCCTCAGCAAACTGGACACGAAGTCTGATACATGCAAATTGGATTGAAATTATAGCAGTATTTTTTTTCCCGTAAAATTCCTAACTAACAAGTATACTAAATAGTTATAGTAAGTAATAAAATTTAGAAATCAATATGAGTCCTAAGTATCATCCACAAGGATCTTATTTTCAATTACCAATTCACAATTCAACAATTATTTGAGCCACACAATTCATTTAGAAGATTTGTAAACATGTAAAAGTAAGGAATAAAAACAATGAAAGGTGACAATTGTGCTATAAAAATAGAATACGAAATTTGTATTAAAAAGGCTATATAAAAAATAGTTAGGAATCACTTCACCAGATTAGCTTTGGACAAATTAGCCTTGGGCGTAGCTACTCTAAATGCTTGGAGTGAACACGCGCAAGGTTCTATCATAATTTCTACTGTTGGAGTGTTCACTTTTACCACCTAGAGTTGCTACTCACTTGCTCTTTATGGATTTCTTCTTCAAAGTGTTAACTCTATGTGCTTAAAGTGGGTACGCCTAACACATAACACTTAATTCTTCATCTTTTAAGCTCAATTCCTCTACTTTCTTCTCTTCAATCGTCAACTTAAACATTTTCAGCTCAAGCTTCTCCACAGGAATTAAATCTTTTTAAGTCAAATTGTTCAGAATTAGAATAAAATCTAAAATTTTCAACTATTTACACAACTAAGAATATTGATGCAATTTTTATGGTGTTTCTAAGTTTATTTGACACTTTACTACTTATTTATTAACAAAAACTATACTAAAAATATAGTAAAATGTGGATTTATCAAAGTCCACGGAAATGCTATCCTATTTTCACTTAAGAATTTCCAGTGGTTGCAATTCTCCTGGCATACGTTGGTGCTCTGTTTCTTACTTCCGACAGGTTAGACATTTCGCCACATACTCTGCCACCTCTTTCTTCATCCCATACCACCAAAAGTTTTTCAAAAATCTTCGTTGTCCCCATGTGGAAACTCAACTTATTTTTGTGGGCTTCCTCCAAAATCATCTATTTCAGCCCTGCATTCTGAGGGATACACACTTTATCCTTGAATATTATTAATCCATTTGCATCACATTGAAATTCCATGTCCTTGCCTTCATCCCTTTGTTGTATCATCTCTTGTAAATATGAATCTTCTTGTTGCTCAACTCGAACTTGTTCTAGAAAGTCATTGCTGATCTTCAAGGTTCCCAAATAAGGGTTATGGGGTCGTAACTTTATCACCAAGTTCAAATCTCTAAATTCTTTAATTAACTTCCATTCCTTTACCATCATGGCGGAAATATGCAAACTTTCTACTTAACGCGTTTGCAACTACATTTGCTTCCTTAGGGTGGTAGGACAATGTGAAGTCACAATCTTTCAAAAATTTCATTCACATCCGTTGTCGCATGTTCAGCTCTTTTTGGTTGAACAAGTATTTCAAACTCTTATGGTCATTGAAGACCTCGAATTTTACTCCAAAAAGGTAGTGTCTCCATATCTTTAATGCAAAGATCACTATTGCTAGCTCCCAATCATGTGTGTGGAGTTAACTTCATGTGGTCATAATTGCCTAGAAGCATGCACAATTACTCTCCCATCTTTGGTTGAGGATCTGGCAGAATTAATATAGGGACTGATGTCAATCTCTCCTTCAACTTTTGAAAACTTACTTCATATGTTTCATTCCATTCAAATTCTTTCCCTTTCTGGTCAGCTTCATCAGAGGCAATACTATCCTAGAAAATCTTTCAATGAATTTTCTATAATAGCCAGCGAATCCTAACAAGCTTTGAACTTCTGTCGGAGTTGTCGGTCTTGACCATTGAGCCATTGCTTCTACCATAGTTGGATCTACCATGATTCCTTCCTTAGACACTACATGTCTTAGAAATTATATTTACAATAAAAAGAACTCACATTTTGAAAACTTTGGGTACAATTGTCTTTCACTTAAAATTTGCAGAATAATCCTTAGGTGTTTGGCATGTTCTTCGTGGCCCTTTAAATATATCAAAATGTCATTTATAAATACCACCACGAATTGGTCAAGGTGTTGATAGAAGATTCAATTCAAGTAATCCATGAATACTGCCAGAGCATTGGTCACACTAAAAGGCATAGCTAAGTATTCGTAGTGGTCGTAGTGGGTTCTAAATGTAGTTTTTGGAATATCTTCACTCTTCACACATATTATATGATAGCCTGATCAGAGGTCGATCTTCAAGAATACATATGTCTCTTGTAGTTGATCCATTAGATCATTTATCCTGGGAAGAGGATATTTATTCTTGATTGTCACCTTGTTCAGTTAGCGATAGTCCACGTACATCCTTATACTCCCGTCTTTCTTTTTTACCAATAGTTCAGGTGTAACGCCCCGAATTTCAGTAATATTATTTATTGTATTTATATAAATCTAAATGCATATATGTGTGTGTATTGTGTGTATGCATAACTGGATAGGGTTGAAATGGGTTAAGTGCCTAAGTGCAAGGCGTGATACTAGGCTGTTCTTGCTACAGCAAGAGGACTCTCACTGTAGCGAGAACGCCCTGGGAGAAAGGACTGAAACTGTCACCTTCTCGCTGTAGCGAGAAAGAGACAGTTTAGGGTGTATTTTTGGGTGCAGTCTCGCTATAGCGAGATTCTGCAGAAACTAGAGTGCAGTTTTCTCTGGTTTTTCGCTGTAGCGAGAGGGTGTGTCGCTGCAGCGAGGTATCTCGCTGCAGTAAGAGTGTCGCGACCAGAAAAGGATTTAAAGGGGGTAAGGGCTCAGGGAGAGTTATTTCTCCCTCTCCCTTCGAAATTCCTTTGATCCTCTCGTTCCCAAAGCCTTATTCCACCGATTAATTGCCTCAGAAGTCGTTCGGGAGCTTGATTGAAGGTTGAATCCATGTGGGGAACGCTTGGAGGTAAGTTTTAATGGTTAGGGTTTCAATTTTTCATCGCCTTTCTCTGTTTTCGTGGTTCCCCTGGGTTCTCATTGAGTTTCTCCATGTGTTTAGGAAGAAATTTGTGAAGGGAAGCACTTCTTGATGGATTTAGCATGTGGGCCTTCAATCCAAGGTAAGGGGGGACTCTATCCTACTCTTTTGTGCATGAATTGTTGTTATTTTGCTTAATATTGTGTTGTGACTAAGTTAGAGGGTAGGAAATTGCTGAGAAATGTAATGTGGACCATGTACCGTGATGTGTGAACATTATGTGTGTTGACCTGAAATTGATGGATTGTATGTAAATGTTGTATGATAGAATGAGTGCATGCATGCTGAGTGTTGTGAATGGGTATGGACACTTGTGCCGTGTATTTGAATAAATATTGTGAAAATGTGGGCCCAAGGGCCGTGTAATATGAACGATAATTGTAGCTTGCGTGTCGTGTGCTGTGAATTGAATATAGGTTGTGTGCCGTGTGTAAGCATGATTACTACATGCATGAATGAAAATGTGTGAATGGGTGTATTAGCGCTGTTGTAATGTGCTGTGAATGGTTCAGGGATACACTGAAGGTGTGGAATATGAGGACGATAGAAATACCTTAGGGAAGAGACAGTAGTGGTGATACCGACTGTGGAACGGGTGCACCACGGGCCACACACTCTCTTCCTGACTAGACCTTTGACTGTTACCTTTGTTGAGCGACCTGTAATTGCCCACATGGTATCCGTGAGGCGGGGGTAACTGGCGACCATTCATGGTGAAAATTTATGATCACAGTGCCACAGTGAGTGTGGCTGGCGTGCATGTGCATGAGTTTATGTGTTGTACTTATGGATGTGAAATGCTGTCGATGTCGTGAGTGCATCGGTGTTAAATTGACCTGAGCTGTGTGATAATGCTGCTTATGATTGTGTTTATTTAATGTATTGGAAATGTTCTGAAGGTGAGACTCTACGTTGATTGTGTGTTTTTGGGTAGTGTAGAGTACTCACCCTTACATTCATTTTTCAGGTAATCAAGACGATCAGCATCGGACTCAGTGAAGGGATAGATGGACTGCTATAGGACATAACTTTTATTTTGAAATTGTTGTAACTAAACTAGTCTTGTAGCAGTCATTTGATATTAATTTGTAACCCTTCCCTTATTTCGAAGTATTTTATGAAAATTGGTTATTCTAATTGGTGAAATTATTATTAAATCAAAATTAAATTTAAGGTGTTACATCAGACGCTTCCCAAGGTGATACACTGGGTATCGCAAATTGCCTTTCCAACAAGTTTTCTACTTGCTTCTTTACTTCAACTAATTCAATTGGCGACATTCGATAAGGTGTAATGGAGACTGGGCTTGCTTCTGGCATGAGATCAATTATGAACTCAATCTCCCTTTCTAGTGATAATTCGGTCACATCCTTTGAGAAAACCTCTAAGAATTCATTCACCACTGCTATGCTCTCCACCTTCCTACTTCTTTCTACCTCAATAAAGAATAACACCATAAAGGCCTTGGCATTGTTCATGCTCCTTGAGTCACTCCCGCTTAGGAATCTAGAATCTCCCGATACCTTAGCATCGAAAATTAGTGTTTTCTCTTTACAGTTAAGAAGGATATGATTGGATGACAACCAATCCATTCCTAACACAATGTCTAGCTAGGAAAAGGGTAGGCAAATCAAATCTACCAAAAAATTTCTATCATGAATAATTACAGAACAGCCTAAACATACATGTGAAGTCACAACAAGTTGATCTGTGGGAGTAGATACTACAACAGTACAAGGCAAGGAAGAAACAGGTAATTTAAGACAACTTATACAATCCAAAGAGACAAAAGGATGTGTAGAACTAGAGTCAAATAGAACATCAACAAATTTGTCTTTTAGAATACATTTATCTCGAATGAGGTCATCAGATTTTGTTGCTTCAGAGCCAGTCATGGCAAACACCTTGCCTTGAACATTGGACTTTGATCCACCACTGCCCTTAGGTGATGACTTGTTGCTTCCACTGATACTTTCGCTCCTTTGGGGTGCAAACCAATAAGCATTGGTTAGATGCCCCATCTTTCCACAATGGCCACAGACAGTAGTTGGCTGAGGGCAATTCTTGATCATATGAGGTCTTCCACATCAAAAGCACTTCAATGGTTCTCGAGGAACGTTGAAGTTGTAGCTACCTCCTCTACGAGGTGCAGTCCCACTCGCCTAAGATTGGGCTAGACCTAAATAGGGTCTCCTCTAGAATCTTGGAGGTCTTTTGTCTTGCCTCACTGATCCCCTAACTCTATTATCTACAGACTTTTCCTTTGAATTGACTTCATAAACCCGACACTTACTCACCAAGGTAGGAAGGTCCATTACTTGGAATATGCTAACAGCCATGCATATATCAGCTCTTAGCCCATTCTCGAATTGGGCGTATAGATCTTCATTGCCACTTTCATGCATGAAAGTGGGGCCAATATTTCATTAACTCATAAAATTTGACAGCATGCTCCCTTACTAACATGTTTCCTTGTTTCAACTTAAGGAACTCCTTGGCTTTCTACATTTGCAGGTCTCTCAGAAAATAGTTTCCTAAGAAGCAAATTTTGAATGCCTTCCAAGAGATGTATCCATCTTCTTAAGGTAGAGTTTGGCTGGCAAATCTCCACTAGTCCTTTTGCCTCTCCATTCAACATATAAGTGGCATAACCCACTTTATGTTCTTCGTGGTAGCTCATTGCGCTGAAAATATTTTCTATATCTACAATCCACCTTTGGGCTCCTTCAAGGTCAAACTTCCTCTCCAACTTCAGAGTTATGCTTTATGAAAGACGATAGTCTCTTGTACTCTGCTACTTCAGCATCCTAGTTTTGTACTAGAGTTTCTAGCACTCGTGTCATGCGATTCATAATTTCATTTGTAACTCTTACGAGTCTACCTTTACCAGCCATGATTCTATATTAGAAGAAGTCAATCAAACTCATCAACAACTATTATTCATGCCAGTGCACATATACAATCAAGGCAAACAAGTCACACACATCCCTATTTGAAGAACCAAACAGGCTATTCTAGCCAATTAACTCATATTCTTGTTAAACAAGAATATAAGAGCATATAGCAGAAACAAACTAGTTCAATACCCCAATCCAATTTGGAAGATCTGCTCTGATACCAAATTATAACACAGTAAGGAAGGAAAATTTTGAAATTGAAAAGAGGGAAACTAAATTAATTCATTTGCTCACAGAACATTCAGAAATATAAAACTTTCATTTAATATGCTCATATTTATAAAAATTTAAAATAATAAAGCAATAGGACACAAATGAATTTAAGTGAAAAGTTGAAATAACATTAATATACATTGTTATCATTTAGAAAATATAACTTTAAAAATACTTTAGAACTCATCTACATCATTTATAAAATACAAAATATGACAAGTCCTAGTGAGTAGTGTATCCACCCCAAAAGACTGTAAAAGATCCTAGTCATCTTCCCCAAGCCATCTTTTTATCTTTGCAAGATCCTTGGAATCGAGGTCCTCATCTGACTTGAGATAATGATCACTAGAATCAGTAGTGGCCTCAACACCTGTGACTCGCTCAAAAGTTATAGTTGGTCTTCTAAGATGGCCATTATCATTATATGTAAATAGATAGGTCACTGCTGTCAGAGTCCTAACTGTATCTCTATAAATATATAGATATAGGATATGGTGAATCCTATTATTTACAGGAAAATCTAAGAACATTCTGTAATATAATTTTATTTCCAACATGATAATATGGCGAGGTATATCATCAGCATGTACAGCCAACTTAAAATAACATGTTCTTTGATACTCGTTAAATACATAATTTAACCTATATTGTACAGAATTATCTATCAGTCTAATCCTCTCTCAGGGTGCTATCATCTTGGTTCCCTGAAAATTTTTTGTAAGGATGAACCTTTCTTCTTATTACCAAACATGTATTCATAACAATCAAGAAGCACAAATAAGGACAAATACATTAATCCATCAGACATTACAATTTATGTTTATATGCATACAATGATTAACATTTATTTAATTTATCACATTTCTTTCCTATTAGTACTTTGGGTTCTCATTTCACATTTTCACTGCCCCTAGGATCCCTTGAGGCCTTCCTTAGCATTGATAGTTGCTGGATAGCCATAGTTACACTGATACAACATGTGCCCACTCAACCTTTTTTAGCAAAAGCATGATCAGAAGTTTATGTCAAGAAATGAGTGTGAGGTCTATGATGCTTTTACTCTTAGTTGTTATATGTAATTCAAGAAGACCATCCACAACCCTTATTTTTCTAACATTTCTCAAATTACCTCCAACTTCCACACTCCTAGTGTATCTTTGAACTTTTTCCACACTTGTCCTTATTGTTTTTCTTTTTCATTCCACTTTCCTCTCTCATTCCACTTCTCTTTTCATTTTTCTCATCAAAACATAACTTGATATCTCCATGTTAATATTTTGTTCATCCTTTGATCTTTCTATTTTATTCAAGTACATTAACTATATCTTGTACCAATCAAACATTTCCGGAGGTTGGTCATCCCCAAACTCAGTCGGCAACATACATATATATATGCTTAAAATAAAGATCATTCAAATCATCAGATACAAAAAAACATGTTTCAATCTAACATATATTCATAATCATGCATCACACCATGACATTTTCATGAATACAAATATACCATGTTTTCAGCAATGAGACAAAGCTCTCTTTACCTCAAATGAAAGTTTAGAAAAGGATTTGTGAAGGATCTTACTTAAAAAGCTGAAATCTTTCTAAATATCACAAGAGATTCTTTTAGAGGTGAGAAAACAAGAATATACTAAGGAAATGGAAGACTAAGCTTCAAGAACTTACCAAATAGCAAGAGGAATGAATTTCAAAGCTTGGATTAGAGAAAGATTGAGGTTTATCAATGATTTTTTGAGAAAAAGGCGGAGAGAAGTCAGAGGAACAGAGGGTTAGTCGTAACTTGGATTATAATCCAAGTTTCTTAACTTGAAAACCTTTAAATACCCCTCAACTTGCTATATTCTTGGTACAACGAGCTATCTCTTGCTACAACAAGCTCTTCTCTCGCTACAGTGAAAAAATCAGACATCATTTTCCCTTGATGTCTGTTATTTTAGCTACAGTAAGAGCTCTTTGCTATAGAGAGAGTGTTGTTGGGTCATCCTTATCCACTTCTGGCTACAGCGATGATCCCTCGTTACTGCGAAAGGGCTTCAGTGAGCTTGATTCTAGATGATCTTTTGTTTGGAGGGCAAGTGTATCCATCAAAAAATAATAAAGGGTTCTCAAATTAAGTTCCCGAAATATCGTCCCACAAGGATTGTTTTTCAATTACTAAGAATTTCCTAATTCAATTGTTTAAGCTTCAAAGATACGAGATTAATTAAAAGCAAGAATTTATAAAATCAATTATAAAACTAAGAACTAAGAGCAAGGAATACAAATGCACGTCTTGGTTGAACTTATCGGAGAGGAACCTACGGCATATGGGTTTTCTCATTCAATCCTTTATGTTATTTTTCTATTTAACTCTAAATTTGATTTCCTTGTGATTATCAATCATTCATACGAATACTATTACTACCCAATGGTCATGCAATATTAATATTCTTTTCTCTAAATCAACATCTCCAATAGTCATGCAAGACATTAATTTAAGAAAGCTTTAGGAGCCTACGAAATTGTTAATTTAATAACGATTAGAAGAGAAAGATTGATTTAGTTCACCTAATCCTTTGTCTTGTTTTACCGTATAGATCTATTAATTAACCGAGGTACGGTCGCCTAACGATATAATTAATTAGGATTAAGAGAGAAGTGCAATAGGATCAAATCTAATCACGAAATGGAAATCAAATTTAGATTCAAACATCAAAATTCCATAAATTCATGAACAATAGTTTCCATAGCCCTAGCTATGGACTTAGTTACTCATGCTAAAGAAAAGGACTAAAACAATCATAAACAAAGCCATAATCAAAAGAAATAGCAAACTAGAGTATGAGATGTGTTCCCGGTCTTCAAGTACGATCGCTTGAAGCTCCAAGTCTCACCAAGCATGTGCCAAGGATCTCATGCAAGAGAGACGAGATCAGATGTATTCTAGAGCCAAGGCCAAGATGTAAAAACGGTTCTTTTACGATGCATCAGATCTTCCCTTTTATTGGATTTGAAAACCCTAAAAACTATTCATAATTGGGCTTCCCGCAAATGAGCACGGTTGTGCAAGGCCTTAAGCACGACCGTGCATGGGCTCGAAGCATCCTCATGCTTATTGAATGGGTCTGGGCGTGCTGACTACTGCGAAGCTTAATCTTCCATCAATTTGGGCTCATAATGCACCCAAAATCTACTTGCATCCTCTTTATACCAAACTGCACAATTAATATATAAATTAGTGTAAAACCCAAATAAAATAAAGGTCAAATATGAATATATGGGCTGTAAAAGAGGGCCTAATTACAGACTTATCATCTTTCTCGCTATAGTGAGACATATCTCGCTACAGCTTACAGTGAGAAATCCTACAACTGACACACCTAAAACTCTCCAAATTTTAAACAACATACATTAACAATTCACATACAATACAAAAATAATAAAATAGCAAAATAGGGGTGTTATAATAGCAATTTTGAATATTAGTTTCTTATTTATTTATTTAAATTACTTCATTAATTCCTCAGTAAATCGCTAGGTAGCTAACTCTTTATCGTTAACAGACCTTTAAAAAATGTTAACTTTGTCATTAAGTGACAAATAAATGCTAAAATGATGTTGTTTCTCACCTTATCCTCCCTCTTTTCTCTTCTCCTCAAAGCCATGCGGTTAAGGTGATAGCTCATATTTTGTTCCCACATTTTTAGTCTTATTGCATCCTTTACATGTCTTTTCATTCCCTTATTTCTTCCATTTAATATGTTTTTGCATTTATCATGTTAATTAGGAATTTTCGTAAATACTATACTTTTATTCATGTTTTCTATTCTGACCTTTAGTTACTAATTTGGCCATAACTTTTTTCTGTAGATATCCTTTTTGGGTCATTCTTTTTGCATTGGATTCCTTACTTCCAGGGCTTCAATTTGGACATATAGATTATGCTATTTGGAGTCTGGAGCTATTTTCTACGAATTTTAGAAGTTTAGACTTTTAGTTTGACTTTTGTATAGCTTTTGTTTTGCTTTTGTTTTGCGGTTTTGTTGTATTTATTTTTGGCCCAGCTTTGGCCCATTCGGTTTTGCTCTTTCAGAACTACTATTTATAGAGGCCAAGGGCTGATTTGGAAGCACTTTTAATTCATTTTTTTTCATTTTTCAGTTTTTGTAATACTTTTCCCACTTCTAATAGAACCTTTCATTTTTTTCCCATTCTTTTTCTTCTTTTCTTGCACTTTTCCATTCTGAATTCTTATTATGTTGAAAGGCGATTAAATTTCTGTAATTTCCATATGATTTCTTCCATGTTTCTTCTCCAATTACGTTGACAAAGTCCAGATCGCATTTGTTCAAGACGTTTTTTATGCTCCGAGTTTGTTTACTGATCTTACACTTTTGCGATTGCATAGAAAGCATTGTTTGATTGAATTGTGCATTGTTCTTAATCGTATAATAAGCAATTGATTAATTGTTTGTTGTGCGGAAGAGATTTAAACAATTCAGTTTTCATTCTCAGTTTTGGATTTGTGTGTTTTGGATCTTGGTTTGATCATATTTGATTACTTGCATTACAATTTACGTTTGATTCCTTGCGTTTAATTCTCTGCATTTAATTCCCTGCGTTTGATTCTCTGCAATTTAATCTTCTGCATTTAATCATAAAACTCCCCCAAACATAAACGTTTTCATAAACCTTATCCTCCCTCTTTTCTCTTCTCCTCAAAGCCATGCGGTTAAGGCAATTGGATGCCTCCAAAACTTCCATCACCTCTCTTTCTCTCTCTTCCCATCTCCTCAAAGCTATGCTGCTCACAGTGGTTGACATCCCCAAAGCCCCTATCACTTCTCTCTCTTTACCCCTCTCATTGAAGCTATCCCACTACAACTTAACCCCTCATAATGGTTCATAGTTTTGTCCCACAATCAATCTATCTCTCTCTTTATTTGTTTCCATCATCCTCTTCAACCACTAAGATCCAAAACATAAAAATTAAAGCTCATAAATTGCAAGACAAAGACATTATTGTTCTTGTCATCCTCTTAATCTCGGAATTGATAAGAGCTCATAACTTGCAGGCCAAAGTCATTGTTCCTATCACTCTCCTCAATCCCTTGATATCACATATTTTGATGGTCATTTTAACTCTTGTTAATCATAGTTTTATTTTTAAATAGAGGTTTATTGATTATTAGAAATTAATAAACTTAGGACATTAAAATGCAAAAACTTTCATTATTTTTCGATTTTATTCTCATCTTGACCTTTCTATTCTGTACATGGCATAACTTTTGTTACAGAGGTAAGATTGAGATGATCTTAATGTCTCCAGAAAGCTAAGAAAAATATCTACAACTTTGTATCTCAGACAAATTCTAATTCAAAATGTAACAGAGTCAAATATCATGTTAAAGATATTGCGTCTCTACTCTAAAATTTGAATTTTATAATTGTGTATTTTTGAACTTTTGGCCCTATTATATTGTGAATTGGTGGGCATATATAGTGTCTAATCAGTTGTTGTAGTAGGCCAAATTACTTATTAGTATAAATAAATCTTTGTGTAATAAAATATTTATATCATAACTTAGATATTAAAATATTATTATATAAATCTTTACCATTATCTGTGTAATTTAAATATTAAAAAGAGTACTCAAAATATTTAAAAAAAATAACAGAAGTAGTTAGCCGTACAATATATTAAATTCATATATTAAGAGATAAAAAAAATATATTTAGAGTAATAAACTTTTTTTTTTTTAAAGAAAACAAGTTTTACCCACTTATAAAGAAAGTGGCTGAATAGAAAAGGATCATGTATCTAAATGTTATGCAACTAAAAATGGGAAAGGAAAATAATAAAATTAATTATAATACATTAATTTGATAGTATTTATAATGTTTAGATAGTCATAAAATTTATGTAGATCTCACACTTAATTTAATTATTCTCACTTGTAATTTTATTATTTTCTTCTGCTTTTATAGTTTTCAATAAACGTTATCAAATGATTGAAAAGAAAAAACTTATATATTATTTTATAGATAATAAATAAATTATAAAAATGAAAAGTTGATTGATAGAAAACATTTGTTAAAGATTTATCAAGAAAATAGTTTCAAGCAAAGTAAAAAATGTTAAATCAGTGCATCATTAAAATGATGAGAAAAAAAGTAATAGGATGATAATTATGTTTATTACTAATTGAAGTGAATACAATTCAGTTTAGTTAATATTGTTGAAAAATATATTATTGGTCAATTATATGGTGGTTACTTATTGTAAGCGTTTCTATTTAAGACTAGTATAGAAATGACTTTTGACATGAGTTAAAAAGAGTTTTTTACATCAATTAGTATGCCGATGTAGTAAGTGGTGATGTTCCACATTGGTTAACAACAATGTAGAAAAAATATATTCTACATCGGTTATAATGCAACCGATGTAGTAAATACACCTTTTATATTGACTTTTCAGAGTAACCAATGTAGAATATGTAATCTTTCTACATCGGTTATGATCACAACCGATGTAAAAAGTGTTCATTTACTTTTAAATATATGTTTTAATTAATGCAACTCTACAAAACTTGAAATATAAAAAAATATCACACTTTCTGATTAAGAACATCCACAATTATATATATATATATATATATATAATGAATACGTACATATATAAATCAATACATATTGTCTTAATCGATCATTGAAAGTTTACAAAGAAAATGAACTGATACCGAAAATAAATTGTACCCAATGTGTTCTGATATCTTTAATTTCCTCTTCAAGGATTGGATCAAAATTTGCAAATATCTACAAAATCAAATAACAAATAAGCATTAGTTTTATAATTATAAACAAGCAAATATTCCATGTTTTTACATTCAATTATATCGTACTTACCAAATTTCAAGATTCTATAATGCTAGCTGTGATGACAATTAGCATATGCTTCATGATATAATACCCACACTCCCAACTCTGCTTTTGTTTGTGTGACTAGAAGAATAAAAAATATTTTAATATCAAATAAGAAAAAAAAACAAAATATAAAACAAAATTCTAAGGTGAACATACACGTGGACAGATCCATATACGCTTCTTTCTATTCACATTCTTATCCTCTAATAGATTACACGCTTCCATAGATCTAATGATGATGAACATTACCATAAAGAAGTGAGTTAGGTAAATGTTTATGCTAGTATAAATAAGTTAAACAAATTGAATACATGTGAAGATGACTTACAAATCAATTATGGCCTTGATTTCTTTTTTGGGCTTATTCCATAACGAACATAGGAAAATGACTTTGTTACTTTTTGGATAGAGTATACAATTGCCAATGTTGCTTATAAACCAATTTCACACCACATTAGCAACTATAAAGCTAATTATATAACAAAACTAATTTACAAAAACATACTTATAATGGAAGGGTGCAAGGTAGCAATGCTTCTTTCATTCACACAACCTCTTCTGAATAGATTCATGCTTGTTTCCCAAGCCCTAAATTTGAAGAGGGTCAAGGAACCCAAATAAATGATCCACACCCTTTGTAAGTGCATGTTGATGTAGATAACTATAATATGGTACAATAAAAATAAATATTAGTGATTGAACATAGTACACATTAACAAATTCTAAAAAACTAACAAGAATGAACTCACATTAACCATGCTTGAATAACCGAAATGCAAAGTAGCTCCTCACTCATTGCAACCTCCATGATGTCCTTTTGTGTGAGGTATAATGGTATTGAAGAACCATTTCCATTTATTCCAACATCAAAGTCCAACTGCATAGGTTTCTTCCCTAGCTTCATTGCCATTAGGCATAAGCGTTGAAGCACATCAAGTTCATGGTCCTTTTTTTTTTTTTTTAGGAATAGGGGCCTTTGCAGTTTCAACAATATCCTATACAATTATTAATGTTGTTAATAGTTAGGTACATAGGAAAAATTTCAAATAATAATTATGTAAAAAATAAATGAAATGAAGTATACCTCATTAGAAGGAAATTTTTATCTTCACATATGTTCTCAAAAACATGTCTCTGAAAAGACTCTTCCCCAATATCACGTATCATATCTTCCAATTGATTATTCATGTCTACATCAACCTCAGTTGTTTGGGACAAGTCAGGCATATTTCCTAATTCATGGTAACATATCCATGTTGTATAACTCTTGCAAAATTCATCACAGAGCACATATTCTCTTGTATCTTTAACACTCAATTGCCTTAAATTCAAACACTTCACATTTCTTTGCACAAATTGTAAAAACTGTTTGACCCCATTCTCATACTCGTCATCTGTACGTCTACAATTTATTCAACTATGATCCATAGCTACATAAAGAGTTAACAATTGAAGGATGGTTAAACAAAGAAACAAATCAAGTTATGAACCCTAACTAGTAAATATCTATCATTACAATATATTAAACTGAGAAAAGAGAACCACAATTGCTAATTATTCATCAATGACAACAAAAAAGATACATCTCCAATATTAATCAAACATATTTCTAGTCAATGGTTGCTTAAGTCCTTAGTTGAATCACCTTAAAATTTCAACTTCTTAATTTATTTAATACATAGTACACTTCAACATGCCTTATGCAAACTAACTCATCATTGATTTAGTATAACAACTTGTCCAATCCATTAAGACACTCATAGCCTACCATGGTATTCGCTCCTCTTTACAATTACAGTGGCTACTTGCTAATCATACCATAAAATCTTTATAGATTTTGCCCCTTGTATGTTGTTGTACAGCTAAAAATTAATGTGTCCTATGCCTAATTTAAACTATATGATTTTTATCCAGTCTTGTTACACCTATTCCACTAAAAATTTTATTGAGGAGTTTTATCAAACAGGTAGTGTGCGCATGCAGTAAGGATTACCAAAATTGACACATACAATGGCAGAGTTCAAAATCCACTATTCTATGTTAAATAAAAGGAACAATGCAATATTAATCCATATTTATTCTGCAATGAAGGATGGAGTTGAATCCAATAATCAAAGCAAATTAATAAACTATTATACAAATAGGTAAAGTCACTTACTTCAAAGGTAGCCGTGACAAAGTGCGAAGTAATCTTCAGAAAAATGAGATTGTTGCTATCGCTGAGGTTGTACAAGGGAAAAACAATAATCCCTAAACATGAAACTTGTGAGAAAAATGTGTACATGAAGTTAAAACATATAAAATCAAATTCGAAAGTGATTTACGTACCTTATATGACACAGAAGGAAGTTTGAGTTGTAAAAACAAACTTCTATACCTTGCCCGAGAGAGAGAAGAAACAAAAATTGATGTACTCTATATATTGAACAAATGAAAAGTGATTGTTCATAAGCGGTAAAATGAAGTTATAAACACTCTTCTACAATGGTTGTAAGTAACAACTGATATAAAAAATATTTAACAGCGATTGTCAATTACAACCGATGTAGTAAACACATTTAACATCAGTTTTGACATCAGTTTCAAAATTGATGTAGAAAAGTTTGTTAAAATTTCAAAAATGTCACGGCTTTTGTTTTTGTATTGGTTTTTTGTTAACCGATGTAGATTTCTTTTGTAGAAAACCATTTCTGTACCTGTGTAAGCACAGACTTGTATTTCCATAGATGTTTGAATGAACATCTTTCTATACCACAAAATAGTTCTCCCTCGATTCTTGCTATAGTGCAGCAACTCTAATAATACTAATAAAATGATATTTTTTCAAATAAATTTTTAATTTAAATATTTTTCAAATCATGTATACATTCATAAAAATCTGTTCATTAACATGGCATCAACTTTCATGTAGAAAGAGAAAGAATTTTGAAAAAAAATTGAAGAAAGAGAAAAGGCCGTAAATTGAGAGTAAGACAAATGAAATACGTGAAATTTGAATAAAGCAATAGGATAAATTAAAAAATGTCAAATTAATAAATTGATCTTTAGTTTGAATTAAAAAATCGATTGTAATGCTGAAAGATTAGTGATAATTATTGATTTAATGCATAAATAGATAATCACGCATGAATTTTAACAAAAGCAGAGGTAATTTATTTATTAAGTAATTTCTACAATGTCCTCTCAAGTTAAACATAATAAAAAAAATTGTACTATATTTGCACTCCATGGAAAAATAAAATAAGAAACACAAACAAACCGTGAAGAGAAACTTCTACAACAGAACACACTAAATATTGAATATTACATAAAGTGAACGGGGGTTCACATGCATTACGATACTCTACTTTTTTGGGCATTAAAATGTCGAAGAACAAAGAAACCATAAATCCCTTGTTGTGAACCGAATGTTGAATTTGAAACTTCCACCCGCCCTGAGAACCCTACGGATTTTGTAGAACAACGTCAAGACCAAGGAGTTAATATACTTACATTCATAGCAAGTATATCTTATAAGAACACTTAATTAGTGTAAGAAATGAAAACATTCAATGACATATGTTAAGATTAAATTTAACCATTCAAATTATGCAGTTCTTTCGTGTTCTTTTCCTGCATGGCTTATTATATAATCTAAGTATGATTGTTCTTTCAAATATTGGAGTGCTAAGCTACAAATAATGGTGAGTTGAACAAATTTTTTGGACTAAAATCATAATATACTTGTCACCCATTACTTCCTTACTTTATCACCTATGTCCTTGTCATCTCACCTCTGCTAATGCTTGTCTTGTAATAATTATTGCACTAGTAGATTTTGACTTTATAATAATTGTCACAATATTAATTTGCATCTTTTCAATATTTTTTTAGGTAAAAATTCTGATATGTATTCTTTTTTTTTTTTTACTCTCCTAACTAAAGTTTGGGTGATAATCAAGATGCTGAACTTAAGTTTGATACCACAGAGGACATTCCTATGCCACAATCATTTCAGGTAATTTCTTAAGAGTTGCATACAGTTTATCAAGTTCAATTTTTTTATTCGTTATGTATTATAGATAATCATAGTATTTTAACAATATATTTTGGTTTCTTATAAATGAATGGGTGCCAAATGGTGAAGAATTAAAGCCTAGGGTAGGACAGCAATTCGATCCATTAGAAGACGGTGAGAAGTCTTATAAAAGATATGCACACAGTGTCGGATTTAGTGTTCGTTGCTCATCAGAAAGTAAAAACAAAGGTGGATTGAAGCGGTGGACGTATTTTGTTTGCTCAAAAGAAGGTTACAAACTAGATAAAGCAAAAAGTGTGGAACAAGGTGAATCAACAGTTAAGGCTCGAAGAAGTCTTAAAAGAGAAGATGTAATGCGAAGGTTGCTTTTAAACTGTTAGAAGGAGGTAAACATGAACTTGCTTGATTTCATTAAAGTCATACCCATGAACTTGCCTCACCTAGGAAGAGACAGTTTCTTAGATCAGCAAGAAAAGTGAATCCTGTTCATACGAGTTTATTATATGCATATGGTAAGGCAAATGTTGGGCCTTCAAAAACATATTACTTATTGAAAGAACAATTTGGAGGGTATGAAAATGTTGGGTGCACACAAAGGGATCTCCAAAATTTTTTAAGAGATTTAAAGACCTTGACTAAAGATTTTGATGCATATGTATTTGTTGATAATTTTAAGAAAAAGCAAGAGGTGAATCCATCATTCTACTATGCATATGAAGTAGATGTTGAAGGTAGGCTGAAATATGTCTTTTGGGCAGATGGAATTTGTAGTAAAAATTACTCCTTGTTCGGGGATGTAGTTTCATTTGACACCACGTATGGAACAAATAAATATTCGATGATTTTTGTTCCATTTACTGGAGTAAATCACCATCGACAATCTATTACTTTTGGAACTTCCTTTCTAGTAGCTGAGAAAGTTGATTCATTAATTTGGTGTGTTTGAAAGGTTTTTGGATGCAATGGGAGGACATCAACCAAATCTTATAACAGATAAAGATCCTGCCACGAAAATTGCAACAGAGAAGATTTATTATTCTTCTGCTCATAGATTTTGCATGTGGCACATCATGAAAAAAGTTTTTGAAAAAGTAAGAGTTTGCTCGAATGCTAATGATGAGTTCAATAATAATTTACCCCTAATGAATTTGCAGCAGCATGGAAATCTATAATGATTAAATTTGAGTTGCAAAAGAATGATTGGCTCTCGCATATGTATGACATTCGAAATATGTGGATCCCAGATTACTTTAAACGCATATTTTTGTGTGGGATGTTGAGAACAACCACAAGATCAAAAAGTGAAAATTCTTTCTATTGGAACTTCTTGAATTCTAATATTGGCTTGGTTGAATATTGGATGAGGTTTGAGTCTGCAATAGAAGCACAGAGGCATAAGGAGTTACTTGCTGATAATGATTCATTCCATTCATTACCAGTATTGAAGTTGGATCGTAGTTTAGAGAAGCATGGAAGAGATGTTTACACTCATGAGAACTTTTAGATATTTCAGAAAGAGTTATAAACTGCTTGTGTGGACTGTGGAGTTGAAAATAAGGAAGAAAAGGATGAAATGGAAATATTACACATAGTTGACAATGGTGAAGCCAATGGTAAAGTACGAGAAGTGGTTTATAGTGATTTTGATCAGAGTGCAAGTTTTTCATGCAAAATGTTCCAATCTCAAGGCATGCCATGTATACTTTGTGTTCTAAAGGAAAAGGGTTTAAATGAAATACCAAGTAATTATGTTGTGAATAGGTGGAGCAAGTTGGCAACTAGCAAACCGATTTTTGATGTTGATGGCAAGGTCTTGGAAGGGTTTTCTGAACTAAAAAATGAGAGTCAACTCATATCAATGCATGGGATCACTTATTTAGGTGTATGCATATGGCTGGACAATGTAAGGAGAAATTACTTATTGTAATAAATGGAGTTGTTAACATTGAAAAGCAATTGTCTAAGTTTAAAGGTGATTCAATGCAAAGCAAGACCAAAGAATTAGAGTCTTTCATTGGATTCAATCTACCTAAAGAAGTAGAAATTCATCCTCCGCAGTTTTTAAACACAAAAGGAAGTGGTGAACGAATTAAAGGAGGAAAAGAGAAAGCCATTGAACAACAACAAAAAAGAACTAGACTTTGTAAAGCATGTGGCCAGTATGAATATCATAACAGCCGTAATTGTCCTGAAAAATCATCTTTAATTTTAGTAAGAAATCTCCTTCTCATGTAAAGGCCCAAGTGCAAGTGCAAGTGCAAGATTTAGAAAGCAAGTGCAGAACTCAGAAGGGTGATGCTGAAGTGATTTCAATCAAGCATGGCAATAAGGTTGGCAATATGGTGATGGCAGACTTGCCCAAACTCTAACTCGTGCCTAATGTTGGTTTATGGTGATGGTAGGTAAGGTTGGAGATTCAGTTATGGCAAAGTGTGGTGACCATGAAAATTTGGTGAAGGAAAGTGGTTGTGGAGCGCACGGGAATGTCAAAAGAGATAGTAACGGAGAGCATGAAACAAAACAATGAAGAACATGGGAAGAACAACGCACTGCATATGTTTGCAGAAAACGGAAGGTGAAACATAGTGGGTGATAGCTGCGGGAAAGAGAATAGGATGTCACGTGAGCTTTTAGTTCTAAGAATTAATCTGAATGGTTAAATTTAATCTAACAGATATCATTGAGTGTTCTCATTTCTCACAATAATTAAGTATTTCATACGAAATACTCCCTATATATACATGGTGAGAGAGCAGTTGTATATTCGTCATTGAAGAAGATCAATAACGTATAACTCAATTTTAATTTGTGTTGATAAATACAAACTATATATGATAAAAGATCCATTATCTCATATATGCTTTTAGAAGGAAAGAGTAAGAGTACCTTTATTTTTGAGAAGGGGTGGCTCCAAGGTATTTTGAATTCTATTTAGACCTCTTTTGGATGGCAAATAGTGCGATACCTGTAGTTTGGACCAACCTTCTCTCTAATTGATACCATTTGAACGTGCTGGATGACCCAGTACATGGGTCCATCATTCGGATCAATGCTTTTGTTGAATTCATTTGACATATCAGTTAAATACATATTTTCAAGGTTTTGAAGCAAGTGGAAGCCAGGGGGCAACTCCTTCAGTTGGGGCAAGCCCATCATATTAACTCTTTCAAGAGCTGGCAAAGTTCCATTGTCTAGAACAATGAAACTCAGTTTACTCAGATTCATAAGAAAAAGTCTCTTCAATTTCTGAAATCCCACTTCAAAATGCAACTTTTCACCAACATATGCTTCGCCTGAAATCGAGAGACGCATCAAATTCGGCAGATCTTTAAGTGACTTCAGTGGATCATCCTTCAACTTGGAAAAGCGAATGGACAACCTAACAAGATACTCAAGTCTTGGAATGCAATTAGGAAACTTCTCTAAGCGACCAAACAAGTGAAGTCGTCGGAGTTGAGGGAGAGATGAGATAAATTGCAAATCAATGGTCTCATCTTCAGTTATTGAACAAATATAAAGAGTTTCAAGGCAATTCATTTCTTGGATTGAGTCACACAAAATGTTCCCATATTCCATCTTCACATTCTTTAAGCCCAATTTCCTTAACTGCCTCAACTTTCTTAGCTCTGTTATTAGGTTGAATCCACCATGGTCTGCCTCTACATGATAAAGCTTTTGAAGAAATGTCAAGTTTCCAATATTTTCCTTCAGCCTCACTCCAGTTTCACCATTAATACTATAACTGGTATCTCTGTGGTAAACTAAAAGATGGCGTAACTTTGTAAGCTTGTTTATCTCACTTGGCAAGTCACGCACTAGTGTTTCCTTTAGATCCAAGGTTTCTAGGTTGTGCAGTTTACCAATAGATTTTGGAATGTCCTTAACATTAGTTTTCCTTAAGCTCAAGTACCTCAAGTGAAAAATACTCCCCAAGTCATAGGGAACATAATTCAATGAAGTGCCTTCAAAATCCAATACTTTGACAAGCTTAGATTTTGAAAAGAAACTCTTCATAAAGTGATCTGGCAGTTCACTTGCTTCAAACATGAACATGGACCGGATGGAAGTATGTTGTGTAATGCTTCTTAAGGCATCATTGGAAGTAGTTGCAACGGCCAAGCGTCGAGCTGTTGCATCAAAGCTTTGTTGATCACCTTCATAAACAACACGGCAAAAACTTAAGTCCTTCATTTTTCTAATGATAATTTCACGTAGCAAATCATGGATTCTACAGCTTAGAGCTTTCCCATCATAGTCAACTTTTGAGACTTGGACCAAGCTTCTGTGGATCAACTCTAACAAGTACTCTCGTGCAACTTCCTCCAAAGGTTTTACCTCTTGGTTTATAACAAACCCTTCAGCTATCCATTGCCTAACTAACCTCGTGCACCTAATGGAATAGTCCTCTGGATATATCCCAAAATACAAGATACATGATTTCAAATAGTAAGGCAAGTCATCATAACTGAGGCACAAAATTCTAGTCAAACTAGTTAAATGTGGATTTCTCTCAAGTTCAACACTAAGGTTTTGGCAGATTTTGCTCCATTCAAATACAGTTTTGTCTTTGGTTGACATAAGACCTCCAATGGCTACAATTGCAAGTGGTAGCCCCTCACATTTTTTAACAATTTCATTAGACATATCTTTGAGCTCCAAAGGACAATTTCCACTAAAATCAGTTTGAAATGCCTTCTTGCAAAATAGTTCCCATGCTTTGTTTGGAGACAAGGGTTGCAACTTATGCACTTGAACATGGGAATCTTTCTTGCAGTAGTTGGCAACATCCAAGTTTCTAGTTGTGATCACTATCCTACTGCCCTTGTTGTTATTGAGTGTGGCAAGTTGGATCTCATCCCAAAAATCTAATTTCCACACATCATCAAAGAAGATTACATACCTCTTGTTTTGCAAGTAATGCCTTGCTGCAGTAATGAGTGACATCTTGTCCATCGTCTTTATATCTTGAGGAAGAAGCTCCTTAGTCTCTTCACAGAACTTGTTCAACAAGCTTTTCAACAAGGATTCTATGGCATATGATTGAGAAACAATGATGAAAGCACAACAATCGAAGTGTCCTTTCACTTGCTGGCTGTCAAAAACTTTCTTAGCAAGAGTGGTCTTTCCAAGTCCTCCCATACCTACCACTGAAATTACAGTGCGAGCTGTTGCTCCATTCATTAACCAACCAACCAATTGTTCAGTTGGTTTCTCGAATCCCACAACTTCAGATTCTTCTATGAAAAGAGAAACTAATCGAGGATCATGCCATTTTCCACTTTGGTTCCTTCCAGCGCTGCTAGATCCATCTTCAGACTGAAAGTTATAGCTTTTACTTCCTTCTTTGATATTATGAACTGATGATTTAATGTCTTGAATCTCATATGCTAGTTGACGAAGAGGCATTAGAGTTTTCACAGAGTGAAAAATCTTTTGGAGCAAAGCTATGCATCGATGAGGATGATTGGTTTCATGTGCAACATAAATGTTGTACTCAGCAATGACGTCTTCTATGCGGAAAGATAATTCTCTCAACTTTTTCACCCAAATTTTGATTCCATTCTCCAAATTTTCCTCATCAGAAGCCCTTCTATCTGCATCTTTAAGGAAGTTTTGAATGATTTGTAGTTCATTTTTTATCTCTACAAATTCTTTATGCACTCCTCCAATTAGAGTTGCCTCTTCATGCAAGAGTTGGACCACTTGCTCCAAAGCAAACGAAACCACAATTTCTGCCATTTTCTTTGTATCCCTATTACATTTCACCTCATCTTGCTAGCTTGCATCTGTGATGTACATCCAACAGTGAAGTGTTATAAAATTAAAAGGTATAAAAGTAGAAATAATTCAATAAACTGAAAGAAAGGTTATGGTAAAAAATTTACCTAATACTTAATACTTCTGTTCATCATATGTTTTATTAAAACAAAAATTCTTGTATAATCATCACTATCAGAATTGGCAATTTCAACATTGAGCTTGTTTTACCAGCATGGTCTTACTAGAGAGATCACAGACTTACACGTGTGTAAATGATTAGGTTGTTACATTTTTGTGAGGATTAATGAATCTTCAATTGTACATCACATTGGACTGTATATATCAGACCATAACCTTATACATTTTGTAGCATAGTTCATGTGCTCCGTATATAACTTCCATTTTGGAATTGAATGCCGGAGCTTGTATTAATATTTTCGTATTGTCATGTTATAATGATAATAAGAGCTTTACTATTTTATAAGATACATTTTTCTTATCTTTTACTCTATAATACGATAATCTTGTGTAAAGTTCGAACATCATGACAACATAATCCCATTTCCAAATTGCATTTATATATCGCTTTAACCGAATTTCCAAAATGACCTCCCGGTTTAGAAGCATATGAAATGTTTTACTTTGCAAAGATGCAGAACATACTATCAGAAGATAAGCATTTATATATACAATCAGAGCACCCAATGTTTTATCAAAACATGCATATTTTTATAAATGCAGAACATAGAATCATTTATACATTACTCCTGAAAATTCCAGCTCCAAAATTGCTCCTATCAGAAGTTGTAACTTAGGAACTACAGGCAGCATTGATTAAAGGTCATATGTAACACTAGCAATAAACTAAAAGTATTAAATTCAAACTTTTAATCTTATGGATGTCAACAAACAGACACTTCTTCCATGGCGAAATACAGAAATAGCAGCACAGAACTACAAAAATGAACAGCTCAAAAGGACAGTATGTAATTGTACCTCAACGATACTGTGCATGGAACTCAATTCCTCAAATTCAACTATACCAAAACAGAACCCATGCTGCAAGAAACCCTGAATTACAAAAAAGGCTATTAAGCTAAAACCAAATCGAAAAACATGATTGATTGGAGATAAGACACGATTTAAACCATATGAAATCACTGCTCACAGCAACGAGCTATGGAGAAAAAGCTATTCATAACTTATGGAGAAGCTTGATCTCTAAACAAAAATAATTATCGAAATTAAAAATAAGAAATAGCATAATTTCTACCTTTATTAAAAAATAAGAAAAAAACAAGTGAAGAAAATTAACCTTTGTGTGTGCTTGCTCTGGTCTGCATAGAAAAGGAGCATCAATGCGTTTGTCATGATTTGAATTTTCAAAATAGGTGGCCATTTGCACTTCGTTGACTTCTTAGTTCATATCTTTTTAAGTTTACTCAATCATAGCAGGGATGATCAGTTATGTTAGATTATGTGAACTCACTTTGGTATCTTTTATTTTCTAAAGTTTTATTTTTTTAAAAACAGTTATGTATTAATAACGATCCTTCAAAATTTAATAAATAATGTTTTATAACATAATACTATATTTATATTGTTATTATTTATTTTAAAATATTAATTTTATTTTTATATTTTATTATTTTATAACATAATTTATACGCTGAAAATGATGTAAAGTTGATTCAGTTGATAGGAATTTTTAACCTAATAGTTTGATTGATTAATTTTGTATTTTATAAAAAATTTATTACGTGATGTAAGTGTTTAAAGTTATATCTACTGTCAATAAATCTTGACTAATATTTTTAGCTTAATTATAATTTTAATTTCTTTAAAATTTGTTTTGTCTGGTGCTATTTTGATTCTTTTAATTGAACACTTGTTCAAATTTTGGTCCCTCAACTTGTAATTGTATGATTTTGATCCTTTTAATTAATATTATTTTTTTACTTTTATATCTCAACTTTTAATTGTAAAATTTTAATTTTATATTTATTTATTTATTTGCATTATTTAACTTATCATTCAAATTTTAACAGGGTAAGGAGTGTCTATGTTCATTATTGTATTGTTAATTATATTGATAATTTTATATGTTTATGTTCAAAGAAGAAAAAGTTTTTGGAGAAATTTATCAAGGAGACTAATAATATGTTTGGATGGATTGAATGTGAAAGAAAAGAAATTGAGATGGGCGATTTTGTGAAAAAAACAAATTCCTTGTTTGGATGCTTTGTGTTGAAAAGTGGGTCCAAAATGTTTTTTCTCCACCCTTTAGTCGTGATTTAAACAATGGAATGTGGTTATTTTTTTTAGTTTAAGAGTTAAATAATTTTTAAATAATAAAAATATAAAAATAATTTTAAAAAGTAAAGCTACTTAAAAAAATTATATCAAAAGTTCTAATTTTTATTAAATTCAATTTAATATTATTATTATAAAAACATTTTTTATATAACATATTTATTTCTTTTCATTCTCTTTTCTATTCATAAAAGCAAGTAGAAAGAATTTTTTACAATTCTTTCTCTTCTGTTTCTACCCATATAATCAGCACCTCTTTTCCAAACTTATTTTATTTTATTTCTCACTCTCTTATTTCTTTCCTTTCTATTTCACCTCTTATCCAAAATATCAACCTTACAACGATGTAGATTAAAAGATGCAGCACATTTGATTACGAAATAAGAGAGAAAAATATAGTGACCTTATATTGCGGCAAATTTATTATAATATTGTAAATTAAAAAATAATTTATTATTTTATAGCAAATCTGAAACAATTTCTCAATCTGGGGTTTTTTTGTCACGTGAATCAATTTTTTGCCATAACGGCTGGCGAAAGTAATTAATTTTTGAATTTTTTATATGAAATATGACTTCTTAAAGCAGTTAGTTTAAAACCGCTCTCATAACTCTATTTTAGAGAGTGGTTTCTTATGAACCGCTTTCATAACTCTATTTTAGAGAACGGTTCCTTATGAACCGCTCTGAAATTTCAATATTAGAGAGCGGTTCCATTTGAACCGCTCTCAAAAGTCATGTAAGTGAGCGGTTCCATATGAATCGCTCTCAGAAGTACATATTAGAGAGCGGTCCTGCCGGAACCGCTTTCTTAGATTTAAAATGGACGGCTGGGGAGATTTTGATACACGTGGCAACATCTGAGATGATTCGCGCTGCTACTGGCGAAAGTTTATTTCGCCCTGCAGTTAGCGAAACCGTTCAGGCATTGTAATTATATAAAACTAAATATAGTTTACTTGAGTTAAATAAAATAATTATATAAAACTAAATATAATAATTTATACTTAGTTTGATTGTAATAAATAATTTTTACACCTATAATGAAGTAAAATTTTAAAATTGTAAAATTTTAAATGCAGTAATCATAATTTATATGAAATGTATGTATAAAATTTGTATGTAAATAATAAAAAATTTTACTTTTAAAAATGTAATATTATTTATATGATTATAAACTAAATGTAATATATGTAAATTTAAATTATAAAAATAAAAAAATAAAAATATAATTAAATTTTATGCTAGTAATTAGAGTTTTGTATTTATATAAAATTTATGTAGATTTAAATTAGAAATATAAAAAAATAAAAATGTAATTTAATTTTATGCAGTAAGTAGAGTTTTGTATTTAAATAAAATTTGTATGTAAATAATAATATTTTTTACTTTAAAAAACGTAATAGTATTATATAATTATAAATTAAATGTAATTTATGTAGATTTAAATTAGAAATATGAAAAAATTAAAATGTAATTTAATTTTATGCTAGTAATTAGAGTTTTGTATTTATATAAAATTTGTATGTAAAATTTATGTAGATTTGTATTTAGAATAATTAAAAATTTATATATCTTTAGTTATAATATGTATAGAATATAGGTTAGTATATTTAAAAAGAATTTATTTATTTAATTTTGTTTATATACACCTAATTTTTCAATTTATAATATATTGTAATGAATATAATATGATGTCATTACAATGTGATAATGATTTGTTAGAAAATTTGTTTGACCTTTATAAAATATGTATTATTAATATGTTAGTAAAATATAAATTATTATTATTATTGAATGAAATTTTTTTACTAATATTTTTTGTTGTTGTATAGATGGCATCATCTTCACAACAAAGTAGGGTTATTAATCCCGAGCCAGAAGATCCATCAAAATTAACATGACTAACATGACTTTTGAGAGCGGTTCAAATGGAACCGCTCTCTAAAATAGGGTTATGAGAGCGGTTCATAAGGAACCGCTCTCTAAAATAGAGTTATGAGAGCGGTTTTAAACTAACCGCTCTAAGAAGTCATATTTCGTATTTTTTGTGGTGAAACAGATATTAAAAAATTAAAAAATTAATTACTTTCGCTAGCCGTATGGCGAAAAATTGATCCACGTGGCAAAAAAATCTCAGATTGAGAAATTGTTTCAGATTTGTTATAAAATAATAAATTGTTTTTTAATTTTCAATATTATAATAAATTTGCCTATATCTGCACATTATCATGAGACAGTATTTCTACTCAAATCAGTCAAACGAACAAAGACTCGTTGGCATACTTAACATCTACTTCATCACTTTTTTGAATGACAAGTTATCCTTATGACTATGAATACGAATATTATGCACCAAAATAACCAAAAATTAAGAAAATTAAATAATTTAAAATATAACTTATTTTAAAATAATTTTTTATCATATAATATAAAAAAATTAACTAAATATCAACAACTAATATATATTAATAATCATAAATTTAAGACGTAAAACACTTAAAAATAATTTCAAATTCAAAAATATAAAAAAAAAATTCTTTTATTGCGTTAACTTTTATTATTTTGCAAAATGTCTTAGGAAAGAGGATCAAGTAGGGAGGGCACTCCTCCCTCACAAATTGAAGGACTTAACAAAGATTTAAAAAAAATGTTTCAATGGAAAAATGAAGCAGTAAGGAATATTTAAGAGACGTTGGCAAATAATGCAAAAAGGCAGCAACATGATCATTCTCCATATGCCCATGGAGATTTTAATAGTTCTTCAAGAGAAAGAAGAAGAGATAGGAGGAATGATGAAGAAAGGATGTGCGATAAAAGGAGAGATAATAGAGGGAGGATGAATGAAAAGAGAAGGAGAGAAGAAGGTGTAAAGGTGAGATAAAATGAAAGAATTAATGGAGTTAAAATAAAGATTCATAGTTTTCATAGAAGGAATGATGTTGTACATATACTTAGAGTGAGAATTAAAGATAGAGCAAATATTCTCATGTCATGATTATAGTGAAAAGAAAAAAAGAACGTAAAAGTAGCTTCCCTAGAGTTTCATGACTACTCATTAGTGTGCTAAGATCAAATTCCAATGGAGTGAATGAGATATGATGAGGAGCCTGTAGTCACATCAATTAAAATGAAGAATCTAATGTGCAAGAGATTTGTTCTTACATACTACAATAGGGAGCTCCATACAAAGTTTCAAAGTTTGAGGCAAGGTGGAAAAAGTTTTAACGACTACTACAAAGAAATGGAAGTTGTCATGATAAGAGCTAATGTTTTGAAGAAAGAGAAGCAACAATGACCCTTTTCTTGAATGGGTTGAATCATGAGACCATGACATCTATGACATAGTGAAACTTTATCCCTATGTAGAATTTGAATATTTAGTTTATCAAGCAATTAAAATAGAAGCACAACTCAAAAGAAATGGGATTTTGAAAAAGAATGTCTCTTTTTATAACTCAAAAGGATGGAAAGAACGAGTGAAAAAGGAGAGAACATCAACTAAAGACACAACTTTCCAAAGTGATAAACCTTCACCTAAAATTTCTTTTAAACATAGGAAAATCAAATGCTTTAAATACCTTTAAAAGGGCCATATGTCCTCTTGGGAAGACCTTAGCAGTTTGACAAAAAAGTTATTCATGATGGTCATTCTAACAAGTTCACATTTGTACATAAAGGGTGCACAATCACTTTAGTCTCCATGACATCTAGTCAAGTGTGTGAGGATCAAATAGTCTTGAGGTTGAGAAGAGAGCAAGAGAGAAAAGAAAAAAAAATGAAAACAAAAAGAGTGAGTTTGAAGGCAAGCTTAAAAAAAGGGAAAAAAAAATGAAGATACTTACAAGTAAAAAAGAAAAGAGTGAAAAGAAAAGTGAAGAGAAAAATCAATGTGAAATGAGAGAAAATTTGTTTGTGAGAGAAAAATAAGTGAGGAAAGCTTTGTTGGCCTATCAGCCTATGTATCTACTTTTGTGTAAAGAAAGTTCTTATCATTAATTTATTGATTCATTTGCTAACAATATTTTGTCTAGTGATGTTTCCTCTCTTTTGCAGGAATTTGAAAATATCTTTCCTAAAGAATTGTATCATGGCCTGCCTCCAATTAGAGGGATATAACATCAAATTGACTTGATTTCAGGAGCAACATTACCTAATTGAGCTACATACAAAAGTAATCCTCAAGAAACTCTCAAGAGATTTTAAAAAAAAAAGTATAAGGATTGTTAGAGAAAGGATAGGTGAAGGAAAGCCTAACCCCTTGTGTTGTACCAATCATCTTAGTGTTCAAGAAAGATGGAAGTTGGAGGATGTGCACTGATTGTCGGGTCATCAACAACATCATTGTAAAGTATAAACACTCTATACCCATTTGGATTATTTATTCGATGAATTGTTTGGTGCTTGTTATTTTTCTAAGATTAATCTTAAGAGTGGATATCACTAAATAAAAATTAGGGAGGGGAATATATGTTTGCCTTATATTGAATTTCATATAACAGGACATTTCATTCAACTATCATGCATTCACCATTTGAGGCTATTTATGGATTTAATCCCCTCATTTCGCTTGATTTGTTGCCACTGCCTATTGATGGCAATGCCAAAACTAAATTTGTTAGAAAGTTGCACAAAAAGGTGAAGGCTCAAATTGGAAAAAAAAAAAAAAAAAAAGTGAAGCAACAAGCATAATATGCTAACAAGAGTGGATGGACCATTTCAAGTCTTAGAGAGGATTGAAGATAATGCATACAAAGTGGACTTACTAAGTAAATATGGTGTTAATGCTACTTTTAATGTATCTGATTTATTTCTCTTTGATGTAAGTGATGAAAAATCAAATTTGAGAATAAATTCTCTTGAAGAACGAGGGATTGATAGGAATCAAAGAAAGCCCATTGAAGACAAATGTTTGAAGGCATTGGAAGGTTTTAAGGACCAATGATAAGGGTAAAGAAAAAGAGAATAAAAGGAGACCTAAAGAAGATGATTGTTGTCCTATTTGAAAGTAGATCCAATTTAGAGTTAGAAAAATCTAAAATGGTCAATTTCATATCCTTAGAGAACTTAAACTCCAATGGATCCTATTAGGATTTAATTACTATGTTTAGTTTAGTTATTTTAATGTTAGACATAACTTACTTTGAGCTTTTATTTAGGATAAAACTTGTTTTATTTAATTCATTTGAAGTCAGGTTTGTTAGAACAAGAAATCCATTAGAGTTTGTGTTAGTGTTGGTTTATGAGTGCTAGACATATATAAGTTCTTGTAAATATACTTTTAATTAGTTTTTAATATAATTTGAAATTAAACACTATTGTGAGACCGTGTGACTTTAGGTTCTTGAGTGAACCAATTTTTCTTGATCTTATCAAGAGTCCAAAGCTCTTATGGTGATCGTTTCTTTGGCTTATTAATCTTGTGATTGTAGTTTCATCCCCAATCTCTAGTCTAATTCTTTATCTATTTTTGCTTTTATTGTTTTGCTTCTTGTTTCAATTATTATTTTTACCCTAATAATTCTATTTTTGGTCGTATACAATCTAATTTAAGATTGTTTAATTTGACAATACGGATCATGATTGTCATCATAAAATTGTACCAGATGGATAAACTAATGATTGTAAATTATTTGTCATTGATATTGATGTGAATTAATTTTACAAGAAAAGTGGTTGAAAACGCTTAGTACAAAAGTGAGGCAAATATTGTTGGTGTGACCATAAGAGATAGTTAAGTACCCAAGTACTATAAAAGATTAAGTCTAGCTAACTTGTGTGGTCAGCATTGAGAATTATGCTAACCTATCCTGACAAACACTTGAGCATTCCATGATTGGTGTGAGCGTGTAATGCCAGAAGTGACCATAAAGGAAATTGTGCACTAAAATTTATGTTCCCAGTAAGGGAGGATGTAACTATGACATCGTTCGGATTGCGAGTACATAACTCTCAATCTTCACCCCAAAATTAAAAAAATTAGATAATTAATTACTCCATAGAGAAAACACAAATAAAAGACATTGCAATGCTTGATTGACTATTTGATTAATTAATTATGTCTATTTATTTATTCATTAATTAATTGGTATTGCCTTGTGATATAATTTATGAATGTATATACTCATCCTTTCTTTGTTTTATGTCCTTTAACAATGTTATGAATGTAGAATAACTTTCATCCAAGTAGACCAGAGGGGTAAGGGATGAGTTGTTGCAGCTATATGTTATCTGTTATATAAATTATGTGTTTAAGAGTTATTACATAGACCTCTTGTATCTATTATGATATATTAAATATGTTGAGAAAAAATAGAACACTTTGTAACTTATTTAGCACTCTATATTATGACACTGCATAACATTAATGCAATTAATTAATTCTAATATACCTTATAAAAGAAAATTTTAGACTTGTAAATTTACTTCAGACAAAAATAAAAATGAAGATTGTAACACCTTAAATTTAATTTTTAAAATAAATAAATTTCATAAAATGGGAATAATAAAAATATTCATTCAAAAGATTTTCCAAGGCATAATTCAGCAAAGTATTTTAAAAATAAGAATGGATTACAATTTAAGTCAAATAATCACTACAGGACTTAATTAATACATTTTAGTTACAAAACAAAATAAATATGATAAGTCCTATAGCAGTGTCATCCATCCCTTCACTGAGCCCAGTATTGATCGTCTTAGTCATCTAAAAAATAAATGTAAGGGTGAGTACTCTACACTATCACACACATAAACAAGCATAGAGTCTCACCTTGCTCATTCCACATATAAACAATTTCTAACATGTTTTAAATCATGCATCAACAAGTACAAAGCATTGGTTCTATTATTTCATTCTCATTCACACACAGGTGCACTCGTTGCACCATTAAACAGCCCATACATACACATGTGTTCACTACACATTAGCCATGCTCACTATGATCACAATTTTTCTGCCATAGATGGTTGTCGGATAGCCCCCGCTTCACAGATACAACATGTGCGGTCATGAACCCCTTGACAAATGTAACACCTTAAATTTAATTTCCATAAATAAGAAATTTCACAAATTTTTGAGATAATAAAATTTTCATTTTTAATTCAAGTTTCATTAACTATTTCAAATAAAGGAAGGGGTTACAATTTATATCATACAATTGCTATAAGACTTATTTAAATACATCAGTTTTCCAAAATAATATCCTAAGTCCTATAGGAGTTCCATCCACCCCTTCACTGAGTCTGGTGCTAATCGTCTTGATCACCTGAAAAATGAATGTAAGGATGAGTATTCTACGCTACCAAAACACAATCAAACTTAGAGTCTCACCTCCAACACATTTCCAATATCTTAAACAAACACAATTACAGACAGCATTTCACATTCATAAGTACAAAACACAAATACATGCATGCGCACACCAGCCACACTCACTATAGCACTGTGATCACATATTTATACCATGAATGGTCGCCGGTTACCCCCGCCTCACGGATACCACGTGGGCAGTCACGGGTCGCTTAGTAAAGGTAATGGTCAGAGGTCTAGTCAGGAAGAGACATCGGTGTCACCACCACTCCCTCTTTCCCAAGGTATTTCTACCGTCCTCATCTCCCACACTCCAGTGTATCACTGAACCATTCACAGCACATTACGACGGCGCTAACACGCCCATTCACGCATGCAATAATCATGCTTAAACACGGCACACAACCCACATTGCATTCAAATACACGGCACTAGGCCTACATTCATTTCACATTACACGGCATATAGCCAATATTCATCTATATTACACGGCCCTCGGGCCCACATTTGTTCACACACCGCAATACATAGCAAAATTCCATCAACCACATATCCTCTCATCCATACACATAATATTCATATATCACGGCATATGGTCCATATCATATTTCATAGTAATTTCCTATTCTCTAGTCAGCCACATCACAATATTCAACTAAATAACAGTAAATCGCATACAAAGAGTAGGGTAGAGTCCTCTCTTACCTCGGATTGAAGACCCACATCCGAACTCAACTACGGAAATGCCCCCCACATGACTTTTAGCCTAAATACATGGAAGAATTCCCTGAGAACCCCGAAAATCACCAAGAACAGAGAAAGGGAAGGAAAACGAAAACCCTAACCATTTAAAACTCATCTCCAAGCGTTCCCCACATAAATTCGAGCTCCAATCTCACTCCCGAACGGCTTTGGAGGCAATTAATCGGTGGAAAGGGCTTTGGGCATGAGAGGATCGAAGGGAGAGGGAGAAATAACTCTCCCTGAACCCTAACTCCCTTTAAATCCTTTGCTGGTCACGACACTCTCGCTCCAGCGAGATATAGACGTCGCTGCAGCGACACACCCTCTCGCTACAGTGAAAAAACTAGAGAAAACTGCACTCTGATTTCTGCAGAATCTCGATACAGCGAGACCTTCTCGCTATAGCGAGACTGCACCCAGAAATGTACCTCAAATTGTCACTTTCTCGCTACAGCGAGAAGGTGACAGTTTTAGTCCTTCCTTCCAGAGCCCTCTCGCTACAGTGAGAATCCTCTCGCTGCAGCGAGAGCAGCCCAGTATCTCGCCCTATACGTAGGCACTTAGTCTAACCAGTCATGCATACACACATATACACACATCCATGTATTTAATACACATAAAACATCATTATCAATAAAATCAACACACACACACACACACACATATATATATATATATATGCATTTAGATTTATATAAATAACAATAATTAATATTACAAAATTCGGGGCGTTACAACAAAGGTATTAGTTAGGGGCCTGTAGTGCACCCATGCTTACTGTCGGTGTCACCACCACTTTCTCTTTCCTAAAGTATTTCTACCGCCCCATATTTCACACCCCAGTGTATTGTTGAACCATGCATAACTTTTCTCATATTCAAACACAACCACAATCGTATCTAACATGCCATTCACACACATTCCCAACCACTCAAATTATTCACTTTCACACGGCATGTATGCCCACATTCAATTGTATTACATTTGAAACACACAACACTTCCAACATGATTTTGAGTACATTCAAACCATTTCCAACACACACACTATTCAACACCAACCACATTATAGCCAACCACACAATTTTCATCACATTTCCTCACAAATCATGTTCAACGCGAAATATGCATCAACACACACATATCCCTACATTTCATCCTAACCACATTGCAATACATAGTCAAATAAACGAGTACATTGCAGTATTTCACCCTAAATACATGGAAGAATTCCATGAGAAACCGAGAAAACAAAGAAAGGGACAAAGGAATGAAACCTTAGCCCATAAAACTCACCTTCAAATGCTCCAAACACAATCTTCACCTTCAATCTAACTCCCAAATGGCTTTAGAGGCAATTTATACGGTAAGAATGGGTTTTACGTCGAGAGAATCAAAGGAGTTTCGAAGAAAGGAATAAGAAATAAATTTCCCAAACCCTAAACCCTTCAAATACCCCTCTGATTGTGACGCTCTCGCTATAGCGAGATATTCTCATCTCGCTATCTCGCTGCAGCGATGTAACATCTTTCTTTTCTTTAAATAATTTACATCAAATAATTTATGGTTTAAATACCTTTTAACTACTTCCAAATAGGGCTAATTTCAAAAACCTACTTCATAATTTTATTTTATTTTAATGCCTAACTAATTTTTATTCAATTTTATACCTGACGTTAACTTTCTGTCAGTTAAATAGTGACGTGGCTAACAGTTTGCATCACCGTCGATCTCTCTCATCCACCTCACCATTAAACCACCATGTCAGGATCCTATATCAGTATTTTTTAATTTTAACCTAAAAGTTGCGTTTTGGGTGATGTGAGGGAAAGAGGGCCAAATCTAAAACTTTAATTGAAGAAGAAGGATAGAATGAAGACGCTGAAGAGGGAAAAAGGGACAAATCTAAAATTCTAATTGAAGAAGAAGCACAGAACAAAGACTTTGAAAAGGGAAAGAGGGTCAAATCTAAAACCCTAATTGAAGAATAAGCAATGAACAAAGATGTTGAAGACGAACTCGAAAGGAAAAAGAAGAAGCAGAGAAGGAAAAAGAATGTTAGGATTCTCTATCGTGTGTTGTCGTTATCCATATGGGGTTCCATTTCGATTCTTCGTCTTAAGGAAATAAGTAGTGTGGATGGTTCATCGTGCTCATCTTCTGCACAAGCTGTGACTTGCAAATGTAAGAAGCCCACTATAATTTTGACCTCATAGAGTAAGGATAATCCTGGTATAAGGTTTTGGAGATGCTCTAGTTGGAATGTAAGTTCAATTGGTTGTATTTGTTATGAATTTGTGATTGTGTTTATAAATTTGTTTATATTTGGTTTGAAGGAACCTAATTCTTGCAATTATTTTTGTTAGGTTAAAGAGCTTGTAGATGGGGACAATGGTTTGTTATGTTGAAAGAAATCCATATAATTCAAAAGTTGAAGGCAAAGATCAATGATTTAATGGAGGTTAAAAAAGCAACTGGGGAGAAAATGGCAAAAACCAAAGAAGAGATGGTGAGACTTCAGCAAGAATGTCATTATCTCCATCAATAACTTGCATTAATGAAGCTTAAAATATCCCACAAAAAGACAAAGATTGTTGTTGAGATTGCTATTGAGAGGAATAGGGTGAAGATTTTAGGATATTTAGTGATTGTGCTTTAGTTTTTCATTACCATTGTAGGTATTGTAGTAGCAATGAATATTGTGGTATGAAAGTTTTAAATGTTGACAGTTTGTAATTTAATGAAGTGAAAGTTGTTTTGAATATGGTTGAATGAATTCAATGACATAAGATTTATGCTCATGACTCTGTTCACTGTATTTTTTATTTTGTTCAGCCTATTAAATTTGGTTCAATGACATAAGATTTATGCTGCACATTGTTTAATGTAATCAAAAGGTATAGAAAGTGGTTCATAAAAAGGTACCCATTCACATGAATACTAACTTAAATAAGCTACTACACATTGTTTCTAAGACAATATAACATAAAGTACTATTCCCTCTCCCAAAATGGTTCCCAAAAAAATACAATTTTCATTCAGATCTAGTTGGTTGACTTGGTGCAGTTGATAAAGGTGGTAGAGTTGACCCTTTATTTAGATATGTAGAAATGACTTGATTCATCTAATCAAATAATAGAGGATTAGCCTCTTTAAAAATTTTGGTGCTTCATGGATGTTGGAGGTGGAGATGCTGATGTTGGGGGTGGGGATGTTGATGTTAGGGGTGGTGATGGTGTTGTTAGGGGTAGGGATTAAGCACATCATCAAAACCAGAGATGCACACGGTCAAAGTACATGACCATGTACAGCGAGACCCTCTCGCTGCAGAGAGAATAGCCCAGTATTACACCCTGCACTTAGGCACTTAGCCTATTTTCGGCTTATCCAGTCATGGATACAATATATATCCAAAATACACACACACACACACACACACACACACACACACACACATATATATATATATGTATATATATATATATATATTTATATAAATAATAATAATTAATATTACAAAATTAGGGACGTTACATATAACACTTTCTTAATAATTGCCCCTATGATCCCTTGAAGATTTCATAACATAGATAGCTGCTGATTAGCCACAATATCACATATACACGTGTGCCGCCCTGGCTCCTTTAAGCAAAGGTATAGTCAGGAGTTTCGTTAAGAAATAAGAGTATGGCCTGTGAATGTCTATTTTTTAGCAAATTATTGTGCACTCTTTTATCGTTAACATTCACAATCCTCATTTCTTCAAGATTTTCTAAATCTTCTCCGGAATCTATACCCCAAGTGTATCTCTATACTATCTATACTTATTCCCTTTCTATTTCTCAACATTTCTCATTTTCATATTCTTTTTATCGATCAATATGTTATAATATGTGAGTTATGATTTATATAAATTCATGGATCACAATATATATTATAATACACCCTTTAATATGCTATAATATATATTGTAATCACCCTTTTCAAGTTCATCATAATCATGCATCTCATTCTTTCTCTTTCATATATCACATACTTTCAGAATCAACACTTCAATTATTCATGTGAATTCACTCAATTTGAATACATTCCAGCTATCAATTCATATATATATATATATATATATATATATATATATATATACACATGTGTATATATATATATATATATATGTATATATATATACTTATTGCATCATACTAGTCTACTAAGAAAGTTATCACACAACATCACACCATACAATCAGTACACTATATCAATCTAGCACAGAAATTATCATAAATCTCACAGCATACAATCAAACAATATGCCGAAGGTCGAACAGATTTGGACTCAGTCCAACTTGTACAATCTCAATATGGTCTTCTAACCTAAAGTTCATTATTTTGTGTCCTTTATTACTTAACTCACATACATTTTAAGTAGCTTAGTTCTAAAACTTCTTAATGTTATTCTAGCCCATATCTTTTTCTAGGAATCTGATTTCATTAGTTTCAAATAAATCCAAAACCTTTCTTTATACTAAAAATACATTTTTCACATATGATTTCATAAAAATTATAGATTATTACAAAAATAGGTTATTCAGATTCTTCTAAGATCTCTATATATCTATATAAAACTAAAGCTCGAGAATACTCCCCTTACTTGGTAACGGTTCCGAGAGATCTACAAAGAGGTTCCATGATATCAATGAGAATATCGTCTGAAAGATGAAGTTTCCTAAGTGTTTTAAGATAGATGTCTTATTATGAGAAGAAAACCGAAGAAAAGGAATAAAATAGAGATATGAGCTCTAAGAAACTTACTTAGATCTGAATGAAATGGATGTTTGAGCTCAGATCTGGAAGAGATTCCAAGAGAGTTCTCTTTAGAGAGAGGAAGGAGAGAAAACAGAGAAAATGAAGAGAGAAAATCGTTTGGTGAGAAATAAATGTTTTTGAGGCTGAGGTTCCTTAAATATCCTTCTAAACTCGTGCGATCTCGCTTGAGTGATAAGATTCTCACTTGAGTGAGCTTCCATCCTTGCCTTAGCGAGACAACTAGACAGCGAGACTATTAATTTTTCTGATATTCTGGCTTGAGCAGTAACACTCTCGCTTGAGCGAGATACAATCTCGCCTGAGTGAGATCTATCTTCCTTGAGCGAGATTGAGTCCAGAGGGTACCCTATCTTTCCTATGACTCCTCGCCTGAGCGAGCTTTATCTCGCTTGAGCGAGCTACTCCCAGCCTGAGTGAGACCCTTTTCTCGCCTGTGTGAGAGGACAGTTGGGGCAACATTATCTCATTTCACTGGAGCGAGAAAGTTCTAGAACATTCTCCTTTTAGGAAATCTTACGTCGCTTGAGCGAGATATCTTTTATTCAAATTCCTATTTTTCCTATCCAAGAGTAACAAAATTAAGGGTGTTACAATTCTTCCATCCTTTTAGGCATTTCGTCCCCGAAATTCACTTACTAATGCTCATATTTTCAAAATTTCTCAAAATCTCAAAACTTTAACAGATCCAATAATTAATAAAACGTTTCTTGAAATACCAAATTCTAGTGAATTTAGTGAACTATTTTTTTATAATTTATTTAGATATAAGCTTTATGATTAGGTTTTACAATATAAATATTACAATCAATAGTTACATCTTTTATCACCCTTTTCCCTTCAAGAATATGAGCTTGCTCTACTATGCAGTGGTATTTAATGACCTATTGAAGGTCTCAGTATGAAATAGGTCATTAAAAAGGTTAATAGGCCAATGTCTAAAAGTTTATGACAGATAATAAGCTAAACTTAAATTTTAAAATTATTAAATAGATTTAAACCTATTTATGTAAAGTCTTGCCTATCTTATCCTATTTCTATTCCCACCTTCAAATAATAAAGTTCTACAATTCAGTCATGTAATTCTACTTTGTAAGGTGAAACGACATCTTCTTAAACATTGATTTTTATAAGACAAATGAAATAGAACTCCAAAAGATAATTAAAAATGCCTTTAAGTTGCTTTAAGAGTTCAATATTAACATGATGAAGTATGCGAGTTTTAGTAATACTAAATCTATTCTAAGTCATTATGTGATTTATTGAAAATTGTTGATAAAAAATTTATCTTATCTACTTACATATAAATAATTTGTTGAAGTCTCTTCCATCTCGCTAATAAAAAATTATAATAAATAATGTGTATTCGTAAAAAAAAAATTATAATAAACTTCAGTACTTAAATTAAAGTTATTGATTTGTTAGACAATCTCTTTCATTCAAAGTTAATTATATTTAAATTTAATTTTTATTATATAAAATACATGTAAACCAATTAATTTTAAGAATTACATGTAATATGTAATTTATTTTATTTTATTTTTTAAAAAAATTCTAGAAAGAAGAAAATCTTAATTAACCTTTTTAATAAATATATTAAATTTTTTATTAAAAATAATATATATATTTATATTAATATAAGTCTAAAAATTTTATACTTAATCAAAAAATTTTATTGTTATAATTTATTATTTAATAATTATTAAATATAAATTAAATAAAAAAATTATTAAAAATTATTAAATTTATATATATATTTATTTATTAAACCTTTTGGTACGTGTGGGTCACATCACGAAACTGATGATAGTCGAGGCATCGATTTTGGGCCACGTGGTTGCTCGCATCACCACCCCAATATTCTGATGATCGCCATAAGAACGTGACACGACCATATTCCAACAGACACAAACGTCGTCGTATGGTTGTGTCCGTGACCCCGTGAGAGAACCACTAACAAGAAGTCAGAGCAAACAGGAACTCCATCATCATTCATTCACTCATTGGATGAGAAAATGAGTAACGCTTCATGTGCTATTGAGTCTTCTCTGCCCACAACCTTCTTGGGTCTTCTTCTTCTTCATCACTCTTCTAATTGTGTGATCCACACTCCTTCTCAACTTCTCAGAGACTTTGCAACACGAGAATTCAATGCCTTTCTTTGGCTCTTTCTCGTTGTTATCACCACCCTTTTGCTTAGAAGACTCTTCAGCCTCTTTAGTTTGTGGCACAGAGCTAAAACCATTCCTGGACCTCCCTCTCCCTCTTTCTTTGGCCACTGCAAGCTCTTTTGCACCGATAGTCTCACTGGTCACTTTTCTTTCTTTTTTTTACTGCCCCGTGAATTGGTTGAATTTGCAGTTATTTCCAGAATCACTTTTTTTTTTTTCTGTGAGTGTTATACGGAACTTGTGAAGAGAATTTTGGGTTTGGTCTATTAATCTTGGTCAAGGTTGTTGAATCGATATTAAATTTGAATCGGGAATCATATGAAGGGTAGGATACTTGGATTTGGAGGCTCAATGAAAAATGGTTATTTTCTGAATCAGTTTTTTGGGTTTAGCCTGTAAAGCTTGATTTTGCAACTTATTGGGCGGTTTGCTTATATGGGGTCTTGTGTTGTGCTGGTATGTGATCTGTTTGGAAGTTGATATCAGTTTTCTGTTGTTGCTCTTTCGGGAATTTGTTGTGGATCAAAATGGTTCGTTGAATATTGTGAAGTTCATGCCTTTTTGGTTACGAGTTGGTAGGGTTGATGGATCGTGTTATATATGGAAAGAGAAGAAGAATTTGTTCATTTGCTTCCTTTTGGTTGTTTAACAGAATTTACATAATATTTCTGATGCATGCATCATCACCCTTTTGTTAGTAGGAATTAGGAAGTCATTACTAAAGTAAAAGATGGCATTAGAGTTCAAAGAATAGTTAATATCGGTTTCTTTCTTTCCTTTTTGATTTGATGATTGAGATATTTAATACCAATCTTTTATTTTGCACCTGTATTTCTTGTTGAATATGGATTAAAGTTTTTTGTTGAATAATGTCAAACTTGGCTTCTTTTGCATGTATAGTATTATTTTTTCCTTTGGTTTTGAGTAATGAATGAAATTATAGCCTGATCAGAATCTTTTGACTAATTATATACTTGGCCCTTTGATTTCCAGATGTTCTGTCAAAATCCCATGAGAAGTATGGACCAATTATTAAGCTCTGGTTAGGTCCCATTCAGCTTCTGGTGTCAGTTAAGGATCCAATGCTGATTCAGGAGATGCTTATAAAGGCTGAGGATAAGTTACCTTTTACTGAAAAAGCATTTCATCTGGCCTTTGGGCAATCAAGCCTCTTTTCCCCTTCCTTTGAGAAGGTGACATGTGAACTGTAATATTTCTAATTGGAGTTATGAGATGAATTATGTGATTTGTTCTGCAATATTAAAATGCTCTTTCGGTTTTAAGACCTTTTGAGTTCTGATCAAACTACTCTTTTGTTCTTGCATAATATGTTTTCATTAAGCATCTCAAGTGTTGTCTTCTGATATCATAGATCATGTCGTTTTATGTATTCTCATTCTGACTATAGCAACTTGGAATTTAATTTAAATTGTCTTTAGGTGCAAACGAGAAGGGAATTGTTGGCAACAGAATTGAATGAAAGATTGGTGAAGATTGCTGATATGATACCTACAAAGGTTGCAGACTTTCTCACAGATAAAATAGAAAATATGAAAACCAAAGGAAGTATTGATTCTAGGTTGGTTTCTCAACACATGGCTTTCACCATAATGGGATCCGCATTCTTTGGAGATGGTTTCTTGGCCTGGCCAAAGGCTGCAATGTATGAGGAACTGCTTATGATGATTGCTAAAGATGCTTGCTTTTGGGCCTCCTATAATGTTACTCCTTTCTGGATACGTGGATTTTGGAGGTATCAATGTTTATGCAAAAATTTGAAATGCTTAACTCAAGACATCCTTCAACATTGCAGAAAAGGCTGTAAATTATTTGGTCATATGGACCAAGAAGTACATAACAACAGTTCCAACAAAGAAATGAAGTCAGCACATGGTGCACAATGCTGTTCTGATGATGAATTCCAAAATTCCTATTTCTTTCGTGACCTTAACAATCATCAAGGTGTTAAAGAGGAATCTTGTGGGAACATCATGCGTGTGATGTTTCATGGATGTCAAACTACAGCTGCTTTAATTGCGAATGTATTAACTAGGCTTGTCATGCATCCAGAAATACAGGATAAGGTTTCAATCTGTTTTTCCTGTCTTCGTTCCTGTCTTCACTTGCACTTTACCTCTTATTTGGCATCTGTTTGTGGCTCTTTCTTCTATGTCCGTCTGTTTTAGCCATGGAAAATATTAAATTTAATTGTGTTGAGATGAAATTTCTTAAACAGATTGTTGCACGTTTAACAAACAGTTATTCTATTATCTTTTTGAAGAAAAACCATATTTCTGTTAGACTAGGATTTCATTTATATGCTCAAGGGTTGTTTACTGCATGATTTTCAACAACAAATGCTGCATTTTCTTAGTTGATTGAGCATATTCTTGATATTCGCAAGGTGTTGGCAGTTATTTATTTTCACGTGCTTTTTCAGGTTTATTCAGAGATTAACATGATAATGAGAAACCCATCGAAATATGAGCATGAAGATGTTTATAGGATGCCTTTGTTATTGGCTACAGTATATGAATCTGCACGTCTTCTTCCCTCTGGTCCCATGCTGCATAGGTGTTCTTTGAAGCATGGTGAGATATTGCTCTGAAGCAAGAGTACTGTACAGTATGCAATTATTTATTTAAGCCAGAGCTTCTGGTGTAGAAAAACTAGTCGATTTATAATCTTTTATGGTTTTCTGTTTAGTTTAGGCACTACATACATGTTCTTATTTGTGCATTACTACTTTGTTACGCACTAACATTGTTTGAGGGAGAACAGTTAGGAGCTTGTATCTCATCTCTACTACCGCTTGATAAGTCATTATTAGTAGTTTTATGCATGATTTAAAAATACAAAAATTAAATTCAAATATTCTATTTCCGACATTTCATTGAAATGCCTGGTATGATGTGCATGCATGATGTGTTAAAATTTTCAGGATTGCCTTTAAACATTTCTATCTAAACTGCTGCTTGTATTTGTTTTCATTAATGTTCATTTTTTTGTCAGATTTGAGCTTTGCAACTGGTGTAACAATACCTGCTGGGGCTGTATTGGTTGTACCTGTTGAATTGGTACAGAAGGATGACTCCAGTTGGGGAAGTGATGCAAGTGATTTTAATCCATACCGATTTCTCTCAACTGGTACAAAGGGATTAGGTATGAGTCTTGATGCTTCAAAACCATAATTTGTATATCAGGAATAAAGATTCAGAGAAAAAACAAGAAAAAAAGATGAAAAGAGAAACACACACAACACAGTGTGTGTGTGTGTGAGAGAGAGAGAGAGAGTGAGAGAGAGAGAGGAACATAATTATATATGTTGAAATATTCTATAACAAAAAGTTAGACTGAAACATCTAAGGTTCAAAAACATGGGCTCGTGTCTAACACCCTAACCTTACCCCGTCAAACACACGGTGGTTCTATGAAAGCAAATTCATCAACGACTTTGTCTCTTTTGAACCTTTCAAAATTTACCTTTCCATATATCCCCACAAGGCACAAACTAAACAACAGAAGGGATGCTGAGTGTGGACGTATCATAACCAAAGGCTGGAAATTGTTGAATCAGATTCATAGGTGTGGGGGTGGGTAGCTGTTAGAACTGGTACAGCAAGGAAAGAGAAAAAATGACTGAATTGTATTACTAAGAATTAACATAGTTCTGCACCCCATGTAAGTGTAGACTGTTATCATTCAATGCCAGAAATGCTTGAGTGATCTTGGCAACTCTCCTACACAAACTTTTTCACTTCCAAAAAGACACCTCAATTCTCCTAACTATGACCTTTATAACAGCCATCCCTTGTAACTTCCTCCTAACTGCTTCCTAATTATGAGCTAACTGATCGTTTCTCTAGGTTGGGCCTTAATATTAACTAGCTCACTCTTCCTTTTCCTATAATATACTCTTTTCATTATGGGCTTATTGCTATCAAAACTTTCCCCCAAAGCTTTCACCTTGTCCTCAAGGTGAAAATATGGAAATTGAGACTGCAAAAGAATAAGTTGCGCCCAAGAATCTTCACATTCTGCTATACCTTTCCATTTGATCAAAACTTCAGGATCCTCTTTATCATTATACTGCCATCCTAAGATGTCTTGTGGATGGGGTTGTAACTCCCATTCTGCAGTTAGCTCTTTTGGTAAGGAATGCGGTGTAGCTAGGTCCAAGACACTTTCTTTAAAAGGCATACATGGAAAACTGGATGAATTCTGCTATAATCAGGTAGCTGTAAACAATAAGCTATTGTACCTACCTTCTGTAGGACTTGATAAGGACTGCAAAATCATGGCACTAACTTTTCATTGCATTTTCTAGCCAAGGACTTCATCTTATAAGGGTGTTTCTTCAAGTATACCCAATCTCACACCTGGAATTTCACTTCTCTCCTTTTCTTATCTTCCTGTGATTTCATCCATTTCTGTGCTGTCTCCAATTTCTGCTTTAACTATTGCAGCATTTCATCCTTATCTTGTGCAAGTTGATTGACTGCTTCTATTTCAGAGGGAAAAGTGTCACATCTAGAAAGAAGAGGTGAATCTCTACCATTTAGTGCCTAAAAATGTGTCATTTTTGTTGAGCTGTTATAATTGGTGTTGTACCAATATTCTGCCTAAGCCAAACCAAAAGGCCATTGTTTGGGATTGGTGCCTGAAAAACAGAACAAGTATGCTTCCAAACATTGGTTGACAACTTTTGTTTGCCATATGTCTGCAGATGGTAGCCAATGCTGTACTTCAACTTTGTCCCAGCCTATTTAAATAATGCAGCCCAAAAATGGTTGAGAAATAATTGATCCCTATCTATCACAATAGAAGAGGGGAATCCATGTAGCTTAACTATCTCTAAAGGACTGCACAGACCTGCTAAAAATATGCTTAAAGCCACTGACTCCACTCTCGCCAACAATTCATCAAAGGCCTCCAAATACTCTCCCAAAGTGTTTGTTTGCTTCAATCTTGTTAATTCTGATAAAGGATCAATGTAGTTACCCTCATCAAGCCTACAACCCATAACAACAACTACTAAGCCTTATCTCGCTAGGTGAAGTCAGTTGCATGGATCACACAACATCATTGAGCTCGGTCAAAAAATAAATTTTTAGAAATTTGGTTAATCATTTTTTGGGTCTCCCTCGTTCTCTCTTTGTCGGACTAAAAGTCATGCAATCCACTCTCCTTACTGACACCACCAAAGGTCTTTCTGCATATGCCTAAATCACCTTAAATAATTTTCAATCATCTTTTTCACTATAGGTGCTACTCCAATATTCTCTCGTGTATTATCATTTTGTATCTTGTCATTTCTCATGTGTCCACTCATTCACCTTAAACATTTTCATTTCTCTCTCTCTCACCTTTTTTTTTTATGTTGTTCCTTTAAGGCTCAACATTTACTACCATATAGGATAGCTAGTCGCACTGCAGTACGATAAAACTTTTCTTTTAGTTTGATAGATATTTTATAATCACAAATAACTTCTGCTGGTTTTTTCCAGTTTAACCACCCAACTTGTATTCTGTGACTAAGGATCACATCATAAAGAATTTGTCTCCAATTCAATTTTCTTTATTTCTCTGTACACTGTACAGTGGAATGTTGTGGCCATGCAAAAGCCTTCCCCTCCATAGTCATCATTAGAAGTTTAGATTTCTGAGTTTCACATACATCTTCTAATGCAAAGTAGTGCTCACATTTGGCTCTCCATTCTTTGTACCCAATCCCATCAAAAGGTGGAAAAGGAAACTTGGGTGCCTTGGTAACCAACTTTTGTCAAAATTCGCATCTTTGTCTTTTCTGTTATAAAACATTTCCAAGACTTGGGTCATCTTTCATGTTGTGTTCCATCATCTTTTCCATCATTTCCTTGAGTGCTGCAATGGATTGTTCTATCAAATTCAGTTGCTCCTTAGTTTCTCATTGCATTTCATCAAATTGTGTCTCAAACTCCTTCAAAACCATCTTCTTTCTTCACCCAATTGCAGAACAAGAATTTTCTAAATAAGAACCTGTTTTCTTTCAAGAATCTTGCACAACATAACTCCTTGGGTGACTTTAGATCACAAACACTCCAACTCGAAATCAAGCGTTAAGTGTTGAAATCAAGAATCAAAATCTTGCCTCTAAACCAGATTGGAGCTCTGATGCAGTGTTAGAACTGGTACAGCAAGAAAAGAGAAAAAATGATTGAATTGCATTACTAAGAATGAACACAGTTCTGTACCCAATGTAAGTGCAGACTGTTATCTTACTATGCCAGAAATATTCAGGATACTGATAATTCTCCTACACAAACTTTTTCACTTCCAAAAAGACACCTGAATTCTCCTAGCACTCAGTACCTTTATAACAACCATCCCTTGTAACTACCTCCTAACTGCTTCCTAATTTTGAGCTAACTGATTGTTTCTCTAGGTTGACCCTTAACATTAACTGGCCCACTCTTCCTTTTCATATAATATACTCTTTTCATTATGAGCTTATTGCTATTAGTAGCTGAGCAGAGGTTGAGAGAGAAGTGGAAGACAATGTGTTAGCATTCAATTTTGCCTGACTATAAAAAATACAAATACAATAACAGCAAAATCTATACCACTCGAAGAGATCTGTTATATGGATCACATGATGTTATTGAGTTTAGTCAATTACTAAATTTTTAAAAATATTATTTATCTTGAGATACCTTTTAATGATTTCGTCCAGGGTTCTTGTTCTTTTTTTTACTCTTTTCATGAGGCTAAAATCATACAATCAACCCTTTTCACTAGTGCTTCTAGTGGCCCTTTTTGCTTGTCTAAACCACCTTAGCCGATTTTTTGTTAAATTCTCCTAAATATGTGTTACCTGAATCTCGACTTGTGTATAATCATTTGTTATATTGTCTTTCTTCATGTGGTCACACTTCCATCTTAATATTTTCATTTATATTACCTCCACTCCTTTTTTTTTTTTTTTTTTTTTTTTTCATTTAGTTCCTTTAAAGCCCAACAATTACTTACCCTACAGTTTTTTCATTTAGTTCCTTTATAGTTTGATAAACTTTTTTTTTTTTTTTTTTTTATCTTGGTAGGTACTTTGTAATTATAAATAACTCTTAATGTCATATCTAATTTTAACTTCCAAATCATTTTCATTTCATTACTTACTAAACTTGTAATGCATATATTTTGTTTTGTTCCTACTCAAGCTAAAACTCTTTGATTCCAATGTTTGTCTCCAAAATTCTAAGTTCAAAGTTAACCTTTTCCCTTGATTCCTCAATCAAGACTGTCATAATCTCTGTCATTATTAAACTCAAGGTTTAGTCATGATGTAAACAAGACGTATAAGAAAGTTATTAGTCATGTTTCTCAGAATTCTCACTTATAGCATCGCATCATACATGTCATCATTAATCAATGTATGAGTTTTGATAAGTTTTATGCTGGCTGCTATGGGCTGAACACAACCCACCCAGGCTTTAATGGAAAAAAAAATGCCGATTAAATAAAAATTGTTTTGCAAGTACCAATTCCTGGTCTGTAGAAATTATATTGGTGTGTGTTCTTCTATACTATGTATGGAGATAGAAAATGATGATATTTTCCGTTGTTAATGCATGTGTTTCTTAATTCAAGCTTATCCACTATGATGTAGAAGTTGTTTTAGGTCTCTGTTTGAGTGGCTTTTGTCAGCTCACCGTTCCTAGTTTTTTTTTTTTTTTTTCCATGTAGTTGGGGACATGTTGAAAAGAAAAAGATTGCATACTTTGGGATGAAAAGTGACTAGTTTGGCAAATATAGAATTCAACCCCTTTTCATCAAAACTTTTCTGATATGTCCTCTATAAGTGGTAGGGGAGATTTTGTTGCTCATCTGTCACTAATTATTTGATATTGTAACTTTTTCAGGAGCCATCGAAGAACCTTCTGTCACAGGATTTGACACATTTGTACTAAATGATCCAAATGAAAATGCAGCATTTCTTCCTTTTGGATCTGGTACACGTGCTTGTGTTGGGCAGAAATTTATTATCCAACTTGTTGCCTCATCGTTGGCATCTTTGCTAAAAAAATATGAGGTTCGTCCTGTGAATCAGGAGTATTGCTCTTGCTACCTATGTTATGACAGGGAGACATGAACACAATCTTTATCATAAAACTGCATAACATCGAACATATAAATCTTGTCAATTTGGAAAAAGCAAAAACATAATCGGGAATGGAAAAAGTGAGGAAATGGATGTTATATAGCAAACAGAATCAATGTCAACTATGTGAATGCAAATAGTTGGTGGTACACTTATTGTGATGTGGCAAATAGTGGCTTGTAACTTATAAGAAGTTTGCGTTCTTTCTTCAATCTGAATATAGATATAGTGTTTTATTGGTACTTAATATATAACATATATCATTGTTCTTTGAATACAGATAAGGTTTGACTCAGGATCTGAAAATGAATCAAAACCAACCTCAAAGAATCATCCTCTTCAGCATCATCCTAATTCTCCAATATTATTCATGAGGCGGGGCCATTGAAGGAAAAGAAGTGCAAGCATATACTATGTAGAAAAAGTTGTTGTAATTTAAGTCAGTGACACAGAAAAATGTGTGGACCTTTTTAATTTTTCTCACTATACTCCTTTTTCCAGGTTGAATGGGGAATCTCTCCTTTGGCTCATTATGGTCATTTGGGAGGATGTAACCTGAGTTTCTTAGCTCAAGGTTTTTTACCTCCTTGTCAGCAAACATTGCCCTAGTGTTGGCTTTTTAAGCACTTTGGCACATTTTTTTGTTGGCTTCAGGCCATGGAGCCTTGGGTTTTCGTTCCCCTTCACTGGATGTGGACCTCGGTCTTTTCTAATGTTATCAACTTTTTTACTTCTGAAGGAAGTTTGTACTTTATCTTGATAAGATTAGAATAAAATATACTTCCATATATACTGTGTCTTAACTATCAAAACTTTCACATCTGTTTGGCCAAAAGGCAGGTTAACTATAATGCTATTTATATGCTTTATATGTAAACTAAATGCAAATTACTGCAATTTTTTTGTGGCACAGTTATTTATATAATCTAATATTATAATTAATATAACGTTATACTTTTGTTTCCTTTCCTTATAACATGTTTATTATTTCAGGCATAACAGGGACATATTCTAAAGTTAGATTACTTCAGCGAATACAGTTCCATGTAATCCAAAATTAGAGCCGGTTTGGTTTCTGAAAATGTTTTCTGTTTTTATTTTGAATTACAAAACTATCACTTTGTTTTCATTTTGTTTTCTATTTTCTAAAATACAGAAGTTGAATCATGAGTACCAAGTAATAGTTTAGGAGAGTGACAAAGTTAGAAAAAAATAATAAATATTTTTTTAGCAAAAGTCACATTTAAGAATGAAAGGAGTATATGTTTAAGGTATAAAACTAAATTTAATGGAGTTCTCTTGTTAGAATTGTTCATGATTGGTTTTTTATTGATTTAAATAAAACTCTTGGTAGAAAGCTATCTATTCTGGGGTATCTGTTTTGTAATTGATAAATATTGGATATCATATCAGAATCTATAGTTGTATTCAATTCATGATGGGTAAAACTATTACAATTCTTTATGAATGGGTATGGTATGAACTATTGCAACCTTCATAAAGATCCTCTCTTCCTTTTCTCTATAAATGCGTCTTATGACACATGGTCATAATTTTAGAGAATTGTATATTTTTTATATCAATTCTTGAGAAGGAATAGAAAGTCTTACACTTTCTTTAAACAACATTTTTTTTTTCTTTAATTTTGTATTCTAATTTATGCAACTATGATCATTGTATCTATATTATTATTCATTCTTAGTGAATATGAAACCATATATATATATATATTATGATTTGTTGATATTAGTTATAAAATTTATACACTTACACCACTTAATAATTTTTTAGACAATATTAAATTGATTCAACTATTTGAAAGTTCTTGTCAAATAAATTAGCTTTATAAAATTATAAAACAAAATATAAGTAAATATCAAATTTTAATTAATATACTTACAAAAGTTTAAATTATGTAAAATTTGATATACATAATCATCCACATAATATAACATGATTCAAAGTTTAAATTGATCAACTTTAAATTCTATAAAAAGTTATTAAATGTAAGTGTTTAAATTTGATATTTGTTGTCAATGAATCTTAATTTTATTTCTATATTATTTTTTATGAGTGGGAATTACAAAGAGCAAGAAACCGTAGCCTCAAGTGCAACATCCCCATAGCATCCATAACAAATTAGCTAAGGTGCAGTCCAGGTTAACTGTAAAAGTTTCCTAATTTCAATGACTAAGGGAAAGCAAGGATGAAATTGATCCACGCAATTGAGTCAACTCTAACGCCATGGTACAATCAGTATCACACAAAATAATCTGATAACTATCATTCCAAGCTTTATCAAAAGCATGAAAAAGAGCAATCAATCCAGTAATCCAATTCCCCATATGATCTCGAAACAAACCTCCAAAACCTACTCTCCTTGGGTTACCAAAGTGGTTGCCATCAATGTTGATTTTGATCGCTGGAGATGTAAGTGCTTCTCATCTAACCTAACAACTTTGTCGTTGATGCCGGTTATATACTTTCTCGACATCTGCTAAAAGAATGTGGATGTGACTAATAGTTCATCAAAGGTCTCAAAGTTGATCTCCAAATATAGATGCATTTCTAGCTTTCCATAGGATCCAGATGGTTGTTGCAAACAGGACACCATTGGTCCTTTAAGATTGTTGACCAACCAATCCAAACATTTGCCGTATAGAATTCTGGATGTCTATCTAGCTTCAAGTGTTGCCAAACACGAATTGAATAAGCATTAAAATGGATGAAGCTTTAGAGAAAAACGTCCAACCCAAAAATAGGGAAACGATCTACCATTCCAGCTAGCAACAAGAAACCCTTAGCAGCTTCCGAGGTTAGATCCAATTCTTCGGGAATATCTAATAGAACCTTACAAGGTAAAAGATTCAGAGAGAAAACTGAATATACTTGTTGATTGAAGTTTACAAAAAAAATCAAAATTATAGAAACTAATACAATAAGAATTTATATGGCCAGCCTCATGTAAAGTTACTGCTAATTACACATAGCACATGGGAATAAAACTCACAATAGAATAATTAGAACAGTTAATTTTCTAACTAACTATTTATCTCATGACAGTGAGCTGTCTTGCTACTGAGTTGTCTTGGTAGTTAGTTCTATTACCCTCACATAAGTTGATGCGTGGTAGACATCAACCATACCAAGCTTGTATTGGATAATGCAGAGAAAAAGTATTAGGAGGCAAAGGCTTAGTGAGAATGTCAACCGATTGGTTGCTGGATGATACAGGAGCAATTTGCATACACCATTGAAAAACTTCTCTCTTATGAAGTGGCAATCTATCTCAAGATGCTTGGTTCTTTCATGGAACACTGGATTTGTAGCCAAGTGTCTTGCACTTTAGTTGTCACAGAATAAGGTAGCAAACTTATCACATTTGATATTGAGATCATATAAGATATAGGTGAGCCAAAGAAACTCTGAAGTAGCATCACCTAGGGCCCTATATTAAGCTTTTGTGGAAGATTTGCAAAACTGTGGATTGCTTCTTCAATTTCCAGCTTATTAGAGACTTTCCAAGTTGAAAGCAATACCCAGACACTGACCTACGGCTATTTGGACACCTTGCCCAGTCAGAATCACTGAATCCAAGTATTTGCAGTGATGAATCTCTAGGCAAAAATATGCCTAGGCCTGAGAATTCTTGAGGTATCGGAGCACTTGTGTGGCAGCTGTATAGTGTCCATGTGTAGGAGCATGCATAAATTGACTAAGCTATTGTGTAACATACATTATGTCGGGTATAGTATTGGTGAGATATATCAACTTGCCAATCAATCTTCTATATGTTAGAAGGTCTGAATAGGGCTTTGTGAAGGAAAAGGGATCCTTGCATGAGAATTGTATAGTGCCTATAAGTGTGGCTTTAGTCACAGTACCATTTGGCAACTTGACCTCTAAAGGATCAATTGCTTTGTGAGAAATGAATAAACTCAGTGAACTACATATGTGATCTGAGGCTCCTGAATCTAGAATTCAAGCTTAAGCAAAATGTTGATCATTAAGATAGATACCTGTATTGTTTGATTTGGCACCTGAAGGTTCATTGTTCTTCCAAATTGATACTTGATTAGTATTTTGTGATGTGTTCCCAAGTTCAGTCTATTTCAGCAGGTTGAGTAAGCCTTTGTATTGTTCCTCTGTGAAAAAGTTATCTCTAGTTTCAGCCTCCTATAGATTGCCTTCCATGCATCTTCCTCATTTCTACTGCTGACATTATTGGCAGTAGAAACATTCAAGTTCTTCTCCTTCATGGTTGATGGATAACCATGTTTCTTGTAACACATATTAGTAGTGTGTCCTTCTCTGCCCCAGTAGGTGCACATTTTTTATTTTCCTCTGCCTTTGCCATAGCTGCCATATCCTCCTCTTCGACCATCAGCATGATTAACATTGACTTTCATTTCTTCGAAGGAACCAAGACAATTATGTCTTTCATGTTGCAGTATCATTGAAAAGCTTTATTTAATGAAGGTAGGGAATCAATGACCAAAATCTGAGATCTGATGGATGAGTAGTCATCATTCAGTCCAGTCAGAAAACCGAATTACCTTGTCTTGTTCTTTGTAGAGCTTAGCATTCTGCATAGTCAAATAGGAACACTTCACAGTGTATATGTAGAGAGACCTATTCCAATTCTTCCCAAAGAGTCTTCAATTCTGTAACATTCAAAGTTCCTGGCTTTAAAGTGAAAATTTCTTGTTGCAATTCTAAAATTCTAATCATATCTCCCTGTGCAAATCGTTCTTTGAAATCTTTCCACACCTCGGATGACAGATCAATGTACACTATGCTTTGTACAATTGATGTTGAAACTCAGTGAAATGAACAAGATTATTACATCTCTCCCACGACTCAAACATAGGCTCGAAACTTGTAGGCATCATACTTGAATCATTGACAAATTTGAACTTGTTTTTCGAAATCAGCATTCTCTTCATCAATCATGACCATATGTGATAATTGTTTTCATTGAGAACCGATGAAACCAGAGAAATTGAAGGATTTTCACTTGGATGGATGTGATAGAGACTTGTAGGATCTTCTGTAGGATTGAGATCATTGTCGTTAGAGAGGAAAGAATCAAGCTCTGAAGTTTAGGAGCTTTGGTACCATAAAAGATTTAGAGAGAAAATTGAATATATTTGTTAATTGAAGTTTATCGAAAAAAAATCAAAATCATAGAAACAAATACAATAGGAATTTATATGGTCAGCTTGATATAATGTTACTACTAATTACACATAGCACAGAAAAATAAAACTCACAACAAAATAACTAGAACAGTTAATTTTGTAACTAACTATTCTCCATATGGCACTGAGCTGTCTTGCCACTGAATTGTCTTGGTAGCTAGTTTTATTACAAGGGAAAGGTTTTCCAATGGAATCCACTAAGCTCAGAAGTCGACTGAGAAAATCCTTATCTAAAGGACTAATCAACTTTTTGAACAAAATAATCTTTAGTCTAAAAATAAAAATGTTTATTGCTCCAATAAATATAAAGTCAAGGGCATATGTTATTTCGATCCTTCCAAAATGGAACTAGAGCTAGAGTAGGAACAATCTTAAAAACTTCTTTTTCAAGGACACCTTACTTCTATTAGCTAACTCGATGTAAAGCTAGAACAACTTTAACCTCCCCCCAACACAATCCTTAAAGTCACAAACCTTCACCCACCCCTAACTGCCATATTTCACAACACAATAAAGATATAAAACAAAATAAACAAATTTGTGATCAATTTATTATTTATGTTGTACTTCTCCATTGTTCACTTTTAGTGTAACTTAAATTCTAGTTTCTCTATAATCATCGTCAATAACTGTACTAAAATTACTAATACTTAATAATCATACAATATTAATATTTTTTTATAATCTATTATCTTGATGGTCATGCAAGACAGAAAGAGAAAAAAATATAAAAAGTTTATGAGTTTGTTAATTTAATAACTAATTGAAAGAGAAAAATAAAGTTTGGTTCATTTAATTGTTTGGCCCATTTTATCCTATGGTTCAATTAACAAAAGGTGGTATAGTCGCCTACAATGCAATAATTATGATTTGTAAGAGTGATCAATTCAAACATATAAATGTAAGCACATTAGAGCAAAACCAATATAAAAGGGAAGTCACAATTACCCTTAAACTACAAAATCACATAAATTATGCAAATGATCCATCATAACTCTAGTTATGAATTTAAGTACTCGTCATGAAATAAAAAGGGAAAAACAGTTGTAAAGAAATTCATACTCAGCCGTCGGTTGCAAGCCCTAATTGTCCTTACAAAAGAGGTTTTTTATCCCTAAAAATTCTCTAAATCAGTTACACAAAAAAAAGAAGCACGACCATGTATATCCTCTAGTACAATTTTGCATGGTCACGAAACACTTTCAAAATGACTGTTAAACAAGATCATGCTTCCTACTGTGTGTAACCATATTTTCTATTAAATTGTATTCAATTGTGACCAAAATGTTTCTCAATTCACTAATAATTTTTTCATGTTAAACTACAATAAATAATAACAAAATCAATGTAATTTTCTCATTAAATACAGCCAATTATAAGAAAATAAGCTAAAACAACACCCCAAATATAGACTTATCATCCACCTTAAATGAATCATTGGTTAGGCCCATCTCAAATTTAGTATAACCCTAAGCACCAACTGTTACATAAATGCCTCTCTACTATCCGATAACTCTAACATTATTGATACATTATTAGTTTTATTGGATGCGTCATGCAAATTATACAGATGCTACACACATTTTTGTATCTCAATAATTATAGTATATATATATATATATGAAAGGAATCTCTTGACTGAGATACTTTATCTCACAATCTTATATCTTTACCTTAATCAAATTTTTATTGACTTGGACATTAGAATTTTTCTAACAGGAACACTATCCTTTGAGAATCCTGAGAGCACTGTAAGTTATTGCAACAACACTTATACCACCTTGTATAAGAAGTTTAGGCCACTCTAAACTCCCCTTTATGCTGCAGACATATTTCTCAAACTTAAGAGTTAGATTTTTCAAGGAAAAAGAGAGAAAAATAATATTTTATTTTAAAATTAAGAGAATTATGTATTGTTAATAAAAATAAAGAAAGGATTTATACATTAAATTATGTTAATTTATTATTTTTTAAAATTATTAAATTAGAGACTATTTATTTAAATTTTTCACTCTTTTTCTTCTTCTGAAAAAAGTAACCCCAATTATATATTACTAAGCATTCCAAACAAGACTAGCATTCAACTATTAGTCATGCTTAGTTATTTCATACCTAGTCTTGATAATTAATTTACTTAGATTAAATTCTGGATATGAGTTTTAGTATTTAATTTTCGAAGGTGACTAATATCATCTATAATCTTATTTTTAAAAGAAATTAAAAGTACAATAAAAGAAATTGCGATGTAAAAAGTAAAAACATCTACTTATATGTATTTTCGGAATATTTGCTCTACACAATGCATCTTCTTTAAATCGTATATTAGAATGGAACATTTAGTAATTCGATTATGTTAGCAATTATGAGTAAGTGTGATTCATTTTCACCTTTAGAAACTACATGTTTAGTTCTGTTGATATTTATTTACAAATTAATTCTTATGTTTAAAAATTGTACGTTTTAATTCTTATACATAAAAATCTTACGTTTTAATCTTTATACAAGTATTTTATTGGAATTTATTTTTTTGTCATTGACAATGTTACAGCAGAAAGGATTAAAATGTTACAAAACACTCGTATAAAAATTACAATATAAATTTTTTAAATGTAGAAACTAATTTATAAACGACTTTGTACTGTAAAGACCAAATATTTTAATAGATTTATTTAGAAAAAAAATTAAAATAAAGTATTAAATAAAAGAATAATGAATTTTTAAGAGACTACAAATCCATATTATCTCAAAAATCATTATTTATGGTTTAAGATAATATATATTGATTGATATAAAACTTATTAATTTGGTGAATACATAGATTAATTAAAAAAGTTATAACTATAGTCAATAAAATACTAAGAATAATTTACGTTTGATAAAGACTTTTTTATGATTGAAAAAGATATTAGATGTCTTAATATTTTATTCATTGATAAAATATCTAATTGATAAAAAAATATTATAAAAATTAATTAATGAAATTTTGAATCTGTACAGTAAAAGGATTTACTTATATAATGATAGAAAAATTAAGAATTTATTCATGTAATAAAATTATCATTTAAGATATTGAATAATGAAATAACTTTACATCTCAAAAAAAAAAAAAAAAATATATATATATATATATATATATATATAATTAAGATGGTTACATATTAAAAAAATATTATAAAAATTCTAACACTGAAATTTTATTTATTTATCTGAAAGTAGAATAAAAGGTAAAAATATAAATTAAATAAAAATTTTATTAATAAAAAATTAAGTGTGTTAGGAAAACTAAATTTTATTATCATAAGTTTTTTTTTTTAACTAAGTTTAAAGTCTTATATTCTCTGAAAAATTATAATAGGTTAAAATTTATATATATTGTCTATATAATTTGTAAATTAATATATATATATATATATATATATATATTTGTAAAGATTATATTTTATTAATTCTTACTGTGTTATATTTTAATTCTTTTATTATTGATAATATTATAATAATATAGACTAAAATATAATAAAATATTAATATAAAACTAATTAGTAAATAAATATAACATAATAACTATATATATATATAATATTAATTTTTTAAACTTAAATCTGTTTTAAGATTTGGGACCGCTCACTAACATCTTAATTATAAATAATATAATAAAATTAGTCTGAGTGATAAATAATTCAGTATAACTTAAATAAGATTTTGAGTTGTGAATCTTAGTAAATGTTAAAAATTTTTAGTAATAAACTTATTTATTACATTTAAGTATGTGACTCATGTGAAATTTAGATTAAATTAGATAAAAAATTAAAAAAAATTTAATTAATAATAAATTGTTGTAGTGGTTGAACTTAATTTTTTTATATATTAATTAAGCTTGTCGTATCTCGACAGAAAAATAGAAAAAACAAAGTATGTACAGAAACAATATCACTTTATAAAAGAATAGTGTAACCACGTGAAATTCTTTAATCATGGAAAGACAAACTTGTTCAAGAAAAAAGTATGATATACCAAAACCACAGACTAGAGAAAAGAATAATTGAAAAATACGACCGGAGAAAGTTGGAAGGCATCCACTTTGCACGTTCCCTTTCTTTTACTTTTGGAGCTTAATTTTCCTTGCTACCATTCCCAGCACCCCACATAGTTGAAATGCTAGATGCCCATAAAAACATATTGCGATGTAGCATAAATTATCTGGTTTATCTTTTTACTTTTTATTGCCTAAATTAAATTCATAGCATTATTTGTCAAGGTAATTTGATATGCTAAAATTAAAAAGTTATAGTAATGAGTATAACACTTAAAATAGTGTTTGTTGCCTCCTTGATGCATGAAGGAAAATAAGATATCATTAAATTTGCAGGTTCTCCAAGCGAAGTAAGATTATTTCAAAGACCAAGACTCTGTCAGAGTTACATTACATTATTAATCCTATTTCTATATCTAAATGGATGGTGAGGGTTGTACTTTTTTTTTTCTTTAATGAGTGATGATCCACCTAACGCTCCAAACTTATCCAAAGCAATTAAAGTAGGCACAAAGTGGAATTAAAAGCATGTCCCTTTAAACCCATTATTCAAAATGAGCAAAGCTAGCTGTAGTACCAAAAAATCACCAAAACTTCATACTTGCTAGAATTGACAAAATAGCAAGCTAATATCATGATGAGATGAAGTGAAATAATGGCAGAAACTGCAGTATCATTTGTTTTGCAGCAGCTGTACCAACTTATAATAGAAGAAAGAAGTTTGCTGAAAGGCCTAAGAAGTGATTTTTCAGACATCAAACATGAATTAGAGAGCATCAAAGCCTTCTTAAAGGATGCAGATAGAAAAGCTGGAGATGATGGAGGAGACACTAATGAAGGAATAAAAACATGGGTGAAGCAACTAAGAGAAGCATCTTTTCACATAGAAGATGTTATTGATGAATACATCATGGATGTGGCATATGAGGTCAACTATCATCATCCACAATGGATGGTCTCACTTCAAAAGACTGTTAACCTAATCAAAACCCTGAAGCCACGTCATAGGATTGCATCTGAGATTCAAGATATCAAGTTATTACTTAGAGGAATCAAAGAAAGAAGTGACAAGTATCAGTTTCAATCTTCATCATCACTTGAAGATGGATCAAGCAGTTCTAGTGGAGCAAAAGATGTCAAATGGGGTGACCCTAGAATGGCTTCTCATTTCATTGAAGAAACTGAAGTTGTGGGATTTGAATCACCAAGAGATGAACTGACTGGTTACTTGTTGGAGGGAACCAAGGAGAGTTCATTGGTTGCTGTGGTAGGCATGGGAGGACTTGGAAAAACTACTCTTGCAAAGCATGTTTTTGACAACCAACAAGTGAAAGGTCACTTTCATTGTCGTTCTTTTATCACAGTTTCTCAATCATACACTGTGAGAGGGCTATTGATAGAGATGGTAACGAAATTTTGCAAGGATGCTAATGAGCCTCTTCCAAAGGGCCTACATAACATGGATGATACCACATTAATCACAGAAGTGAGGCAATACCTTCAGTTGAAGAGGTATTTGGTGTTGTTTGATGATGTATGGAAAGAAAATTTTTCTGATGAGATTGAGCATGCCTTGCCTAATAATAACAAAGGTGGTAGAATTATAATCACTACTAGAATGATGCATGTTGCAGACTATTTTAAGAAGTCATTTTTTGTTCATGTTCACCAGCTACAACATTTGCATCCAAACAAAGCATGGGAACTCTTTTGCAAGAAGGCATTTAGATCTACGCATGATAAGCAGTGTCCAAATGAACTTGAGGACATGTCCAAAGAAATTGTTCAAAAATGTGGAGGGCTACCACTAGCAATTGTTGCCATTGGTGGTCTCTTGTCAACAAAAGCAAAAACCATGTTTGAATGGAGAAAGGTAATTCAGAATCTAAGAATTGAGTTGGAGCATAATGCACATTTAACTAGTTTAACAAGGATTTTATCTCTTAGTTATGATGATCTTTCTCACAACTTGAAATCATGCATGTTGTATTTTGGTATGTATCCTGAGGACTACTCCATCAAACGTAAGAGATTGACTAGGCAATGGATGGCTGAAGGTTTTGTTAAAAGAGAGGAGAAAAGACCTATGGAGGAGGTTGCTGAAGAGAACTTGACAGAATTAATTCATAGAAGTTTGGTTCAAGTGTCCAGAGTTGGCTTTGATGGTAAAGTTAAAAGTTGTCAAGTTCATGATTTATTGCGTGAAGTACTCATTAGAAAAATGAAAGATTTGAGTGTTTGCCACATAATGCATGAAGATGATGAGCTAGATACAGTTGGAATAACTAGGCGATTTTCTATTGCTACTTGTTCCAACAATGTGTTAAGAAGGACAAATAACTCTGGCATTCGAGCTATTTTTGTTTTTGACAAAAGTGAATTGCGTAAGGATTTTGTTGGTAGATTATGTGCCAAGTTCAAGCTTTTGAAAATTCTTGATTTTGAAAGTACTTTGTTGAATTATGTTCCTGAAAATTTGGGCAATCTTTTTCACCTAAGGTACTTGAACTTGAGTCATACAAAAGTAGAGGTTCTTCCTAGATCCATTGGTAAGTTGCTAAACTTAGAAACCTTGGATCTAAGACAAACACATGTGCATGTGTTACCAAGAGAGATAAACAACCTCACAAAGCTAAGGCTTCTTCCAGCTTACTATAGAAAATATGAAGGACAGTATTCTATGTTGAACTTTACAATTGGGGTGAAAATGCAAAAGGGTATTGGATGCTTAAAGTCCTTACAAAAGCTTTACTTTTTGGAGGCTGATCATGGTGGATTAGACCTTATGCATGAGCTCAAAATGTTGAAACAGTTAAGGAAGTTAGGTATAAGGCGCATGCAAACAGAATATGCAAATGCCTTATCTATTGCAATAGGAGAGATGAACCTCCTTGAATCTCTCAATGTTAGTGCTATTGCTGAGGATGAAGTCATTGACTTGAATTTTGTTTCAGCTCCACCACCCCAACTTCGAGTGTTGAATTTGAAAGCTCGTGTAACAAAGTTGCCTGAATGGATTCCAAAACTTGAGTATCTTGTCAAATTAAGGCTTGGTTTATCCATGTTAGAAGAAGATCCATTAGACTCACTAAAAGACTTGCCCAATTTATTAAGGCTCAATTTGTGGGACAATGCATATGTTGGCGAAAGTTTGCATTTTAAAAAGGAAGGATTTCCAAAGCTAAAGGAACTTGATCTCACTAGATTAAATACATTAAATTCTATCTCTATAGCCAAAGGAGCTTTGCTTGGTCTTGAACACTTCAGATTTAAAGATAACCCACAATTGAAGGTGGTGCCTCATGATCTCAAACACTTGGAAAACCTTAAATTTCTTGGCTTTGCTGATATGCCAGCTGAATTAGTAGAAAGCATTGATCCCGATAAGGTTGGACAAGACTATTCAATTATTAAGCACATTGAACTTGTACTTATTCGTCAGAATGTGGGACCAAAATTTCATGACTATGAGTTGCGCCCTATTCCCACATCAGCTAATGTCTGAAATATGAAGGTACCTTTTCTTCATACCATGCAATGTTGTTTCTATAAACGTTTGAAATTATATTATAATGCTATTTTCAACAGTATATGATTGTTACATTTTTGTTTTTCTCTATTTTATCTTTCTTCATGTCATACATCAACCTTCCCTTAATAAAGGTGGATTGTTACGTAGTTCAAACAAAATTATGCTTTATGCATCCATAACTACTTTAAGAAAATCAATTGGTTCTTTTAATTTGTTAATAATAAGATTAAATGATTTGGGAACATTCCAAAGTTATTTTCAGTTTTTTTGAACTGGCTATGTCTATATGCGTTGTACTCGTATAAGTACTACTACAGTGTGTGTCTATATATATCAATCAAATAATAAAGCATACCATTTTGTTGATTGAAGGGGGGGCTGTATTCTTTTGTTATAAATTGTGTTGGTGTTAAATTCTATTTTTTTTATATTCATCATCTTGCATGAACTCTTGTTTTTTGTTATTTGCTAATTTAATGAACTCTATTTCATAAGATGTACAACAACTTACAAGAATTTTTATTTAGCATTAAAATATAATTAAATTAAAATCAATTTGCTTGAATACTTTTATAGACTGCTGAAAATTGACTATTTCTTGTGTCTCTATGGACAGGTTCAAATTTTCCATTTTGCAGCTCACAAACGATGCACTTACTCTGATCATCCCCAAATAAAATTTTTGCCTCAACTTAGCGTGTGACTTTTGGTTTTAGTACATTTCTATTTTGTGTCATTTGGAGTGTTCGTAATTGATTGTGGGAGCCTTCAGTTTTTATTTTTTATGTCTTAAAACTTGTAATTAAGACCATTTCATTGGAATTGGTATTCTCTTTTTCTGTTCATGATTGAGGCAAATTTGCTGTTATAAATTACAGAATTTTACTCTATTTTAAAATTTTAGTGTACCTCCAGTTGTCGTTATAGCAACAAGTTACGAGAACTTAAGATCAAGATCACATTTTATTAAAAAAAAAATTAAAATATTTAAATTTTAATATAACATAAACATATATAGAGAAAGGATTTACTTCAGATTAAGAATGATAATGGGTAAAATAATTGATGAGTACTCGCTAAACAGCTACAGGTACCTAAGTATTCAACCTACTCCATACCTGCTTTTATATATATATATATATATATATATATATATATATATATATATATATATATAAGTATAAATTAATATATTAACAAAAAATTAATGTATTAATAATGTATTTGTCATTATAAATAATATATAATTATTTTAATTTAAAATTAAAAAACATACCCTCCCCTCCATTCCCATTCAAAAACCTCTCAAACATACCCTAAGAATTTAAAAAAACAAGAACCTAATTCATTTTTAGTTTTTAAAAAATTTTTGTTTATACTTTAAAAAATTTTGGTCAAGATAAATATTTCATTATTTATTTTATATAATTTTATCTTTTATATTTTTCAGTTCTTTTATAGGTCATAATTATTTTATTTTTTAATAAAAAAATTTTTTATTTTAAATTTTTGAGTAATATTATCTTTCAATTTATAATTTTCTATTTTTAAAATTTTTTCTATGCAAAATAAAATGTCAAAAAATTTAATATAAATATTTATGTTACTCAAATAAAATAATGCATATTTAAAGATATAAAAATTTATCTAATTAAATTTATTTTTTAAGGTTAACATAAAAATATATTTACCAATAAACTAAATCATAAAAATAATTTTTTTCATATTTTTAATAGAAAATTTTATTTACTATTTTATATCGTTTAATTAGACTAATATAATTTAATTATTACATGGTTAATATAAAAATTAATTCATATTATGTACTTATATGTTCTAATTTCTTTAGGTATGGCTAGTGCAAAATAATATCTATTATTTTGACTTTACAATAAATAAATAATTATTTTTTTTTTTTTTAGGTACTAGAGAGTGAAAGTATATGACTCTCAAGTTTATGAGTTGATTATTTTAGTTGATCTTGAAGATTATTTGTGAAATTTTGCATATAATTTTTAGGTACTTTGGTTTAGAAAGTTAATATATTAAAATATACTTAACACTTGTGATCTCTGAATATTTATTTTCTATTTATGTTTGAACTTTGTTATGAAATTATGTATCAAATTTTTGTATTATTATACTACTAATGTAAAATTATATAAGTATATCTTTTTATAAATTTTTTTTTTTTAAACAAACCCAAGTAATAAGGGTGGGTATGGGTACCCAGAAGGTACGAGTATGGGAATTAAACTTACTACTCATATAAATATAAAACTAGGTACAATATCTTTTTAAAACGTAGATATGGAGATAAGTACTATAGTACTTTATCCGTTGTCGTCCATATTCCAGATGGTAATATATTAAAAAAACGAAAAAGAAATTAATGAGGAGTTAAAAATCTTTTCAATCGTACCGAAAAAATCAAACATCTTACTTTAAAAGGAAGGGGAGAGCATAGGGTCTTTTTTCAATTAAATTTTTTTTTTTATTATTCATCCAAACCAACAAGTGAAATTTTTTTTTATCAAACATTAAACATTTTTCATTATATTTTTCAATATTATTTCTTTTTCTTTTATTTCACCCCCGATGCAAACAGGACCTAAGTCTTAGTTACTTATTTCATTAAGTAAATTTTTATAAACATAAAATTTAATTAATCCAATTGTAAAATTTTGTATATCTTTATTTTTCACTCCTAACACTTTCCTGTCATCGAACAGTGTGCCAATGATGAAACTAGCAGCGTGGTTGTGGAAGAAAAACCTTTTGATTAGGTTGAGGATTTAGAGGAAGTTTTAGTAGTTGTGTCCAATGTTTTCTATGTCATCCGATTCCGAGAACGTCTCTAGTGTGGAAGATTCAATTCTGATGGTGATGGCACAATGTTAAAAATAAAATAAAAACAAAAATTGAATAGTTTGAGATTAATTTAAGGTAAATTTTCAAGTTTAGGAGTTTTGTAACATCCTTCGTTTAGAACCAATTTCTAGATAAATTAAAATAAATTTTAAAAATGGAAGTGAAAGAAAATTGTAGCACCATGTTAATGTCACTCGGCTACTTTGGAAATGAGTGCAAATAGAATATATATATATATATATATATATATATATATATATATATATATATATTGCAAAAAGCAACTCCTAATCTTTATTTGAGTGTTTAGAAAAAGGAAAAGGATATCAGGGGAGAAAGGACAAAAAAGAAAAATATAAAAAAGTCTAAATTAAGAAGATTAAAAAAACATAAATTTATGAAAATTTGGAAGGATTTATAAAAATTTTCCGTCACATTTAAAAATCTTGAAATAAAAGTTATTATCAAATACTTTTTTTTTTCTATTCAAATTATCTTTCAAAGCTTTAAAAAATCACAATTTTCAAAAGAGGGAATAATAGTTTGAGAGAGAAAACATGCAAATGAATTCAGAACAAACAAGAATCCCATGAGACTTAACTGAACACCCCAAAATGGCTTCCAATAACTGAATGAACCTTAAATATGATTAAAGAACAACACCTTGAAAATTAAGAGATTAAAATTGAAAATGTTATTTAAAGGGATAGACAAATTTTTTCAATATGTATCCTTTTCTAATGGGAGGGACAAGGAAAGAAACATGCGACTTCAATCTAATCAAGAAGTGCTTTTGGCAGTTGAATCCAAACAAGTTACTCGTTTCTTTAGACTTCAAAACTTGGATAAAAAGAGGCATCAGTTTGTACCTTCGTTAACTGTGTCTGGAATTAAATATTGAAATAAAATGTGAAACGTCTAAATGCAATTGTATAATATAATTGAAATTACATTTAATTTATAAAACGATTAAACAGGCATTAGTGCTTTTTAACATACTTATTAGCATATTTGGATTTGCAATTAGATATTTCTAAATCCGCGTTTACTTTGATGCTACTAATTGCAGTTTTTGCCCTTGAATCCACGTTTATAGGTCTTCTAACACGAATCCAATCACTGGATCATGCATGCAACGAATATCTTGAATAACACAGCATAATGAAATCAACTAGTAACTAAAGCTTTACCAAGTGTTTGACCCTGTACTAGCAGGGTGGTTGTCAACAAACATCCATTTAAAGCCTAAAAGTGCAAGAAGCTAACATTACTGCTAAAAAGAGAAAAAAGCTACATCTGCTACACGAAAACAGATACATACCAGATAAAGAAGGGATGATCATATATTTAGCATGTGACTCATGCAGGTGATTACTATAGTCATCAAAGCATAAGTATGTACTTATTCTTCTGTTATCACAAGCTTTTTTAGCACGAATCACCCAAAGTGTAGATTATTTATCCTTCCTCATCATAATCTTCCTCATCCTCTTGTAGCCTATTGCCAAGGTTAGCAAGCTGCATAGTGTCAATGGCCATCTTGTCCACATCAGAAAGGGACCAACCCGGAATTTCTTCATGCTTAATTTCTGTTGCCGCAGGTTCAGGCAATGAGGCCTGAGCTGCTACGCTGGTATTTTTGTCTTCATTTTCATTTAAGTTGGCATTCAAATCAATGTTACGGAAAGATTGAGTACTTTCCTCAGAAACTGCAGTGTTCTCCTTTGATAACTCCTTGGATTCTGGATCATCTATTGCTACAGTTGTATTAGGAATATCTTTGCTACTTTGGTGGACTGAGGTACAAGGCTCAGATTCAACCTGCTGATGACTGGCCTCTCTTTCTACATTTCGAGCTCCTCGACCACGGCCTCTTCCTCTACCTCGGCCTCTTCCCCTACCAGTAGTACCAGTGTGCCCCAACTCATGCTGCGATAAAACAAAAAATGTTATTGACCAAAACAGTAGTCCAGGACTAGGCCATTTTTCATTTTGCAAACAGGATAAAATTTCCCTTCCTCCCAAAATAAATTTGAATGAAAAATGCCACTTCAAAACTAAAAGAAAATATCCCCTTATTGATCACATACTTGAAGCAATTTATATATTACAAAATTTAGGTGCAGCTTAAACATGATAGTTAGATATAATTCAATGGAAGAAATAAACAGCAATCGTTTTCTCCAAGGAGTTATGAGATGGTGCAAGTATGTCAATTATTGTACCATTGTCAATGTGGTTTTATTATATTTTACTTTGTCTAATAAATATAATTAGTTAAGTATTATCAAGGACTTTCATGAAAGTGCAATTACCATCTTACTCCTCTTAGTCTCTTCATCACTATCATTGCCATCATCACCAACAGCTTTCCTGGTAGAATATAGCATTCTTAACACATTAATTGATTATATGCATAGATAATCAGACACAATAAAGAATAGATAAAGGTTGTTGAACTTCAAACCTTCTCTTTGGAAGGGCACGATCATCAGCCCCAACCTCCGAATGGCCATGGCCATGGCCATGTCCATGCCCATAATCAGGAACCCGGCTGACAATGTCTCTCAGAAAGTCAAAGACATTATAACTTTGTACACAATGTTTCCTACAATATAAATTAACGACTGGTCAGACTATACTTGTGAATATTAAAGATATATATGAGACTGAAAAGCAGGGAAGAGAAGTGGTATCACATGATAATTAAACAGGTCCTAAATACTACACAGTTTAATATAACAATGTGAAAACAGACATCAGAGAAAGTAAATTTGTAACTCCTAAGGTTAGTTACGTGTCCCCATTTTTAGGTGCTCTCAAGTCTCAACTACTCAGCGTGTTTGGTTAATAGGATGTCATGCTCACATGTAATAGTTGTCTTCTGTTTAAATATAGCATGTTATACAAAAGAAAACACAAAATGTATGTATTTTGAAATGTCAATGATTAAGTAAAAACTACAATACGAGATTGCTTGCTTGACTTGGATCAACAAAAATAAACCAAATACGGTAAATGTATGCATGGACAAATTTTCTTAAGCAAGAGAATCTCCTAGATATTAACTGGTAGGATCTATGACCCTCCAACAAAAAGTGTAATGTTTTAGGATGGTAGGATCTGTAAAAGTAGCATTTTACACACAACACCACCCAAGCCTGATCACATTAACTGGAGTAAGTTACACGAATTCCATCATGCCATTGTCCTCAATCAAGTCACCCACATGTAACTCAATGCGTCTCCACTGAGTCTTCCTGGGTTTCTCTCTACCTTCCAATGCCCCATCCCACCCCCATATTTGTAATATTCATATCATATTAGCCTAGTATGATATGTGCATCGTGAGTCTGAGGAAGAAGGAAAGTGTAGATCGCAGTGCTTAGGAAGAAGAGAGTGTGGGTCCAGTGCTGAGGAAGAAACACTTTGCTCAAGAAGAAGAGATTGTGGGTTGGGAACTGAGGAAGAAGACTTTGGGTCACGGTCAGCGGTGCTGAGGAACTTTGGGTCGCCATTGCTGTGTTGAGGAAGAAAACACTGCGTCGTGGAGAAAGGGGCAAGTGAGAAGGGAAGAATGAAAAAAAAAAAAAAAAAAAAACCCTAACATCTAAGATTAAATAAGGCGGGTCAAAAAAACAGGCCTGGTCAAATCAGGTAATCGGGTTTTTTAAAGAATATGGGGTTCCATCAAACTCGTCCAGGATCGCACGCTTGCACGATTTCACGAGGAAGATCGTGCGATCCCAGCGATCTCGGAAAATTGCGTTGCAAGGCAGGAACGGGATCGCAGGCGCTGCAAAAGCTCGTGGAATCGTCTGATCTTACGTGTAAGATCGCGATTTTGACTACACTGATACTAGGGCTAGTGAATGTCGCCACCATGCCCATACCATGTTAAATGGTTTTCAATCATTTTCTCTTCTACAGGTGTCGTTATTTTTATGACTTTTTGCTGACAATCACAGTTGATTACCAACCAGTGGCATTCTAGTCCATCATTACATATTTACATGGTGGAGGCTATATATATATATATATATACAGAGAGAGAAAGAGAGACATGCACATGAAGATCAGTATAGAATATGTATACTCATACTATGCAATATCAACAATCTCAGATATACTTCTTAGTAACAGTATCAAATTTGTTGTACATAAAAAGTGTAACAAAAGGGGACATATGTGACATAAAAGACTTCAAGATGTTGGCACATTTCCTTTGAATAAAATGTACAAATTAAACTGATTTTGGCACCAGGAAGCATGCTTCATAACAATTACCAAAAATAGAAACAAAAAATACAAGTAGAATGTTTAGTGAAATGAAGCTACAGAGAAAACTAATCAAATCTGTTGCAAGAGCTGATGGTAATTAGCATCCATTAGCATAGTTTAATTAGCCTCACTGTGTTTCGTCACTCATCACTCAAACCTTAACACTAAGGGTATGTTTGGGAGTAGTGTTTTGGAGGAAAAGAAAAGGGAGGGTAAAATTTATTCTAATAAATATTTTCCCATTTGATAAATTTTCAGAATACAAGCAATAAAATGACAAATTAGCATAAACATGATGACTTAATGTTTTGCTTCTTTCTATAAACATTATATAACTCTCTCAATTTAAAAATAAAAATCGTCTCCTTTACCTTTCCCTCCCAAACATAACCAAAAGGAACGTGATAGGAATTGTACCCCGCCCTCTAGGTGGGGAAAAGTCTACCAGCGAAAATCAAAGACTATTGGGCCTTAATGTGTTAGGGGCAAAAGGGGAAACTTGTAGCAAGTTAGTTAGAACTGACTCTGTTATATGGAAAGTGGCTGTAAGGGGTGGGTATCGTGGATTACAATTGTAATTTTGGGTAGGAGAGATTTTCTCTTGCTGGGGGGAGCATTGCTCTCAGGATTTCTTCTCTCTTTTCCCTCTTTTTATTTCTTTGCCTTTCTGTTCTGTAAGTATCTTTGATACAGTCCGTATCAGAACGTGTTAAATGATTTTTTCCAATCAGAAGCTGACTTTAATGAAGTTATCAATTTCAACAGACTCATGAAATCTGCTGAGATGTAAAACCTAAAAGCTTAACATTTAGGATGACTTGATCAAACATGACAACAAATCTGACCCTTTTTGACCAATCAATGAGGAGTTTGAATTTTGCTACCACAATTCCTAATAATTAAAACAAAATTCAGCACAGGGTAATATAGATCTATTATTGGACACACTTGAAGCCTAAAGGTTGCTTGAAGAAAAAACAATACAAATTAAAAGATTCCTTGACTTACAAATGCAATGCATTCATGGTCTTTGCTCCTCTCTGAAGAGTTATTTCGTAGGTGCGATCACAAAGATCTTGCAAGAATAACTCCAGAGCTTTAGCTGTTAAAAATTTAAGAGTGGTGTCAACATGAGCTGTGGCCAAGAATTAATTAGGCAGTAAGTAAAAGCAACTTACATACTAAAACAGGAACTGCTAGTGCTATCTTTCCAACATCCTCATCTGCTTGCATTATTTTCTTTATCCGAGCCTGAAAATTAATGTTGCCATCAAATAAAGCATTCTTTTAAAATATGGAACAGAAAAGAGGAATAAATGAAATGAAAATCAGGTTTTAAACATTCCTACTGGTGAGGAAGAACAGTATGACTCAAATGAAAATGCATTTTCCATTTCATAGAAAGACCCCCCACCCCTTCCCCTTCAGTGGGTTTGGAACATGGTGATTGGTATGTCTCTCAGCTCTAATAAAATAAAGCACACAAGATAAAAGCCAAAGAAAGTAATCACACATATCATTAATTAGACATAACTTCTGTATACTGAGAATGTAGAATGGGAACATTGATAGATAGCACCTGGCTATAGAGCATCAAATGGATTATGGAATGGCACAATAATGCTAAATTCTCTCTTACGAATAATGACATAAGAATATTCCCTAAAGGAAGAATAGCATTTTGATACACCACACTATCAGGAATTTATCAAATCAGCCTATTAAAAGCTTGAGAAATTAGCTCAACCTAATTTTTAGGATAGTAATGATAAGAAGAAAAAGTAAATCAGGACTCAAAACACTACGTTACTATAAATTCCATAAACTACTTGCCACCTCATTCTCAGCATTGGCACTTCAAATAGTAAACACATTGTAACAGGGAATAATGACAGGCATAAATATTTTGATAAATCTTCTTCAGCACAATGAAACATAAAACTAACCAGAAAACATTTCAACACACTAAAATAACAAATAAACAGGTTAAGATTGGATATTGGAAGTACATAATAGTTAAAAGGGTTAACATGAATGACGTGCTGAAGATTAGCAGACCTCACACAAATCTTTATCTTTGAATGCTTTTTCTTGCATGTAGTTCCAGTTTGAAAACAAGGACCTATTTATTTATTTATTCAATAGAACTGAGCTTATTTTGAAGATATAATTGCTTTTCACATCAGCTTCCTGAGAGCTTTCAGAAAAATAAAATAAAACAATATTTCTTGAAGAAAAGCCATTGCCAAATACACACTAAATACGACGATTATGGAGGATAATGAATCCCCCCACCAAACAAAGTAGCAAAGAAAAAAGTAGCAAAGACTCAATTAAGCTACACAACAATATCTGTGCATGTTTTGAAACAGTAATTAGTATTACATAAAAAGAAAAAGCCGTTAGTACAGCACCATAAAGAGGTTATACACACAATCATGTCCCATAATAAGTTAAGAAGTAGTGAGACACCTTAAATATGTGAGCACTCTGGTCCAACAAATGTACTATATGACAGCAAAAACAGCACATTTCTGCAAAACATTTGCCACCATTTTGCCACGGCCCACTGTTCCAAAGTAAAAGGAATGAAAGACCCAGCTAAGCATAACCAAAAACCCAAACAAATTGTTTGTGACCTATTCATTTTTACATTGCCTGATAGCTACTTTCTTTTTACAATTATTTGTCTGCCGTGCTTTGGGAATGTTAAAATTTTAATTTCCCTTTGGAACAGATTCTCTTCATGTTTCAAAGATCCTGGCAAAACAAGGATGCACAATTTTACAGTAGCGTGCAATTTATGCAATGTATGGTGTACTTGGTTGGAGGATAAGCAGTCTCCTAAGTTTCCACAATTAAGTGCAGGAAGAATGACTTACATAAGGACACACAGAATTATAGATAAAGTAAGAAAAAGATAAGTAGATAATAGTAGGTTTGTAACAGAATTAGACCAGTAGGTTTGTAACAGAATTAGACCAGTCATAAAAATGGATTTTGACAGGACTCCAGAGAACTAACTCAGTTATTCTGAGTTCTTCTATTGAATGTAAAAGAAAAGGCTCATAGAGCTTACAAGGCCACAGTGGTGCCAGGCTCCTCAGAGAAAAATAATTCCTCATAAATAACAAAAGACTATCCTACCCTCCCCATGCACAAATCAACCCCATGTTATTCCTTTCCAATCACATGTAGCCCCCCTTACCAACATTCTAACAGAATGCCACCTCATCTAACTTACTAGCCCAACACCTCTCATACCTCTCCTAGAGTACACTTTCCAGTATCCTTTTTGGTAATTGGCCCAGTAACACATTACCATCCTTAGCTGTATTCCCTCCTATTAAGAAACTTAGGGTTAACTCACTCCCAAAACTAGCTCGTCAGAGGAGAACTATCCAAGTCCTTATAAGGAGTATTTTGTCTCTTTTCCTAGGCAATGTGGGATATCTTAACCCCTCCCCCCAACATCCAAGGCTGGACATCTGCAAGTAGTCCAACAGGACTGGATATCTATGTGCAGTCCAACATCCAAACTGAACTCTAATACCATCTTCAGAAACTTGAGCCTAACTCACTCCCAAAAGTTAGTTCGTAAAAGGAGGACTACTCAAGTCCTTATAAAGAGTATTTTGTCTCTATTCCTAGCCAAAGTAAGACATCTTAAAACCTCTTAATTCATCAATTGGCACACTGACCCTTTCAGATTTCTACAAGGATGTAGTTCAACTGTAGGAGGAGGCATTCTCCATCCAATTGTACAAGTTCCATTCACATTGTTGGAGAGTGAACAAGTTACCTGCATATATGATCACAACAACAAGCAAAAAAACTTGACACTTACATCCATGACTTCATTTTGGACAATGTCATTCTACAATCTGCTCCATTACGTTTAACTAATCTGTCTCTCTGAGGGTATTACCTAACAGTCTAAGAGCATAATTTGCACTGTCATCACACACATATTTAACAAGCTTCACTTCATGTCATCGAGATAATGAGGAATATGTCCATGAACTATCATTAACCTCCAAACTTATTGTCAAAAATCATGTCCCAGTACATCTTTACAAGTATACTTTATACAATAAAGTGATGTTTGCTGCAGTGGAAACAACAAAGGAACAATTATATCCCTAACACCAAGCATTATAGAAGGATCATTGAAGAAACAAAAGTAACAAATTGCTCACCACAAATTTCCAGCTCATTAGAATAATTAAAAGGGAGGGCCATAGAGAACGGTTAATGCCATGTAAACACAGTTATATTTATTCAAAACCTAAACATATAAAATACCTATCATAAAGCTCCACAGCAGTCTCAACTCAAGAATCATTAATTTTGACACCAACTCCAATCACAGAACCCAAAATATAGCTAAAAACAAAAATTCCAAAACCCAAACTAAACCAATCATCTAAAACAAACATCAAAAGCCCCCAAAAAACCCTCCAATCACTGCAAACCAATCTAGTTCAATTATCAACCACAAACAAAGAAATTCCCAGAAATTACACTAAATTACAGTGATCCGACTTCATCATGTCACTCAACCTAATTGAACCCACGACCCAGACCAAAAAAACAAAACTCTCAATTACCATCAAACAAAATAAGAAATATTCAATTAAAGTTAGAAAAAAATTACTTTCACTTTCCACAACTTTCCTAGATGCCAAACTCTACAATGACACGCAAAGGAAAAAAAATTGAAACTGAAAGAAAATCACTTACAGCGGGGAAACGGGTATCGAGTTTCTTCCTCATGGTATCAGATATGGGTGCAAGAAAACGATGATTCCCGAAAAGAAGAAGAGAATAGAAAACGATGATGGAGAAGACAAAATCAAAGCAAGCGTAGCGATCTCATCTTAGATCCGAAGGTGACTGTCTCTGAAACCAACGAGGTATTGATTCAGCGGAATATCCGTCCGTACGACTTTGACGAAGAAAATAAGAAAATCCGAATTCAGATGACGATCCAAGGAAACGCATTCATTACACGGCTGTGACAGAATGATCACGACGGACTAATGGATAAACAACACCTGTTTACCGTGATTAAAAAAAATTTGAAATGAAAAAAAAAAATTTAAATATGAAATTTGAAAATATTACAAACTAAAATATAAAATTTTAGAGATGATTACGGGGAATACGAAAGTTCAGAAATTGTCAGAGTACTTTTTTAATAAAATTAATTAATTTTTAAAATATTGAATTTTAATTCTATAAATTAATTATTTTTAGTTCAAAATTATCAATAAAATTTTTAAATTCTTATATTTTATTCAAAAATAAATGAAAATTTTAAATTTTCATATTTTTATAATTTTCTTAAAATCTTATATTTTGATATACATTATTAATATCATGTAACAAAAGGTAAGGGTTTTTTTTTTTAAATAAATATGAGATACTATGTTATTGAGTATTATGATAAGACAAATATTAGAATCATATTTTTTTAATATATTTTTTTATTAGTTAAAATTTATTTAAAATTAAAAATATAAAAATATTTAATAAAAAAGAGTGACACTCACGTGATTTTTTTAATTTTTAATAAATTTTAATTAATAATATAAAATGTGTTAAAAAAATATATTAAAAAATGTGTTGCTAACATACTCTTACGATAAACTAATAAGCATATAAAATAACTAATAATTATTATTTTAATTTTACTTATAGTCTTAAATTTAAGTATCATGAAATGCAATCTATTCTCAATGGTCTAAACAAAAAAAAAATATTACAATAAAATAACTTGAAATAAGATATTATTATTGGCTATGCTCTTAAATCTGAATCTCATAAAATGCAATTGTATTAAATATTTTAAGGCATTTTATAGTGATTTAAACAAAAAATGTGTTAAAATAAAATAAATTTAAATATAATATTATTTTTTTATTTTTATACTCCTTTATTTTTATATTTATTTGTTATCTATATTTTTTATCTTTTTTTATTCCTTTTCTATTACATTATTTATTAGAGTTAATTATGTTTTCTATACATAGGAAAATATCACTCTTTAACATAAGTACTTAAAAAATTATTAGAAAAATGTGTTAGGATTTAGTCTTTAACATTTTTAAAATGTAAGAATTTAGTCTTTACCGTTAATTTTGAGATATTAAGTGATGAGCCGAACGCTCGTTAGTGCCAGTCATGTTATATTTTATTATTTAAAAATTAAATTTTTAATAAAAAAAAGTCCTTTAAAATATTGATACTCATAGTTTTCTCTTTCTTTATGCAAAATGAAAGACTTTTTTACAAATATTAATTTATATTATAAAATATAAAAAAATAATGATGATATGTCAATTGTAACACCCCTCACTTTGCTATTGTGTTAGGATCTTTCTTTGTGTTCTATTATTTTGCTTATTATCTGAAGTTCTAATTTGTTAGTGATTGGAATAATTGCGAGGTATAAAAAGTTACTTGTTTTCTTTTTTTGAGCTTTGATTTCATGGTGTGATAATTATTGTGATTTTAAGTGGCTTCATGTTATTCATCTATTCTTATTATTGATCCAAATTGTTTAGCTATCAAATCTTGAGAGGGGAGAAATTAGCCAAAATAGGTCGTGTTCTATTTTCATGTAAATTGCTAAACTTTGATATCAGAGCCAGGTTTTTTACGTAGCGTTCTAAATTGCTAAACTCTGATATCATCCTTTATAAGATAGTAGTTCAGAAAACCCCAAAATCTGAAAATAATTTTTTTTTCCTCCTTCATACAATCACAAGTATAGTCTCCTTTCTCTGAGAGAGTTAACATGCATATGATTTTCTCATCTCATCATTTTATACTTCAATTTCAATAGTATAATGATATAAGATCAACACAACTCAACATCTGAAAATACCTCAATAGATTAAGCATAAGTGTGCGGAAACGTCAAGTACTTAAATGAAACAGATCGGTTAACAATCCAAATACAACATAACTTAAATAAACCAAACTTCCTAAGAGCAGTTCCCCTAAAATATAAGTAAATAAATAGACATCAATCATAAGAAGAGTAATCCTCAATGGGATCAGACTCCTTAGAAGATGTAGGGGAAGCAGAGCTAAAGGAAGCAGCAGCAACAGAGTCTCCACCATTCTCCTATGTTCATCCAACAGTGCAAGGAGGTGAACGGGTATCAGCAGTAGGTAACAAGGTAGAGGGGTATGCAGGATGCTTGTAGGAAGGCAAAGTAGTGTACCTAATGGAGGATTCCACCACTTGGACATCCATCTCCATTAGCACAGGTGGAGAAGCAAGGTGCATAAAAGAAAATGGCACAAGTGTAGGAACTGGCCTAATAATAGGAGTACGAGGGTCAATAGACATAGGAGTCAGGGAAGCAGACAAGGCAGGGTAAGGTAACTGAGTGTCACCAGGAGAAACAGAAAAAACAATCTTAATAGGGATGTCGGCAGCATACTGGGTGATCCACGAACCTCCACTCTCCAATCCATGAATCACTCGAGCAAATCCGCAGAAGATACTTTGTTGAGTCACAGAGTCAAACACCCACATGTCCTCCTCAGAAGGAAGGATCCACACCTTCACCTTGTTCTTGTCCATCTATATAAATAAAAGAAGAACGACACAAGGCAACACAAACAAAGGGGTGAGTTCTCCAAATACAAACATCAATCATGAGCCATACCCCAAGGGAGGCGGCGTCACAGTCACAATTCAGTCCAACAATCAACACTCAACATAATTGAACATTCAATAACATAGTAGGTGATAAATATATTCATAATCATAGCCAATCTTACAAGTACTTAATCATCCCTAATAGTAACGCAAATGATGCATGAATGCAGGTTCCGATCTCACCCATATAGTCACTCATGTGTCAATAATATGCAGATGATGCATGGGGATCCCATTCCTCTATGAATGGTGACTTGCCCAGCTTTTAGCATAGAGATAGATAGATAGACTCAAGTCGTATGGTGAACGGAGGACTCCATTCCCTACTCTGTACAGTGATATCATGGATAGAAATAGAATAATAGCACATCAGTCGATGTGTAGTGCCATCCGGCACGTTCAGGAATGGACCTCGACGACCCTAGTGTTATGGAGTTCACGTCAGGTTTGGCTAAGGTCTTGCAAGTGGGTCACGACCCGGCTATAGGGAGCTCAGCTGCCATGTGCCACTTAGGTCGGATGTTCCTCCTTTCACCACCCCTAGAAGGTCTAATTTGGACCAAACTTCCAATACCTACAGCTGTGCCTCTGTTATGCCATCAAGTCGTTTCACAAGATAATATGATGCATGAAGTAGCATTTTCAGTTTTCTTGTGATAGTTTTCTCAATTCATTTCGTTTAGCCGCTTGGAGGCTATTGCACAGTAATAATAGAAGTCATCATGGACTTAGCAACATGGATAGATAATCTCCATAAGTCACATGCCGTAGCATGGATAGATAGATTCCATGAGTTTCTCAATAATTCTCAATGAGTTCATAATAATTCAAGATAGTATATTTCAGGAACTCCAAGCATAACATGGATCTCTCATCATAATTTCATAATCTCATGGTTTTATAAATTCATACTCATGGATAATTTTAGTGTAGCATATAATATATTGGACCATAGCTTAGGCAATTCATTCAAGCCCTCTTGATTCATTTCCTTTTTCTCAATTTACTCTTTTTCTTTCATATTTCAAACCTAATCTCTCTTGTAACTTAGTACAATCCCATTTCTCAATCCTTGCAATCTTGCCATTCAAGTTCATCCTAACAATTTCATTTATTTCCATCAATCTCTAACACCTTCTAAACCATAAATCATTCAACTCAAACTCTTGTTCTCTTGATTCTTTCCTCTCGATTTTTCTCTCCATGAAAGAACAAATCATCAACCTTAGTTCCTCTCTAAACCATTAATTAACAAGTTGATTCACAATAATCTAAGTTGTTACCTCTCGATTTTTCGCTCTTTATTATGGAAGTTCAATCAAACTTAAGTACTTTCTATAACATCAAGTGAATCAAATAAATTCTCAAACAATCTAAGTCCTTTCCTCTTAATTTCTCACATTTTTCTTATATGGCCACTTGCTGATTTTTCAGTCTTAGTACTCAATAGCTTATAAGACAACTAGATCACAGCATTTCCAATCATCCCAATCATATTCACGGTCCATTTCAATCAAACAGCCCTCAAGGGCACTAGATCATCAAAGTCACAACATTATATAATTACTTTTACTGCACATCATTATAATTCATCAAGTATTTCATAGTGAGATGCAAATGATGTATGTGATGCTATCAAAGTGGTAATTCCATGGCATAAATCATATTAAATAGCAAGCAACTTAAATTTTCAGCCAAGCATCACATCAAGCTTCTTCACGGTTTTCTAAGAGCAAATTCCAAGGATGAATAGTATTTCATCTCACATCATTCACATTTTTCCAGCAATTCACCCAAATAATTTTCATAAATTTCCAACACCATAACATGGTAAAATCAAGACATGCACTTACTTTCATCCAAGGTCAATCATACAAGTTTGCAAGCAATAATCAACCTTTCACACAAGCATAGTCCAACACGGTTCAATCGAATCCAGCCAAGGTAATGCACTTTTCAATTTCATTTTAGCTTCCTTACACAAAACAAGGCATGCAAGGTGTATTTCAACCTTTTATAGTGTTTTATATATCCAAAACCGAGGCTGTCCACTTGAATTAGCCTTTCCTTTTGTGTAATTTCTTTTTAAAGTTCACATTAACCTTTTCCAAATAGTTTCAAGACTTCCAAATACAAAAGTTCAAGCCTTTCTCTTAAAAATCAAAATTGTCCAGCACTACTACTCAATTTTCGTCAAGTCCAAACTAGGTAAAATAGAGAAAAACCAACATGCAAATAGACGGTTACATCATCCAAGTGCAGGGGTTTTATTTTTAAGGGGTGTTCATGCTTCCAAGGGCAAAACCGAGGCAACTCAAGGTCTAACTAGCACTCAAACACTTAATTTTTTTTTCCAAAATCATGAAAGTAACTTATTTTAAGGAAGATCAAGCTTTTGGGAAAAGAAATATTAAACATGCAAAGGTGGAAAGTTAACATGCAGCACCTTGTCATGTCATCCAAGTACAAATCTTTTGGTTAGAAAGAAAAGACAAACCAAGTAAAGGGAACCGAAACACAAAAAGGCTGCAATCAACATGCAATGGATGAAACTTAACATTCAACTCACGGTTTCATGGCTCCAAAGGGTTAATCATTATTTGAACGAGAAATCCAGCAAAATAAGTGAAAAACTGAGACATGCACAAGAAGGAATTAACATGCAATTATCAAAAACTCAAACTTTCCAAAGAATTTCTCCATGCAAAACAAAACTGAGACTTTAGAAGTGAGGAAAATGAAGTACAAAGTGGAAACTCAACATGCAAAAGATGAAATCAACTTATCCAAGATCATTAAAGGTAAAAAAATAATCTTCCTAATGATTTTTCACAATTTCAACCAAGGGAAAGCAAATCAAAAATGAAAAAGTGAGAACTCCTCCTTGCCTTTGAGTTTTTTAGCGTGAAATGGAAGAGAAGAGGGCTGGAAATGGTAGATCTCCAAGGAATGCTTGCTGGACCGAGAAAACAACACCAAGAATCTTCAAGTTCCTCCTCCAAAGTGAGCTCCTCCAACACGAAATTTAAAAGAAAAGGTGGAGGAGATGTTGGTGAGGTAAAGGTGGTGTGTTTGTATGGTTTGGATGAGGGATTTGTGAGGTTTTCGGGGCTGGAACTTCTCGGTTCCTTTGAGAAAGTTTGAGAGAGTGAGAGACTTTGAGAGGATGAGAAGTGATGAAGCAAAGTGTGAGAGAAATGAGAGAGAGGTCTCGGTTTTGGAGTTATAAAATGAGCAAATGGAATAATCCAATCAATTTATATGGAGGGTTAATGTGTTAATTGCCTAATGCCACTAAACACTCACGGTTTGGCTTACTTGGCAAGGTTCCAAAGTTCAAAACTACACAAGGTCTAATTGAGATAAATTTGAAGTGAAATTGGTACAAATGGTGCAAGAAAGGTTGTCACGGTTTTTCAAGTGGGAATAGTGAATTTTAGGGAGACTTGCAAGCAAAGTTTACACATTTTAGCAAGCTAGATGCATGGAATGGTGTAGGGCTACATACACACAGTTTTGGTGGAGCAATTCCCAAAAATTGGCATAAAATTCCAAAGACAAGATTTTGGGTAGAATTTGCATGTATTTTGATTGGCCGGAAAAGAATGTGACATGACTTGGTTGACATGTGGACGGGACATTTGACATGGTGCTAAATTGAAGAAAAGGTAATTGATTAAGACAATCATGGTGTCGGCATTTGGAAGACAAGAAAAGAATGTTCCAAAATGATTATGTTTGCAAATCGGGAGACAAAATCTTCTTGCATGAAATTCTTGTGGCCGATACTAGATTTTGGAAGATTCGGGCAATTACAATGTTTGCAAATTGGAGGACAAGGTCTCGTTGCAGGAAAATCTAGTGGTCGATACTAGATTTGGAAATCTTCGAAGTAATGATTACTAGATTTCGTGAGATTCCATGGTGATTTGATTTTCTTTCTTGTATGTCTCTGTCACCTCTTCCAAGTAAGATTTCACTCCAAAATGAATTTTATCTCCCTAATCTTGAAGTCCAAGTGTTTGCATGTGACTTTTCTTCCTTTACATGTCTCAGATTTTTTTTGAAAATCAAGTGTGCAATTTCAATTTTCCCATGGATGCTTATATTTTCATGTTTTGATACTTTAAGCTTTTTAGAAAAACTTTGTGGTCCAAAATTGGTGTTGGTGCAACATGGAATGCGTGAATCTTACTTGTTTGTCTCGATTTTACTTAGAATGATGTTAGAATCCATAGTCCAGCCATGCATGTCTTGATTTTGGTAAAAGAGAATACGTACAAGATGAAATGTGTTTTTTCTTTTGGTTTTGTGGTCACCAAACCGTGAATGGTTGCATTTTGATTCTATTTTCTTGAAGTCTAATCGAAATGGTTTTGTTCTTGAAATGGTGCTGAAAAATATAATCTAAGTATGTATGTCCTGTACTTTGATGAATGCAAGTGTGTACGGGCTTAAAGACTATACCTTTCTTGGGTTGATTGTTTGAAAATTGTGAGTGATCATGTATTACCTTCTATGGTTCTGTTTTCTTGAGGTTTAAATGATATGTGGATGAAAAAATTGAAGTTCTTGCTGTCTTGGTGTCAGTTGAACCATGAAATGTGGTGAAAATGTTGATTGCTTGAATCATGCATTCATAAGTAAAGGAACCAATAAATTAAATTGGTGTGCTACTGTTTTGTGATGGAAACTTACGTGTGGCCTTAAATATTTTCATGCCTTGGATCCTTTGAGACAGGAATTGAACAATATGTCAAGTATGAACTACACCGTGCTTTCTAAACAAAAATTAAAATGTGTTTTGAGTGGAATTGGTAAATTTAGCCTTAAGTGTTTAAGAAATGTGAAGAAGGACATAATTATGTTAGAAGTTGAAATTAAGTACAGTGTCTTTCATTGAGAGAGAAAAATCCAAGGAGTGAGTATAAGGGATTTTAGAATTGGAAAGTGAAAAACTAGAGTGAAATATGGACTTAGTGTAGTTTGGACACTAAAATAAAGTATAGATCATTTCTAAAATTTCACTTAGTTAAGGGAATTAGATTATTGGTAGTGTGAGCAATATAATAGACTTTGATTTGATAAGTTCTAAATAAAGTTTTGGAACAAAAAGGAGGAAAAAAAAGCAAAGGATTAGTTAAAAGAAAAGGAATAAGCATAATTGACCGAGAGTTGTAACACCTTAAATTTTTTGTAACCTTGATAATTATTATATATATGTGTGTGTGTGTAAATGTAATTGAATATTGGATTTGGTACTTGAGTGCGTAGTAAATGTTAAATGGTGATGTGTATAAATGCATATGAGTGCGGATAGATGTGTATATATGATTGGATTGGATTTTCTGATGCTAAAAACATGTTAAGAGTGTAATATTGGGCTGTCCTTGCTGCAACATGAGGATTCTCGCTATAGCGAGAGGACCCTGGGTAAAAGGCATGCATCAGTTGCCTTCTCGCTGTAGCAACAGAGTGACAGTTTGGGGCGCATTTCTGGGACCAATCTCACTGTAGCGAGATTCTGCAGAAACCAGAGTGCAGATTCCTTTGAATTTTTTGCGACACGCCTCCCCTCGCTGCAGCGAGACTATCTCGTTGTAGCGAGAGTGTTGCGATCAGAAAGGATTTAAAGGGGGTTAGGGTTCAGAAAAGGTTATTTCTCCCATTCCCTTCGAAGTTCCTTGGATCCTCTCATTTGCAGACCCTTTTCCACCGATTAAATTACCTCCAAAGCCGTTCGGAAGCTAGATTGAAGGTTGAATCCGTGTGAGGAACGCTTGTAGGTGAGTTTTAAATGATTTTTGGTGATTTCTGGGATTTTCATGGAGTTTCTCCATGTGTTTAGGCTGAGATCTGTGTGGGGAGCACGTTCGAGGTTGAGTTCAAGTATGGGTCTTCAATCCAAGGTAGGGGGACTCTATCCTACTCTATTATGTGTGATTTGCTGTTAATTGTTGAATATTATGTGTGTTTACTTGAAATTGATGAATGTGAGTTGTATGCTAGATGTTGCATGATAAAATGAATATTGTGAACAAATGTGGGCTCGAGGGCTGTGTAATATAGATAAATATTGGCTATGTGACATGTAATATGTAATGAATTTGGACCTAGTGCCGTGTATTTGAATGCAATGTGGGCTATGTGCCGTGTGTAAGCATGATTATTGTATGCGTGAATGGAATATATGTGAATGAGCGTGTTAGAGCCATTTTAATGTGCTGTGAATCGTTCAGCGATACACTGGGGGTGTGGAAGATGAGGACGACAGAAATACCGTGGGGAAGGGGAGAGTGGTGGTAACATCGACTGTAAAACGGGTGCACCACAGGCCACACACTCTCTTCCTGACTAGACCTCTGACCACTACCTTTGCTGAGCGACTCGTAACTGCCCACGTGGTATCTGTGAGGCGGGGGTAACCGACAACTATTCATGATGTGAATCTATGATCACAGTGCCACAGTGAGCGTTGCTAGCATGCTCATGCACGGGATTGTTTTCATTATTTGTATTTATGAATGTGACGTGCTGTGGATACCGTGAGTGCATCGATGTTGCACTAGAATGAGCTGTGTGATAATGTTGCCTTCGAATATGTCTATGTAATGTGTTAAAATGATTCGGAGGTGAGACTCCATAGTTATTTGTGTGTTTTGAGTAGTGTAAAGTACCTCACCCTTACATTTATTTTTCAGGTAATCAAGACGATCAGCACCAGACTTAGTGAAGGGACGGATGAACTGCTATAGAACTTATATTTTATTTTGAAAAATGTTGTAATTGAACTAGTCTTGTAGCAGTTATTTGATATTAATTTGTAACCCTTCTTTTATTTCGAAATATCTTAAGAAAATTTGGTTATTTGAATTTGTGAAATTATTATTTAACTGAAATTAAAATTTAGGTGTTACAAGGCTAACATGACTAACTAATGAAATTAAGAGTAGATTGACCAAATGTGTGAGTATAAACTTATTGTTGTTTAATTGAGATGTTGCACTTGATAAAATGAATACTGTAAGAGAAATGAGAATGTGTTATGGTTCCATGTAAATGATGGACAGTTAAAACTATGAACTATTCTATAATCCCATGGAAGTACTCTATGTGCAGATCTATTGAAAGTCTTATGCTGGCTAAATGACGTGATACTGTGCTGGGTAGCCTTATAAAAGGTAAATGACATGATACTGTGTTGGGAAGCCTTATACTGGCTAAATGATGTTGTACTGTTCTGGAAAGCCTTATATTGGCTTAATAATGTTATATTGTGCTGGAAAGCTTTATATTAGCTAAATGATGTTATACTGTGCTAGAAAGCCTTATACTGGCCGAATGAGTTATACAAAGAATCTGTTAAAGAAATAATTCAATGACATGCATCATATTTGCATGTCTTGTAAGGCAACGAACAGAGAGTACACTGAGGATGGTGGAAGTTTGGTTCAAGTTGAAGGAACCTATTCAAGGTGGTAAAAGGAGAAAAATGACCTAGGGGGCGAAGTCTAGCTCACTATCGCCGAGTTGTGACCTTGCAAACCTTTGCCAAACCTGACAAGAACTACACATACCATTGTCATTGAGGTTCATTCCCGAACTAAAGTAGTGCGTCTGCTTACTTGAAATAAAGATGTTCTTGTGCTATTATATTTGTAGTAAGGAATGGAGTCCTCCGATCGCCTTGTGACTACAATTTATTGTAAGGCTTTATGCAAGTACTAAGTGTGCAAGTCCCCAGCCATAGAGGTGATGGGATCCCTATGCATGGCATACATAAATGATGGGATCCCCTCGTCGGTTACCCCAGCATCACAAATACCATGCGTGCGATCACGAGTCGCTCGGCAAAGGTGTTGGTCAGAGCTCTAGTCAAGAGGAGAGTATGTGGCCTGTGGTGCACCCACGCTCACTGTTGGTGTTACTACCACTCTCTCTTCCCTAAGGTATTTCTACTGTCTCCATTTTTCACACCTCTAGTGTATTGCTGAACCATTCATAGCATATTCACAACTGCATTTAAAATGCCTCATTCACACACATTTCAATTGCATATGATATTCACATTCGTACACGGCACACAGGCCCACATTCATTCACAGTACACGGCACACAAGCCCACATTCATTCACAACTCACGACACGCAGGCCCACATTCATTCACATTACACGACATATATGTCATATTCACCCACATCACACTTAAGCATTAAATCTTCATTAGACTTCACCACACTCAATACACAATCACCCACAATGGGTTCAACCACCTCATCACACATCACATTGCATTTAAACACATAATAATTTCCATCAACACACATTTTCTATTCTCTATCTCAGTCATATTGCAATATTTAGCAAAATAAACGATAATCAAAACACAATGAGATAGGATAGAGTCTCTCCTTACCTCAAATGAAGACTCAACTCAATCTAACGTTAGAAAACATTCTCCACACAAATTCCGTCCCTAAAACACATGGAAATCAAAGAGAACCTAGAAAATAAAGAAGAGAGACAAAAAGTCAAAAATCTAACCATTAAAACTCACCTCTAAGCGTTGTCAATATGAATTCAACCCTCAATCTAGCTCACAAACGACTTTGGAGGCAATTTAATTGGTAAAATAGGATTTTGGATCGAGAGAATCGAAGAGATTTTAAAGAGAGGAATGAGAAATGAATTTCCCAAACCCTAACTCCTTCAAATACCCCTCTGGTTGCAACACTCTCGGTAACAGTGACACCCTTTGTTACTACAGCGAAAGCCTCAAAGGAAACTGCATCCTAGTTTTTGTAGAATCTCACTACATCGAAACTGCACCCATAATTACATCCCAAACTGTCACCTTCTCATTATAGCGAGAGGTCTCTCGCTGCAACAAATAGACAACAGTTTCACGCCTTCCTCCTAGGCCTCTCTTGCTACAACGAGAACACCCTACACCCTATACTCAGCCTATTTCAAAAAGTTTAGTATAGTTAACCTCAATGCACAATCAACATCCACATCACATTTTACAAACATACACATATTTACTCGTATATTCTCATCACCCTTTAATATTCATCATTATCATCATATAATTCACATCAATTCATCACGCACTCAAGTGCACATTTCAACATCCATTCATATATACACATTAATAATTAATATTACAAAATTCAGGGTGTTACATAAGAGACTTTGGAAAACTCCTCAAAAACTCTTCGAAAAGACATTCAATCTTGTTTTTGAGTAATTTTAGCTATTCTCAGTCCAGGGGCTAGAAAAATCCTCAGAAACTTCTCGAAAAGAACCTTCAATCTTATGGACTTGGAATAATTTTCTACTACTCTCCTGTCTGTCTTTCGAGCAATTTTGGCTGTCAAGGGCTTCAAAAATCCCTAAAAAACTTCTCGGAAGGCCTCTCATCTTGTGGACTTAGAATATTGAGGGCTCTCTTTGTAATTCCTCAGAAATCGCCATTTCCATCATACAAAGGCGCTTCTTTAGACCCTCAAAACTCCTCGAAGTGTAGATCCTTTAATATGATTTTATAACTTAGAAAATTTTTCTTACCCCAAACAGGACTCAAAAAAAAGTCTAAAAATAACAGAAGGAGGAGTGGGAAGGGAGCCCGGTTAAAAAGAAATTGAAGTTGAAAAATCAGGGAGAAAGGAAAAAAGTTGAAATTGCAGAACGAGAGGGGGAAGGAGAAAAATTGAAGTCATAGAACGAGAAGGAGAGGGAACAAAAAATATAAAATTGTAGATTCCAGGAAGACGAGAACAAAATTAAAAGTTGCACAATCGGAGGAGAAACAACTCACTGCAGAAGAAACTTGGTTGAAGATTTTTAGTTTCCTTGAACTCTCTAAACCCTGTCAAGAAAGATCCAGCACAAGCCATCATTCCAACTTTTTGCAAACCCGGCTATTATTGTACATGTGTATCTGTTTATCAAGTTTTGTATGTTTTGTTTTCGTGTTCTAGTAAGTATATTTTTGTCTCATGCCACTTTCCTTTTTCTTCATTTTGGCTAAGTTATGGATGCAACAACTTTAACCACATAACCCATAATCTAGTAACAGTTTAATGGCAATGCATTATGCTCTACGAGCCTATGTATATAATCTCATTTACTAATTCTCTAGTCGAAAGATAGCAATAGAAAAGGGATTACAGGTTCCATGTTATACTCATTTGAGAAATCTTATCTCTTTTAATTAACAGAGACAATAATAAAATAGTATTAGTAATATTAAAAATTAAAATTTCTTTAGTAATCTTCATGTTATTATTATTATTATTATTATTATTATTATTATTATTATTATTGTAACATCCTTCTTTCATATATAAATAATTTACATTAATAACTTATATTATTAAAAACAAGATTAAGAAAATTGGTAAGAATTTGTATATTTTGAAGAAATGGTACAATATGAGAATACAAATTAATAAAATTGACAAATTTACAAAATCTATCAAATTAATATTTCATTGTCAATGACATAAAAATACATGAATAAATGTATATATTGAATATATTAACTTAATTATATATGAACAGTTCTTTTCTCACAATCCTTGATGAGTATGATCCTAGAACAGATTAACTATCTCCATCTCTTTTCCTTCATTGCCTAAAAATATCAATACGGGTGAGTATATCCTGCCTTACTAACTTTCTTTTATTATGAATTATTATAAAAGTAACTAAAGTTATTGTCATACCCTATCCTATTTCATTATCAACATTTTACTCAATTCATATTGACACTCATCACATCCAAGTACATATAATAATAAAACTATTAATCAGAACATATATTACACTTCATTTATTATACAAATATTTCTATGTTGACTTGTATGTCATTATACATGTATCATATCATCTCAATTAATATGTCACAATACATGTGTCCCAGTCACACCTATTGATGTACTACAACACATATCATAACAACATAAATCAATTTGTTACGATACATATATTATAATCATACAAATTCTATACTATTTCACATCTATAACACTTTCATAATAATTGCCCCTGGGATCTTTTGAGGACTCATAGCATAGATAGCTGCTGGTTAGCCGCAACATCACGGATACACGTGTGTCATCCTGTCCCTTTTTAGCAAAGGTATAGTCATAAGCTTCGTCAGGAAATGAAAGTGTGGCCTGTGAATGTATTTTTTTTACAATAAATTATCGTGCACCTTTTTATCGTTAGCATTCAGCATCCTCATTTCTCCAAAATTTTTCAAATCTTCTCTGGACTCTATACCCTAAGTGTATCGCTGTACTATCTATACTTATTCTCTTTCTCAATATTTCTCATTTTCCCATGCTTTCTATCGATCAACATGTCATAATACGTGAGTCATGCTTTATATAATTATGTGTATCACTATATATATATATATATATATATATATATATATATTATAATACACTCTTCAATGTACCATAATATATTTATCGTAATTACCCTTTTAAATTGTTTTGGCCCACGTATCATAATCATGCATTTCATTCTTTCTTAATCATATTCTATTTACTCATTTATATATATATATATATATATATATATATATATATATATATATATATATATCACATGCTTTCAAAATCAATCAACACTTCAATCATTCATGTGAATCTACTCAGCTTCGATACATTTTAGCTATCACCACCATATCTATACTTATTACGTCATGCCAGTCTAACATAGAAAGTTATCATACAATATCACACCATACAATAAGTACAATATGCCAAAGGTCGAACACCTTCAGACTCAATTCAACTCGTATAATTTTCATATGGTCTTCTATCCTAAAGTTCAATATTTTGTGTCTTGTATTACGTAACTCGTATACATTCTAAATAACTTAACCTTAAAATTTCTTAATGTTGTTTTAACTTATAACTTTCTCTAAGAATTCGATTTCATTAATTCCAAATAAACTCAAAACCTTTCTTAATACCAAAAATATACTTTTATCATATGATTCTCATAAAAATTTGTAGATCTTTTCTAAAGTAGGTTACTCAGATTTCTTGTAGAATCACTATATCTATCTATCTATATTTCTGCACTTTTACATTCTGCATTTCATTTAGTAGTCCTGCTATTGCCTACTTTCCTTTCAGTCTTTTATATTTTCCTTTGATCCACTTTGGGTAATCTAGTATCAAAGCCTGATGGGGAAGTAGGAATATAACTGTTGATTATTTATAACTATGTTCTTCTGGATTTGGATGTTTGTTATTGTTTAAATCCTTATGCTTTTGTATACTTGTTTATTTTATGAAAAACTTTTACTGGAAGTACAACAGTTCTTAGTTCTTTTGAATAGGGCTGTAGTAGTAAGTCCTGTGTGGTTGAAGGGCAGTAAGGCTAAGTTGACGATGCTATATTCAAAAGAAACTAAGAACATAAGAAGCTGGTGGCTATAGTAGAAGAATTTCTGAATTTGTAAATTAAAAAAAAAGTCCACAAATAACTAGATCTAGTTGAAAGAGTTATAGATAATTAACAGATATGTTTTTATGGAACCAAATGAGGGTAATGTGCCAGATATATATTCTGTGATGTCTCATCTTTTGTGCTCCTTCTCCCGTATCTCCTTTTGTTCTGGTTCTAGCTCCTCCTCCTCCTCTCCAACCAAAAATACAGTTTTCAATATCAAGAGAAATAGCCTCCTGAAATTACACCCAAAATTGATGAAGAAGTTCGTTTTGAAGAGATCAATCAAAGTATGGATGACTGGACCATTTCAGAAATCCCTCAGGATACATTATATGTTCCTGAAGAACAATCTAAGAAAAACAGTTCTGATTATATTATCAAGATTGTTGAGAATAATATCCTTTTAGGTAAAGACATAGGAGAAGAATTTCATCTCCTTTCTAAATCCTCCATTAATGATCACAAAAGAAAATATAAATACCTCCACATAGGATGTGTTCAGGTAGCAATTAAACCTTTAATAGACATAGGCATAAATGTTGCTGTCTTAATTTGTCTTAGGGATGTTCGCCATAACAAATTTGATGATTCCCTTATAGGAACAGTTGAAACTAGTCTCGGTCAAGGTCTGATCTATTTTAATTGTTTTTCCAATAAAATGGTGGGTCTCATGGATGAACACATCCTAGACTCTCTTTTTCTCAATATTTGCTTTCATGGTTTAGACATGAAAGAGGGATCTATTCCCACAACCCTTATCTATAGGATTCAGTATAAGGTTATGAACTCTTGTGCGTCTAGAGTCCTTCTTAAACCACAAAGAGGAGAGACTACTTTGTTTATCGTTGATATGATAAAGGCTAACGTCTCTTTACCCAGAATTATTAAATAGGATGAAGTTACTCTCCTAGAAAAATGGGTGATGGATAAAGCCTCACCCTGTATTCCTCGTCCTGCTCCTCAAATCCAGGATATTTCTCAGGACAATTCTGGAAAGGTTGAGATAACCTTTGATAGGAGAAATTCTTTCTCCTCTAGGATTGATGCTTATAGCAATCGATCTGATTTTGTTTCTGCTAGAAGATCATTCTCTTCTGGATCTCATTTCAAGTCTGAAATTCCCAGATCTATTAATCATGATCCTTCTATAAATTTACAAGGTTTAGATACTTCCTCTAGGATTCCTAAAAATGTATACTGAACCTCTGAAAAAGAAGAAGAAAACCAGAGTATCCAATCTCCAACCTACTCTTCCCTTAATGAGTCTTATGATGTTATCTCATAAATTCATTATAAATAAAGAATCCCTTAGGAAAGATTTCTACTCTAACGAATGGAAACCTCAAAGAGAGTGGTTCTTTCAAAATTACAAGGAAACAAATAGGTCTGATATCCAAGAGACATTCTATCAATTTCTCAAAAAAGTCAAAAATAATATTCCTTTCTTTGACTAGTATCATGCTTATTCCATTCATAACAATATTGACTATCCTTGGCAAGAAGATGTTATTAGCACTTCTTCTGCTAATCTTATATCTTGGTAGATTAAAGATGGATAAATTGTTCAAAGTGAACTGCCACCTAATACTCAATATCAATTACCAAACTTGAAAGACAAAAGCGGTAACCATGTTACTGCTACCCTTTTCAAAACCAAAAATCCTGACAAACCATCACTCCCAATGATATTCAAGGCCTTATGGAACAAGCCAATTATACCAACAAATACCTTCAGGTTTTAAGAGAAAAAATCTCTAAGAATCCTGTTAAACCCAAGGTGGAAGACATAGTTTCTGCCTCTTCCCAATCTCATTGAGAAAAACCCCTCTTCAAGCCTTTTAAGATTAGCGCTAAAGCTAAACAAAAAATCCTTAAGCTTAGACAAAAAGAAAAAGCCAAAGCCATTGATGACAACCAGAATGAGCTACTTAGTAAAATTACTAGTTTGCTCACTACTGTCCCTGATGTTCCTCAAGCCTCTGAAAAATCTAGCGCTAAACCTAGGACTAGATCTCTAGCCAAAACTATCAATGCCCTCTCTAAAGCTGATTTAGAGTAAAATTCTTAGACAAAATCCATTTTAGCCATCAATCCAGTTAATAACTGAAAAAATTCTTCTAAACTTTATTATAATAGAGCTATTGTTCCTGATCTTATAATAGAGGATAAACAAGATTATATCTAGAGTTTTAATTCTAATGATATTTATATTTAGAATATTGATGGATTATCTGAATATAATATCATTGCCAAACTCCAAAACATGTCGGTTGTCACTATAGGCTATTTTACCAATCAAAATATGCCTGAAGACACTATTGTTTACATTCTAGTAGCAGGTTTTACTGGTCAACTCAAAGGATGGTGGGATAATTATCTCACTGAAACTGATAGAGAAAATATTCTCTCTGTAGTAAAAATTGATGATAAAGGTAAAACCATTGTCAATGATAATGAACAGCTCCCTAATGCGGTGTATACTTTGTTATATACCATATCCCAACATTTTCTTGGAGACCCTTCTTTGTGGAGAGAAAGGTCTGGTGAACTTCTTTCTAATCTTAGATGTAAATCCTTAGAAAACTTCAAATGGTATAAAGATACCTTTATGTCTAGGGTCTTAACTAGAGAAGACTGTAACCAAGCCTATTGGAAGGAGAAATACCTTGATGGGCTTTCAAAGTCTTTCGGAGACCTTATTAGAAGTAAACTCCGAAGTCACTCTCCTAATGGAGAAATTAATTATGACAGTTATGACTATGGTCAACTTACTGCTATAATTATCAATAATGTCATTAAAGTTTGTCAAAAGGATAAACTCCAGAAGTAGCTTGCTAAAGAAAGAGCCTTGAACAAGAAAGAATTAGGATCTTTCTGCAAGCAATTTGGTCTTCCATCTTGCTCTACCAAAAAGAAAAAACAAACTCCCAAAAAGGAGATTGTTGAAACCTATAGGAAACCTTACAAAAGAAAGTATAATAGTAAACCTCCTTCCAAGAAACAAGGAGAAAATGTCATCCCTAATAATATTTCCAAAAAACCTAGAACAGGTGTAACATGTTACAACTGTGGTAAACCCGGCCATATCAGTAAATATTGTAGGTTGAACAAGAAATTAGCAACCTTAACCTTGATCTTTCTGTTGAAGATTAAATCAACAACCTCCTTATTGAATCTTCTGAAGAAGATTTTGTCAAAAAATCTGATGAGGATGTCAACCAAATCCAAAATGATGATCAAATCTCTTCTTCTGATAGTGATGATACTCCAGAAATTAATGTTTTGACAAAAGAACAAGATCTTCTTATTGAAGCAATAAGTTCTATTTCTGATCTTCAAGAAAGGAAAGAATTTTTGAACAAATTTAAAGAGGTTTTAGAATTAAAACCTAAACCCAGAGAATACTTTACTTCAAATAAATTTGACATAACAAATATTTTTAAAAGATTAGAAAAGAATCTAATATCAAACCAACCACTATTCATGATCTCCAGATTGAGATTAACAACCTCAAGAAAGAGATTAGAGAGATTAAAGAACAACAACAAATTCATCAAGTTATTCTTTCCCAACTAGATGATGAACCTGATATTGAGAAAGAAAAACTTCCTGAAGAAAATGATTCTGAAAAGGTCAATTCTGATGATAATCTGGAAGAGACTTTTATGTGTTTGATCAACAAGGTCAAAATTCAAAAATTTTATATTAACATCAGAATCATTATTGATGATTTTGTTCTTAATACTTTAGCCCTCTTTGATACAGGTGCTGGTTCAAATTGTATTTTAGAAGGATTAGTCCCTACAAAGTATTTTGAAAAGACTTCTGAAAAACTCAGCACTACTAGTGGTTTGAAGCTCAAAATTAATTGTAAGTTATCCAAAGCTGTTATAGAAAATCAAGGGTTTAAGATTGAAACAAACTTTCTCCTTGTAAAAAATTTAAAAAATGAAATAATTTTGGGAACACCTTTTATTAAAGCTCTTTTCCTATTACAAATTTCGGAAGAAGGTATTTCTACTTATCATTTAGGTAAACAAATAACCTTCAAATTTTCTAGTAAACTTTTTATTAAAAATATCAATTCTATTCAAAGCAAAAATAATCAAATTAATTTTTTGAAAGAAGAAGTTTCTTTTGCCAACATTGAGAAACAATTGAAAAATCCTTCACTTCAGAAGAAGGTCCAATCCCTTCTTGAAGATATTCAATCTTCTATTTGTTCTGACTTGCTTAACGCATTTTGGAATAGGAAGAAACATATTGTTAGTCTTCCTTATGAGTCAGATTTTAAGGATAGCCAAATCCCTACCAAAGCTAGGCCTATTCAAATGAATGAAGAACTCCTTCAATATTGCCAGAAAGAGATCAAAGATCTCTTAAACAAAAAACTAATTAGGAAAAGTAAGAGTCCTTGGTCATGCTCTGCTTTTTATGTCAATAAACCTGCAGAATTAGAAAGAGGTACTCCCAGGTTGGTTATCAACTACAAACCTCTTAACCAAGCCCTCCAGTAGATTAGGTATCCTATTCCCAATAAAAAAATCTTCTTAACAGATTAAATTCTGCTAAGATCTTTTCAAAATTTGACATGAAATCTGGATTTTGGCAAATCCAAATTTGTGAGAATGATAGGTATAAGACTGCCTTCACTGTGCCCTTTGGGCATTACGAATGGAATGTTATGCCCTTTGGCTTAAAAAATGCCCCTTCTGAGTTTCAAAAGATTATGAATGATATTTTTAATCCTTATTCAAAATTTATCATTATCTATATTGATGATGTTTTAATCTTTTCCCATTCCATTGATCAACATTTTAAACATATAAATGTTTTTGTCAATGTTATCAAACATAATGGACTTGTTGTTTCCAAGTCTAAAATTAATCTCTTTGAAACCAATATTAGATTCCTTGGTCACAATATTCATCAAGGAACTATCATTCCCATCAGCAGGTCCATTGAATTTGCTGACAAATTTCCTAACAGAATCCTTGATAAAACCCAGTTACAAAGGTTTTTAGGATGTTTAAATTATGTAGGTGATTTTATTCCACACCTCAACAATATTGTTAAGCCCTTACATGATAAGCTTAAAAAGAATCCTCCTTCTTGGACCGATGTCCATACCAATGTCGTCAAAGAAATTAAAATAGATTCAGAGAGATAAGTTGTTTTTATCTCCCTATTCCTCGAGCCTTCAAAATTGTTGAAACAGATGCCTCTGACATAGGTTATGGTGGCATTCTCAAACAAAGAATTGAGTCGCATGAACATATCATTGCATATACTTCAAAACATTGAAATTCTGCACAACAGAATTATTCAACTATTAAAAAAGAAGTTTTAGCAATTGTTTTATGCGTTTCAAAATTTCAATCTGATTTATTAAATCAAAAATTTCTTATTAGAGTAGATTGTAAGTCTGCTAAAGAAATTTTACAAAAAGATGTTAAAAATCTTGCCTCAAAACAAGTTTTTGCAAGATGGCAAGCAATTTTAAGTGTTTCTGATTTTGACATAGAATATCTTAAAGGCACTTCTAATTCCCTTCCTGATTATCTTACCCATGAATATTTACAGGATAAGTGAGATGCCTAGAAAGGCAACAACCCCATCTCGGGGTGGGACTTCTCGAGGAGGAAGAGTGATGCTTGCCCTTACTCTAAATAAATCAAAACCAAAATCTACTTCGACAGGTTCAAAATCTGTATCTTCTGGGTCATCTACCCCCATTGAGTCATCAACTCATAAGGCAATCCAAATTGTTGAGTCATCAACCCAAAAATCTGGAACTCCAAAAGAATCTTCCAAAAAGACTAATTTTTCTATCAAAACAACCAAACAAACTAAAGCAGATTATGCTTTACCAATTAGAACTCTTTTAACTGTCCAACAAGGAAGCTTAAGTAGCTTACCAAAGAAATCTTGGATAGATATTACCTCTGAAGAAGATATGGAAATTTAGCAAGCCTAAACACTATAATCCAGTCTTTTAACCAATCTCAAAAAACAATCAGCAATCCAAACAAAGCAGAAAATACCCTCAATCTCCAAAGAGATAAACAGAAATCTTCAAATCCTAACCATTATATGGCAAAAGGGAAATTCTCTTTAGTCATACAAATGAGCCTGAATTTTGGGATAAAAATCCCTATAAAGTCATCTCTAAAATTTTCCCACCTGATTTTCATTTTAGACCATACGCTGCAAATAAAACCAGACAATTCTATGAGTTTATTTTAGTGGATTCAGACTTTGTTTCCATTAAACATTACAAGGATAAAAAAGACCTTTCCATTATAACCCATTCCATAATCCAAATCCTAAAAGTCTTAATCCCTAAGACATTTGGTAAAAATCTGAATTCTTATAAAAAGTTTTCTCAACCTTTTGACCCAGTAGGTTACAATTACTGGGATTACATTGATGCATGGACAAGAAGCTTCTAGTTCCAGAATAAACTTAATCGACATTCTTGGTTAATATATTTTAGAAAGAATAAGAGTTATGATTTTTCAAATTGGTTTCTCCAATGGTGGGACTATTTTGGACCAATTGAAGATATCCTTCCTACACTTGTTAAAGAAGGATATAAGATCTACAAAGGTAGATATCTGCGAGAATCAAGAATTCCAGCAGATCTCAAATATTTTTCTGATTTTGCTTTAGCATGGGTATTCTCGTGGCAATATAGATATGGCAAGACAGAAAATGAAGAAACTCTTCCTCTGCTTCACAGATACTCTTTTATAAAATGGTGGAATCAGTTCAATGCTGACCATGCTGGACCATCTGGTGTTGCCGAATATTTTGGGAAAAATCCCAAATTATTAAATTTGGCAGATCCAGCAACATTTCAATTTCTGAATCAGAAATAAAAAATTGCAGTTTTTTTATCAAGTTGCGATTCAAAAGAAAAAATGAAGAAAAATTTACAAGATGTTCTTCTTCTCTTACAAAGTCAGGATGAAGGTGAATCATCTACAAAACAAAATACCAATGCATATGACATATATCAAAATGAAGACGACTGCTTCGGTATTGACATCCAAGAACTTTAATTTGTAATTGTAGTAAATAGTTCCAGTTATCAACCGGAACTGTAGAAACAGTTTTTATTTTTATTTTCTTTAAAAGGAGTCCTCGACCATGATGTGAGGCTCCCTTTCATTTTACAATCCAAGAGAGTTTTAGAGAGAGAAGCCTGAGTGAAAATTTCCTTGTCAGCCTTTCTCTTTGAGATTTCTGAATAAAAGTTTGTTGTTTCAAGTTTATTTTCTCTCTTCTCCCTCTTAGGCGATTCTGTTCGGACTACCGTCATCCAACTTTCTTCTCTTCTCCCTCTACTAGATTTGTGCTGGTTCTAAGGCAGTAGCAGGATTACTAAATGAAATGCAGAATGTAAAAGTGCATAAATATAGATGTAACTTTAAAACATAGAAACTAGAACGGCGGTAGAACCAGTACAGATCTAGTAGAGGGAGAAGAGAAGAAAGTTAGACGACGGTAGTAATCCTTATTCAAAATTTATCATTGTCTATATTGATGATGTTTTAATCTTTTCCCATTCCATTGATCAACATTTTAGACAAATAAATGTTTTTGTCAATGTTATCAAACATAATGGACTTGTTGTTTCCAAGTCTAAAATTAATCTCTTTGAAACTAATATTAGATTCCTTGGTCACAATATTCATCAAGGAACTATCATTCCCATCAGCAGGTCCATTGAATTTGCTGACAAATTTCCTAACAGAATCCTTGATAAAACCCAGTTACAAAGGTTTTTAGGATGTTTAAATTATGTAGGTGTTTTTATTCCACACCTCAACAATATTGTTAAGCCCTTACATGATAGGCTTAAAAAGAATCCTCCTTCTTAGACCGATGTTCATACCAATGTCATCAAGGAAATTAAAAATAGAGTCAGAGAGATAAGTTGTCTTTATCTCCCTATTCCTCAAGCTTTCAAAATTGTTGAAACAAATGCCTCTGACATAGGTTATGATGGCATTCTCAAACAAAGAATTGAGTTGCATGAGCATATCATTGCATATACTTCAAAACATTGGAATTTTGCACAGCAGAATTATTCAACTGTTAAAAAAGAAGTTTTAGCAATTGTTTTATGCGTTTTAAAATTTTAATTTGATTTATTAAATCAAAAATTTCTTATTAGAGTAGACTGTAAGTCTGCTAAAGAAATTTTACCTTTCTCACCTAAACGAGACAACCAGACAATGAGACTGCTCATTTTTCTGATATTCTCACTTGAGCGAGAACAATCTCGCTTGAGCGGTATACAATCTTGCCTGAGCAAGCTATACAGCCTGAACAAGATTGAGTCCAGAGAGCACCTATCTTCCCTGCGACTCCTCGCCTGAGCGAGCTCTATCTTGCTAGGCGAGCTGCTCCGAGCCTGAGCGAGATTCCTTTCTCGCCTGGGCGAGAGGACAGTTGAGGCAATGTTATCTCATTCTCGCTTGAGTGAGAGTTCCAGAACGTTCTAGGAAATCCTATGTTGCTTGAACGAGATCTATCTTGCTTGAGCGAGATATTCTTTATCCAAATTCTTATTTTTTCTATTCAAGAGTAATAAAATTGAGGATGTTACAATTATTATTATTATTATTATTGTCTTTATTTATTTATCTAATTTATTTGTGTATTGATGTTTTATTTTTATATAAAGTGAATATGATTTAATATCATTGTTAGTAAATAATTTTTATTTAAGCAAATAATTATTATAATAAAATATAATAAATAAATTTATAGATTGATTCACAATGTAGCTGGGTAACTTCTTTGTGTGATTTATTATAAATTGTTAAGACTCGTGTACCTATGATACTTGAAGTCTTATGCAATACAAAATTGTTAAAAATATATTTTAACTTCTCTTAATTAAACGTTTATCTTTACTAATCAATTTAAATATATTAATTTATTTTTTTAAATATTTTTCATTAAATAAAATTAAATTCATACTTAAAAATTTTAAATTGTGTCTCCAAATTTAATAAATTAAATAACCAAGCATTCGATTATTTAAGTATACTTTTTCATTTTATATAATGTTTTGCGACATAGATGTGTGATTTACATTGCCTTTAGTTGACAAATAAGTTCTGAGATATTTATGTATAGCTTACGTTGCCTTAAATTTCTTTAATATTAAAATTTTTAAATTAAATTATATATTAAAAATATTTTTTCATAAATTAAAATATTTGATCTTAATTACCACATTTTTTATAACGACTTACAATATGGATGTGTGATCTTCTTTTGCCTTTTGTGTTGTTCGTTATAGAGTAACATGTATAGTTGCGCTATCTTATATCCTAAAATATATAAACGATTCTTATTTCTTTTCTCTTAAAATAAATATAATTATAATTAATTTTAAAACAAACTCTTTTAAAACCTTATAAAATTCTACTTAATAAAATAATTCTATAATTTTTTTACAGAATTATGTGACTTTGAGTTCTCTATTGCACTTGGGAATATGTAGGAGCGGAATCATATCTGTCGAGTCAAAATAATTTTTAAAAAAATATTTTTTTCTTTTCTAAGATATAACTTAATATTTTTAATAAATAAATCTTCTTTCTTTAAAAATAAAATAACAACATTTATTTTTTAAGAGTTAAATAAATGCTTTTCAAATTTATAATAAATTTGCACAATTAATTTAAGATAACCGTTATTTAAACGGACGTTATAGGGTGCTAACACTTTTCCTACGCGTAAATGACTCCTAAATCTATTTTTTGTTTCAAAGATCAAAATTTTAAGTTTTTCCAAGGTTTTATTTGATAAACTTTGGTGACAACTTTACTGATTTTTCTTAAAAATATTTTTTTGTCGTAACATTGCGACCGCTTAGTTGCAACATATCTCATTTTCTCCTTTTCATCTTCCTCATTTTTTTCTTTTCTCTCCTCCTTTCACCTCTCGTTCATACTCCACAACTAATTTCTCTCTCCCCCGAAAAATCTCAAACAAAAATGCAATATATTCTAATAGATTTTTTACTTGAGTTTTGGGATCATAAGAAAAAGCGAGCAGCAAGACAATAATAGTAGGGAGCAAGACAACAATAGTAGTATTGAATACAAATAAAGTATCAACAACTATTTTAATAGAGGCAAAGTTTCTTATGACTTTTATCTTTTTGCTCTTCCTCAAAACCTTTCTCCTTCTTTTCTTTTCTTTTTTTTTTTTTCTTTATTTACTTATTTTCTTCTTCTTTTACCCCTTATTCACACTGATCTATTTTTTACTTTGTAAATTTTGATAAAAATACACATTCTAGTAGGTGTTAAATTAAAACAAAACTCTAATAAAAATAGAGAAATAAATTAAAAAAAAGTTAAAAGTTAAGAAATTAATATACTAATTTAACCTAAAAATAAGTAAAAATTTCTTAACACCATATATTAAAATTGTTCACTTACATCACTTAATAACTTTTTATAAAATCTAAGATTAATCAATTAATCAGTAGTTTGAAGGTTTTCATTAAATAAATCAATAAATACTTAAATAATTTATTTTAATTTGTTAGTTTTTCATGTACTTGTAATAATTTATTTTAATTTGTTAGTTTTTCATGTACTATACAAGTACATGAAAAAAAATGTTAGCTTCTCAAATTAAAATATTTTATAATAAAAAATTAAGAATATATTATATAATTATTTTTAAATTAATAATTTTTATAATTGAAAATAAATATTTTAATAATAATAATAAATATTTTAAATTAAAAGATAAATTATGAAAAAATTGAAATTCAAAATTTAAATAAATAAAAAAATAAATTCTAAAAACTACTTTGATTACTGTAGTTCTAAAAAGTACTCGTATTTAAAATTGGGCACTTATATTTAATATGTAGAGGTAGATTTAGCTAAAATTTTAAATTAAAAGTAAAATTTATGATTTATTAAATTATTGATAGTTTTATTATAAGTTTTTTAAGCTATTGTATCTTGAAATATATTAAAATAGAAAAAATAATAAAAACTAATAGAAGAGGAGTTGAATTAAGTTTTTCCTTATTCTTAAACTTTACAAAGACTTTAAAACAAAGTTATATTAGGTAATTTAAGTTAGGTGTAGCTGGTATAAAGTTTATAAAACTTTGGTTTTTTAAAAACTAAAACTTTTTAATTAATAGAGTAGACTCTTATACACAAGTATACAAATCAGAAGAAAACTAGTTTAAAAATAAATTGAGAAAAGAGAAGGTAAACACTAAAATTAAATATTTATACCTATAACATTCAAGGCTATATCTAGTATCTATCTCTTAGAATTAAAATTTTTATTATTCTTCAACTTCTTTTATAAGCATTGCAATAGTAAAATTATTATTTGCTCTCATAATATCTCCACGATCAAACGCAAATATTATATGCAATTAGTCTTTCTAGACTCAAACTAAAATGTTATTCCTAAGTACTTTTATTAGGTTACACTCTTCTAAAAAACAAGAAAAGTAAAATCAGTACCATATTAAAGTTTTTTTCAGTAAGTACAAAGTGTTCAGTATTTATGAGATGAGTAAGAGTAGTGTTTAGGCAAAGGGATTGAAGGATTCACTTGCATGTTGCTCTTGTTATTATTCTTGGTAATTTTTTCTTTTCTCAATCTCATGTATATATAATAACTTAATAATTTCTTCACTTTAACTAATCAATTTGTATTTTATAAATAATATCTTTATTAATTTTTAATTATTTTATAGAATTGATCTTAGGTACTTAAACTTGGAGACGTACAGTAGAATATCATTTTTAACTTTAACTTCTAATACATGATCTCTTTTTTCTTTTTTGTTAAAATTGTAATGTATATACTTTGTTTTATTTTTGTTTAAACAAAAATTCTTAGGAATTATTTGGCAAGAAGGGCGGGGTTGAGAGGGGAGAGTGAGACATATTTTGTATTTTAAATAAATATATTTAAGAAGAATATTTTTTTAAAATAAAATATATAAGTTAATATATTAACATAAATTTAATTTATTTATTTATAAATGATATATAATTCTTTTAATTTAAAATTAAAAAATATGTCATCTCTTCCAAAATTTCTCTTCCAAACATAGTTTTAAATTCCAAGATTTTTATCTATAACTCAAGTTTAGTATTAACACATTCTTTTAATTCCTTAAATTAGGATTATGTCATCTGCAAATAACATTAACTGAAAGATAATTTTTTACATGTTACCTTTAAGTATATTTAAAATTAGGTTAAACAAGAGCTCAACATAAAGTATTAATGTAATCTTTTTTAATTTTAAAATAAATTATACAAAATGTAAAACTAACGTTAAGATTAAACTTAAAAAATTAAATGTTCAATAGCGTAATAAAAAGAAAATTAACACTTAAAATGTCCTCATTTAAGAATTATATAATATTCACATTTTATATTATAATAATAATAATAAATTTCAAACTTGTACCTGAGTCAGAGAATAAAAGAAAAGTTGAATAAGGCAGATTATCACATTTTCTTGAGACTTGAACAAGGTTTTAGAAATTGCTCACCTCATTTACTTCAAAATATCTAAAAGGTCTTTAGTCAGACCTTCATTTTATGTCTTTAACAAGAATTTATTGCATATAAAAAATATGAAATTAATATAATTCAAACCTCTAACATTAAAAGTAAGGTTTGCGCAACAGTTTACTTTTACGGGAATCGAATACTGTTAGATTTAGATAGTTGTTGAGAGTGCCCATTATTTTCTCTTAAACTCCTATTGTTTTCTTAATACCTAACTACAGAACATTCTCCGAAACTCTCGCACTATTCACTACTGTAATCTACATCATTAACTGTTGAAGATTCTAAGAGCTTCTAAAGTCTCAAATTCTTTTGTGTGTTACAAAAATTTGGGTATAATCCTTCACGAAAAATCAACTTCCTGAAGTACGGCACAAATGTTGTGGCATAACATGCTTGTTATATTAAAAATGGAATTTGCCATCATGGGTGAGTCCTTGAACCTGAAATCTGCGAAATAACGCCACTGAAAACTCAAAGTCTAAGCCATTAGAGAAGTGCTACGGATTTGTTGTTAAAAGAAAATTGGAAACAAGTTCTTTTTTTTAATGAGAAAAATGGATTTTGAATAAGTTAGTTTAATATTGCTTTGAAGTACACATTAAATTGGATTTTCCACACAGAAACTATAGAGAAGAGATTTCAAAATTTGAACCATCCGCGCGTTGAGTAAAACAAGGGATTTGTTAGGAAAATATAGAGCATTCATGAATCCAAAATTATGTCCCAAAATTACTTCCATTGATTTTTCCGCCAGAAAAGCTGTTGAACACATAAGTAATTTTACTTCAACAAGTAATTTCAAAGTTACCAATTTCGCTACTCGGTTTGACATCAAATTTGAACTACATAAAGTTGTGATGTACTAAACACCACTCATCCCACACGCTGGCTATGGAAATATTTGAATTGTTTGAGTAATCAACCACATTAGACGGTGTAGATAAAATCATTTTAGGAATGTTTGTTTATGCAAAGATCATGCACAAATCGGTGCAAACTTGCTCATACCGCTTCAATCCTTTGCTACCATAATGCAAAATAATAACTGCAAAATGCATGAGATTCCTTTCCTTTTCATGAAAGATATTTGCATTAACTCAAATCTTTAAATAAATAACCATGGTCATATGCCCCCTCTCAATTCAATCCCACTCGATCCCACAAATTCAAAAGGGTCAATTTTTTCTCCTTTAATTGTGGAATGGCATCACACGGTTTGGAACGTTGTCCCTCAGAAGCCTCTAACATATCTGCCACCTCCGAAGACATTTCCCTAAACGATGGTGTTGAAGAAGAGAAGAATGATGTGATTACAATGAAGGAGAAGGATGGTACATCTGAAAAAGGTCAAGCTTCAAATTCCAATTCCCATGTAATGTTGGATTTTGTGAAGCTCTCCAATGATGATTCAATTCATGGGTCAAAGGTGGAATTGAATTTTTTCAATCCAAAAAACGTGGTTAGTTCATCTTCTTTTAGGGCTAATAATACTAACGAAAAAGATGAGAGTAATGAAGAGAAAACACCAGAGGCAAAGACTTTTTCATGCAACTTTTGTAAAAGAGAGTTCTCTTCTTCACAAGCTTTGGGAGGGCACCAAAATGCTCACAAGCAAGAGCGTGCCCTTGCAAAGCGTCGCCAAGGGATTGATGTAGATGCTTTTGGACACCCTCATTTTCCCTATTATTCTTATCCTACGCACCCCTTTTATGGATCCTATAATCGCACACTTGGGGTTCGAATGGAGTCTATGGTTCACAAGCCATCTTATCATTGGACCTCACCCTTGAGGTTTGGTCAAGGGTGGCTAAGGCAAGAGATGTTAAACCCATCTCTTGTGAGGATGGAGGGTTTGCATGCAAATAATGAAATTGGAAATTTTAGGAGTGGTGCAACTTTGAGGGCAGAAGATGATCGTGGTGCTGTTGGAAATATTCCTTTCCTTGGAGATTCTTCTACAAATGTTGCTACCAAATCAAACTCATCCATGGACAAGCCAAAATTGACTAACATGGGTGATCATTATTCCAAGCAAGAGGAAACATCCAATCCTGATTCTTCTGGGATTGATTTGTCACTTAAGCTTTAAGTTTTGATCTTGTTTTTATTTAGATACTTATCAATGTTCTTGTTAATTTGATTGCCACTCTTGTTTAAGTTAATTGGGGCATTTCAATATTTTAGCTGTCGAATTATACATTTTGAAAAACAATATCAGTGTAAATAATTGTGTTTTGTTTCATTTTAAATTTTGCTTTTCTATTGTTCAGGTGTGATATCTGAGTTTATTAGCTTATTAGTTATGAGCTTTTGATTCCTTACTGATTTTTGTTACCATTGTAATTAAGATAGCCAAACACTCTTGCTTTATTAATATTTAATGTATCATTTACTACCTTTTAAAATCACGATTAAAAAGAGTTAAGCTGAGTTAAGATTAAGTCAACCTCACTCATTAACATTTTCTTTTCAATTTTTCTTCAAATTTACCCAAGCCAATTTATATACAAGTTTGTACTCTTTTTTAAAATTTGGCTTGAAAAGTTCAAGCAAATGCTTGAATAAATAACGATCAATATATCGGTACTTTTGATTCACATTGGAACGTATTTTCCTTTCATGTTCACCTAATTAAATAAAGTACATGATTAAAATAAAATACTCTCTCCCATGTTTATTATTGATTATTTTTTCTGTTGATGTGTTCAATTTTGATTTGGGGACAAAAATGGAAACCAATAATTTAATTTCTCAATAACGAAGAATTGGATTGAATGAGATGAGATAAAACAATCACTTCAAATCATTCTTAATTTTAAAATAGGATGACTTCTTGACTATTTCATACATGCTATACAAATGTACTACTCAGGAACACTATATATTTTCTTTTTTAATATTTAGAAACTTGATATACAAACATAATTTTCTCTTAACTAAAATAATAAAATAGTAGAGATCTTTTGGGGGATATGTTGAAAAACTAAAAAGTATAAGGATTAATGTGTGTTCAATTAAATAAAGGGAAGCAATTATCACTGTAGGAAATCAATCAAGGAATATTAGAAATAAATTAATTATATTCATGAAATATGAAATCATTAATTCCATTTTCTTTGGATATAATACTAACTCCTAATTTTGAGGAATGAGATAAAATAAAATCGCCATTCATTGTAGCAAGCATGATTTCATACATTAAATAAGTTTTCAGAAAATTTTAAATCTAGTAAACTTTCTAATTTTTTTAAAATCATATAAAATATATATCTATTAATAGTAGTGTTAGAAAACTATAACAATAATACATGTATCAAAATATTGAATCGCTTCACATCAACCTTAAATATATTTTTAATTCTTGAAAAGAAAACGGTTTTTTTTGTCTTAGTTATTATTCAGATTTTTTTGGAATCAATTATTTTTGTTTCACACATGATATATTAGAATCTTCTTTTACTTAAGGGGGATATTCTCAAGGTTTTATCTCTATATTAATAAATATGTTTTGCTTTAAAAAAAATTAAAATATATGAGTTTTGTAATTGTAAATATTAAAAAAAATAACGTTTAATGAAAATCAATTTATAAAAATTGGCATATTTCAGGAAAAAAATATACTTAAATCATTAAGCATGTGGCTCAATTAATAAAAAAAATATTTTAACTTAATTTATACTCTTAAGTTCAAGTCTAATACTTCATTGATTATAAAAAACAATTTAACTTAAATAAAATATGGATTCGATTTTGGTTTATACAGCTTGACATATGATTACCTCATTTTTTTTACAACGAATAATCATATTTTACTTTATAGTGATTGTTTACGGTGAAAAATGACAGTTGTAAACAAATAATCCAAAGATCAATCTGGGGACTGGATTTAGGTCCTCTTTGGGTCCTTTTAAGTGTGTTAACGTAACGGTGAAATGGACGCGTAAATTCAGCAATTTAGTAAGAATAGTGAATATTAAACGTGCAGAATTGACTCAAACGTAGAGGTTCATTACAGAAAAGTATGAAATAAGAAATGAATTGCAGAAACAAGAACAAAAGCAAACAAACGAAGAAACTTGAATTGAAATACAGAATGTAAAGGTACAGGAATGTAAATATGCTGAAATGTAAACATACGACTCCTCACAACGGTGAACAGCGGCCACCGTGGGTCTCCTTGTAGCTGGTGTCTGGCGCGGTGCAGGGTTTCAGCGTCTCAGAGAGTTTAGGTGCGGTGTCTGGGTGCAAAAAGTCGTCCTCTGTGAAATGGTGCTTTGGATTATTTATAGACATGAAAATCACCACCGTTTTCCTTCTTTTGCGGGCACTTCTTAGTAATTGCCTTCAACTGTTGATGCTCACTATCCAGGATTGCTTGTGATCGTGCTGTTTGTTGGGGCTGTAACTGCTATCGCCCATGATCTCCTTTGCGTAGTGGTGAATGTTGATAACTACTGGTAACCACTTTTGGATTTTTCAAGACTCCTATCTTTCGAGTATTTCTGAGAGAAACCTAGGAGATTCTTTTAATGTTATGGCCTTAGAATAGTTTCTTCTTGACTTCTCTTTTCGAGCCATTCTAGAGTTTTGAGAGCCTGTCTTGGTCTTGTGGACTTAGAACATTTTCTTTGCTTATTTCTGTTTTTTGAGCAATTCTAGAGAGACTCTGGAGCTCGACCAGATTTGTGGACTTAGATTATTTTCTGACCACTTCTTATTTTCGAGCAGTTCTGGAGGAAATCTGGAGTTTGGCTAGGTTTGTGGACTTAAAAGTATTTTCTTACCACTTCCTGTTTTTCGAGCAGTTTTGGGTGTCAGGTACTTGGAAACTCCTCAAAAACTCCTCGAAAAGCCATCAGTTTTTGTGGACTTAGAATATTTTCCTGTTAGTCCTGTTTTTCGAGCAGTTTTGGGAGTCAGAGATGCTAAAAAAAGCTAGTGCAGCTTGTGAGAAGAAAAGAAAATTTTTTATAGAAAATGTGAAGACCCTGACTATCGAGAGAGCTCAAGCTATGGAGAATATTTCGAGTCTAGATGCGCAATGTACGGCTCTTGAAACCAGATATCAAAATTTGAGAGCCGTTTACACTGAAATGCGCTCGAAGCCTCCTTTTTGATTTTTTAATGTATTTTTCTTTGAATTCTAGTAGTTATTTTAATGTAAATACTCGAATTCTGCTTTAAATGACATTTATTCATTTGGCCTTTTTATTACTCGAAATATCTTTTATTTGCCTTGACTTAAGTTATTTTTACTTCATGTATTTCTGATTTGTATGGTTTTAAGTACTTACCGTTAATCGACATAATTCGACTATTAGTTCCAAGTTCTCGAATTGAATACGCGTTATTTGAAAACACATTTTCAATCTCGAAGGGGCCTTCCCAATTGGGTGACCATTTTCCAAGTTTCCTTGATTTTTTGTCGAACGGTAAAATTACTTTCCATACTAATTCACCAGTATTAAAAAACTTGCCTCATACTTTTCTGTTGTATGACCTCGTAATTCTTTCTTTTTGTCGAATCATTTTCTCTAAGGCACTTAAGCGAATTTCATCCAAGACATTCAATTCATCAAACATTAAGACCCAATAATCTTCACTTGGTAACTCGAATTGTCGTTGTAATCTAACTGATTGTAGATTCACTTCAACAGGTAAAACGACTTTATGGCCATAAACAAGTCGAAATGGGGTTGTCCCCGTGGCCTCATTTGGAGAATTCCTATATGCCCATAATACTTGGCTTAAAGTGTCATGCCAATTTCTTGGCTTTGATCCAATGTGTTTTTTAATTAACTTGATCAAAATTTTATTTACTGCCTCCACTTGTCCATTGGCCTGGGCATAATATGGGGTCGAAGTTATCATTTTTATATTCAAGGACTCAGCATATTGAGTTACTTTTCGACCTACAAAAACAGTTCCTTGGTCTATTGTCAAAGTTTCTGGTATACCGAATCGATGAATTATGTATTTGTCGATAAAATTAACAACATCACTCTGAGTAACTTCTTTCAATGGAACTGCCTCAGCCCACTTCGTAAAATAGTCGACAGCTACAATGATGTATTTATGACCTTTTGTCGAAGGAGGATAAATTTGGCCAATTAAATCCAGAGCCCAGCCTCGAAAAGGCCATGGCTTAATTATTGAATGTAATTCTGAGGCTGGAACGTGTTGAATATTACCATGCTTTTGACATTCTTCACAAGATTTTGCATAGTCAAAGCAATCTTTAACCATCGAGGGCCAGTACAATCCTTCTCGAAGTAACATCCATTTCATTCTTTCTCCAGCTTGATGAGCTCCGCAGATCCCTTCATGGATTTCTGCCAAGGAAATATAAGCCTCATGTTCGCTGAGACATCGAAGTAAAGTGCCATCAACACCCTTTTTATACAATTCATCAACCATAATTATATAGTTAATTGCTTGAAATTTTGTTTTTCGATTAGTTGGAATGTTGGGGTCCTTGAGGTAATTAACTAAAGGTTTCCTCCAATCTTGGTCAATTAAGTCATTTATGTTTAGGATCTCAAGGTTTGTTGACCCTAACTTCTCCCTTATCTCTGTTAATTTTGCCAGGTTTTCACTCAAAATTCTATATTTCGAGGCAATTTGGGCTAATTCATTGGCCTCTTGGTTTTTGTTTCGAGGAATATGTTCTAGAATGACTTCGTCAAATTTTTGTAATAACTTATTCACTTTTACCCAATATTCGACGAGGTTTCTACTTAAACATTTATATTCTTTGGTTAGCTGCTTTATTACTAACTTAGAATCTCCTCGAATGATTACATTTCTTGACCTAAAATTTAACAGTATTTCAAGTCCAGCCAATAATGCTCCGTACTCAGCTTCATTGTTTGAACAAGCTGATTTTATCTCGAAGAGTAATTTCGTTGAGATTTTGTCTGGTGAAATTATCAATATTCCGATTCCAATTCCATTTCTATGACTAGATCCATCGAAGTACAATTTCCATGACTTTAGACTTATAAAATCTACTTCTTTGATTGGAATCGAGTGATCAACAATGAAATCAGCAACAACTTGGCCTTTTACAGATTTTAGTGGTTTATAAATTAGAGAATACTCTGTTAAAGCCAACGCCCATTTTCCAACTCTACCATGAAGGATAGGTTTCGACAAGAAATATTTTATTATATCGTGATGTGAATAAACATGTACATCGAAAGGCCTAATATAATATTTCAATTTCTCACAAGAAAAATATAGACACAAACATAATTTCTCGATTGGACTATATCGAGATTCTGCACCTATCAACATTCGACTAAGATAATAAACAGCTCTTTCGACACCATTTTCGTCTTCTTGAGCTAGCATGCTCCCAATAGTTTCTTCTGATGTCGAAATATATAACTTCAAGGGAAAACATTTCTTTGGCGGAACCATTACTGGTGGTTTTGTCAGATATTGCTTTATCTCCTTGAAAACAGCTTGATGCTCTACCTCCCATCGAAACTCTTCTTCTTTCTTTAACTTTAATAGGGGTGAGAAGATTTTAACCTTGCCAGAAAGGTTGGAAATAAATCTTCGTAGAAAATTTATTTTCCCTAGCAACGATTGCAGTTGTTTTTTAGTCGAAGGGGCTTGTGTCTCAGATATTGCTTTGGCCTTATTCTTGTCGATTTCAATTCCTTTTTGGTGAATAATAAAACCGAGGAACTGTCCTGCAATAACACCAAAAGCACACTTTAGAGGATTCATCTTCAAGTCATATTTTCGCATTCTTTCAAATGCTTGTCGAAGATGACCAACAAGGTCACTTTTATACTTAGATTTCACAACAATATCATCAATATAAACTTGCAAAAATTTGCCTATTATGTCATGAAAAATAGTGTTCATTGCCCTCTGGTATGTCGCTCCAGCATTTTTTAATCCGAATGGCATTACTACCCATTCATAAGTTCCTAAAGCCCCAGGGCATCGAAAAGTTATTTTTGATATATCCTCTTCAGCAATAAAAATTTGGTTATACCCTGAATATCCATCTAACAAACTTAAAATTTCATTACCTGCTGCCGAATCTACTAACATATCGGCTATTGGCATAGGGTATTCGTCTTTTGGTGTAGCAGTATTTAGATTTCGAAAATCAATATAAACTCTAAGAGATCCATTTTTCTTAATCACAGGTACTATGTTCGAGATCCAGTCAACATACCTGGCTGTACGAATAAACTTGGCTCTAAGGAGCCTTTCGATCTCTTCCTTGATTTTTGGCAAAATCTCTGGCGCAAATCTCCTAGGTGGTTGCTTTACTGGCCTCTTTTCTGGTCGAACTGGGAGTCGATGTTCGACTAATTCCCTCGAAAGGCCTGGCATCTGGTCATAATCCCAGGCGAAGCAATCCTTAAATTCCCTTAGTAGCTTGATTAATTGGTCTTTCACTTCTTCATCGACCAATTTACTGATGAAAGTTAACCTCGGCTCCTCCTCATCTCCAAGGTTCACTTCTTCTAAGGGATCTTGTGCCTCCATTTTTTGCCCTTTTTGAGCTAAATCTTTCTCAAAGCTAATCGGTGCATCGTCATAGATGCAATCAAGCCGGACATCATTGCCTTCGGTCTCTAAGACCGATTCTTCTTGAATCACACACGTTTCGAGTTCTGTGTGCCTTTGTTCGGCTAGATAAGCCGAATTTGTCTTAATTGCCAAATATGGTGAATCGGCCTCCAATCCTTCGGCCACTTTTAGGGCCGCTTCTCTTCTTTCGGCTAGATGAGCCGAACTTTCGACCATGTTGATATTTGCATGGCCTTGGATTGGGTCTACGGCTTTATGGGCCGAGATTTCTTCAATTTTTTGTGATTTTATGGCCGAACTAAATTTATTGGCCTCCAAAGTATCCCTGGCTTCGAGAGCCGTTTTTATTTTATTTTCAGCTACGTAAGCCGAAATTCGAGCCAAAAGGCTCTTTTCAAGGTTCTTCATTTCCATTCTTTTCGGCCTCCACTATTTCTTGGAAGCCGTAAAAACCCACCGAAGGACCTAGGTGGATCTAGTGTCGAATTTCGCGAGCATTTAGTAGGAGAGGATTTCAGCCAAAATGAGGGCCGCCTATATCTTCTATACGAAGTGGCGCAATGTTGGCAAAAGATTTGTCGAATGTTTTGCTATCGAGACTGCTTACATGAACTTCAGGCTTAAAATAGCTCTGATCTCCATCGACGTATTCCAACACTTCGTTGTTATTCCAAAGACATAGTTTCTGATGCAGTGATGAAGGTACTGCCCCAACCCCATGAATCCATTCTCTCCCGAGCAATAGATTATAACTTGCCTTAGAAGCTACCACTACGAAAATGGTTGCTCGAGAAACAGATCCAACCCTCAAGTTGATGATTAGGGCCCCTTTGGAACTTGAAGATTTCCCTTCATAGTCCGTGAGTACCAAGTTGTGGGGGAGCAAATCTTCTTCGGATCTCCCAATCTTTTTCAGTAAAAAACTGGGCATAATATTGATAGTTGCCCCAGAATCCACGAGGACTTTGTTCACTCAAAATTTTTCATCAATTCGAGCCGCAATGTATAACGGCTTCATATGGCTCTTCATTTCACGTGTTGGCTTCTCAAAAATAGCCGACGATTTAGCAAGTGAACCATCCTCTGCCAAATAACAATAACCCCATGGGTTATTATCGGGTTCGTCATCAGCATAGAAGTCTTCTTCATCTCCTTCGCCGATTCCTTCGGCATATTCAGCAGGCAGCATGGATACAACCCCAAGTATATCCTCGAGATCATCTTCAAAGCCTGATTCGAATACATCGGTGATCAATTCATCATCCGCATCGTACTCGATTTCTAGGCTCTTTATCTTCAAGTCCTTTTTCATTGCTGGTGCTCTTTCTTGCGTCGTTTTGACTTCGACACTAACCGGGGTACACCGCATATTTCTGGCGGCATTTCCCTGGACTTGTTGGACTTGATTTTGGGCTCGAATTTGGGCTTGGATTCGAGCTTGCGCTTGTGCCTGGACTTGAGCTTGAGCTTGAGCCAAGGCTTGTGCTTCATACTTAGCCTTCCTGATTCTTTGAGCCCTTCGCCACTGAGTTTTAGTCATAGGAGCCTTAAAATAAGGCTTTTTCGACTGAAAATGGCTCTCGGATGGATTATGGAACCCAGTTTGAGTGAAAAACTTAGGTTGTGAGAAAACTTGTTGTGGCATGACCGTCAAATGTGACGGTCTGCCCTTTTCGACCATCTGCAATTTTGGTCGAGTTAATGATGGGTGCAGCACGTTTCGAACCCATGTGTTGCTCGGAACGTTTTGAGCAGGTACGAAGGTCCTGTGATCAATTGGATTTTTATAATATTATTTTCTCTAATTCCTAGCTTATTAATCCTCTTTTGTGCCTAATTGGTTGAATTGGATCATTTTATGATGTTTGAATTTTATTTGGGCTTTATTTAATTTTTTCCAGTTTTGGCAAATTCTGATACTATTTTGGTTTTTGGACCATATCTTGAGTTTTAGAACTCCTTTAATTGTGATTCTTGATTTTCAGGAAAGCTAAGAGAAAGGTGCACAATTCCTATGATAGGTCAGAAACCAATTCCGATGATAAGAAACTGAAACTAGGCCTGGAAAAAGTCAAAACGCTGCAGTCGCGGATCCTGAGCAAGGTGCAGTATTTGGGCCATATCTCAGTTCACAGATGTCCAATTAAGCCTATTCTAGTGGCGTTTTGAAGCTAACATCCAAGGCTACAATTGTCCTTCAGGCCATGAACCAAAAAGAGGCCGTTTTCATAGCCAAAAAAAAGGAACAATGTGACGAACGGAAATTTTGAATTTTGAATTTTAAGTTGTTTTTGGCTCCTCTCTTTTCTTCTTCCTCTCTTCTCTCTCATTTTTTTTTCTCCGCTTTTACTTTTCATTTTCCTCCATTAATGGAGGCTTAGACTTTCATCTAGTCCAAGGATTAAAAGAGACGTGACACTCTTGAGGATCGGTTTCGCAATTTATTCAACAACAAATTCGGTTTCATCTCTTCTTTCTTTCTCCTTTTGCTAATTATGATTTTGAATTGAAGTTCTTCGTTTGGATTGATAATTGTGCAATTTTTTGATTATATATTATTCGGTTGATGTATGTAATTAATTCTTGAAGAAATGTGAATTAGATTTTCAGATTTGGGATCTAAGATTAATGGCATTGGTGAATTAAATTAACACAAATCAATTAGGTTCTAGAGGTTTCTGAACTTTGAGTGAATTGTGTGTTAATCGAATGCATGAGGGTTCTCGTGTGAATGCTTAATTTGAATTGAGGTTTTATTCGAATTTAATGTTAATCACTAATTTGTTAGTTGATGCATCTTCTTGGAATTCGATGATAGAGTGGTCGTAGTTCTTCTAAATTCTTGGATTAGAGTTTTTAATTATTTTTAACTTTTGATTCTAATTAGTTATTCTATAAATCAAACCCCCTCTAAAAATTTTATAATCGTATAACATTATCATCGTTAGGAGACAACTCAGATTGCACCACTTACTACATAATTTTTATGCAATTCGATTTTTATTAATTTGTCCGAGAGCGACACTCGCGATCAAATTTTGGCGCCGTTGCCGGGGATGATGATGTTATTTGATTATGTAATTCTGTGTTAGTGTGATTGCATTGCATATTATGTGTTGCGTTTTACATCTAATTAGGATTTTGCATAATTAGTATTTTTCATTTAGCATAATTGTGTCTATGCATTCTATTTTAGTAGCCTTTGAATAGCATAGTGGGTAGTCATCTATCCTTGCTTAGTATTACATCATTCAATTCTCTATATTTTGTGTTGTGTTTCTGCATTTTTGCATTCTGCATTCATCGAAAAAGTACACGGCCGTATATCTGAATGTGTAGATCTCTATCCAAACTTAAAAGTGGCATAACTTTTTGCATACAGCTCTAATTTCTTATTGTAATATATGCATTTCATATAGCTCAACAAGATCTATGCAATGGCAACAAGTTGGAGACCAATTGGTGGTTTCTGAAAAAAAGAATTATTTCTTTTCATTCTTATTTAGATATTATGGCTCAGAGAACTTTTTATATGGCTGATCATAGAAGACTAGAGAATAAGGTAGATGATTTAGCTTCTTTGATCGAGCAGTTGACATTGTCACAAAGGGCTACAATGTTGTGTGAAATTTGTACTTCACCTGAACATCATACTGATTTCTGTCCTACATTGTATGAGCCTGCAGGTTGGATGAGTCATCCAAACTTGGGATGGGAGAATTTTACGCAGCAACAATATCAACCCCCACCACAAAATGTTGCACCTTCCAAAAATGAGCCTTCCTTCGAAGAGTTGATAAGGGAGATGACAATTAACGATCTGAATTTCCAACTAAGAACAGAAGCATCCATTCAAAACTTGAAGAATCAGATTGTTCAGTTAGCAACAACAGTAAACGAGCTAAAGTCTCAAGGTCCTAGTAATCTTTCTGCACAACCAGTTGTTGAACCAGAGAATGTTACTTTGAGTTCAAGAAAGACCATTAAACACTCGCAAGAGAAGCAACCAATAGATAAAGATCTTAATGCTACTGCTCCAACAAGTGATTGCAGCCCAGCAAGTGTAGAATTTGCTCCTACTGCTCATACCACTTCTACTGAGTCAGAAGAAAAATTTGAGCAACCTGTTCCTCTTTCATTTCATTCAATTTTTCATGATAATTTGTTGAATGATTTAGTTGATGATAATTTGGCTGAGTTTTTTGAATTTTTAGATTGTATTAATTATCCTAACCTAGCCAATTATCCTAATTCTTTTACTTGTGATGCATGTAATGATTCTGCAAAATGTAGCATCTGTGTTGAGATTGATACATATGTTTATGGTGATTTTGATGCAGCTATTGCAGATTCTGAAAAAGTAAATCATGATGCATCCACGACAGATTCAGCTCCAATTTTTACACTGCCTTCTTTTCTAAAGCTGCCCCTTGCATATGAGTTAAAGCCATTTCCTGAGCAGTTGAAATATAAATATTATATCATTGTATATTCAAGGGAGCAGCCTAGGTACAGCAGCAAGACACGATGTTCTGCACATCAAGGAAATGAAGAGCATGAAGAGAAGCTTATTAAGTTCATGAAGCAGCTGGAAATCCCTCCACGGCTATTTCTTCCATGTTCCCAATTAAATGAAGTGCTGCAAATTTATGAGAAAAAGAAGGAATATCTAGGGATACAACTCATAATTATTTTTTTTCTTTTAGAAGTTTTCAATTTATTTTTTGCATTCAATAATGGTCTTGCATTTGAGTTTCTCACCTCAAGTTCTTTTCTAGTAAGCTTCGTTCTAGGTGGCTTGGCCCCTATATAGTAACTAAGAATTTTTCATATGGTGTTGTACAGATTTTGGAGCCTGGAACAGATAAAGTATTCACAGTGAATGGCCACCGCTTGAAGCCTTTCCATGAGGACACACTCTTGGAGACCATTGAGGAGGTCCGCTTGCTAGCAGCCACTTATGCTTGATTAGGAAGTTCCTCTCTGCTTTTCCTTACTATATTTTGCTTACATTTCCATTATACATTACATTGAGGACAATGTAAAGTTGAAGTGTGGGGGAGAGAGTAATAGGTTTTTATTATTTAGCATTGTTTTTGTTTTGTTTTGTTTTGTTTTGTTTTGTTTTGTTTTTCTTTGTTGAATTGGAAGTTGTTGAGTTAAGGCATTAGTCATTAAGGAGGATAGAGTTCCTACATGATTTCATTTTTGCTTCTTCATCTTGATATATGTGAATTGGGTGATTGATTTTGATTTGTATGATTAAGTATGTTAGACTTTACCTTTGTGAGCTTTTGAGCCTTATTTTTGGATGGTTGAAATTCATGCCATTCTTTTCTTTCTTGTGTGTTTTCCCTCTTAGATTTTGTCATTCTAAAACTTGTTTTGATTCTTCTTTGAGGCTACAATTTTCATATGCAATTATGAACATGATAGAGGCATTTCTTTCAAATTTGTACCCACTTGGCCATATAGCTTACCTTGCATTTTTCCATTTGTTTAGCCCCTTTGAGCCTTATTGACCATTCTTTGGCTTCTAGTACATTATAAGCTTTAAGTGAAAAATCATGTTATACCTAACTTTAGGGAATAGGGAGTGCATTGGTTTCATTAATGTTATTGCATTTCAAGTGTGGGGGTTTAGAAATAATGCAAGGAAAAAAAAAGAAAAAAAAATAATAAATAAAAAAAAATTTATTACAAAGAAAATGGAAAATTTTGATGAAAGGAAAAGGAAGTCCAAGGAGAATAATGTATGTTATGGCTTGATTTGTCTAAGGACCAATGTTATTCCTATTCTCTTTGGTTGTATCTTGTCATATCCTCATATTTCCCTACCCTTACCTTAGCCCCATTACAACCATTGAATAAAGTCCTCTTGATTTGTGTTTGCATATGATTGTAAGTAGTGGAGAAGTAGAAGATTAACAAGCTTATGGTAATGCATTGTCTTTTGAAGTGACTTGAGTGAAACACTTTGAACCATACACTTGAGAGTTGATTGTATACACCATCTTGTGAGATCTTTCATGCTTGATCTATACACTTTGAATGATATTGCTTAGCTTGCATTTTTGAGAGGTTGGGAGTTGGATGTTTGATTGTTGTAGAACTCTTGATGCTTTATTTGATCTTGTGTTCCTAGTTTAGCACTTCTAAGGATTCATTGGAGAATTTGTTTATTTGTTTTGATTATTCTATGATTTTTTAGGTTACATGTTTTTATTTGCTTGATTGTGTCTTACATGAGGACATGCAAGAGCTAAGTGTGGGGGAATTTGATCAATTGGATTTTTATAACATTATTTTCTCTAATTCCTAGCTCATTAATCATCTTTTGTGCCTAATTGGTTGAATTGGATCATTTTATGATGTTTGAATTTTATTTGGGCTTTATTTAATTTTTCTAGTATTTGGCAAATTCTGATACTATTTTGGTTTTTGGACCATATCTTGAGTTTTAGAACTCCTTTAATTGTGATTCTTGATTTTTAGGAAAGCTAAGAGAAAGGTGGACAATTCCTATGAGAGGTCAGAAACCAATTCCGATGATAAGAAACTGAAACTGGGCCTGGAAAAAGTTGAAACGCTGCAGTCGCGGATCCTGAGCAAGTTGCAGTATTTGGGCCATATCTCAGTCCACAGATGTCTGATTAAGCCCATTCTAGTGGCGTTTTGAAGCTAACATCCAAGGCTACAATTGTCCTTCAGGCCATGAACCAAAAAGAGGCAGTTTTCATAGCCGAAAAAAAGGAACAAAGTGACAAACGGAAATTTTGAATTTTGAATTTTAAGTTGTTTTTGGCTCCTCTCTTTTCTTCTTCCTCTCTTCTCTCTTGTTTTTTTTTCTCCGTTTTTACTTTTCATTTTCCTCCATTAATGGAGGCTTAGACTTTCATCTAGTCCAAGGATTAAAAGGGACGTGACACTCTTGAGGATTGATTTCGCAATTTATTCAACAACAAATTCGGTTTCATCTCTTCCTTCTTTCTCCTTTTGCTAATTATGATTTTGAATTGAAGTTCTTCGTTTGGATTGATAATTGTGCAATTGTTTGATTATATATTATTCGGTTGATGTATGTAATTAATTCTTGAAGAAGTGTGAATTAGATTTTCAGATTTGGGATCTAAGATTAATGGCATTGGTGAATTAAATTAACACAAATCAATTAGGTTCTAGAGGTTTCTGAACTTTGAGTGAATTGTGTGTTAATCGAATGCATGAGGGTTCTCGTGTGAATGCTTAATTTGAATTGAGGTTTTATTCAAATTTAATGTTAATCACTAATTTGTTAGTTGATGCATCTTCTTGGAATCCGATGATAGAGTGGTCGTAGTTCTTCTAAATTCTTGGATTAGAGTTTTTAATTATTTTTAACTTTTGATTCTAATTAGTTATTCTATAAATCAAACCCCCTCTAAAAATTTTATAATCGTATAACGTTATCATCGTTGGGAGACGACTCAGATTGCACCACTTACTACATAATTTTTATGCAATTCGATTTTTATTAATTTGTCCGAGAGCGACACTCGCGATCATCCTGCTTTGAACAGTTTGGGGATCACGTATGGTGATAGAAGCATTCTGGGTCTGGATCCCTTTGTTCTTGGTGATCACCTGGTTGGTGGTCACCTGATAGTGTTTCTTCATCTCTGATTGCTTGAAGGCTTTAGCCGCCGCTTTATCGAAGACGACGCTGCACCTTGGGCACAGCATGACCTCACTGTCCGCTTCCTTCTTTCGAGTTAGAAAGTCCAGCAGCGAGTCACCAGCCCTTGGGAAGATTTCAGCTTCTTCCTTCTCGAAGGCTTCGAGGGTGTCATTCAAAGAGCCTTTTCCTTCTAACTCTTCTACAGCTCGATCGAATGACCCCTGTTTTTCAGCAACATCGACCATCAGTATGTCGATAGGTTCCACGAAATTAGCTTCTATTTGCATGGGATCAGAGTCGATTTTCATCGGCATTTTGGTTTTTTGCTCGAATTTCAATCGTCCTTGCTTAATGGCGTCTTGAATAAGATCCCTGAAACGAACACAGGTATTAGTCCAATGACCATAAACATGATGAAACTTACAATATTTTTGACCCTTTCTTTGTTCTAGAGTAGGGATTTTATGATCATCAGATAATATAATTTGCCCATTTTTCAATAAAATGTCAAAATTATGATCAGTTTTAGAGACATCAAAGGCATAACTCTTATTAGGTCGAGTTTTGTCCTTAATTTTGAGTGGTTTTAAAGATTGGCAAACATAAGGGGGTCCTGGTTTTAATTCAGCTACATTTACCTCATTTACCCCTAAATCGACATCTTCTTCGTCGAGATCATTCTCGCTTCCTATTTCTCCTTCAGTGAGACCTATGTAAGCCACTTTGTCTTTTCGAGAAAATTTCTCTATTTTCTTAGGGACAAATTTTTCAGCCTAAAGTTGCTCGATTTGCCTCACTTTTGTCACTAACTGCGACATGTCTCTTAGCTGCTGATTAATCAATTTCTTTCTAATCGAGTACTCTAATCCGCCTACAGCCATTTGGACTAGTTCATATTCTGGAATTTGAGTAAAACATCTCGACCTCATTTGTCGAAATCTACTTAGATAATCATCAATGGATTCATTATGTATTCTTTTTATATTAACTAAATCCATTAAGCTAACTTTCGCTTCACCACGAAAGAATTGTTCATGAAACCTTCTTTCTAATTGATTCCAATTATGAATTGAATTCGGGGGTAAGGTTGTGAACCAGGTAAAGGCCCCCTTAGTCAAAGAACTAGGAAAGTACTTCAACTTTAAATCTTCATTTCGAGCTAAATCTCCACATTCTATGGAGTATCTAGCTATATGTTCTACTGTGGATTCACCGGAATCTCCGGCAAATTTAGTGAATTTTGGGACTTTCCAGCCTCGAGGCAGTTCAGCCTGCAAAATTGCCTCAGAGAATGCTGAGACAAAGTAGGGTCTATTAGCATACCCTACGTCGAACCCATGTTGATTCAGAACTTGTTCGACTACATTGGCAATATTTTGAGGATTCGGGTTGTTTGGATATTGAATTTGATGCCCCCTACATTATTTTGCCTAACTTGTTCAAGTATTTCATCAGCATTCTGATTTCGAGCAACAATAACGGGTTGATTTCCCTGGAAATCACCCTCATTTTGTCTCAGAAGGTTTTGGTCGAGATTTCGACCAATTTGCTCAAATGGAGCATTTGGATTTCTAGCAAAAACTAGGGGTTGGTCTACCTGGAAATTTCCCTCATTTTGTCTCGGAAGATTTGGACCAAAATTTGGTCTATTCTACTCAAAAATTTGACCATTTCGACCAAGATTTGTGGCATCTCGATTAGATGTTTGGGCAACATTTTGCCCTTGCCTTATAAGGACTTGAGGTGCCCCAAAAACGTCAGCAATTCGACGCATTTGTTCAGCCAAAATTTGATAGCTGGTATTAGTCGTTTCCATTATGAGATTAAACACAGCGGTCATTTGATGAGTCAGCATATTGACCATCTCGTGATTGCTTTCATCCATTTGTTGCCTCATGGAATGTAAGGCAACATTCAAAAACGAGCTAGCAGGAAGTGAATCCCCACTCGAAGCTCCAAACGCAAATTGCGTTTCAGGTACTCCACCAATCGTACCCATTCTCGGTGGAATGGTATGGAGTACACCCATTCCTGGTGGAATGGTGTGACTCTAGGGTGACACGGTTGTCACCATAGGATTGGAGTAGGTTGATACTCCAAAGATAGGCGGCATACACACAGGAGGTAAGCCAAATGGATGATCACCCAGGCTTGGCCTTGGGCCAGGATTTATGCTGGGATTGGTTGGTGGCATAGTAACCATAAATTGGCTAACTACGGGAGATGATGGCGTAGGTAACGCCGTTGTTAATGTGGGTTGTGCGGCAGTAGTAGTAGTGCCGCTTACATTTTCTGGGTTGGTATCACTACCATCACTTTTAGAATTGCCATTCCCAGAACTAGAATCATTATTTCTTCCTCTATTAGCCATAATACAACGTCCATTGCGTAATATCATACAACAAAACAATCAATCACTCAAAACACACAATATGGTCCCATTGGGCATGCCAATTTGTTTACAGTGAAAAATGACAGTTGTAAACAAATAATCCAAAGATCAATCTGGGACTGGATTTAGGTCCTCTTTGGGTTCTTTTAAGTGTGTTGTTAACGTAACGGTGAAATGGACGCGTAAATTCAGCAATTTAGCAAGAATAGTGAATATTAAACGTGCAGAATTGACTCAAACGTAGAGGTTCATTACAGAAAAGTATGAAATAAGAAATGAATTACAGAAACAAGAACAAAAGTAAACAAACGAAGAAACTTGAATTGAAATGCAGAATGTAAAGGTACATGAATGTAAATATGCTGAAATGTAAACGTACGACTCCTCACAACGGCGAACAGCGGCCACCGTGGGTCTTCTTGTAGCTGGTGTCTGGCGCGGTGCAGGGTTTCAGCGTCTCAGAGAGTTTAGGTGCAGTGTCTGGGTGCAAAAAGTCGTCCTCTGTGAAATGGTGCTTTGGAGTATTTATAGACATGAAAATTACCACCGTTTTCCTCCTTTTGCGGGCACTTCTTAGTAATTGCCTTCAACTGTTGATGCTCACTATCCACGATTGCTTGTGATCGTACTATTTGTTAGGGCTGTAACTGCTATCGCCCATGATCTCCATTGCGTAGTGGTGAATGTTGATAACTACTGGTAACCGCTTTTGGATTTTTCAAGACTCTTATCTTTCGAGTATTTCTGAGAGAAATCTAGGAGATTCTTTTAATGTTATGGCCTTAGAATAGTTTCTTCTTGACTTCTTTTTTTGAGCCATTCTAGAGTTTTGAGAGCCTGTCTTGGTCTTGTGGACTTAGAACATTTTCTTTGCTCATTTCTGTTTTTCGAGCAATTCTGGAGGGACTCTGCAGCTCGACCAGATTTATGGACTTAGAATATTTTCTGACCACTTCTTATTTTCGAGCAGTTCTGGAGGAAATCTGGAGCTTGGCTAGGTTTGTGGACTTAAAAGTATTTTCTTACCACTTCCTGTTTTTCGAGCAGTTTTGTTTGTCAGGTACTTGGAAACTCCTCAAAAACTCCTCGAAAAGCCATCAGTTTTTGTGGACTTAGAATATTTTCTTGCCAGTTTTATTTTTCGAGTAGTTTTGGGTGTCAGTGACTTAAAAACTCCTTAAAACTTCTCGAAAAAAGCCTTTAGTTTTGTGGTCTTAGAATATTTTCTTGTCTTTCAAGCAGTTTAGAGAAAAATCAACAATGTGACAAAAATCTCCTAAAATAGCTCGAAATATGTCCCTTTTAATTAAAACCAAAGATCTTAGATAATCTTCTAATATTCTTTTATGTTCAGACTTATCTTTGTCCCCTTCTTGACCTTTAAAACTTGTTGAGATGTAGTTTCATTCAAGATGATTTTTTAACTTAGAAATTTTTCCTTATCCCAAACAGTGATATAATATTATGTACAGCTATATTTCTATCGAAAAACCTCAGTTTAACCATCATACAATTAGGGTATTGTAATACCTTGAAATTGCAGAGGATTTTTATTATTACATGGAATTTTTTTCTTTTGGTTTTTTTTTAGTTTCACTACACAAAGTGCTACTACCACATCAATGAGTCCCAATTGCAATTTTCTCCTAGTAAAGCCATTGTCTCATTACTCCAATAAGGTTTTGTTACATAATTCATTTAATCATGAAGAATATACTAGAGAAAAGATAAATGATATGCTGCTAACGATATTCAACAATAAACAAAATAAAACCCCTAATAGTAATTAACAATGAATGTTAACTAATGTCTTAAGAATTTAAAATATTTTTATATTAAAAAGTATTATTAATTTATCCATATCATAATTTATAATGTATCCTTAATATAATTTTTAGTAAAAAATTATTTATTAAGTTTTTATAAATTGTTCTTACAAATGTTGTTTAGCAACACTCCAATAAAAAATTAAAACTTTTCATATTTTAGAGAAGTAAAAAAAGGAAACAAATCAACACCCCTCATGACATATAGTTAAACTAACGCATTATGGCTTCAAAAATTTTGATAAGAAAATTTAGCTTACATTTTAATTTTAGACAATGTTTCAAGATCAACAGTTTCATGCGTGTTACTTTCATAAATTTATAAAATACACAATAATAAAAAAATCATAGACGCTCAACTTGTAGAAGTGAATTAAGTAAGCATAATTAGTGCTATTTTAGGGAAATGAGTCTACCTCCATCTTTAGACATGTTTTCGTCTTATAAAAGGGTTGACTGATGCCTTGAGATGCAAGGTACATGATAAGTCTGTAATTATACTCTCTTTTACAACGTATATATTGATATTTGACCTTTATTTTATTAGAATTTTACATTGATTTATTTGTATATTGTGCAGTTTAACTTAAAAAGATCACAAATGGTTTAAGATGTGTTTTGGGCCTAAATTGGTTGGAAAATAGAGTTTCGCAGCAGTCATCAAACCTAGACCCTATCATCAAGAACGGAGTGCTATGAACACATACACGATCGTGCATATTGACCAGCACGCCTATGTACCAAGTTTAAGCATGATTGTGTTTATCTGCAGGAAGTCAAATTATGAAGAGCTTTTAGAGTTTTCAAACCCAATAAAAGAGAGGCCCCAAACATCCAGTTTTATATTTTGTTTTTTGCTCTTCGATACACATTTCATCTTGTCTCTCTTGCACATGATCTCTGATATACTCTTTGTAGGACTTAGAGTTTCGAGCGACCGTACTTGAAGACTGAGAACCCATCTCATTCTAGTTTGCTTTTCTCTATGGCTTTATTTATTATTATTTTAGTTTTTATCTTTAACATGAGTAACTAAGTCCATAGCTAGGGTTATGAAAATACTTTTTCATGAATTTATAGGATTTTGATGTTTGAATCTAAATTAAGTTTCCGTCCGTGATTAGTTTTAATGCTATTGGGCATAATTGTATAATCCTAATTAATTATATCGTTGAACGACTGTACCTTGATTAGTTAATAGATCTATAGGATAAAACAAGACAAAAGATTAGGTGGACCAAACTAATCTTTCTCTTTCAGTTGTTATTAAATTAACAAGTTCATAAGTGTTTTATGCTTTCTTGAATTAATATCTTGCATGACCATTGAGGATGTTAGTTTAGAGAAAAATAATATTAATATTACATGACCTTTTGGTATTAATAGTAATTGTATGAATGATTGGTAATCATAAGGAAATCAAACTTAAAATTAAACAAAAAAATAACATAAACGATTGAATGAGAAAACCCATATGCCCTAGGTTTTTCTCTGATAAGTTCAACCAAAACCTGCATTGTATTCCTTGTTCTTAGTTCTATAATTGATTTTATAAATTATTGTTTTAATTAATCTCATATCTTTGAAGCTCAAACAATTGAATTAGGAAACTCTTAGTAATTGAAAAACAATCCTTATAAGATGATAATTCGGGAACTTAATTTAAGAACTCTTTATTACTTCTCGATAGGTACACTTGCCCACCGAACAGTACACTGAGAGACAACCATTATCTCCATTTCAAGATGTAAAATGTACCTACTAGAGTAAAATGTGCTTGAAATTCCTTTAAGCCAAATATTACCCATGATTTCCTAATCTCTAGAGCTAGCACTCTCTCAATTTCACTGATCATCATACCTTTGCTCAGGCATATCGAGGAACGTTCATCTGAACACACTTCTTTATACCTTGCAATGTTTATAAATTATGAAGTAATTCCATCCTTCCTCTTTGTTTCATGCTCTAGGCCAATAAGCTTAGGAAGCGCACTTGTGGGAAGACCTATTTTAGAAGAAGCTTCCTATGAAGTTCCTCCATTTTTCTCCTCTACTCTCTAGAAAGAGTTATAGAACCTTTGAAGTACTAAAACTTTAAGGGGAAAAAGATATCTATTTTTTATCCTTTATTCCTTCTATGGTTCCTTCTGCCTTGGTCCCTATCACAAGTTGAGAGAGCACTAACTAGCAAGTGTATTAGTATTGTTGTAGTAAGTTATAAAATAATTTTCTAATTCATTTGAGTCCCAAATATCGTCTTCAAGGATTAGTTCTTTCAATTATCACTTCACAAATCAATAATTAGTTGAGCTAAACAAAATTTGGAATTTGAACATTTGAAGACAAAAGTAATAAAGTGCAGAAAATTGGAAAGTAATAGTATAACAAAGTGTAAAGTTCAGAAATAAGATGATATGTGAATAGAGTTAGGAATGATTTCACCTCTTTATCAATTATAAAACTGAATGAGATTTGAACTCTAAGTTCCTTAATTGATTGATGATTAATTTCACTAAATTAATCAAAGTTCAATTCCTTGACTCATTAATCCTAATATTCAATTAACTACCTTAATTCCTTAGGTGTAAATCAATCAAACATTGCATTAGGCATTAGAAATTAACAGATCACAAGATCATGAATGCTTATCCCTAATATATCAATAACCTTGACATTTAATTTATATATGAGAAATTAACTCAACTTTCATTGATGAAAATCTTCTAAGTTCAATTCAATTGAATAGCTAATCCAAGAATTGCATTAAGAATATAATTAAATGTTCAATACAATCAAGATCTTAGAATCCAGATCCATAATCAATTTACAATATCACAATCGGATCCATCAATCCCTAACAAAAAGATATATTCTTAAAAGAAAAAGAAAAAGAAAGAGTAGAAGAAGAGGACTTGTAGAATTTCTTCATAAATCCAATCCCTAGCTTGATTCCTCAAGGTTCAGAGCTTGGAAGTAATCTCCAATCTCCCTCTCTAACTCTCCTAAGGTGTAGAAATGAAAAAATGACAAAAGATTTCAAATCTCTAACTAAGTTTGTATTTATAATTTTTTTTCCTTTTTGGCCAAAAATAACTCTACATTCATAAAGTGATCACATAGAAGACTTTCTGTAACATTCCCTTTCTGAAGTAATCACTATTAGTGAATATAGTGATCACTTTATGGTGTTTTTATTAGTGAATATAGTGATCACTTTATGGTGTTTTTCTAGAATTTAGCCTGCGCGTGTTCACTATGAGTGTATAGAGTGAATACGCGCAACTCCCTTCAAGTCATAGCTCTATGTAGTGATCACTTTGTGTGTAGAAAGTAACCATGCACAACTCTGTGTAATCACTTTGTGTGCGAGTAGTGATCACGTGCAACTCTTTTCCTGGTAATAAGCTTTGAAGTATTCACTTTATGCAGAAATAGTGAACACTTTCACCATATTTTACTGAATACACTCAAAAGCTGTCACTTTATGCACAAATAGTGAACAATTTTATTCTTCCTCCTGAATAAGGTTGTTGTTCTTTAGTGTTTACTTTATACAGAAATAGTGAACACTTTCATTCTTCACTACTAGATTAACCTCAAAGTTGTCACTTTATGTGCCAATAGTGATCACTCCTAATATACGACTTTGGATTCTTCACTTTTTTTTTGTCCAGATTTGTCACTTTCTTTTATTTTCTCTTCTTGAATCCTTATCCTCAATACTCTTAGCTTAGAATATCCCGCAAAACTAGTTCAATCAACAAAATTATATCAGAATTCTATTAAATTCACACAATTTGAGTTACTAAAGACAAAAATTGACTTTATTGAATATTTATATATTTTTGTGCAATTTTCACCTTCCAAATTACCTTTTTTTTAATAAAAAATAACACAAAAAATTACTTAAAAGCATAATAAAATTAGGATTTATCAATCCTTAAGTAGCACATTGACCAATAATAATGAGCTTTGTCTCTATCGTTTCCTATCTAAAGCCTTTAACCACTTCTGGATATTACTTCTCTTTGTCACTTTGTTTCATTCTTCCTGCTTCTAGACACCATAGCTATAAAACCATAAATTTGAAGCGATTGTCTATTCTCGAAGGAGTATTCGTATATGTCTTGTCTACATATAAATTACTTTCAATACTAGTTGTCTAGACATGTTTGGCATCTTAATCTTTGCTCAATAATTTAAGGGTTCACTCTACTACAATAGCTTCTTTGGTTTCTTAGGCATTCTATTCTTGCAGTGTCTTCCTAAGAGCTTGTGGTTCGCTCCATGATCATCTCCTTCCTCCAGTGGAAGCACTTTTAGGCCCATGCTACCCTTACCATGTGATCTGTCCTTTTCCAATCATGTCTCCTTTCAAATCCTTTTACTCATACTACTATCTTACTATATTTCTCCTAGTTTCCATTTTTACCTCTAGCATTTTATTATATTTCCAACATTAGATCCCAAGTACATTCATTTGTTCTCTTACACCCCAAGTGCATTAATTTTATTGTTTTATAGCCTCTTTTATTTCTTAAATATGAAAAGTTCTCATACTTCTCGAAGGGCAAAAAGGTTCCTGCAACAAGCACTCACATTCAAAATCATTTGAGTCTTGAATCTCGCTCCTGAGGACAAAGTGTCCTTGGCAATAGCTTTTATGAGCGTGTCTTACAAAAGTTTTTTTATACAAATATTATTATACATGAATGTTATATAATGCTTATTATGAATGCATGTTATGTATGAATATGAATGAATTATGTTACATATGAATGTTCATGGATGTATGTTATCTCATAACTAATCTCAAGCATTTTTCAGGTTTGCTCCACTCTTGATTGGCTTAGTGTCTTCAAGGATAAGTTATTTGATTATTTGGACACCTTCTAGAATCTTGGTTTCAAAGGTTTATGGCTTGATTCCTTATATTTGAAACTTGTTCAACCTATTCTGTCAAAGCAAGAAACGATGTGTCTTATTGCCTTGAAGGATAAATAGTTACAATAAGTGCATTAGGTGACTATCAAGATTTCTGTTCTAATTACTCAACTAAGTTTGGCTTGCTCAATGTTAGCCCAAGCAGAGGACAAGTTGAGCAAGCTTGCTTCCTAGCTTGATGAGATGGTTGTGGCCCAATTTGTGTTACATCAATCTTTTTTTCTTTAGAGTTGCTTCTTTGCTTGTTTGTTTTGTTGGTGTTCTTTTGAATGATTGTACTCCAATGTTGACTTTTCTTAAACAACTACATGCTATTACTAGTTAAAGACAATTACTTTGCCTAGCACTTATTTATTTTTGCAATATGTATTACTGTTCATTTATCATGGTTTACTTATTTGCTTTTACACATGTGGAATAGTCTTGTTTTAGATGTGTCATGCGCTTACACTGTGTTTTCTAAATATTATTTGCATTATACACAAGCTAGTCACATTCTAGGTATGCCTTTGGAATGACACTTAACTTTTCACTTCCCAAATATTACGTGCACGCTTTCATATATAAGGTAGCCATGTTTTGGTTATGCTTTTGGAGTAATGCCTACCTTTACACTTTCTAAATACTACATGAAAACTTTTATACATAAGGTAGCCATGTTTTTGGTACGTTATTGGATTAGTACCTACTTTTGCACTTTCTAATGGCTACATGGACCTTCATGCATAAGGTAGCTATGTTCTACGTATGTTTTTGGATTAATGCCTAACTTTGCACTTTTTCAAATACTACGCACACACTTTTATTAGTTGAGGAGAGCAAGGTACTAAATGTGTTTTGGAAAGTGTCCTACTTCACTCTTTCCAAATACCAAAATATTAATATCTTTTATTAGGTACTAAAAGTGATCAATCAAGAAATTAATCTCACGTAAGAGAGTCATTTTACACATGATAGAAGTAATATTAGAAAAGTAGCTTTAATAATAATATCATTGTTCAATTACACTTTAGTCCTTATAGTTGACATGTTTAAAAGAATTAGTGCCTAAAAGGAGCAATACTTTATCACTTTTAGGAAGCACACATATTTATCAAATAAATGCACTATTTATGCATATTACTCAATAGTATTGCTATCTATTATGCGTGCAACTCATATTGTCATTTCTTTGAAAAAATATAACAAGTTGTCAAGATTGAGTACTTAAATTTAAGATGTTAAGGTATATACTTTGCACATGTGTAGTTATAACACTAATGTATATATTTCTAGTATTTCTTTACTTGCTTAATAAGTAGCGCTTTCTTTACTACCACTTAATTACTTAGGAAGATGTCCTTTATGTACTAGAAGAGCTTGACAATTTTTTCGTAAGAAAATTTTTGGAATCTTACATTAGTAATGGTAGGTATTAGCTCTATGTTGTTGACATTTTTGGGTCATCATCCTTGTTTCCATTTCTAGAATTTGTAGATTCATTTATTACTAAGAGGCACAAAGGATGGAAACTCAAAATAATTATGTCAATAAAGGCCTTTGTCTAGCATAACTTTGTACTTTTCAATACTCATCATTTGATAAGGGACTTGATAATATTTAATATTTTATAAAGTATCATCAAGTTCCTCTTAGATAAGACAATCACCTTTTGCGAAGATCATGACTAATATTGTTTAATCATTCCTCTCACTAAAGAGGAAGCAATTTATCGAACCAATAAGTAATTGATCTTGATCACGACCAACATGTTGTGTGTCATGTCACATATTCTCCTTTGGCTTAGCTTGCATCTACCAAAGTAGCATTTATTTGGCCCATTTTTGAGTAATCATAAACATAATATGGCAACGTGTAATCATAATCAAATCCAAAAACTTGCAAATTGTCCAATCTCAAGTCCTTATTCAATACATGTATTTAGGATTCATTTTTGACATTTTTCTAAGTGTATCAGGAATCTTGAGAAAATTATTTTTAGTGACTTCAAATTTGTGATGGAACATTGCTATTTCCTCACACTTAATCTTCAATACATAATGTTTTGACAATTAAACAATGTTTAAGTTTTAAGGGGCTTTAGAAAACCCTCGCAAAAGTGGAGAAGATATTATTATTATTATTATTATTATTATTATTATTATTATCATCATCATCATTATAATTATAAAAATTTAAGTAATCTCTTGCTATTGTCATGTGACAATAAAATTAATTACTTTTTAACCATGTGTAACAACTTCAACACCTATCATATCCTCACAAAATGTTAATATGTTTATATGTCATATTTGAAATGTTTTCTCCAATATTGACTTTTGTTGTTCATGATTATAGTATATATGTCATTCACTAACCTCTATTTAGCATAAGGTGCACACATGTCACACCTTAGTCATATGATAAAATGGCTTAAGAATCTTGCTAAATACAATACTGCCAAGCAAAGTAAAAGTTGGTGAAGAAGAAAGAGTAGGTATTGGCAGAGTCCTATGGAAAAAATATTTGAGGTCCACAATTATGGACAGAGAATGGCCTTGTTTTTATGTGTCCATTCATAATGAATCAGTATTTTTTTATTATTTATTTTTTATTTGTGATCCATGCTCATTCTTGTGACCCACTTTATAAGGGAGCTATCGAAAAATGGACACAATCTTTATGCAAAAGTTGTCGATAGCTTTGTCAAAATTTTCTTTTTGAGCTAAACAAAAGCAAAAGCTTTAAAAGCTTACTTTGGAGATTGTGAAACTTTTACTATTTCACATAAAAATGACTATGTCCCTAACACACAAGTCAAATCTTTTTAAAACTTATTCTAGAGTTAGTAACACACTATTCATATTTCAAATCATGAATTTAACAAAAGTAAAGACAAACTCTTGTAATATCACTATTTGCGAGAATGTGCTTTCTTTTCTTCTTTTTTATGCACTTCTGCCTCTCCCTCTCTCTTTTTTATTAGTATTTAATCCATATCATAAGGCAATGAATAAGTGTGTCTTAATATCATAAACATGAAAGAGAAACTTATCTAGATTCTATGTTTATTTATTTTATTTTATCTCATTTTCTCTTTCATAAGCGCTCCTTAGAAAACTTATTTATGCATATTTAGAACCATAAAGGTCTGATGTAACAACTTGCATTGCATCTTTTGACTCTTTGACCTTCTTCTCATTATTTGGTCATTATTGTTCAATAATCAACGCGTCATTGTAGAGTTTTCCATAAAGTTGTTTAAGTTTAAAGTCACTAGTAGGCCTCATAGCGAGTGTTTCTAACTTATTAGCAAGTTTTACTTCGTCCTTTTTTACTATAACTCCATGTTGTGGTCCAAACTGAGGTGACATGTGTGACACCCTTACTACTTATTATGCCATCAATATAAATATAATATTAAAATAATCCAAGCAGTAAGAAAGCCACATGTATGAGTTTACATTTGTTCACATTAATAGAAACTAAATACACCATCTGCATCAGTTATCCAAATACGTATATAGCAATCATCTGTCAAAATATACAGTCATCCAATCATATAAACATATACACATAGCTGATTTACATACAAAATAAAGTGGGGTCACGATATCAGAGACAACAACAACAAAAATGACCTCACAAGCTTTTCCCCTAGACCCATGATTATCAAAAATACCATTTCCTCCAAAAGTTAACAGTACTCTAGGAGTAAATGGAAAAGTGAGTCTCATGGGTACCCTGATGGGGATGGGGTATGCCCGTGGGCCTGTTCCATTTCTATCTAACAAAAAGGTAATAGTGCCAGTATGGGTGGACTGTTGTCGTTCCCAATCGTGCGCCCATCTTCTTTCAGGATCCTATCTGACTGTGACGCTGAACTGGTATGGTGGTCAGGCTATTTGTGTCCTCACCTACTAAACATATTCACATACAACACACATATATGCTAAAAGGGTGAGACAAACCCATTTCAACCAAAGTACAGTAGAAAACACGTCAAGATATTTGCAATCATTATAGCAATTAGCAACAACTCAACACACAATGTACATGCCATGTATGATTCTGTGCATCACCTAGTTAATTGCTATACTGACACATGCATGTGGGCCCAAACCATTTTCTTTTTCTTTTTTTCTCTTTCTTTCTTTCTGGGAAGGATCAGGAGTTCACTGTCACCAATCATTCTTGGTCATAACCATCTCATTAGATAGTTTCAAAGATATAGCTCAACTGATTCTGATAATCCATCGGGTTCTGTCAGGATAGTCCAGTTTTGCAATGAGAACCGACAGCACAGGGTTGCGAGCCCTGGCCTTTGCCCGGCTCAATCACACCCAACTATCCCCAAGACTAACCTGGAGTCTCCCCTAGATTTCGTATACTTCCCATCCAACACCATCATCATTACATGCTTAGGATGCATGAACCTAATTTCAGTCTTTTAATTAGGTATTAAACATTTCTTTTTAATCAACAACATATATTTCAAAATTTTACCGACAATCCGGCAGAGTTTCCTCTATAATTCAGATATTTCTAAATTTTCTTCTCTCTGCAAAACAGCCAGAAAATTTCAATACACTTCGAATTTTAAACAGAGCCTCACTACCACCACATTTCACAACTTTTCTTTCATTTCAATGGCTATCAAATACCTTATTCCAATTATCACCACATTTCAAAATACCCATTTAAAAAAATTCTTTAAAATGAATTAAAATCCTTTAAATTATTTAAATATGTATATAGGTATATTTTAAATATATAAAAACTATTAAATAAATTTTGATCAAACCACTTGAAATTAAAAGAAGATTTTTTTTTAATATCTTTATTTTGCAATTCTCCAATTCTTTTCAACTTTCAACAGACCTTCTATATGTTCACTCCACATGAATGATAGTTCATTCCTCAAGTATTTTAGGTAATCAATTATTTATACTGAATTCAACAAACAATTATCATAGAAACATCATCACACATAAAATCAATTTCAAAAAGGAATATCAAACAATTGTACACTAAGTATGGAAATAATTATAAATTCCTTCAAATAATTCATATATATATAGCAAAGAATAAAACACCCATTTCTCAACATTTTTCTACTATACCCGTGAAAATAGATATGTCCCCCCTTACCTTGAAGTGTATACCGATTTTTTTCTCACCAACGACTTCTTTCCACCACTTCTCAAACCACGATCTTAACCAAATAATCACACATAATCATGATCAATGTTAAGAGACATTAATCACCCAACCCACTACTAGTGAGTTGAAACTATCATTTTCTAATCTTCGCAAAAATGGCTTACGGGTCTTACAATTGTTTTCTATGATGTAAATGGAATACTATAAGCCTAAAGGTGATTAAAAATAATTATTTTCCCTTCATAACACTCTTGGGACAGCACCTCTAGACCAAGGGTTTTAAACCCCCAAATGTATTTTTAACAAAACAAAAAGCACCAAAATTATTTATTATAAAATATAGAAAGATTAAGCTAATTAAAACATAATTTAGAAACAAAATTTTTGGACAAAATCTCACCCTCATGCCACTGTTCCAGCACCCAAAAGAGGAAGAAAATAAAAAAATTAATCGGTTAAAAATGTTCAAAATGATGAAAATAGATGGAATATTAAAAAAATTTAATGAACTTACTTGGAAAATCAAAAGATTAGAGCCAAAGAAGTTTCAAAGCTTTTGGAAGGAGAAGAAGAGCACTTACGGCAGCCAAGAGTGAATTGGATGAATTGATGAATTGATCTTATCTTAAATAGTAAAAATAATAATATAATATTAGAATTTTCACTAATTTTTTAATAATTAATTGAAATAATTAGATAAAAATCCCAAAATTTAAAAATAATCATGGAATATATTAAACATAATTATAAAATAATTTTTGACACTATTGATCCTTTAGTTGGTGTCCAAAATTTTTACACGCAATTTCTGCTTGAGCATATAACTAATTTACATAAAATTAACCAGAAAATCCAAAAATGCTCATTAATTACAAAAAAATTATTTTTATATTCCAAATAATATTTATAAATAAAATATAAATTTTTATAATTTTTATTATTATTATTGTTATTTTTTTAAAATAAAATGTTATTTTTAGCATTATACAACAATTTTAACCAATACAAATTGACACTTTTTGAAACTTAAAAATTTTAAAATTAAAAATTACCAAAAATTTCTTAAAAATATACCTAACAATTTTGTCTAAAGCATCTCATGCTAATTCTATCCCAATTTTTTCCAAAAAATCAAAAACTATATATTAACTTAGAACTATATTAATAAATTAATCGTTTAGCAAAAACGAGGATGTTACAACATGTTTAGTCATTATGTCATGAACAGTACTCTAAACCTTTGGGTATTCTTCCTAGATAACGAGTAGTTTTCTTTGTGGGTTAGTTCTTTCGAGCAAACATTATTTAGCAGTTTCTTAACTCTCTTTAGCTTAAACTAAACGCTTGGCTTGTTCTAAAAGAGCATGACTTAATGAGAGTGAACTTTGTGCTTTAATTTTTTTTAAAGTTTTCACTGATATTATTATTCAATGCTCCTTCATCCATTTTGCCTAGTAGATTTTGTGTTCACCCTTTGTTATGCAATAAGTCATCCAAATTGAATGACGCCATCCTCAGCCTTATCATAGGTTATTGTGCCTAAGCTCCTTCCATTTTCAAGTGTACTTCTCCAGTAGAGTCACCAAATGTTTCAAGATCAATAATTACATAAAGGTTGTATTTTGTAAACTTATGAAGTGCGTATGAATGGGAACTATGGATGCTTGACTCATAAAAGTGAACCAGTTAAGCATAATGGGTACTTTTCTGGGAGAATGAGTCTACTATTATCTTTATACATGTCTCCTTCTTATAAGGGAGTTGATTAATGCTTCAAGATGCAAGTTATGTCCAGGATAACTACAACCTCTTTTTCAAGGCGTAGAATGCCTGTACTAAAGTAAAGTGCGCTTGAAAGCCCTCCAAGCCAAATATCGCCTATGAGTTCTCATTTGCTAGAATGCTCTCTTAATTTCGTCTGAGCGTTATTCCTTCAATCAAGCATATCGAGGAATACTCATCTGAACACGCTTTCTTATGCCTTGAAGTGTTCATAAATCACGAAGTCATTTCGTCCTTCGTCTCTGTGTTGTGCTTTAAGTTTGTAAGTTTAGGAAGCACACTTGTAGGAACACCTTGTTTAGAAGAAGCCCCTAATGAAGTTCCTTTACTCTTCTCTCTAGGGAGGGTTATAGAACCTTTGAAGTACCTATACTTCAAGGGAAAAGATCTTTATTTTCTATCCTTTGTTTCTTATATAGTTCCTTGTCTCTTGGTCCCCTGGTAGCACAACGACCAATAATACGAACTCTTGTCTCCATCGTTTCCTATTTGATACTTTTAACCATTTTCGAATATTGCTTTTCTTTGTAACTTGGCTTCATTCTTCCCACTTCTAACACTATAACTGCAAAACTAGGGAGTTGAAGTATCTCTATTCTTGAAGGAATATTCCTACACGTCTTATTTACACATGAATTGTCTCTAACATAGGTAGTCTAGAAAAGTTTGACATCTTAGACTTTGCTCAATAGTTTAAGGGTTCATAAATTCAATCCCTAGCTTGATTCCTCAAGGTCTAGAGCTTGGAAGTCATCCTCAATCTTCCTCTCTAACTCTCCAAAAGTGTAGAAATGAAAAAAATGAGAAAAGACCCCAAAAGACTAAGTTTCTAGCTTTTTACAAAATTTCTACTCTTCTGGCGTGGTTACTGTTTATGTAGAAAGTAACCACGCGCAGGGTAATTTTCCTGACAACACTCTGTAGTGATCACTTTATGTGCTGAAAGTAGCCATGTGCACTCAAAGTAATCACTTTCTGTGAGAATAGTAGCCACGTACAACTTCATTCCTTTAAAAAGGCTTGCGTGTGATCACTATATGTGAAGAAAGTGATCAATTATAACCTTATCCTTAACCATAGCTTTATGAGTCTTTCCCTTTGTAATTCTTTACTTTTAAATCTTAGCAATATCATATAAGATTCAGATCCTCTCTAGTTTACACGGGAATTGAACATCTAGTTCTTTATTTGCTTAAGCGATTTTGAACTTGCTTAAGTGAATTTTGAAATTATTGCTTAAGTGAGAGTGATAATTAGCTTAAGCAAATTTATAAGTGACTAAATCTTGGAACAAATAAATTTTGATTAAGCAAGCCATAAATTACTTAAGCGAGTATTCACTACATGGAGTGAAGATTCAATAGAAACCACAAAATGAGGACATTGATTATGGCTTAAGCGAGAGTAGGCTTGCTTAAGCAAAATAGGAATCACTTATGCGAAATCTAAATTTCTTAAGTGAAAATTGGACACAAAACACACGCTCTCAGGAATTTAAAATCGCTTAAGTGACGCTTAAATAACTTAAGCAAAATGACATTTGCTTAAGTAAAAATCGGACAAAGAGCAATCTTACCATGATAGTCTATTTTGCTTAAGCGAAGACTAACTAGCTTAAGCGAAATGTCTTCTACTTAAGCAAATTATGTTTTACTTAAATGAAAAATGCAAAAGATGGTTCCTATGTTGTAAAAAATTAAAATTCAAACACAACAAACAACTAAAGGAAATGTTTCACAAATTAAACATTTAGAAAGTGAGACATATATTATATATAGAAATTGCATAATTAAGTTCAAATGTTAAGAGGTCCTTCAAACAAAATACAATGTCAAACGAAAAAAATAAAATAAAATAAAACATGAAATAAAACAAAAAGCCTTCACGGTGCTTCTTCATTCACATCATTTACAAGTTAATCCTCCTCAATGTGCTACTTCCCTCTAGACCATATTGCTCTTGATCAAGCTTATCCTTTTGTGTCTTTTCTCTCACCTCTTGTTATTATGGCCCCCATCATCATTATCATGATTAGCCTCTCCTTCTTCTTCATAATATCTTTCATCCTTTTCATATTGGTTAGGCTCATTCAGGCAGGGAGGGGTGTCTTCAGGAGATGACACGTGCTACAAATTCTTCAGGTACAGGTCATGAGAATGTGAAAATGTCTCCTTCATGTAGGTGTAGGGTGAGTAGTAGAATAATTCATTCAGGTGTGTGTAAGCTCAATGGTTAGCCATCATCTGTTGGTGTAAGTGTGTATAAGCTTGATGATTGGCTTCCATTTGTTTGGTATGTGAACACCTTGAGCTTCACAAAGAACAATGATTAATATGGGAATCCTTAAGAGTTTTATTGCAACTGCATAAGGGAAGGAGTTAAACATCACAAACAAGTGAATCTCGTTAGACATCATAGTAACAATGTCCACTGTTATCCCTTCCATGATGTTGTATATGAGGTAAGCCGAAGGTGTAGGCACATATGATGTGTGAGTGATTAGAGCAAGTTAATTAGCAAACAAAAATGAGATCTAAATTTGTGCATAAGTGTTCAAACTCTCCTTCTTAAACCTCATTGGCTTGACATGGTGGTTTGAAATTCATTTGTTCCAAAATTTAGTTATTTATAAATTTGTTTAACCTAATCTTCAGTCTTTAAACTATTTTTCACTTAAATAATAATTTTAAATTTACTTAAACAAATCTAAAATTGCTTAAGAAAAAAAAAAGTAGACATCTAATTTTATCAAAATTCTTATATTCTCTCCCTCTCCCTCACCCTCTTAATCTCAAATCTCATCCATGTGAGTTCCTCTCTTAAACCATTTGAAATTGCAAAAGAGTAATAATAATAAAAAAAATCCATACACATGTTACTTCAATTATAGGCTTTTAGATTTGAAATCCACCGAATTCAATTGTTGCTAAAACATAGAGCCAAGACCTCACTCAAATTAAAACTTGTGCTAATACAGTTTTATTACTTAAACATTAACCTTATACTTAATTGCTAATAAATATATAGTTTCTTATTTATTTATATTTTATCGTTTTTCATACACAAAGATCTTTAAAGATGAGAGCTAAAAGTATTGTGTTACAAATAGATTATGAAACGTGTGTATTTTTTTTTATAGTTAAATATAAAATAAGAATAACATATAAAAATAAAAATATTCATAAAAATAAGGAAATGTGTGATATTTACCGTGCATGTTGGTACAGAAAAATTTCGTAGTGATCTTTAGAATACTTGTCTAAAATTAAAAAAGACAATAAAAATTATGATTTTAAATATCGCAATAAACTGAATTTAGATTTCTTTTTAACGTAGATACTATATATTTGAATATTATGAATCTATTAGTCCAAAGAACCTGATGCCTTTCGATTGAGTCGTAGGTGAGAGAGATCGAAGAAGAATGAGCTCACAGCTCCTAACTCTGCATTCTGCACCCATTCCCAACAAGACAATCACAAACACCAAAACCACAACGCCAACAACAACCCCTCTCTACCAAAGAATCTTCATCCCTTCCCATGTCTATAGACATCCTTCAGCTATTCTCTTAGAACTCTGCACTTCAATGAAAGAGCTTCATCAAATCCTTCCCTTTATCATTAAAAACGGTTTCTACAATGAGCACTTGTTTCAGACCAAGCTTATCAGCTTGTTCTGCAAATATGGCAGCATCAGTGAGGCAGCACGTGTTTTTGAGCCTGTTGAGCACAAGCTTGATGTTCTTTACCACACCATGCTCAAAGGGTATGCAAAAAACTCAACTTTAGGTGATGCCTTGGGCTTTTACCATAGGATGAAGTGTGATGAGGTTAGGCCTGTGGTGTATGATTTCACTTACTTGTTGCAGCTGTGTGGTGAGAATTTGGACCTCAAAAGGGGTAGAGAGATTCATGGACAGATGATAATTAATGGGTTTGAGTCCAATTTGTTTGCCATGACTGCTGTTATGAACTTGTATGCTAAGTGTAGGCAGATTGAAGATGCGTATAAGATGTTTGAGAGAATGCCGAAGAAGGACTTGGTTTCTTGGAATACGTTGGTTGCGGGGTATGCGCAGAATGGCTTTGCCAGGAGGGCTGTGCAGTTGGTTTTACAGATGCAGGAAGCTGGCCAAAAGCCAGATTCAATCACATTGGTCAGCGTTTTGCCGGCTGTGGCAGATGTCAAGGCTTTGAGAAACGGAAGGTCTATTCATGGTTATGCTTTCAGATTAGGATTGGAATTTCTGGTTAATGTTGCAACAGCACTTCTGGATATGTACTTCAAATGTGGGTCTGTGAGGACTGCAAGGTTGGTTTTTAACGGAATGAGTAGTAAGAATGTTGTTTCGTGGAATACGATGATTGATGGTTATGCACAAAATGGTGAATCTGAAGAAGCGTTTGCAACATTTTTGAAGATGCTGGATGAAGGGGTGGAACCGACAAATGTTAGTATGATGGCAGCTTTACATGCTTGTGCTAATTTAGGTGATATTGAAAGAGGGAGATTTGTTCACAAATTGTTGGATAAGCAGAAACTCAGTTTCGATGTGTCAGCTATGAATTCTTTAATATCCATGTATTCAAAGTGTAAGAGAGTTGATATTGCTGCCTCAGTATTTAATAATTTGACAAAGAAAACAATCGTAACATGGAATGCCATGATATTAGGTTATGCACAGAATGGCTGTGTAAATGAAGCTTTAAATCTATTCTGTATGATGAAATCTCAAGACATTAAACCTGATTCCTTTACATTAGTGAGTGTAGCTACAGCTCTTGCAGATTTATCAGTTACCCGCCAGGCTAAGTGGATTCATGGACTTGCTGTAAGAACTTTGATGGACAAGAATGTCTTTGTTGCTACAGCTCTTGTTGACATGTATGCAAAGTGCGGAGCCGTTCAAACAGCAAGAAAGCTTTTTGACATGATGCAAGAACGACATGTGATAACATGGAATGCAATGATAGATGGATATGGGACACATGGCCTTGGAAAAGAAGCTCTGTATCTCTTCAATGAAATGCAAAAGAGTACTATTAAGCCCAATGGTATAACATTTCTGTCTGTTATCTCAGCTTGTAGTCACTCAGGTTTAGTGGAAGAGGGCCTCTATTACTTCGAAACCATGAAAAAAATTTACGGCTTGGAGCCTGCAATGGATCACTATGGTGCCATAGTTGATCTCCTTGGTCGCGCCGGCAAGCTAGATGATGCTTGGAATTTCATCCAACAGATGCCCATCAAACCAGGAATAACGGTTTTAGGTGCAATGCTAGGTGCTTGCAAAATCCATAAAAATGTAGAATTGGGAGAAAAGGCTGCAGACAAACTATTTGAGTTAGACCCAGATGATGGTGGGTATCATGTATTGCTCGCGAACATTTATGCCTCTGCTTCAATGTGGGACAAAGTTGCTAAGGTGAGAGCAGCGATGGAGAAGAACAGGATCCAGAAAACTCCAGGGTGCAGTTTGGTGGAGTTGAGAAATGAAGTTCACACATTCTACTCAGGAAGTACTAATCATCCTCAATCCAAAAGAATCTATGCTTTTCTTGAGACTCTTGGAGATAAGATCAAGGCTGCAGGTTATGTGCCTGACACCAATTCAATTCACGACGTAGAAGAAGACGTGAAGGAACAATTGCTTAGTAGCCATAGTGAGAGGCTTGCCATTGCTTTTGGACTTCTAAATACAAAGCCTGGTACAACAATACACATTAGGAAGAATCTAAGAGTTTGTGGTGATTGCCATGATGCCACTAAGTACATTTCACTAGCGACAGGGAGGGAAATTATAGTGCGCGATTTACGAAGGTTCCATCATTTTAAGAATGGAAGCTGTTCTTGTGGGGATTACTGGTGAATCAATAGATACCTGTGTTGTCTTCATTCTGTAATGGTTCCTTTGGTGAGGGCCAGTAGCTTGAGAGTTAATTGAGTCCCCTCAATGGATATACTCATTAAGTTTACTTCCCTAGATGAATGCCATTATTTGGATCAATTATGGAGATGAGAATGACTCACAAAACCAGACAACAAATGATAGATCCTTCCATAACATAGAAACAAAAAAGAATGTAAACCATATAACCTCCAATTTTCAAATAGAGAAGCCCTACAAATGGCAGGTAGGTGGCCACAACAGTAGATTAGTGATAACTGAGGAAAAATAAATGGCATTAATGGAACTGAGGACAAGGAATAAGAGAAGGAAAATGTGTTCAAAAAGATTAGAGAAAAATAATGTTATAAACTTATAAAATTGGGAAATAAGAATTTCTTTTGACTCCCAACTAAGGGCTGGTTTAGAATTATGCTTTGCATCTTCATATGATGTTGAATAGATGCAAATGCATTTTGATTATCGTGCTAATATGTTTGATTGGTTTGAATCAAAATTGATTTTGGCTCTAAACTCACATTTGAGTAGATATGATAAATTGTAGGTTTTTTATTGAATTAAAAAAATTTATACTTCATTTTATTTCAAACTTATTTTTAAGAGAAAGATTTTCAAACATAAATTATATTAATTTAAACTGACTTTTAAGCAAAATTAATTTGCAAAATTAAGTTTATTTAAACCCAAGTTTACAATTGTTCATTAACTTGTCATTCTTTATGATAATTTGACATAATATTAAAGCTTGAAAAGGAAAAATGAATAAATATATTATTTCACTCACACTCTTGCAATTATTTTCCATTGTTCTCTCTCTTTCTATCATATCATCAACCAAGTGCACTTTTTTTCTCTTTTCCATCCATTTCACACTCTATTTTAAGGGTGTTAACTGATCATTTTTCAAGAAGAAAATATATACAAGGAAAGATTTGGGCTTTGGACAAATATATGTTGGATCAACCACTTCATCGGCTGTGTTGCAATGCTCCAGTCGTAGCTGACACTTAAAATGCTAACTGTAATATTGAACAAAATAAATAAATGAATAAATAATGCTAAACTATAAATATGTACACATCAACCAGCTCGAATGGATTTTTTAATCCTTTAACATATTTTTCTTAAATAATTTTTTATTACTTTATAATTTTTTTTTACGTTTCAAGTTTTACATAAAAATGAAAAATTATTGATATTTTTAATTTTATAAAATAATATTTAATTTTTAATTATACTATAAATTTATTATATTAGTTAATGTCTTGCTTTTATTATTTTTTACTAAATACAAATTAATTGTTAAAATAAAAAAATTATTGGTTGATTTTATAAAATGACAATAAAATACAGAAAAGAAAATTATTAAAATATAAAAAATAGAATACAAATATTATATATATATATATTAACTTGAAAATATTTAAAATATATATTTAATATTTTTTTATTTGGTAAATAGTAAGATTTGTAATTGCAGATATAAAAATTTGCAGGATTTGGAATTATTTCTTCCAAATCAAGGTGAGACTGATCTATTTAGAATGAGGTTGCAGCTTGTTGCTGTATATCCTTCACTCTTTCTGTGCAACCCAAACACAAACTCAAACTCCAAAACAACGACCACCACCTCTCTCTACCAAAGAATCTCAATTGAGTCAATTCATACCCGTGTCCATAGGCACCCTTCAGCTATACTGTTACAAAATTGTACTTCCACCAAAGAGCTTTATCAAATCCTTCCCCTTATCATAAAAAATGGCTTCTACAATGAACACCTATTTCAGACCAAGCTTATCACCTTGTTCTGCAAATATGGTAGCATCAGTGAAGCAGTTCGTGTTTTTGAACGTGTTGAGCAAAAGCTTAACACGCTTTACCAAATTATGCTCAAAGGGTATGCAAAAAACTCAAATTTAGATGAGGCCTTGTCCTTTTTCTGTACGATGATGTTTGATGGTATTAGACCCTTTGTGGGTGGTTATGCTTGCTTGTTGCAATTGTGTGGAGAGAATTTGGACCTCAAAAGGGGTAGAGAGATTCATGGCCAGATGATAACTAATGGGTTTCAGTCCAATTTGTTTGCCATGACTGCTGTTATGAATTTATATGCCAAGTGTAGGCAGATTGAAGATGCATATCAGATGTTCGAGAGAATGCCCCAGAAGGATTTGGTTTCTTGGACTACGTTGGTTGCAGGGTATGCACAAAATGGATTTGCTAAGAGAGCTTTGCAATTGGTTTTGCAGATGCAGGAAGCTGGCCAAAGGCCTGATTCAGTCACGTTGGTCAGTGTTTTACCTGCTGTGGCGGATATCAAGGCTTTGAGAATTGGAAGGTCTATTCATGGTTATGCTTTTAGATCAGGATTTGAATCTCTAGTTAATGTTGCAAATGCGCTTTTGGACATGTACTTCAAATGTGGGTCTGCACAGACTGCGAGGTTGGTTTTTACGGGAATAAGTTGTAAGCGTGCTGTTTCATGGAATACCATGATTGATGGTTATGCACAAAATGGTGAATCTGAAGAAGCTTTTGCAACGTTTTTGAAGATGTTGGATCAAGGGGAGAAACCCACGCGTGTTGCTGTCATGGGAGCTTTACTTGCTTGTGCTAACTTAGGTGATCTGGAACGAGGGAGATTTATTCATAAATTGGTTGAACAGCTGAAACTTGATTTTGATGTCTCTGTTATGAACTCTTTAATATCCATGTATTCTAAGTGTAAGAGAGTTGATATAGCAGCCTCAATATTTGGTAATTTGAAGGAGAAAACAAATGTCACATGGAATGCCATGATATTAGGATATGCACAAAATGGGTGTGTAAGGGAGGCTTTAAATCTATTCTGTATAATGCAATCTCAAGGCATTAAGCTTGATTGCTTTACATTAGTGGGTGTAATTTCTGCTCTTGCAGATTTCTCAGTCAACCGCCAGGCCAAGTGGATTCATGGACTTGCTATAAGAACTTATATGGACAAGAATGCATTTGTTTCCACTGCTCTTGTTGACATGTATGCAAAATGTGGAGCCATCAAAACTGCAAGAAAGCTTTTTGACATGATGCAAGAAAGACGTCTGATAACATGGAATGCAATGATAGATGGATATGGGACACATGGCCTTGGAAAAGAAGCTCTGGATCTCTTCAATGAAATGAAGAAGGAAGCCATCATGCCAAATGATACAACATTTTTATCTGTTATCTCAGCTTGTAGTCACTCAGGTTTAGTGGAAGAGGGGCTCTTCTACTTCAATAGTATGAAGAAAGATTATGGCTTGGAGCATTCTATGGATCACTATAGTGCCATGGTTGATCTCCTTGGTCGCGCTGGCCAGCTACACGATGCTTGGAATTTCATCCAACAAATGCCTGTCAAACCTGGGATTTCTGTTCTAGGTGCAATGCTAGGTGCTTGCAAAATCCACAAAAATGTAGAATTGGGAGAGAAGGCTGCAGCCAAATTATTTGAGTTAGACCCAGATGAGGGAGGGTATCATGTGTTGCTTGCCAATATGTATGCCTCTACTTCAATGTGGGACAAAGTTGCTATGGTGAGGACAGCCATGGAGAAGAAGGGGCTCCCCAAAACTCCGGGGAGCAGTTTGGTGGAGTTGAGAAATGAGGTTCATACGTTCTACTCTGGAAGTGCAAGTCATCCTCAATCCAAAAGAATCTATGCTTTTCTTCAGACTCTTGGAGATGAGATCAGGGCTGCAGGTTATGTGCCTGACACCAATTCAATTCATGATGTAGAAGAAGATGTGAAGGAACAATTGCTCAGTAGCCATAGTGAGAAACTTGCTATTGCTTTTGGACTTCTGAATACAAGCCCTGGCACAACAATACACGTTAGGAAGAATCTACGAGTTTGTGAAGATTGCCATGATGCCACTAAGTACATTTCACTAGTTACAGGGAGGGAAATTATAGTGCGCGATTTACGAAGGTTTCATCATTTTAAGAATGGAAGCTGTTCTTGCGGGGATTATTGGTGAATTAATTGATTCTATCAAATGGTGTCATATTAAATTAATAAAACCAAGGCTGTAATTCTTAATTTGTTACGTCAATGACAATTTTTTATCATTTGAATATTTGGGAGAGGATTTTTCTAACGTCTCCTGTACATGGCTATTTCTTATCACAGTTTCAGTCTATACATTCAATTATCCTTGCAACACATTGATAAAAAATTTCTCAAACAAAAGGAAAACATCTGTGAAACATGGTCCCCAGATAATCTATACACCAAAAACTTTCAAGACATGATCACCCTCATCTCCACCACGAAAACTGTCTAAACAGGTATATCTTTCTCATTCTAGCATTATATGTGAGGAAGGCTCTGGCTTTAACAGGATCAGCATTCAAATATTCAAAAGCATACATCTGTTTACCCTCTTCCAATCCATCTATCTCCATCACAGCCTGTAATAGCTCACTTGCATCAACTGAGGACTTGCTTTGCTCCATAGCATCAGCCAAACGTCGGAGGCTTGATGCTACAGTCATTAAAGCATCCTGAAGACCATCTGAGCCACGAGACCGTTTTGGAAGTTGTCTTACAGGCTGGCCCACAGGAGGCTCTTGAAAACCATCTGGCATCTGGCCAAATTCTGGAGGTCCAGTATATGATTCAGTTCCATCTGTCTCACTCATGTCTTCTGAACTGGGAGAAGCAAAGGAGGCTGATTCATCCCCGCAATTCTTCGTGTTCATTAGATGGCTTCCCCTCTTCATCCTAGCCCAACGACTTGGGGCTTGATAATTTCCACAAACAATTTTAAGTTCATCATACATCTCTATCTGCTTTCCACGAAGTCCTCTTGCATCAGGATTTGCCTATTCATTGAATCAAAGAACAACAGAATAGGTATTTTACATAAATTCATACACATCCAAGAATGGAGAAAATGAAACATTACATACCGCAACGTATTTCTTCCAGAGCTCATCACTGTCACACTCTATCATCTTTGAATTTGGGTTCCACCAGAAACCATCCTGACTTAGCATATCTCCTATTACTTTATACCTCTTCTTAATTGTTTTCAACCGGTTGATAACTTTCTGACTATTCAAATTCAAGTTGAAGCGAGTGTTTACAGCCACACAGGCTGCTGTGTAGGCATTTTCATTGAAACATTTGTCAATTTTGTTTCCACTTTTTGCCTGAACTGCCAGGGCTTCAATTAGACACTTATCCATCGCAATTGACCACACAACATTCCTTCCTTTGTTTTTCGTATCCCTTCTTTGTCTTTGCATATCATAGTGCTCCATTACTTGAATATAGTAGGAACCAAGAATTTAATAAAAGTTTTACATAAGAAAAGTGTAAGGAAGGATCTGCCAAAGAAACAAGTAGTAGATGAATAATGTAATATCGATCAATAATTACAAAACCACAGTGGGGTTTATCCAGTTCCTGACTTTTAAGGTGAGTTCATTAGTGAAGAATTGCTTATGAGTAGAATGTGTTAAAAACAATTAAATTGAAAGAAGAGTTTCTTGAACAGTGTAGAATAAAGTTGCTTTCAAGTGCAAAATTATGGGGGGAAAATACAGAAAATAACTTTGAAATAGTGAGGACAAATTTGTAAAACATGCAGAAGTGTCAGAATAAACTTTGACATCCAGAAGAAAGTCTTACTTGTTCACAGTAATTCTTGCTTTAAGCGGAAGTATGTATGTTATGCATCCTTAGGTGCATTTAATTGGAGTGGAATGTGTGCAGCTTTAAGATTGTCTGTTTGCCCCAAAACTTGTTATTGCATGGGGCTACATTTACTGATGCAGTAGGAGTGTTTCTCTAGGTTGTTTCATTGGTATATGAAGAAAAAAAGAGCATCCTTACTTAATGATTGTGCTTTTCTCCCCCAATTCCTAGTTATGTCTAGAATTTTCTAGTCTAGAGATGATATCTTATCCTCCTCTCTGTATACTTTTGCTCACATGACTTTGAAAGAGCTAGCAAACCGAGCTCTACAAGTCCAACATGAACAGTCAGAGCTTCACCTGTGATGGTTTTCTCCAATGAGCAAGTCCTCTCTAAATGCTGTAATAATCAACCAAAAACAACCTTTTCAGCCACAAACTTCAGCATTGGTTCACAAAATTACTAAGGTAGCTGAGAAAACTGCTCTATAAAATTGTTGGTTTAACGCACACCCGCAAGAATCCACAGCAAGAAAAGAGCACTGAAGAACACACAGATGGACATTTTATTTGAAAACAGAATTGGCTGCAGAAGATGGGAAATTGATAATCCCATGGAGGAAAAATGACGTAAACAGACCACGTCATGGACAACCAAATCCCAGAAAAAAAAAAAAAAGATTAATAGGAAAGCAATTTGAAAACTTACGCCAAACACTTTAAGCTGAATTTCCAAAATGAAGTTATGCCAAATGCCTCCTTCAAGCCACCTACATATTCTTCATTATGTCTTCTGAAACCATACATTGTCTACATAAAAGTCAAGTCATTCTTGCAAAAACTCAAACCACAATTTGTCCAGACTGCTACTCCATCTACTTTCACCACATTCACTCATTCTAGTCCTAACAAATGCCTATACTTCATTCACAATGACATCAAGCAAAAATGCCAGTTCAGCAAAGATCAATTTTATACACTTTCAAGAACACAAGTTCTACTGCACTGTAGTAAAGGAACACATTAAAAACAAAATACAAAAACAAAAAGCAAAAAATGTGGTTACAAAAGAATGTAAATTTCCTTTATCACAAAAAGATGAGAAGAAAATGTCAGTTCAAATTCTAAAAATCAAAGAAGAAATCAATACCTACAATACAACAACGGATTGATGAAGATTGGACCTTAATCGCCAGTGATATCACGGAATCCGACAACACCGACGCGTCATTGGAGTGCAAGAATGCAGCTACGATAGCACATTCGGATGGTTAGGGTTTCTCGGGAAAAATTATGGGAAAATTTTGATTTTCACTTTCTCGAAGACCAAACACAGAAAAGAAAAAGTCCAGTCCACTCTAGTCATGGGATCAGGTGCAACGCAGCGTGAGAGACTTAACGAAGAACCCTATGGTTCGCAGACACGTGTGAAGAATAAATAATCCCTTGTATTTACTACCTACCAGATCAAAATTGCCGTTGTTTAATTAAGGGACTCAGCCTCAACGGCTTTTTTCACGACAAAATTTACCAATAAGTTTTTGAAAGTTTAATGACTTTTTTTTAATTTAATTTTTACAAATAAAAAATTGTATATTTATATAAAAATTTATTTTAAATTTTATCTTTATCGATTTATACAATATTAACTCTCTTATTGAAATAAATGACTATTTAATGTATCAAGTTTAAATTATCTTTTAATCTTTGCATAATTTTATTTTTTGTTTATTAAACGGGACTTAAAACTCAAACAAACACAAAACTAACTGCCATTGGCCTAGGTCACAAATTAAGGAAAAGAGAGGAAGGAGTTTCATTAAACACAGCAAAAGGCTCACCAACCTCAGCTCTATCTTAGCTAACCAATTTGCACATTGATTGGCGACTTCTCTAGAAATAATTAAACCTAACATACTTAAACATTTCTAATGAGCAACCTAATTTTGCTAATAATAAAATAAAATGGGTGGTTACAATGTTGAACATTCATAATTAAAGAAATAACTATTTTGGAATCACATTCAATACAAATAAAATGAATCTTTCTAGCAATAACTAGATGAATACCCCAATATAAACTCCAAAGCTCAACAACAATTGGATGGCAAGGTCTAAAGGAATGTAGAATCTAGCAATGAAATTTTCATTTATATCACGGATTAAGCCACCGTAGCTAGCTGAACCTAGGGATAGGGACACAACACCATCAGTGTTGAGCCTTAGGTACCTATCTGGAGGAGGATTCCACTTCACCAAGTCAAGATTTTCTCAATCAGCAACGATCTTTTTCTTGTTCCTATAATAATAGAGCAAATAATCAATATTAAGAAAGATTTTATTCAACAAACCCTTATTATCTAGAGGTTGATTGTGGAAAATAACCTTATTTCTATTTATCCATAAATTCCAAGACACAATGCCAAAAATAGTGCTCTAGAGAGGATGAAAAGGAAAGTTTTGTTTAGAAAGATTAAACTCTAACAATTTCAGGGGCTTTCATGTACTTAGTACAAGCAGGATTACAACCATTTTCTGATTATACCTTTCCTCATTAGTAAGAAGCTTACCATGGACAATTTTTTATAAGAAGATGGATATCTTTGGGGGGAGGAGGGCTCCCAATCCCAAATCAGAGTAAAAATCTTCGCATGATCTTTCATTGGTTTGGCCAATATTAGATAAAAAATTGTAGGCAGATTTTAATGAAAAGTTCTCATCATTAGCTAATTTCCAAAAGGCATGGTCCTGGCCACTATCTAGAGAGGAGGGTTTGATGTTAGAAATGAGGTCACAAATAGTCACAGGAAGTAAATTCCTTTCTATTCCAGTCCTAGCTACCTTGTCTGGAAAAGAAAAAGACATGTTCTCTTAAATCATTCTCAAGAATGGGTTGAGTAGCCAGTTTTGACAGGGCCTGGTTATTATAAACCCAATTATCCTCTCAAAATCGAATTGTCATGCCATCACCTAAATTCCAGCTAAGGCTAGTATAGAAACATTCCCAAAACAAAGGCTATAATTTTCCATAAAGAGGTTATGAGTAGAACAAGGGAAGGGGTTAACCCGAAGAGAAAATCTATACTTGTTGCAAAGGACTTTTGTCCAAAGCTCATTAGGGGAGGTAACCAGCCTCCAACACAACTTCATAATGAAAAATTGGTTAACAAAATAGATATCCCTAAATCCTAATCTCATTTTCCTTTTTAGGCTTACAAATCTTATCCTAGCTAATTAAATGACATTTTCTATTATCAAGAGAGTCCCAAATGAACTTTTTGCAAATACTATTAATTTCATTACAAATAATTTTAGGGATTATCATTGTTTGCATGAAGTAATTTGGGATGTTCATAATACAAGACTGAGAAAGAGTAATTTTACTAGCTAGAGATAGGGATTTCATTTTCCAAGTTGAAAGCTTCCTTTTTATTTTATCAATTAAGAAAACAAAGTCCTTCCTCCAGGGCTTAGAGTGACTAATGGGGATACCTAGGTATTTACCAAACTGAGAGGAAGGTTTAATTCTCAGGGCATATTCTACACTTTGTTTGATGGCAGGGTCACAACTTCTAGAAAATAAACACAAGATTGACTATTTTGGTGATCTGCTTTAGAAACTAGAATAATATCATCCACAAAAAGAAGGTGGGATATTTGAAGCCTAGAATTGTTAAAGGAAAAAGGAGTCCAATTGTTGTTATTAACCTGATCTTGAACTAAATAGGATAGCCTCTCGACACACATTACAAATATATAGGAAGAAATTGGACCCCCTTGCCTAATGCCCTTTCTAGGTTTAAAGCTCTCTATCCTGCTATTGTTCCAATTGATGGTCATTGGGGAAGATGTAATGCAATGGTTTATGAGATCAACAATTTCATTATTGAAGTCAATTAACTGAATGGTATCAGAGATGAAATTCCATCTTAACCTATCATAAGCTTTTTCTAAATCTATTTTAATGAGCATATAACGAGACCTACTTTTAATTTTATCAAATGAGTGAATAAGTTCTTGCAAAAATTAGGACATTGTCTATACCCTGTCTACTAGGGATGAAACTAGTTTGATTAGGAGAGATAATGTGAGGAATGTAACGTCCAAATTTTTAAGTGTCTGTTTTATGCTATTAATTGATTTTCTTGATTCATTTACATGAATAAGGTTAATAAGAGATTAATTGAATATTTATTAGAATTCAAATTTATGTTGATTAGGTAGACTAGAATTAAAAGTTTATAGTAGAATTTTCTTTTAGGAGAGAAACTAGTATAGTTTCAATAGTTTAAATTATCAGAATAAAATAATATTATTTGTCCTAGATCCAACGGTGGAGAAACCATCCACCACACCTTGATCCAATGGCTCATAATCAACCTTGTGGCTCATTTGAGACCACAAGATTTATGAACCAATAAAAATTTGCCAAGTAACTCCATTCGTCATGGCCACTTGGATATTTTGCTTTCCCTCGCTCTCTTCTCCATCTTTCTCCTTTTCTTACCTCCATAAATTTTCTCTCAAGCTCACCTACACTTGCAAATTAGAAACATCTTTGGAATCAAATTGGTGCTCAAAAGAGGTAGGGTTCTATCTTTGATGTTATGCTTATGTGGATATGTGTGGCTGCCTAGCTTATGTTTTAAATATCTTAATCCATGATTTATGTGATGTTTTTATTATGTATATCTGGATTAATGGTGGGTTGGGTGAGTTTGAAGGTGGATCAAGTAGAAAAACAAAGAAGAGAAAGGAAACAACAGGTCTAAAAATAGAATTTTCTAGGGTTTTCGTACAAATACACTATGTCGACCAATTATTTACTGTTTAAATATTATGAAAATATTTTTAACTTGAACAAGACATCCAAATATTTCTATACATATAAATTATTAAGCAATTGGATTAGTATAGAATTAGTTATGAAATTTTAAGTTTGGTTTAAGTTTCAGATTTTGATTTTGGGCAGGTAAGCTTGCGTAAGACATAACTCATTCCAAATAACTTGGATTGAGGTGGAACAAAATTTGCTAAAAAGATAAGATATATTACTTTATACCATAAAAATTTCAGAGTCCAATTCATTTTGAGCAGTTCCTAGAATTTTTCCGAAGTTACCCTACTGCTGTTGAGTCAGAAATAGAACAACCTATAACAACCAACTTTAGAAACTTATAGCTTAAGTTATATTTAACCAAATGAAATGAAACTTTTTGGATAATAAAATTTGATTCCTTAACTTTAAATTGACATGAATTTAGCAGTTATACACTTAGAATTCGAATTTGGTGGATTTTAACATTTTTGAGTGCTATTCTGGCTAATCACAAGACAGGTTATAGTAGAAAGCAAAAATCCTGAGCTGTAGTTGTCAAAACTGAATGGGACCAATTAGGTTAGAAAATAGACAAATAGGCTTCAACATATAAAAAATCCAAGTCTATTAAAGTCATATAGCAATAAAGTAGTAAAAATAAAACAAGGCAAAATTTATCCCTTTAAGGAAAGAATTATGAATTTAAAGGTTTTGTTTATTTATTTATTTATTTGCTATGATATGTGAATGTTTGTTTGTTAGAAAGCAAATATGATCTGTTATGCTGTACAAATTTTGTAAGAATTATGGATAAATTGTAAAATTTCAAAGAGATATGTGAGATACAATATGAAAGTTATGAAAATTTAAGATGATTGAAAGTTATCAGAAAGTCCTATATCACTTGGGCCAGCTTCGGATAAAAAGTTAAGGAGAATAAGTCAGTGGGAGCGTTGAGAAAAGTAAACCTAACAAATCCTGTATAGGAACGAGCTCGATCCTGATAAGTAAACTATTACCCAAGAGTCTTATGGCCAAAAACTCCCAGGGGACCAAGGATAGGAACATATATGAGAATTAAGTACATTATTATGTGATTGAAAGTATTTTAATTTATATTAATTCATTTCAATGTTGCTTTCAGTTACAACTTTAAGTATTGTTCTGTCATATGTATGATTGATGTTGAGTCTTTTAATAATTTATTTAATTTCTTGTATATGTGTATCATAATCATTATGATCTTGTGTATTATAAATGTTAGACATAGAATTTACTTTGCTTCGGGCCATGTTTTTAAAAACTCTTTATTTAAATAAAAACCAAAGCAACTAAAAAAGAAAGCGATGTCACATAGAAATACACAGTCTTACTAAGAATTTTCAAAATTCTCACCCTACTTAATTTCCGTTTCATTCTCAGATCTACATGATGGACGCAACAACAGTGATCTACATTGAGTTCTCGGATATGCAGCTACACTATGATCCTACCTTTGACTCTTTATATAGTTGGATCGTGTCGTTTTATGATTTATTTCTTTAGTAATAGAGACTTTTCTGTACCTCTTTTTCATCCTGCATTTGATCCTATTACTCCATATTTCGCATTTTCACTGTCCGCGACACATCCTGCACCTATAGATTATACAACACCTATATATATTTCTCCTTTGCGGGTAATCCCCGGAGATCCGCTTGAATCTAAGAGTGACCCATCAAAAGCTACAAACTCATCATCATCCTCCCCTTAACCTGATGACTATACTCCTGTTGGGCCTGCTATGGCTAATGATTTTCTGTTTGAGTAGTTGGTAGAGTAGCTAACTTTGTATAATATGGCCCTTTTTTGGTAGGATAGTTTACTGGGCCATGATAGTAGTTGTAGGACACTAATCTTAGTTCTAAATTGTCCTATAAAGTCTTGTTAAGACTGCACTTTGATGACATGGACCACTGATCTTTTTGTATGTAGTGGTCCTTATATGTATTCCTGACTATATATAAATAACATGATGTCCTATATACATATACATATTTAGTTACCTTTCTGTAAAATATATGAGTTAAATTAATTACTATGTTTATCTAGGTTTTTCTATATTCGATTTTCTTTTATTTTTATTTTTATAACGTCTTGTTCCTTTATACATCCTATAATTTACTACTAAATCAATATGAAATGAATAAGTGGAATAATTTTTTTTTATTAATGTAATGCAACTACTGCATTTAGTAATTATGATTTAAGCATAAATTAAATATAGTAGGGTGTTACAAGGAAGAGATCCCCTAATCCTATTAGCCAACAGTTTAGTGATTATCTTATAAATTACATTATAAAGAGATATAAGTCTAAACATTTTCAAATGATCAGGTTATCAACTTTTGGGATAAGAGTGATGATTGTGTCATTAATTGCAGCCACTTTGGAAGGATCATTGAAGATATCAGTAACTAGCTTAAAGATGCAAGGACTTAATAAGACTCATTGGCTCTTGAAGAAAAGGGCATGCAAGCCATTAGGGCTAGGAGACTTCAAATTTTCTATGCTAAACAGAGAAATTCTAACCTCTTCAAGAGACATATCCGAATTGATAATATTTTTATCTATTTTCCTAAGGGGAGGAAAGTTAGAAATAGTGGAAAAGGGATTCCCATAGGGTCCAAGATAAGAATAAATGTTTCTAAAATAACTCAACTAGATTTTGAAGATTGGCTGGGTCATATTCCCATACATCATCATCATTCCTAAGAGCTTCAATCATTTTCTGTTGTTTCTGAATAATAACAAATTTATGGGAAAAAATTGTTGCTTTTATCTCCAAGGTTAATCTAGCTTGACTTATATTAATGAAACCAAAACATTTTCTCTTGGTCTAGAATTTTCTAGTAGTTTAACCATAGGGTTTTTATGAGATTTTTAAGTAAAGGGTTATCCTGAGTACCTAATTTACAAGATAAGCCTTGGATTCTATTTAAGATTCTTCTTTTCATTCTAAAAATATTACCAAACACCCTAACATTCCAATAAGAAATATTATTTTGAAAATTAGTAACATTTTCTATCTAGGGATTGGAAGCAACCCAAGATAATTTAACCTAGTTATAAAAATCCTCATGAGAGAGCCAATAGGCTAAAAATTTAAAAGCTTTATTTTGGGGGATGAAGAAATTTTTATTTCTAATTTTTAACCAAAGTCCTACATGGTCAGATTTTAGGATTAGAAGATGAACAAGAGAGTTATTTTGGAAGGTCATTCTCCATAGGTCATTCACCATTATTCTATCAATTCTTTCCTTTATGTTACCCTTATGCTAGGTAAAGGGATTCCCTTTAAATTCCAAATCCTGAAGACCACATATATTTAGACAATTATAAAATTGATATATCAAGGCCAGGTTAGCAAGTCTACCCCCAGTCTTTTCTTTTTCAAATAAGATGGAGTTAAAATCTCCAGCAACACACCAAGTTTCACTAATAGTTGTGCTGAAATTACTCAATAACTTCCAAACTTCAGATCTCAAAATTTCCTTAGGGCTAGCATAAATAGATGATAGGATCCAGGAATTCTGTCCACTACTGATTTTAAGGTAAATCAGATATTTTTTTTTCTATAATACTTACTTGGATCTTCCTAATATTCCAACAACACCAAATTCCCCCAGAAAAGCCTACTGCATCAACCCTAGCAGTTAAATTTTTTAATGAACTTTTCAACTTTATCAAAATTGATTCTAGGCTCAAAAATGGATATAAAATCTAAATTTTAGATTTTAGTCAGGTCATTTATAAGTTTGAGGAAAGTTTTTTCCCCAGCACTCGTGCAATTCTAAAAGAGACAATTCATAAAAACTAATTATACAAGTTTGTGGCCTCGATAGGCTGCTAAGATTTACATACCCTAGTAGGGTTTTCCTTAGGATCCCTCAGGTGTTCCTAGAGAGCTTTGTCTATTTCCATAGCTAGGGATATATCTAGTGGTTTGTTTGTAGGGATATTAGGTAAGGTATCCTGATTTTTCCAAAAGAGTTTAAAATTTAGGCCCATAATGTCTAGAATGTTATACCTCTCCTTACAGTTTGCTTGAATATTTTTCTGAAAATTAGACCTAAGTCTCAAAATTTCCTTACTTTCCTTATTTATATTATTATCCTTTTGATCTTGATTATGAAAAGCATTCCCAAAGATTTCAGGAGGAGTGGAATTAACTTTCTCCCTACCATGTTTCATAAGTTTAGGGGTAGCCTTGGATTTGGAAATTTTTCTTTGAATGTTCACTCAATTTGTTGCTGTTAGGCAATTTCCTATCCGATTTGTCAGTGACATGGTTCTTTTGGTTTGCAGAAAATTCCCTAGAGGCCTCTAGAATTTTGTGGTCTATCAGGTCTGAAACCTCTTCTACTACCTTATCTGAATTTCCTAGAACATCAAATCTAGATCCAATAGAGAGTTCTATTGGTTTTCCAATTTTAGGGCTAGGACCAGCAACATTCATATGGGTGGATTTCTTTCTAGGCTGTTTCTTTGCCAACATCTAGGGTCCAGAATGGTCATCCTTGTTTGTATGCTCTTCCCTTTCGTTGTTCACACACCCATCCTCAGTCATTCTTATCTTATCAAGATGCACTCCTTCCTTTCCCTTATCATGTTTAAAATAAGATGCCTCCTGCTCCATTTCTATTTGGCTGCTTCTCTCAGCGACGCCACATTGTTCCTGTTTATGCCCATGCTTTCCACATTTAAAATAAATTAAATGAAACTCCTCATACTCCACCTTAAACTCCTGCCCTAGGGCTTTAAAAGCTGGGATAAGGTTCTTTCTAATATCTACTTCAATGCAAATTCTTACAAATTTACCTCTAGACATCAGTGATGTGTAGGGGTCCACTTTTAGCATCGACCCTAGACATGAACCTACTTGCCATAGAAACTTATTATTATATAACGTTATAGGCAGGTCCAATATACGAGCCCAAACTGCTATTTTTCTAAGGTTATAATCTCTACTTTGAAACAAAGGCCTCCACCTCTGAACAAGCAAATAATGGTCTAGGATAAGCCAAGAATCTTCAAAAAGAGCTAGTTTATAATCTTCCATTTTCTCAAACTGGACTAGAAAAAATCTTTATTTAGACCTAAGATTTTTAAAGAACTATTCTTCTCCCAAATATTATTTAGTCTTTGACTCAAATAGTTAAAACTTACACACTTTCCTAGTAGTTTAACTACGAGGGTGAACTTCTATGGAGAACATTATGTCTCATAATCTTCTAAGGGTATTTTTATAGCATAGATTTTGATTTTCTAAAATTATCTCATCCATTTCTTCCATTTTAGGGATAAGATTAAAATCTTCTAAAACAAATTTTATGATTTCTTCATTATTAAGAACTAAATATAGATCTTTCAAACCTAGAACTTTATCTTTATAAGTAACAAAGTCAGAAAAGTTAGGGTTTGAAAATACCTGGAATGGGTTTTGATCTACTCGTCCCTGATCTTCTTGCATGTCTTCTTTATGCTGCTCAGTAGGCTCCTCTGTTTTCCTTCTCACCTTCTTCAAACTTTGATATGCTTTTTGCCTTCCTGCCATTCCCTTGGCTTGAATATTTGGCTCCTAATTGCTCAGCTATCAGTGAACCCTCTCACTTCTCAGTCTTGTTTGTCACACTCATGCAGGCCAGCTAGGGTGAGAACCCTAGCAGCGCTCCCTTTTTTCTATTCTTGAGAAAGAGAAGGAACTTTCTTGAAGCTCCTCAAGAACTGCAATATTACTCAAATCTTAAACTCTCTCTATATAAGTAATTTAGTTCTTATAAGTAAAAAAATTTGTATATCAAGTTTTGTACAATTTTTTTTTAATTTTCTTTTATTGTTATGGTGACAATTTTATATCAATGTCACGTGACATTTTCGTATCATCCTTAGAGAAGTATTATTCTTAAAAAATAAAGCTCATATTTTACTTCATATTTTTTTATATTTAACTTTATGTCTTAATTCGTCTTTACATACTTATCATCTCAAGTATTTTCATTTCTAGTATCACTACTTGCGTGTGTTTCATCATATCTTATTATAATATTTATCTTTTTTCTTGTCGTTCTTGTCCAAGTCTCAAATCTCGACCATGTTTCCTAAGTCGTGTCTAAAGTCAAGAATTTCCTTTCATTATTTCTTTAATATGTTTATAAGAAAATTAAAATCACTCTTTAAATCACCACTATCATCATAATTTTTATTTATTTATGCAATCACATATTGGCTATCTTTAGAAAACAACATTAGGATAAAAATGATAGGAGAATAGATGAGAATTATTATGAGAATATGATTAAGCAGATAAATAGTGATATTTGAGATATAAATACTCGAGGTGATGCTGGTGTGAAAATGAATCAAGACGTGAAGTCTTCTTGAGATGGTTCTTACACAAGTTTAAAACAAAAATAAAATAAAATTAACTTGTATAATAAAACTCAACATCATAGATTGAAAATGTATGAAGCTTCTTTGAAGAATTCAAAATACTTTCTTAAAGATGATAAAAAAATGTCACTAAACACCACTGTAATGATAGAAATAAAATTGAAAATAAATTTTTGTATAGAAACTAACGTATATATTACCTATAAAAATTAAATTATAAAAAAGAGAGTTTTATATAGAGATAAAAAAGAATTTAAAACTTGGACAATGATTTATCACATGAGAGAAAGAATTAAAGTTATTATAACATAATGATAAGAATAAAAATTAGACGATCATTTATCTTATTTTTTAATTATGATTTTGTCAAATATATTTTTTTAAAATAAGAGAATTGTATAATATATCTTTTACAAATTGCTCAACGAACTCAAATAAAATATTACATGTGACAAATTGTTAAAAAAAAAGGTGATGATTAAAGAAATTATTTACAATAAGTTATTAAAGAAGAAGACATGTGCAATAATTAATTTTATATTTAAATTATTAATTACTAAAAATAAATATAAAAATAAGAATTAGTATATATTCTTATCTTTTAATTATAATTTCTAAAATTTTAATTATTATTAATATATTTTTATTGTAATATGAATATTTTTATTTTAAAATTTTAATATTTAATTTGAAAGGTTATTAATTATTTAAATTAAAAATAAAAAATATAATGAAAAATTTCTTTCTAAATTATTTGTATTGACATTTCTTTGATATAATAATAAATTAAAATAAAAAATATTTTAAATTTTAAAATGATAAAAAAATAAAATATCTAGCATTTCAAAAGAAATAGAGTATAAAATATTACACAATCCGGTTCTGAACTTGTTGAGGCATATTGAATCAAAAACCTTGAAGGAGAGTTGGTGATGGGTGACAACTTATTATTCATTGGTTCACAAGTATTCAGTTTAAAATAAAAAATTATTTATGTTACAATAAAATGTTTCGTGTTATTGCTGCTCTTTAGGTGACACATACATTATCCCTTTCAAGTAATGTTTGTTAATCATAAGTCACTTTCCTTGATTTGTATGCGTCACTTCTTTGTTAGTAAAACATTTCAAGTCTCATTTTTTTATATATTAAATTTATTTTATAAAATTAAAATAATTACCAATTACCCGATAAATAATATTAGTAAAATAATTAAATAATTTTTCTTAAAAAACCTCCTTTATCCTATTATGGTAGCATTTGCTTTTACTTATTTTAGACTTCTCTTCTCTAATTAAGGAGAACTTGTGTCGATTATAGTTTTATAAAAACTCTGAGAAATAAAAGGATTTTTTAAAATAAAAAATTTTAAAAAGAGCTTTTGAATTAGTTTATTTTAGTAGATATTTCTTGTGTTTCTTTATCTCAAATATCAAGACTCAAAAACATACTACCTAATAATTTTTAACTTAAAAATAACATTTAAATTATAAAATTACAAAGTAATTTCAACTTTCAATATATGATTCATATTTTTAATTTTAACTTAAACTTAAAAATGACTAACAAGATGAAAAAAAGAGAGTCTAATATTACTGTAACTTTCTCTGTTTCCCATTAATTTTGCATCTTAAATGCTTAAAAGATGTATTTTAAATAAATTATAATAATATTAATACTTTTTATTATTTTAAAATGATTCATTCTAGAATTTGTCTAAGCCTAGATAAACATTAAGAGAGTGTTGAGTTATATATCAAATATGCAAACGTAGAAAAAGCCCTAAGTAATTATAATTAATAGGAGGAAAAAACACAAAAATAGAGTACACTTAACATCGCAACAACATTAAAAGTGTATTTGGATGACAGGGACAAATGAGACAAGAAGAATGATAGAGAATGTGAGCAATATGACAGATGATACGATGAAAAAGATAGATAAAGATAGAAAGGGAAAAAAACATAAAAAAGAGATTTAAGAGAAATAATATATGAAAAAAGAATAAAAATCCTAAACAATAATAATAAATACATGCCAAAATATACTTTTTCAAAAATCAATCATTTTTATACAGCAAAAAATCATGTCTTCTAAAAATTACTTTTCTATATTTCGATTAACTTAATCACAGATTTCCTTGGATCTTACTAAAGCTAAGAGCAAAAGCATGTTCACTGAAAAGTGGCATTGATCACCTAGGTCTCACTTCAGATATTGTTACTTCATTGTTAGAGTAATGCATAGAAGTGTTGGATGAAGACCCTTTATCATTGACAGCTCTTCCAACAGAAAATGCAGGGCGTGTGGGGCTTGGAAGAGACACTGTTTCACTTGCTAGCATATGAACAAGACTTGACATTGTTGGTCTATCTGCTGCATCTTCTTGTACACATAATAGACCAATGTGTATATACTTAAGAACTTCACTAGGTACACATGATTTTCCTATTAATGGATCCATCAATTCCAAACCTTTGCCTTTACACCAGTGATTCCATGTCTAAAATTGTAAATGTATTTGATTTTAGTTAAAAGAATTTTTCAAAAAATAATAAAAGCATGAATTAGGAAATCACTTACATATATGAGAAGGCTTTGGCCTTGGTCAGAAAGATAGAATTTACTGTTCCTTTTTCCTGTGATGATCTCTAGCAAAAGAACACCAAAGCTGAAAACATCTGACTTCACTGAAAACAAGCCTTCCATAGCATATTCTGGAGCCATGTATCCACTGCTCAAAATCAACACAACAGTAAACTTTATTAATCTCACGTTGTATATAAATTCATCAAATAAAGTAGGTCAATATTTTTGTACAAGTGAAAGAAAGCAAATTAATTTATACTTACTATGTTCCCACAACTCTAATTGTATTTGCCTGCTTTTGGTCTCCTCCAAATGTTCTTGCCAATCCAAAGTCTGAGATTTTTGGATTCATTCCATGATCTAATAGAATATTGCTAGCTTTCAGGTCTCTGTGAATTACCCTTAATCTAGAGTCCTCATGTAGGTATAAAGCCCTTTAGCAATCCCATTAATAATGTTTGATCGGTGTTTCCAATCCAGCTGTGCACCCTTCTCCCTATCTGACATCAAAATATAAAGCAATGCAATTCTGAGAAATATGAATATATCCATAAATATATTACTAAATAGGGTTAGTGTTAGACATCAATATATAAATAAAGGTTTTGGAGACTATAATTTGGGTATTGAATTGAGCCCCTAAAACATACAGTTTTGGGTTGATTTCGGAATTCATGTACATAAAAAATACCCTTGGGTGGGAGGGGTCTCCTGATACCTAAGACAAACGCTAGTCACACAAACTTTTAGACCCATTCTTAAACATACTTTTTGTAATCGGTCTATTCTATAAAAGTCAAAATACTTGCCTTATAAATTGATCCTTTTTTAAAAATTATTTTGAATTTTTCAAAAACTAACCAATTACAAGAAGTGTGTTGAAAAAATGTGTTGGTACCTTTCCTTTTTACCTAATGTCTGACTTATTAGGTTATGGTTACTAAAATAAAAAACCAAAAATAGTAAAAAGTGAGAAGGGACATGCCCCACTTAATGATTTCTTGGCATCAAAGTTCCTTGAAATTTTGTTTCATTTCATCCCTCGGCGCCCTTTTTCTTCTCCATTCAGGGCTTATGGTTGTTCATGTATTGTTGAACTACAGGTAGATAATTCTAGCTTTATAGCAAATAGAAAAGTCCTACTTAGCAATTATGTGAATGTATAACTGTGCATGTATGTGTACCATTATATATACTCAAATTCTTTAGAAAGTTTTAACTCTGTACATATTTATTAATATATTTCGTCAAACGGTTGATTTGTTCAACAATAAAGAGAAATGTAAAAGCAGGTACATTGTTTGGGTTTACCAAATAGGTGGAAGTCAAGGCTTGAATTTGGCATATATTCATATACAAGAAGCTTTTCATTTTGCTCAATGCAGCAAGCCAGCAATCTCACAAGGTTGCGATGCTGCAATTTTGCAATCAATATTACTTCATTCTTGAATTCCTCCGCACCTTGAACCGAAGTTTTTGAAAGCCTTTTAACAGCTATTGGTCTTCCATCTGGTAAGACACCCTAGAACAATTTTCAAATCTGTAAGTAAGAATGTTGCAAATGGAGAAACCAAACAAATAAATATCATGTGTGATAAGTGACATTAATTTATTACCTTGTAGACGGGGCCAAATCCACCTTTTCCCAATTTATGTTCATCAGAAAAGTTACTTGTACTTCTTAGAATTATACTCAAATGCATCATAGGAAGGTCAGTGTTCACACTCTCTTCCTTGTCAGTGTGATCTTGAGAAAACATTGGATTTAGTCCATCTTCTTGCTTAGCTTGATGGTCTACAAAGATGAAATTATCTAACATAAACATGATATAATTGATAGCCTCAGCTCAAAGAATGTTGAGAGTTAATGCTTACCTTTCTCCCTTTTGAAGCACCAGAAGTAGTATGTGCTGATAGCCAGTAGAGTTAATACTACAATTCCAGCTACAACAATGACTACTATAATCCACCACCTTGTGTTATCCCCCTCTTTGGCTGCATTAACAAGACAAACAATGTGTATCATTTGTGAAAAATGGTGAAGAAGTGGAAATAATTGTTATTTTAGGCTTTGTTATACAATTTTTACGGAGTTTTTGCCTTTATATTATACTTAAAAGATAGCAAATAAATGCAAGACTAAAACATGTTTCCGGAAGAAAATTAGCTCATGTGGCACCAAGTCCCTTGGGAAGCTACTTGAATCCCACAATAGAATGCTACTAGCGACATTTAGCATACCTCCACCTCCCCATACTAGTGCTTACACAATTTTATGACCAATAGTAGAATAATATAAATATTGGTTCTTAAACTGGTAACTTGTGTCCCCATGGTCCCTAAAAGTGTACATTCGTCTCTGAAATTGTCAAGTTGATCTTACCAAGTTGTCAACATGTAAATGGTTTTCTTCCCTCATAGGACTAATTTGTGTAGATGAAATCAATCAGAATCAAAGCAACACAAGTTGTCACTTTTGAGGGTATAAATTTTGAAAACTGTCTAACACGGCAATCTTCAAGAAAAGAAGTACAAGTTCTCAAACATAATTTAGGGGGTACCAGTGTCAGTGATGCTCCTATAGATCAATAGATCATAGCAAATTGGTTCTAGATGAATAGTACAAAATATTAGGATGAACATAAAAACATAGCTAAAAGAATCAAGCTCATACCTTGCTGAGGTGCTGGAGCAGCAGGCAGTGTATCATTCAAAAAAAATGGCTGTGTTTCATACATCACAATACAGCTTGGAGAAAAGATACGCCACACCTTCTTCTCTTCACAACAATTTTCAACATCCTGAAGCATATTGCTCAAACATGTTCTGCATTCATCACTAGTAATATCCCTGCTGCACTGCACCCAACCATACCTTCTTTGTGTACCATTTATGTTGAACATGTGTGTTCCAAACATCAAAGGATTCTCTGATCCCATTTGTATCAAACCATTCATCAAAATCCTAGCATCACTGTCAAATTCTCCAGCACTAGTAAAATTTTGCGTCGCATCGAACATAGGAATCCTGGGCCTGATTGTGAGGTTGCCAAAGAAATTCTGGTTTGAGTACCTCAGAAGACAAAAGGGGTACCATAAAATAGCTGTGGCATTATTTGGGCAGTGCTGTTTGAGTAATCTGCTAGAGTTTTGCACACATGAGTGACAAAGGCTTTTGTTAACATCGCCACGACATAGGTAGAGTCCATAAACCATGTTGCTTCGATCATCACCTGAACTTCTATTTCCAAAACCATTGCTTGTAGCAGAATCAGATGAGAGTGAAGATATCAGATTGTTGAGGTTGGTTTGGTATGTTGTAGAAGGAGGAACAGAAGATTGGTCCAAACAAGCATATCTATAATCAAGTGGTTGTGTATTGCTACTGTTCTGACCAGAAACAAAGCAAATAAGGCATATCAATTTGATGGTAAATAACCATTGACAGAACATTCTTCTGCTGCTATACCACCACCTCGTATGATCAACATAAATTTGAGGTTTAGGATAGATTTCATAGAAATATATGAATGATCAATTTGTCAAACATTTGACATTCATGTAACATGCACTTTTTAATGTTCAGAGAGGATCATGAATATATTGGCTGTTTGTAGCGTCAATTTCTGACCATATGAAACAGTAAATTTGAAACCCACATAGTATTAGAAAAAATCAAAGAATATTACGCTAAAAAAAAGCATAACAGTGCAAGTAACGTTTATTTAACATTATTCAACTTTTTTTTTTATTATGAACAAAAAATTACTTGAAATAGCTTTGTTCCAATAACGAAGCTTGTAAGTGGGGATGGCCCAGGGTCAGGTAGGATTGATATTTCTAATATTTAAAAATCAACGTTACAAGGTTGTCGTTTGAACAAACAGTAATAGGTTCTAAATCCAAAATATTTAAAATATTGAAATCTTTTAGATAAATTCATGGTCAACAATGGTACCCCTGAGAAAAGTAAACCATTTTGGAGCCTCCGTTTTCTTCGCTAATAATTGAGTTTATGATAATTCAAGTGTTTGACACGCCAAAATGCGACACGTTTTTGGTCAAGATATTGATAATATAATGTTTTAAACATGGATTGGGTGATCCAAACACTTTTTACTTTAGCCTTTTTTTTTTTTTAATTTTATTTTGCTGGCTGAATTGGGACTATATAATGAGTGACTGTGACGTTTTAGAAGAAGAAATAAGAAAGTATATTATGATAGAAAAATAAACAAATTTTTTTCAATCTCATAGCTTGAATACAATCAAGGCTCAAACGTGCTGGTAAGTAGCAACTTACCGTAAAATTTGTTGAAACTTAGTTGAAAACGAGAAAATATTAAAAGAAGAAACTTGGTAAAAATTATATAAAGTATACTAGAATTGTAAATGTGGAATAATTAAATTTTAAACATTTTACCTTTATAATAGATGCTTATAATGAGGTTAAGACATACTTTTACATTATCAGGCAATTAAAATATACATAGATCTTAAAATCAATTATTACATAAAAATCAGTAACTCTAATTAAATATAACAATTTACATTTAGATGATAACATATCTTTTCTATATTATCAATATATATGTTTTTTTTAAATACATTAGACAAATTAAAAACAATAGAACTTAAATGTTAATTAACGCACATAAAAGTGAATCTAGTTATTTTTAAAAATTAATTTTATTCAAGTTAGTCTGTTGGATAATTTTTTATGAATACTAAATTCTATTAATCTAACCATTAAATTGATGATTCTTATTAAATAAATTAAATGAATTTTTTTATATAATTTAAGAATTAATTAATATTTGATCAATCAATTTAATCTTAATAAATACAACATGTTATAAGTTGATATATTATAATTAAAATTCATTTAGATGTAACGCCCCGAATTTTGTAATATTAATTATTGATAATTATATAAATATAAATGTATTTCATGTGTGTGTTTTAGATACATGTTGGGGATATGTATATATATATATATATATATATATATATATATGTGTGTGTGTGTGTGTGTGTGTGTGTGTGTGTGTGTGTGCATGTGTGTATGCATGATTGGTTGGGCTGAAATGGGCTAAGTGCTTGAGTGCAGAGCGAGACACTGGATTGTTCTCGCTCTAGCGAGAGGGCCCTAGGAGGAAGGACCAGAACTGTTGTCTCCTCGCTGTAGCGAGAGAGCGACAATCTGGTTACAGTCTCGCTGTAGCGAGATTCTGCAGAAATCAGAGTGCAGTTTTTTCTGATTTTTTCGTTGTAGCAAGGGGGCGTGTCGCTGCAGCGAGAATATCTCGCTGTAGCGAGAGTGTCGCGACCAGGAGGGTATTTGAAGGGTTATGGTTCGAAAATAGGGTTATTTTCACGATTTTCCTCTCCCTCCTTCATGATTCTCTCTACCCAAACCCATTCCTACCGATTAAAAGCCCTCCAAGACTGATTGGAAGCTAGATTGAGGATTGGGGAAGTGTTTGGAGCTCTTGGAGGTAAGTTCTATGGTTAAGATTTTGGTTTTTGTCCCTTACTTTCATTTTCTGAGGTTTTCCTTAAGTTCCCTTGGAATTTTTGTGTACTTTAGGGACGAAATCTGTGTGGGAAAGTGATTCCATCAACGTTTCATGTCGGGTCTTCGTTTTTGAGGAAACGGGAGTACTTTACTTTAGTTATCTTTGTTAGGAATGAGTTTATTTGAACGAATATAGTAATGTGATAGAAATAGGAGATGTGGTTATGTGTATTGATGAATTGTACGAATTGGTTTGAGTCCGAAGGTGTTCGACCTCCGGCATATTGTGTGAAATTGAGTGATGTGCTTGTGTTGGTTGCCATTGGATGCAAGGAAATGATGTGAATTATGTACTAGATGTTGTGAATGGGTATGGGCACTCGTGCCGTATAATTGAATGAATATTGTGTGAAATGTGGGCCCGAGGGCCATGTAATATAAATAGAAATAGGCTAGGAGCCGTGTATCTTGAATGAATTATAGGCTATGTGCTGTGTGTGCTGTGAAAATGAAATGTGGCCTAGTGTCGTATACTGAAATGTGTGTGATTGGAGCGTGTAACGCCGTGTAATGTGTTATGAATGGTTCAGCGATACACTAGGGTGTGGGAGATGAGGACAGTAGAAGTACCTTGGGGAAGAGGGGGTGGTGGTGACATCGACTGTGGAACGGGTGCACTACAGGCCACACACTCTCTTCCTGACTAGACTTTTGACTATTACTTTTGCTGAGCAATCCATGACTGCCCACGTGGTATCCGTGAGGTGGGAATAACCGGCGACCATTCATGGTATAAATCCGTGATCACAGTATCAATAAGAGTGTGATTGGCGTGCGTATGCATGGATTCATGAATTGTGTTTGTTGGATGTACTACTGCTACTTGTGTTCGTATTTGTTTGATGTGTTGGAAATGTGTTGGAGGGGAGACTCTATGCTTATTTGTATGTTTTGGTAGTGTAAAGTACGCACCCTTACATTCATTTTTCAGGTACTCAAGACGATCAGCACCGGACTCAGTGAAAGGGGCGGATGAAACTGCTATAGGACTAGGAATTTTTAATTGAAAACTAATGTATTTGAATGAGTCCTGTAGTAATGACTTGATAGAAATTGTAACCCCTTTTTTTATTTTAAAATATTTAATGAAACAAAGGTTGAGAACCTTATTTAAAATGAATTTTATTTTATCCCGAATTTGCGAAATTATGATTTATTAAAATTAAAACATAAAGTGTTATATTCTACGTCAAGAATTAAAATTTGAGTCTAGTATTTCAAATTCAAATTCAATTTCAATTTTATTAAATTAAAATTAGCTCATAATTTTAAATTTTATTTTTGACTTTTATAAAGAATTTAGATACATGATTAGAATTTTAAATTTATATATGAATAATTTTAAATTTATGTAATTCTCCCTTTTTTTATGCATAATTTTGGAAAGCTAAAAAAAAAAAATATCTTTAGTGAAACTTAATTAGCTATAACAATTTTTATCACTTTCATGATATAATAGTCTCAGAAGCACAAATCTTTCCAAGTCATTGTCAGTCTCTACTTTTAATTTCCTAGGTATGAATTTTTGTTATACTGATAACAACTCCTTTTAAGATTAGTCTCATCTTTTTTACTTATCTTGTATTTTCATTGGTTGATAAATCAAATTTCAATATTTGTTGAGTTTTGTTTGACATCTAAAATTTTAACCATATTTTTTTAGACAAAAATAATTATATTTCTAAAAAGTAAAAATAAACAATAATCAAATTTATGAGAAGCTGTAACCAATATATATCGCATATCATATATAAAAAGTAAAAGAATGATAACAGAGATTAATAACAATAAAAAATACTCATATAACCAAAAACAATATATAGCTACAAAAAATATATCAAGAGCTATGGATTTGTGACATAAAACGAAAATCAAAGTAAATCACATCCAAATACCATTTAAGAAGAATCAAGCCAAAACTGGTGTAATATGAAAAGTATTAAAAAATTGCAAAATTGAAAAATTACATTATTACGTCATTAATTGGTGTAATAAAAAAAATTGCAAAAATATTCAAAAGTATTTTTTTTATGTAATATCAAAACTATCGATTAGTGTGATGCAAAAGTACAACGTTTTTTTTGTTTCTTTACTTGAAAATTAATTTTTATTCAACACTAGTACAATATTATCATGTGAACAGTGTAATGTTACAACTAAAAGAAATTTTAAAGAAAAAACATACCTTAGAACTTTTTGACAGAAATGAGAAGTGGTCAAGTAGCAGTTTTGGAGAACAATGAAAATTCTGAGACGTAGAATTGACAATTTCTAGAGTATGGGCTAAGAATTGGAAAAGGCTTAGGCTAGTTATTTTTAATTCCATGGAATTGTTATATGAATTTATGATTCTAATTTTAAAAGAGCCACCAAACATAAAATTTAGAATTAAAGAGCCCAATTCTAATTCTAAATATTAATTCCAAACCTAATTTTATGTACTAAAGGGACAATTAGGAAAAAAGTGAAGGTGAGGGAGTCAAAGGACACACAAGAAGAAAAATAGGATTAGTTTCTTTAAAATTTAATAAAGTAAACTAAATTAGATTAATTGAATATATGTGTGGGCACTGACCGTATATAATAATTCAACTCTGTTTATTTTTTAATTAACTCTTTTAGAATGAATGATTGGTTTAATCTTTTAAAGATTTATTTAATATTATTAATTTAGTCTTTCAAAATTTTTTAATATCGATTGAATCTTACACATATTAAGAGACAGAAATATAATTTCTTTAGTTTTTTTGAAGACTTTTACATTATTATAAATCTTCTATTTAACATCATATGAGTAGACTTCAGATTTATATATTTGTATTATCGTTCAATCACTATCAAACATTAACGGTTGAAAAAGAAATTCATAAACTACATGCATTCAATGATTGATCTTATTTTTCAACCCTGCATTAAATATAACAAAGCGTATATTTAATTGCTTTTTTCTTGTACATATGAAAATAGTATTTTCGAACCTACATCAATATCCATCTAAACAAACTATTTGAATTTCTGTGCAAACTTAAGATAAACTTTGCATTAATTAATGTGGTCACATTAAAGATAAGATTAACATCGATTTGGTGAAAGTGATATTAGTTTAGTCCCTTAAACATATGAAGGGATATCAACTCAGCATATTTCTTAAAGCTACACAATGTAGTTTCTAGAATTTGACGCGTTTACAGATTTTAATGCATGTATAGAAATGTGCTCAATCCTAATCAAATTGGCATCAATTTAGTAAATAAAACATACATATGAACCTAAATTATTAAAATATGAACAACTAATTAGCACCGAAAAGTTAATACAAAGTGTTAGGTTACAAAGCTACAAAAAATTGTAAAAACTTTTATCTATATAAAATGTTGTAAAAGTAATTTTTTAACTATCAATATTTTCAAATGGATTTTATTTGAATATATAAAAGTATCTCAACTCAATAACTTAACCTACACTAACCTTAATTCAATCAAGTTAATTGGATTTGGCTTGTTCCAAAAAATTTTCCAAACTTGAATCAAGATTTTAAATTTGTTTTGACCCCAACTCGTGTGATAGGGCACCACAATTAAAATTAAGTTATTTCTTTTAGAAAGTAACATATATTGTTGCCTTTTGTAATTACTTGTTTATGTTAAATTCCCTTGTTAACAGCATCAACATGCCATTAAGCAACTTCTGTAATAATTTATTAGGGTCTATTCGGATGAATGAAATTAGAATTATATTTCAAAATTTATAATTCTATCAATTCTAAATGTTAGACATAAATTTTGTTTGCTATAAAAAAAATAGCGTAAAATTTTAATTTTATTTTATTTTGACATCTATATTTAAGTATAGTCATGGATAAGATTATTTTGAGTTTGATAGAAAAAATTAATCTACCAAATGATAGTGGTAACTATGGTAGCTCCAATAAAATAAGAAATGGAAGTGGTGATTGAGATAATGATACGTGGTGTTATGATGATAATGTGGCAATAACAACAATGTCAATAACAATGATTTTTGGTGACATAACAATGATTTTTGGTGACATAGTAATTGTAATAACAATAATAATAAAAAAAGATGATACATTGATGATAGTGGTAAGAATAAAAATCAGGGTATTAAACATAATAGTAGTAGGAATAAACAATGGTAACAATATAATAATCACTATACTAGAAAAAAAAATTATGAAGTGGTTTTATGTTAATTGTGAGAGTGATTACAAACGTTCTTAGAAAACGCGCCGCTATGCAAAGTAATCAATTTTTGGAGAATGACTATTAGTTGCTTTACAAAATGTGTCTTAGAGAATGATTCCTAATTGTTCTACAACGTTGTAAACTTCTTGTACAACAAGGCAAACCTGTTTTATCTAGGAATCACTACACAGTTAACTACTTTAATTTAATAGTAATAAAAATACATGTCCTACTAAGATAGAATTTGTAACTTGCTATCCTTTTGCCTAGCTGGCAAAGATTTACCTCTGTGGAAAGGATGATTCATTCGGATCAACATGAGAGTTCAACCACATTGCATTGCCAGAACTCATGTTGTATATTTGAAAAAGGTTGACCTCCTTGCTTCTCTCATGATACAATCCTCTTGTTGCTAAGCTTCCTTTCTCTTTGGTCCACATAGACAAAATGTAAGACTAGTGCCAACAGTTCATCACGAAAGAAAGGACTTGCTGAGCTAAGATCACTAACTAATACTAACCTAATACTAGTAGAAAATACTAATAAATTAGAAATACAACTGTGTTTTCTGTATAGTCTCCCTGGTTCTATTGCTACCGCGCGTTTTACGCAATCGATCAGATCATATAGAAATCCCTTCAACACAACATAGGTCATCGAAAGGATCTCAAAGACCCACCAACGCATGAAAATTGAGATTTTTCTGAAAAAAGGTTCCTTTTCACTAAAAAATGCACTCCATTGTAGCCACCACACTTCACTAAGGACCACCATATTATGAGTCGCTCGCCAATAAAATAGAAATAAGTTAAGCTATTCAATAGGGGTTTGCAGCCTGACCTATTTAAGGTTTGACTTAGCTTATTTTAGTAATAGACTTAATTCAAATCTTTTGAAAGACTTAATTAATTAAATAGGAAAATTTTGGGCTTAAGAAAAAACTTTTAGCTCGATATATTGACCTATTTAAGACTTACTAATTTTATAACCTATTGAGTAGTTCTGCATCATACTGCTATGCAAGTGGATGCACTTTATTTCTTTTGAACCACAAATCAGAAATTTGAAATTTCTTCCCTCATAAATATTTTATTACAAACTAAGATTAATTCATTATTATGTTTAAACTCAAGTTTATATGTCTTATATTTAAAATTTCTTCCTTTATGAGTTTTTTATTACAAACAAAAATTGATTGTCCCACATGAACCAAATAATTCATATTCAAATGAACAAAACACTGGAAAACAGAAAAAAAAAGACTAAAATAACAAGAGGTTTTAGTATTAATAGAGAGGAAAAAAAAGAGCAATTAGAGAAAGAAGTGTGGAAAGGTACTTAGAATTGTGGGAAGAACCAATTTTTTTAGCATAGAGAAAATAGAGACGAAGAAGAAGAGATTCATGACAATGTTGCAAATTAAGTGATGTTTCATCTCTACTTATATTTATAAGTTCAAAATGCTAAGATATCTTAAAATTTTAATTTTTGAGAGTGGTTGGCACATACCAAACTTTTAGTTGTTTTATAAATATGATTAAATCTTCATAACCACCAATGTAACAAAAGAGAAGTTGCTCACTTATAGGCAACACAAGGAGCGTTAGATCATTAGGTAAATACACACCTATTTTCCTATTGTTATCTTTCTCCTATAAACACACCTAAAACGGCTTGTCGTTTGCACCTTTTTGCTTCCTCACCACATGAACAAGTTTGTACTTGGTACATCTTGTAACGTCCTTAATTTTTTCTTTGAAATTGTATCATAATTTATGATGAAGTATAGTAATTAAAATAAAATTCTCATGAAACAAGTAGTATAAAAATGTGATAACATTAAAACTATCTTATAAATAAATTCATACACAAAATTTACCAAGGCGTTAAAATAATGAAATATAAAGTGTACCTTAATAATTATATTTACACTGAAACAAAAAAGAATATACATACACTAAATTTCATTTACGTACAAAAGTTTAATATTTATAGACTTAACAAAATATATTAGGACTTAAAATACATAATTACAATATCAAAATAAACTAAGTCTTAAGAGTAGTCTCAATCCACACCCAAAATACTGAGAACTTAGTCCTAGTCATCGTTACCATGCCAACCATCTATCTCAGCCAACTCCTTTGGAGTCACGTCCTCATCTTCTCTAAGATCTCCAGAATTAGTCACAATCTCAATACTTGTTATTCGCTCGAAAGTAAACCAAGTCCTGTTACTCGCTCGAAAGTAAATCAAGTTGGTTTTCCATAGAGGTCATGATCAAGGAAAGCGTAAACATAATTTATAGCTGATGGAGTCTTGGTTGTGCATCAATAAATGAAGATACTAAGAGTATAGCGAATACTATTATTTATAGGATAGTCGAAGAGAACATTGTAGTCTAACATAATTTTCAGGGTAGAAATGTCTCTTACTTCATTATTATATTCTACAGAAAACTTAAAGTAACATACATGTTAGTACTCCCTAAATACATAATTTAACCTACAGCTTACAAGATAATCCACTAGTCTAATTATTGCTCGAGATTCAGTTATCTTTGCTCCCATAAATATTTAGTAAGGATGAGTATCTTTCTCACCATTAAACATATTGCAATTATATTAATAAAGACTGCAACATAACTTTAGTAATGAATTAAAAGGAAATATTGCCACCTCAAATACACAAACAAATTCATCAATAATTTCCACAAAATCATACATACTCAATCACAAACCATTACACTTTTCTCTCTCAAATATGCACTTTCAAGTGCATTGTGATCACAGGTATTTGATGCTTCCAACACTTCATGAGGTCTTACATAGGTAAGTAAATAGTCATCGGTTAGCCTATGCGCACTGATACAACATATGCAATAACAGACCCCTTAACAAAGGTATAGTCAGAAGTCTAATCAGGAAATGAGTGTGAGGTCATGTGATGTATTTGCTCTCAGAAAAAGTGTGTACACATACCTAAATGTCGTTCACCACCTTATGTTTCCCCTAGATGTCTAAATCGTCTCCGAACTCTATAGCCAAGTGTATCTTTGTAACTAATCACACTGTTTCCTTTCCTCACTTTATACTTATCCCATACTCTTTTCATATCAATCTCATTATTCAGCTAAAAGGGTCAGGCTTAGTGAAACACTTTTAGACTAAGTCCATTTTACACATACAATAAAAATACAATATAAACACCCAAAATCAAACAACTTTCTACAACATTCAAGTACCATTCAAACATATATTTCCAAACAAGAAACATATAATAATACTCTCATGAGCATAAAATATATACTATGTTATAATAACAAAATAGAGTTCTCCTTACCTTAAAATGAAGATTTAGAAAGAAGATTTGTGAAGAATATCATTCAAAAAACAGAGCTCTTCCTAAACATTACAAAATAGGATAATTTTGAGAAAGTAGAAAACGAAGGGAGAAAAAAACCAGAGATTGGAGAATTGAGCTTTAAGAAAGTTACTTGGAGTTGATCAGATTGAATGTCCAAGTCTGGATTAAAGGAATGATCGAGATTTAAGGGAGGTTTCTCTAAGGAAAGGAAGTGAAAGATTAGAGAGGAAATGAGAAAAAATGTAACTTAGATTATAATACAAGTTTTCTGGTTGGAAATTCCTTAAATACTCCTCAAATTCACACGCTCTTGCTTGAGCGAGGTACCATCTCGGCTGGACAAAAATATCAGATAGTGATTTTCTAGGCTTTTTTTGATATTCTCGCTTGAGCGAGAAGGGGTTCAAAGAGCTACTCATTTTTCCTACGATTCTTTGTAAGAGCCTGACAACTTATTCAGGACTGACGACTGTCCCTACAAATCAACATGAGACTTTTCAGCGTGCTTTGTTCTCACTCACACACTTCCTGGAAACTTCCCAGAAGGTCACCCATCCCATAATTGCTCCAAGTTAAGCAAGCTTAACTTTTGAGTTCTTAAGTGATAGACCACCGAAAAGTAAATGCATTTTGTTTGTATAGGTAGTCCTAATCAATTCCTTTAAGCTATCCTTAATTGTATACACAGTCTCTAGATCCCCCTCTCATTCCGATGTAAGTTCAATTTATTCATGTACCCCTTACCGCCGGAAGCCTGCTAGGTAGCCGCTCCTTATTCGTGCCACATTGCACCGGCGATCACTCCCCGCCCTCGCCTAGCGCCTGGGTGTCACATGCCCACCAGCTTCCACGTGATTCGTCCTCGAACCACACCGTACTAGGAGAGAGGCCTGCTCTGATACCATTATTGCGCCTGACAACTTATTTGGGATTGACGACTATCCTACAAACCAACACGAAACTTTTCAGCGTGCTTTGACCACCGAAAAGTAAATGTATTTTGTTTGTATAAGTAGTCCTAATCAATTCCTTTAAGCTATCATTAACTGTATACACAGTCTTTGGATCTCCCTCTCATTCTGATGTAAGTTCGATTCATTCATGTGCCCCATACCGCCGGAAGCCTGCCAGGTAGCCGCTCCTTGTCCGTGCCACATTGCACGAGCGATCACTCCCCGCCCTCACCTAATGCCTGGGTGTCACATTCTTTACGTAAATGAGCCCAACTAGCCTGAGCGAGAGGACAGTTGGGACAACTTTATCCTATTTCGTTAGGCGAGACTCATCTCGATTGAGCAAGAATGTTCTGAAATCACTTGGTCTAAAACGCTCAATCTTGCTGACTTGAGCGGAACTCCTTGCAGCAAACTTCATTCAATAATTTTAAATTAAAACAAAATTTAATATTAATTAATATCAAATAAACAATTAAGAAAAAAAGGGTGTTACGCGTCTTTTATTAGAGTTCTTGTTGGATAGCAGCATCGCAGCGCCACCAACGCAGAACAAGCAATTGGGTATCAACATCGTTCCAAAGTACCAATTTTGGGTTATGTTCTCTGTGCTCACCATAATTGCTTAAGTGTTGTTGTGAAACGAACCATGTCTTTAGCAAGATCAATGGTTATTATACCTGCATTGCAACCTATGCCTCCAAAATTTAAGCTCTTAATGTTTCCCCTCAACTTGTTCTTGTTCACAATCATGGTTGAAAGCAAAGTCATGGGGTTGAACAAGTTTCAAAACTAAATAATAAATTTTGAAATTTGGATTTACGCTTTGAAATTTGAATCTACATTAAACTCCATAAGAAGAGAGCAAGATAGTAAAGAAGTGTAAGATAGTAAAGAATGAGAAGTAAAATGCTTCAAACACATGTGAGAGAATGAAAATGTGACAAGACAAGACATGCAAAAGAAAGACATGATATACAAATGCAGAAGTGAGAATAATAATAATGACAAAAATAATAAAAATAGAGCAAACAATTACATAATATATAAAAATAAAGTTAATAATTATAATTTATAAATTGAAATTTTGAATTAAAAAATATTAATTTTAATTATATTAAAATTATATAAAATTAGACTTTAAAAATATGGCTTATGTTTTAAAAACTATTAAACATCATAATTATGAATACTAGATCAAATTTCAATTCTAAACCTTAATTTCAATCCTCAATTTTATTTTTAATTTTATACACTAAACAATCGGTAAAGATGTTATTCTTCAATTGCCTTTCACAATAATTGGTATTGTTTGTTGCACTTCATGATTTTTTCCTTGTTGATAAACTGATATAATCAACGATAGTATTATTTATAGATAAGAAAAATCGGTACTATCATATTGTTATGATAGCTTGGGTACTATGAAAAAAAATGCTTTATTGTTGCCTCTATCAGACTATCACGACTGTTGCAAATTTTGTTCTTATTTCAAAGCAACGTCATTATTACTCTCATTATCTATCCGTTTCTTATGTTTTTTATTCTTTCAAGAGTGTCATAGTTTCCCTTGTTAGTATTTTTTTACCCAGCCAATTACAAAGAAAAAACTGTTTTTTTAAAAGATTCCTCTAAATTAATTTTGTTTTCTATTTGTTTTTTGTTACTTATAGGATTGTTTCTAATTTATAGTACAACATGATTTAATTCACTAATATTAAAGGTTGAATGTATCTTTAATTACTTGTTTACTTTAGAGATAAATTAACTAAATCCTTTTTTTAATTTTAATTCCAAAACTAATGTTCTTTCTTTTTAGTTCGCAGATCATGACAAAACCAATGCATGTTGCTAATTATATTTTATATATAATTAAGTATAATTGTATTTCTAACTACAACTATGCTTGTTGATAAATGTTTTTTATGTTTAATCCGATAATGCAATTCATGAGTAATGATTGGGATTTTGAGTTAACCATTGTGAGAATTTATTATTAATTAGATTGTTATTCATGTTTTCAGGGAGAATGAACAAGAAGTGGGAGCTTTAGAAGATTAATGAGTAAAAAAAGGAAGTAATATCAACTTATTTTAAAGATTTACAAAACTAGAGATCTATACGGAAAAGTACACGCTTGTGTATATGTTTGTGTACTTATCGGATCATGTAAATTAAGTAAAGTATTTGAATCAAAGATACACACGGTCAAGTGCATGACCGTGTAAATGAGCATGAAGTTCAAAAAAGTTTAAAAGGAGTGAATATTTAAGAAATCAGAGATGTATACGGTCAATTGAGTTGTTTTAATTGTTGGTTGATAATTCAGTTTATGTTCTATTTTATTTTCATGTTCTGGTTTTGAGGTATGAATTGATCATTGTTCATGTGAAAAGACTTAAATGCAACTCTAGAGATAGAATGACATAAATCTTTTGTATTAGTAATTATAACTATGCTTGTGATTCTATCGATGTTTAATTATCTCCACATAGATATTTTTCAGTCAAAATTTGGTAACTACCGCATGCAATTTTGATTTATTAAACATGTTTGCATTCACACTGGTCACAGTTTGGTAATGATGCTATTTTTATAAATTCAACCATTGAATTATGACAGCTTATAATTTTATATCGATAACTTGGTATGTTTGATCAACGTCATGTATTTCATATCGAAAGAAAATGTAACGTAGAAGAAATTGTTGATTATACAAGCCTTCATTCCGAAGTTTCAATGCCTAAGATTATAAATATAATTCATGAGTTTATATGAAAACAAGTTTTCATATATTTTGGAGTTTGGACAATGAGGTATATTGTGATAACCTCCATATATAGATATTAAAGGCTTGACCACATCAAGCTACTCCTGTTCCCACTGTTGACCAAGCTGAAAAAACCATTTATTAAAGCTCTACACGGGTTTAACTATTCTTGAATGGATCGAAGATGGTTGATATAGGCATATTAATGATGCATACACCTAGTGAGAGATAGAAAAGAAAAGAGAGATAAGTGAAAGATGTAACCAGTGATGTAAACATCATAAGTCTTCTTGAATTATTACACGTGATTTAATTTCCTCTCTTAAATTTTAGTGGAAACTCAAAGCTGTGACTTTATATAATTAGTCTAGCGTGATCCATTACACTTTTACAACTAAAACCCAGCCCATAACTGTTTGAATATGTTATTTCAACAATATTTTTTTAATAAACATTATTTCTAAATCTTTCTATTACATCACCCATCTTATCTACACTTCTCTCTTCTTTGTATCTCACTCCTTGACATAGAAATTATTGTGAAAAAGCAATGATGAAATAAGCATTACTCTAACTATTTTACAATATCCGTTAATATCATTTTGAGCAGAAGTATTTTAGAGGGAAAAACCAAGACAAAATTTTAATTTTTAATTTTTAATAACAAAATGTATAAAGTGATAGATTATAATAAACTTAAAATATTAATTATTTATTTATTATCATACAGTATATAATTCTATTAATTTAAAAATAAAAAAATTACTTTCTCATTTTTCTTCAAAAATTGTCTCCCAAACAATCTTTTAGATGTATGTTGGCAATACGTTAATGCAAATCGATGGATATGATAAGACAATACAAGTGTTACACCAAATACAGATACTTAATACAATTTGAAAGCAAAGATTATGGAATCAATAATATGAACAACCACAACTTTAGTATTGCAACCCCAAAAACAAAAATGCTTCTCATACGTAGAGGAGGCTGTCTAGTTTGTTGTAATTAGTAGTACAATCCGGGCATTCTCAAAGCAAAATTTTTACCATGTTATACAATTACCTTGGTAAAACGTTTGATACTGTTACCTCATTAACAGAAGCATCCTTGGAAGCTTTTGATGTTGATTCTTCTTCCTTGATCTTTCTTCCAACTGAAAATGCAGGATGATTAGGACTGGGAAGAGTCATTGTGTCACTTGCTAGCATGACAACAACAGTGGACATGGTTGGTCTGTCTGTTGCATCTTCCTGTACACACAACAAACCAATGTGTATGCACTTCATAACTTCACTGGCTTTGTATGTCTTTTCCAGTATTGGATCTAATAGTTCCAAACTTTTTCCTTCACACCAGAGTCTCCAACTCTGCATGAAAATATGAAAATGTCAAGAAATTCTAGTTGAATCACATGCATATCTCTTTTGTAATATCAATATCTTAGTTATATGATAGAAGGAAAACTCACATATACAAGAAGACTTTGACCATGTTCTGAGAGATAGAATCCACTATTCCTTTTCCCACAAATGATTTCTAATAGAAGAACTCCAAAGCTGAAAACATCAGATTTTGCTGAATATAACCCTTCCATAGCATATTCTGGAGCCATATATCCACTGTTTAAAATCAATAGAACACTATTAGTTAGTAATTGTATCACATTTTGTGATCTATTATATATTAATGTGTCATGATTAGAAAGGATTGCCACTAGCACATACTAGGTGCCCATGACTCTATTTGTGTTTTCCTGACTTTGGCCCTTCTCAAATGTCCTTGCTAATCCAAAATCTGATATTTTTGGATTCATCTCTTGATCCAGAAGCACATTGCTGGCTTTCAGATCTCTATGGATCACTCTAAGTCTAGAATCTTCATGAAGGTATAGAAGTCCTTTTGCAATTCCATGGATAATACTCAGCCTTAATTTCCAATCTAGTTGCTTTCGCTTTTCCTCATCTGACATAAAAAGTGATAGATGAAGTATTTTTAACACTGGACTATATGGACCAAAAAAAAAAAAAAACTAGAACTTTTATTTTTGGCAAAATGCTATTACCTTATTGAATGTAATGATTAAATTTAATTTCCTAAATGTAAGATGTGCCAGTAGCAATATTTGAAAGCTGTCAAATTATAAATTGTTCTTGTTCTGTTTCATAATATGTTTGGTTCTTCTGTGAAATGTATAGAAAGAATTGTTACTTATCGAAAATTCAATTTTGGCAATAAATTTATCCCTCCAAACTCCTACCACATAGAAATACCTTCCTAGATTCTAATCGCTAAGACTTGTGTAAATAATAAGCTGAAGCGATAAAATTAAAAACAAATGAAATGAAAAAATAAGGGCAGGTAGTGATAACATACTGAACAGGAGAGAGTCAAGGCCAGAATTTGGCATGTACTCATATACAAGCAGCTTTTCATTTTCCTCAATGCAGCAACCCAAGAGTCTCACAAGGTTCCTATGTTGGAGTTTAGCTATGAAGATTACTTCATTCTTGAACTCCTCTAAACCTTGACCAGATGTTTTTGAGAGTCTTTTGACGGCAATTTCTGTTCCATCTTCTAAATTACCCTACAATAAAATGTTTTCAAAGACTACAAATAAGTATGGCAACTTAAAAACAAAGCAAAATTAAACATAGATAGCTTTCACGCACATCCAAAATTCAATTGACACCTTATAAACAGGACCAAATCCACCTTCTCCTAGTTTGCAAAACTCTGAAAAGTTATTTGTGCTCTGACGAATCCAAATTAAGGGGATTGTAGGAAGATCTGCATTCAGTGTATCCTCTCTTTGAATATGATCATGAAGAGATATAGGAGTGGTCTCTGATAGCAGTCCATCTACAAAGAAAACTTGCTAGTTTGTTATTTTTGCTTATTGCCATAGGTGAGTACTTTCAGCATGTGTATGTAATGGTTATTAGTTATTACCTTTTTTTGATGGATACCTCTTCCACAAGAAGTAGATACAGAAACTTATTAGAGTTAGTGCCACCAACACACTCACTATGGCGATTATCAAGGTTTTTGAATTACTTGAACCTCCTTGCTTGGCTGCAAGTGAAACAATGGCAAATATGAACATGTCACATTTCTTTTCTCTTATGTTCTTAACAGTTTCATTATCTGAAGGACTAAAATTGACACTGTATGTAGTACTGTATATAATTATTTGTATCTCTCACTTACCTTTTATCTTTTCTAAATACACACATCCCAAAAATACACCAAAAAACACAAAGAAAGGAAGGCCTAAAGGTTTCGTCAAAACACATTTTTAAGGAAGTTCCTAATTAATTAACAAATTTTGCTAATGCACTGTATTTTGTAACCCAAAAAAGGACTTACAGTTAACCAATTCTTCATAAATTAATTAACAAATTTTGCAAATGCACTGTTTTTTATAACCCAGAAAAAAACAAAAGAAATTTGTGGCTGCTGATTGCTCATATTTTAAATCTCCTTCTCTGGAGCCTGAATCACCTTTTGAATAAATGACATGACCTTGGTCCTGATTCACTGTGTCCATGGTTTTTTATTATATGATCTTGGAGGCCTGAAAAATTGTAGTGTTAACAGAAATATTGTCTTATATGCTTGATATTTCTACATGGAAGCCTATTCCCAAAAATTGAAACCGCAGCAGGATGTTGGGTGTTAGAACAAGCACTATAGAGCTTAGAAAAGATATTAGAAAACAAGTGCATTAACTCAAATGTTTTGAAAAGAATATTCTTAATGTAACTTCAAACTGTAATTAATTTGAGAAATCAAAGAGAGTAAGAGAAGTTGAGTTGTGACAAAAAGAAAAGAATTAAATCACAAGGTGTCACATAAATCAAAATGCTTATGTGACAAATAGGACTTAAATTAAAATGATGTCCTAAATGTTGGTGAGCCTGTTTACCTTAATCAGGAATCTCAAATGTTTTCTTAACGAATTGTTCGGTTACCGATGAAAGAAATGACTAGTTTGGCAAATTTAAAATGAAACAAACAATTAATGAAGATATAAATATCAATTTCATTTTTACTTTAAACAAACCATTATTTTGAAAAATAATTTCATGCCAAAGGTGTCATAAATGTAATGAAGTTACAAATTAAGTAATATAAACTACAAACTAAATATTAAAATTACATTAATAAAAGTATCAACTTTTATTATTATAATTTTAAAAACTGACCTGATTGAACTTTATAATAGAAAGAACTCTAAATATTTGTGTTATCTTTATAATGTGAGCAAAATATAAACAAAATTAACGTAATCAAGGATCAAATTATACACAACACTTTTAGGACCAATTAGTTTCCAGAAAAGACCAAAATATAAGCAAGTTAACACATTCAAATACTAAATTGTACGAAGCAAAACTTTCAAACATCAAAGACAAACAGAGTGCTGTTTTCAGTAGCCAATTTATGTATTTACTCGTTATCGTTACTAACTATAAAGCAACTCAGGAAGCAATTATAAAGCACATACAGACTGCAGTGTGTAAGATGGAACCAACCAAGAAAACCAAAATGGTAAGTATGCCAAAAAGTTGAATAAGTAATACTAATATATAATACAATACACATTGTATGTACCTGGATTAGGCAAAGGAGAAGATGTTTGACTAATAATCTGGTAGAAGATAAAATCATCATACTTTATAAGACAATTTGGAGACAAAACTTGCCATCCTATCTTTGTCCCACAACATTGAGGAACTTTGTCTATCATGGCCTCCAAACACTGGCTGCACTCATCACTAGTAATGTCTCTACTGCACTGCACCAACCCAAACCTTTCCTCAGAATTACTCAAATTGAACCCTCCCATTGCATACAACTTGTTGGTATCCACAGTAGCTTTTCTTCTCAAACTTTGCATAAAATCCTCAGCTTTCTGAAGCTCTTTTGGATCAGTGGCGTTCTTGGACCCCGGAATTGTCCATGATGAGGTTGTGTTAAGTTTCCCTATGAAATCATGGTTTGAGTACCTTAAAATACAGTAGCTGTACCATATAACTGCTGAGGATCTGTTTGGACAGCGTTGAAGGATTTCTGAGGCTGCAGTGGAGACACAAAACTGGCAGAAAGTTCCTGTGACATCACCCCTGCAATCATAGAGGCCATACACGACATCAACTGTGCCACTTCCTATGGTTGTGTGGTTGTATCCCTTGCTTGTGGCAGCATCTGAGGAGAGCCATGTGAGGGTGTTCCGAAGGTTGGTTTGGTATGTTGAGGTGAGGGCATGTTCTGTTGAGTTCTGGCAGTCATCACCCACATAGTATGGGGATTGTGCATTTGATGGGGTGAAGAGTATCATGAAGCCAAGAAATCTTAGGATTTTAATGAGTACTTTTGTTGCCATTGTTATGGGGTAATGAAATGTTAGGCATAGCAATATGTTATAGTAGAATTCAGTGTCCTGGGACCATAAGAAATTATTTTATAACTTGATTGTGACCACCGAATGTTCATAGTCTAGACCAATCTTCACACTATATGCTGTGATCATTTCTCATGATTTGAAAAAATTAAGTATATAAGACAGGAGAAATGGTTGAAATAATGGACATGGGGTTTTCAATTATGCAATAATCTCTTCTAGGAAGGGTTGTGTATGGGGAGGAAAATAGGATATATTAATGCATATGTGTTGAAGTCAATTGCTTGGAGATTGTGCCAACTAGAGAAAACGCCACTTAGAATTTAAAATCACATAGTTGAAGAAGCCGACCAGTGTGGTATGATTACTTCTGTCTAACACATTTGAATAACAATAATGATAATAATTTTGAAGTCGATGAATCTGCTGTTGATTTAGCTTGAAATCTTATTGATTAGAAAAGTCATATTTGTACTTCATTTCACTTTAATCTTCACATTTCATATTAAGATATTGCACAAAACTAAGATGAGGTATGACATGGTTGAAAGTCTGAATTTATCTAGATGAACTTCATTTGTAGTTTAGGGAATTCTTTTCAATAATATATATAATGTTTGGATCTTCAATAACAAGAAAAGGGTTCCACTATTGACAACCATCATATATGTAACGATAATGGTTAAAAAATCAATAAATGTGTTCAACATTTTAATATGCTTCTCTTGGATGTCTAATCTGTCTATTTATTATTTGTTGTTAGATAATAAATTCCCACGTTAATAAGTTAGTAACAAATTAAAGAATATATAAGCTGGAGTTTATCTGTATCGATATATATATATATATATATATATATATATATATATATATATTATAAATTTACAATTTATTCATGAGAAAGTTTGGTGAGGTGTCAAATTTTTTATGAAATGACTTCTACACTTTATTTAGATTTTACTTTTAGAAATCATAATAAACTAGTCACTTTCTGTGTATTGCGTAAGTATTATTAAATTTTTTTAAAAATAAATAATTAAAATTATGTTATATAATTATTTTAAGTATTATAATTAACAATTAATAAATAATATCTATTATATTAAATAAAATTAAAATTATACAAGTGTCAATTTCGAAACAGTTAGTTTTCTTCCAAAATTTCAACATTTATGACTAATTAGATAATTTATTTTCTTTTTTATTTTTATATTTCTAATTGTTTTTAATTGTCTTTCGGATTTTCAATACTCTCTCTTCATTTATTAGTTAGTCGTTACTCCTTCAAATTCAATTTTTAGAATCTTGGTGGCAGCATAATATTCATTTAGTTCTCTCCAAAACTCAACCTTCTAGATGGATCAATAATTTTCTAATTATTACCTAATTAATTAATAAAACCAAAACTTGGAAACTAAATCTTATAATTTTAATTAATAAACCCTAATAATTTAAACGATTCCCATAATATTTTGTTTATAAAATCACAATATTAATCTGACTTAAATGCAACGAAAATTAAGTATTGAATTTATGTTAATACTACCAGGTTATATAACGTTGTATAAAAATACATGGGGAAACAAATTTTATATTAATCTCAAATCGCATAAAGAAACGCGTGTATTAATTAAAAGCACTCAACTATCCATGAAAATTATGAAATTAAATTTAAAATTATAATTTAGTCATTGGATGATCCTGACAAAAAAAAGTTTGAATCGTAAATGACAAAACGAGTAGTTCAAAATATTTATTATGTGATTGTGTAATCAATAGTCAACTAATTAGTTAACAACAAATAGTAAAACAGTGTTAACCAAAGCATTGGAAGCAAATTGAAACAAAACAAACATAAGTAATCAACATTAAGAACCTTAGTGAATGCAGAATGTAGTAACCAATAATAAAATAGGCATGAATATAATAAAGTTTGATGAAACGATTTGTGATCGACTACTTTCAAACGGTTTGTTTACGTTTGAAAGACCCATTAATCCTAAAATTTTGTAATTTTAAAACTTTACTTGACACATCTAGAAAAAAGTAAACTGAAGATAACCCACTTGACAACCACAATTGTGACATGATCGCTAAATGGGTCAATAAATTTTTAATTTATATTGGTCACTGATTTAGCCCTACAATTCAATGATTATTTCGATTGTTGACTTAATTATAAATTTTAGTGACTCATTTTAGTCATATAATTCGGTCACTGATTTGGCGTTTATTTATCTTAAAATGACTTTCGGTAATTCAGTTTCTAACTTTAAATTAAAATCAATAGCTATTTCAGTTGCTATCAAAATTCTGTTGTTGGTCAAAATTTCAACTGCTAATGGAATTGATCAAATTTTTTAATTTCTTTTATTTTGGATTAAATAAAACATATTTATAGATATAAAAAAGCTTAAAATCACAATCATGATAAAAAAAAATGCAATAGATATTCATAAAAATATCTTATTATTTGAATTATAAATTAAACTGTAAAGATAAATATTTACACTATACAAAAAAATTTAAATGAATGTATACTAATATTTAAATAATAAAATTAAATATTTTTTTGTTACATTAAAGAATTAATATTTATATCAGCATGAAAGCATATTTATTTTTAAATAATATAACTAAACGTTTTGTTACTCCTTCTATTTTTTTTATTTGTGATTGTTTAAAAAATGTTTTGTTCCATTTTATCTGTTAATTTCTATAAGTTTAAAACAATATTTATTAGTCTTTTTCTATTATACCTTGCCTTTTACAAAATTTTTAATTATTTTATATAGAGGAATATTAGCAATTTACTCTTTTAAAATATGTTATCGGTTAAAATTTATTTAAAAATATAAAAGTGTGAGAGAGACATTAATTAAGAGTATAAAAAATGAAACTTATATAATTTTTATAATTTTTAATAAATTAATATTAAAAAATGGAGAGAATGTGTTCTTAATGAATCCAGATCCTCTTCGATTTTAGAGTAAACATTACAGTTTATTTAGACATTCATTTTAGCAAGTTTGAACTTGCTTCAAGGAAATTGAACAATATTTACTTAAGTGAGAAAATTTAAGTTAAGCAAGACTAAACATATCATCAGTTTTGGTTGCTTAAGCGCGTCCAAGCAAATTTAACTAAAGTTAAATGAAAAAAGGATAGAGAGCTTTGGATTGAAAAACTACATTTGACTTAAGTGAAATTTTATATGCTTAAACAAAATAAAATTTGCTTAAGCCAACTCAAAAAGAATGAAGCGAAAAAATGTAAAAAATGTGATTATTATGCAGAAACAAAAAACATGCAAGATAACATATTCAATTCATTGAAATACAAGGAATATTTTGGATAAATTGACCAATCCATTAATGAAAGTAGCATATCATAAACATAACTTTAGTGTTCAAAATAAGAAAGTACAAAGTGTAATCCATTATAAAACATCAAATGTTTGAAACTTAAAACGACAAATGTAATTCATAAAACTAATTAAAAATAAATAATGTTTATAGCATTGTCCAATGTAAAATTCAAGTGTTTGAAGTGATCATGTATGGCACAAACTCCTTGTCATCCATAGGCGAACTTAATCTCTCATTATTTGTAGCATGATCCTCATCATGTATCCTTTCTTTTCCTAGTTTTTCACCTTATACTCCATCCCTTAGTTGATGACAATCATGGTCCTCCTAAGCTCCATCCTCTAGCTCTACTAAATGATCTTCTTTATGAGTTTGAAAGGTATGGTTGTTTCTATGTCATGATACAACTACTGTAAAAGTCTATTGGTGTCAGCAATAGGAAAGTATATGTCTCTCCATGAGGTTGGTATAATGTCAATCTATGGAAGGGGAAGATGAATCAATTATATATAAGATAACTTGTAGAAAGACTGATTAAATTGCGTGTACGCCCAATGGTTTACTATCATTTGTGCTTTGTGAGTGAGATGACTTTCAAATGATGACACTGGTAATTGTGATGGTCAAGCTTTAGGTGTTGTTGACAAGAAAGGTTGAGAAGAAGGTCCAACAAGTTATTCCAATAGATTAGTGTAGTAATTTTATAAGAAATGGACATTGGTGGGTTTCTTCAATTTGATAATTGATTTCATACCTCTTATTTATATATCTAACTTGAAAGATATATTTATGTGAAGAATTTTAATTTTTTTATTATTTAAATAAATCCACCATAAAATATATATAAAAAAAATCAATTCAACCCACTTTTTTTTTTTAATTATACTTTTCAAATAAGATAATATAAGGTATTTATTTTATTCTCTTTATATATGTCAAATATAAATTAGAATAGAAACTTATCTTACTCTTATTCTATTTTGCTCTTATCAAATTTTTATAAATTAAAATTAAAAAATATCAATTTTGTTAACTTTAGTTTCTAAGTTGAGTTCAAACATCTAAAAATAATAATTTTTTAATTAAAAATAACATATATTATACTTTTTTATTCTCAAGATTATAAATATTTTATTTTCTGATAAAAAGTTACTACTTTTAGTTAGTTATTTTCAATCAACACTTTAAAATTGAGACTAACAATTTTCAAAATATGCTAATCTATTTTTAATATTTATTTTTTAATTTTTAATTAGTATTTTAAATACTGCTTATTTAATATTTATGTATTTTAATTTATATGAGACAAATCTTACCTAATCAATTAACTCGAGGCTTTGTTGGGTTATCAAGCTATGCTGCCGATGGGTTTCCTACCAAGGGCAATAATGTAACTTACTTGCTCTATGAATGTTATCATAATTTTAAGCAATGAATTATTAAAAACACATTCCTTAAATAAAATTGGCGCTGCAAGAAGGTCTTTCTTTTTCTTGAGAGAAGCCAAAAAAGGCGTTGCTAGAGTTTCTTTTCCTGGTCGCCTTGTGGCTTGTGAGGGTCGTGAGGCCTTTGCGCTTTGGGTCCTTTGCTACAAGGTTTGAGAGGGGGTTTTGCTCTATACGTATTATACTTTTATTTCTGAATAAATTTAATTATATCTTTTATTTTTGAAATTATACTTTTATTTTTTAATAGGATAAGGATGTTACAATCATCATTATTGAGGGCTAGATCTAGGTTATTAGACTCTAAAAGAACATTCTTATAAGTGCAGGAAATAGGGACACAAGATACAGAAGACATTTGATTCACGTTTGAAACTCTAGATCACTGGTCATCTTGCATGTAAAAGAAATCCCTCTCTATTGAGCTATCATCATTCGTTTTAATGTTCTTCGTACTCCAATCCATCAGAGATATAGATCGTCAGGGTTTGCAGTAACCTGGGTACCCATAATCCGCTCAAATGTCCATTGAGATAGTCTCCCAAGATGATCATGGTCATGGTACGTAAACAGGTATATCAATGTTGTTGGGGTTCTTATGGTGCCAGGAAAGATATACTTAAAAGAAAATTAAAAGGGACACTATAGGCTAATTCCATTTTCATCATAATAATGTCACTAGATACATCATTTACATATACAACAATCCTAAAGAAACAAAGTCGCTGATACTCATTAAATACATAATTTTGCTATTAGTTATAGAACTATCTACAAGTTTAAGTCTCTCGGTAGGTGCTGTCATCTTGGTTCTCTGAAATGTTTATGTAAGGATGAGTCTCTATTTTTATTACTAAGCATAAATTCATAAATAATTCAATCATACAAATAAAGAAATCATGGAAGCATCATATAACAAGATCATTAATCATCTAATTTATTCAATTTAGGTCCATTACTACTAACACTTTCAGTTCTCAATTTCGCTGCCCCTAGGATCCCTCGAGGTCTTCCTTAGCATAAATGGCTGTTAGATATGTCCTAGTATTAAAATTCCTTTAGAAGACTAGGAGGATTGGTGTTCTTCCTAGAAGTTCATCCTGATTGTGAAGCTCCTAGGCAAGTCAACTAGTTTTAACTACTCAAATCAGAAACTAGGTAGTATTTGGGGGGGAAAACAGGGCTTTAAAAATCCTTGATTTAAATAATAAACATGCCTTTTTTGAACGGCCTTGACTAATTCTTGATCACTATCTATTGATAGATGATTGCCGAGTCGCTATCAAAACAAACTATGTTTTTTAAAGATTTTGTAGTATAGAGTCAAACCTAGGTCAATTTACGGAAACACATTCTCATTCAAATTCAATTTTAGATTTTCTTTTAAAAATGCAAATAAGGTTTTTGTGGTTTTAAAAATTACAATTAATCAAATTAAATTATAAACAAATATCATTTGGCCATAACGTTTTCTACAGATATCATTTTTGGATGATTCTAGTTGCATTGGATTCTACACATCCACAGTTTCAAAATGCATATATGGATCACTGGATTTGGCGTTGTTTTCTATATTTTATAATTTTTTGAAGTTGAGGCAGATTTGCTGAATATTGTTGCAAGATTGCATTTGGACCCTTGTTATTTAATAATTGTATTTGGGCTTTTAGACAATATTGAGGCCCACATTTTGGCACTTAATTTACCCTGATTAGAACCTATAAATAGACTAATAAGGTTCTGAATTAGGAGGGTGATTAGACACTTTGAACTTTTGAGACTTGGCCGAAATAAGAATCTTTGTTTTTACTTTCTCTTGAACTCTCTCGTTCTTTTCTCATTCTTGCGTGGGTTAAATGTTTCAATGGAAGGCTAAACCTCTCGCTCAATTTGCAGAATCCAAACGCTGTAGTTCCGACTTGAGTTCTGCACTAATTGCTCCGAGTTTGTTCTCTTTTTCTCTCTAATCTCAAAATTGTTTATTGCGATCGTGATTGACTTTTCTGTTGTTAGATTTTAAATTAGGACTCGATTAATGCTCTAATTTAATAATTAATGCGAATTAGGTTAAATGATTATTTGATTTAATTCGTAACTCTATTCAATTAGGTTATTCAATTGAATTAATAATTGAATTGGGTGATTGCTTAAACATGGATTTAAATCTTTAGATACTGTGATAGTCAGAGTTACATGCAATTGGTATTCTATGGATTGATATTTCTTAATTCATTTTTTACTCACTTTAATTCTGTTCGCAATTTAATTTGATTAATTGCAATTTTCAAAACCCCAAAAATCTTATTGGCATTTTTTAAAAGAAAATCTAAAATTGAATTTGACTGAAAATGTGTCTCCGTGAATCGACCTAGGTTTGGTTCTATACTACAAAATCTTTAGAAAACTTCGTTGTTTTGTGTTCGGAGGGCAACTGTACCCATTGAGAAGTAATAAAGGGTTCTTAAATTAAGTTCCCGAAATATCGTCCTATAAGGATTAATTTCCAATTACTAAGAATTTTCTAATTCAATTGTTTAACCTTCAAAGATACGAGATTAATTAAAAATAAGAATTTATAAAATCAATTATAAAACTAAGAGTAAGGAATACAATGCACGTCTTGATTAAACTTATCGGAGAGAAACCTAGGGCATATGGGTTTTCTCATTCAATCCTATGTTATTTTTCAATTTAACTCTAAATCTGATTTCCTTGTGATTACCAATCATTCATACGAATACTATTAATACCCAATGGTCATGCAATATTAATATTTTTTTCTCTAAATTAATATCCCCAATGGTCATGCAAGACATCAATTTAAGAAAGCTTAAAGAACCTATGAACTTGTTAATTTAATAACGATTAGAAGAGAAAGATTGGTTTGATCCACCTAATCCTTTGTCTCGTTTTATCCTATAGATCTATTAATTAACCGAGGTACGGTCACCTGACGATATAATTAATTAGGATTAAGAAAGAAGCGCAATAGGATAAAATCTAATCACAAAACGGAAATCAAATTTAAATTCAAATATCAAAATTCCATAAATTCATGAACAATAGTTCTCATAACCCTGGCTATGGACTTAGTTACTCATGCTAAAGAAAAGAACTAAAACAATCATAAAAAAAGCCATAATCAAAAGAAATAGCAAACTAGAGTGTGAGATATGTTCCCGGTCTTCAAGTACGATCGCTCGAAGCTCCAAGTCCTGCCAAGCATGTGCCAAGGATCCGGTGCAAGAGAGACGATATCAAATGTATTCTAGAGCCAAAGCCAAGATGTTAAAACTGGTCTAAAACGGTGTCTGAGATCTTCCCTTTTATAGGATTTGAAAACCCTACAAACTCTTCATAATTGGGCTTCCCGCAGATAAGCACGGCCGTTCAAGGCCTTAAGCACGGCCGTGCATGGGCTCGAAGCACCCCCGTGCTTGTTGGAAGGGTCTGGGAGTGCTGGCTGCTACGAAGCTCTAATCTTCTATCAATTTGGGCCCAAAGTGCACCCAAAATCCACTTGCGGCCTCTTTATACCAAACTGCACAATTAATATATAAATTAGTGTAAAACCAAAATAAAATAAAGATCAAATATGAATATATGGGCTATAAAAGAAGGTCTAAATACAGACTTATCAACTCCCCCATACTTATTTGTTTGCTTGTCTTCAAGCAAAGTGCTGGTTAAGAGTAACATAATAACTTAAAACATAATACCATACAAGGAACCCGAGATGAGGAGATAAAGAAAACAACAAGAGTAATATCACTGAGCATAAGCAATCAAAAGAATTCCCAATTAGAATCTTATATTTTCAAACTTTTCACTTAAACATCAAACTGGGGTACTCTTCTTTCCTCTCTCACTAAGGGACAAAATAAGATATCGCTCAATTCTCCTAAAGAAGAGTGTACTACCATAGGCTTGACTATAAACTGACTCTCCACTAAATAAATTAAATGCAAGTAAAAATCATGAGGTCTTTTTCAGGTTATAATGTAGCCAAGTGATTATAATAATTGAGGTGAGATAATTGACAGAAACGGAATATACAAAGGGGTAATAAATTATAAAAATTATAAACATCCCCTAAGTTTACAAATGAAGCTCTTGACGTAATTTTTATATTTTTGTATGTGAATAATATCTTTACTATTCTCTCCTTTCAATCATATATAACCCTTTTTCTTTTTTTTTCTTTTTTTCTTTTTGCATATAGAGATATAGAGGAGAATTTATAAAACAATTCAACAACTCAATTGCTCCATTCATAAACTCAAGGTCATCAAAATATTTTTATAAATTTAATGCAAGGGACCAAGAAAATCAATAAAGCTCAAAGTGGGCAACTAGTTGTATCTCAAACATGCTGAAGGCCAAGAAAAAAAATTTTATTATGCCTCAATCATATTAAAAATATGTAATTAAAAAGAGAAGTCTTAAGTCGGTTCTAAGTCAAGTTCTAGAGCACAAATCTTAAGGAGATAATCACACAAAACAATGAGGAAAGGGGTACAATTAATTAAATTAAGATAGAAATCCCCTTTAAGACTCAAAACTCACATCTGTGGGTTAAAGTTTAATGTAAAGCATAAAAGTAAGAAACCTAGCTAATTATTAGTTTCCAAATGAAAGTATAATGTCAATAATAATCACTCAACATGCTCTTTTATCTAGAAAAAATTGGGTTCCATGAGGGAAAAAGTTTTAAATTATCATAAAAAATAGTATAGGCACTTTACTCAGTAACATGCAAATAACAATCATATAACTAAGAAATTCTCCCCCATACTTAAAGCTAAACATTGTCCTCAATGTTTGAAAGCAATTAACTTAAAAGCATGCAAAGAGGGCAATTGAATAAAAAGGAAAGAGGTTCTTTGATAATTCTTGGCGCGACGGCTTTGGGTAAGGGAGCACGACCATGCTGAAATCTTGAGCATGCCCATGCTTCTGATATAAAGCTTTCTCTCACAACTGCGACTCAATGCACGGCCGTGTATGTGATGAGCACAGGCATGCTTCCAAATCAGAGCTCAAAAGTGTGGGAACAATCAACTCCGTTCTTGCAATCTTTCAATATGCTTAATCTTTATTCTAAAAATAAAATATAAATAGAAAAAATTAAAATAAACAAAAAGAAATAAAATTTAAATAAAATAAAAGACACAGGTTGCCTCCTGGGAGCGCTTGTTTAAGGTCACGAGTCGACGTTCATATTAAATCATGGTGGGAAGAAGGTATGAGTCTCAGAGGTAACTCCCTTGATATGCAATTGTCTCCCTAGCAAATTTGCCTCCCCAACACCTATTACATCAGCAAATTTTTTCATAAGATAGAGATTAGAATAAAGAGAAGAAAATTTAAGCTCTAAATCAGGAGGCTTATTAATGGATGTTTTAAACTTTTGTCTTTTCTTCTTCTTATATTGCTTCCTCCTTGGCCTTCTTCTTGTGGTTCCATGCTTCACATGAATTGGAGGAGGAGAAGCAACATCCATAGTGCTCACAAAGTGACAGGACTCTTGGCTAGAAGGGTACTTGAAAGAATTGAAAACTTGAAATACAACTTCCTCATCATCTAGCCTCAGTGTAAGCTTCCCTTCTTGTATGTCTATAATGGCCTTAGCATTGGCCAAGAACGGTCTCCCTAGTATGATGGGGATATCACATCTTCTTCCATGTCAAGTATCACAAAGTCAGCAGGAAATATAAACTCCCCAACTTTTACAAGTACGTTCTCCATTATGCCTTTGGGGTATGTGATCGACCTATTTGCTAGCTGAAGTGGCATAGAGGTTGGCTTAGGTTTATGCATTCCAAGCTTCCCGAAAACAGAATAAGGCAAAAGATTAATACTTGCTCCTAAATAACATAAAGCCTTATCAATATGAGTTTTTCCAATTGTGCAAGGAATAGTAAAACTCCCTGGGTCCTTAAGCTTAGGTGGAAGCTTTTTAAGGAATATAGCTGAGCACTCCTGAGTGAGCTTCACAGTTTCATGTGCTTTCAACTTTCTTTTATTGGTCAAAATCTCCTTTAAAAATTTAGCATATTTAGGCATTTTAGAGATAGCATCAATGAAAGGCTTATTGATGTGCACTTTGCCCAATAAGTCTAAGAACTTGTGGAACTCTTCATCATAAGGAGGGTGACTTTGCAGTCGCTGTGGGAAAGGTATCTTAGGCTCATAGGGCCTTGGTTTAACAAGAGACTCTTCCTTCTTTTCTTTTTCAAGCTCCTCGCTTGAAGCACGGTCTTGCTCATAGTGATGCACGGTCGTGCTTTGATAACTGTCATGGGCGTGCTTGTATAAGTACGGTCGTGCTTCAGTTTCAGCAGGGGCGTGCTCATCAGTAAGCGCAGGCGTGCATGTAGAATCAGCATGGGCGTGCTTCTCTATAAGCATGGGCGTGCATGTGCCTCTATTTTGCGATTCTTGTAGTTTCTTCGCACTTCTAAGAGTGATGGCATTGCATTGCTCCCTTGGATTAGGCTCAGGCTGAGATGGCAGTGTTCCCATCACTCTTTGACTCAGAAGGTTCGTAATTTACTCCAACTGTGTACTAATCTTAGAAGAGTTGGCTTGTATTTCAGATTTAACCTCTGCGAACCTCTTATTAGTTCTCTCAATATGTTGGTCCAACTTGGATTCAAGCTCTGCCATCCTTTTATCAGAGTAATGCACATATTGCATCATTTGTTCTTGAAAGTTAGACTGAGATCTAAGAGCTTCTTTTCCTTCAGGTCTTGCTCCTTGACTTTGCATATGAGGAGGGCGATAAACACTTGAATTTTGACTTCCAAAGCCATTCCCCCAAGAGTTAGGAGGATTACTCCTCCACCCTGAACTTTGATTGCCCATGAAATTTTCCTTTTCTTGCTTAAATTCTGGGCTTGCGGGAGCTCTTACAGGTTGGTCTTGAGCCTTCATTAAAGATTCTAGTTGCTTTGCAAGGGCTGCCATTTGGTTCATTAGTGGATTGCTACTCTCTACTTGGTGGACTGTGGCTGTTTCTTTCCTCTTGATGTCGTAAGCGTCAACGGTGTGCCACTGGAACCTAGAAGATGCCATCTCATCTATTAGCTTGTATGCATCATCTGGATCTTTTCTTATGAGGGACCCTCCTGCTGCGGCATCAATCGTAGCCCTGGTAGTGATTGATAGGCCAATGTAAAAAATTTGTACCTGTCTCCACGTCGGAAAATCATGATGAAGACATTTCCTCAAAAGCTCTCCAAATTGCTCCCATGCTTCAAATAAAGATTCAGCTTCATGCTATTGGAAGCAACATATCTCTGTCATAAGCTTAGAGGACCTTGATTGAGGAAAGTACTTTCCCAAGAATTATTGAGTGAGATCCTCCCAAGTTCTAATGGAATTGGCTGGAAGTGAGGAAAACCATGCATTCACCCTTTCAGATACTGAGAAGGGAAAAAGTCAGAGTCGAATAGCATCGTTGTAGACTCCATTGTACTTTATGGTGTCCGTCAATCGGAGGAACTTTGTCAGATGAAGATTAGGATCTTCGTTAGGCATTCCTCCAAATTGTATTGAATTCTGGACCATAGTTATAAGTGCTGGTTTTAATTCAAAATTGTTGGTCTCCACATTAGGTGCTGTAATGCTTCCAGGAGTGCCTCTAGCAGTGAGTGTCATGTAATCTAGAATTGATCTCCTTTCTTCTGCCATTCTTTGCTCTCTCACTTCTTCTTTTTGTCTACGAGCTGTTCTCTCAATCTCCGGATCAAATAAACAAGCTGTAGAACATTTCGAATGAGTGAGCATACATTAAAAGAAATTGTGAAATAAAAAAATTAAAATAAAATAAATACAAAAATTGTAAAAAATAAAAAAATTAACAATAAACAAAACAGAACTAAAATAAAGTAAAACACAAATTGCTCAAATCAATTAAATTTTAGATTTTCTTAATATTGAAAAAGCAATTCCCGACAACGGCGCCTAAAACTTGTTCGGAGGGCAAGTGTATCCATCGAGAAGTAATAAAGGATTCTTAAATTAAGTTCCCGAAATATTGTCCCACAAGGATTGATTTCCAATTACTAAGAATTTTCTAATTCAATTGTTTAAGCTTCAAAGATACGAGATTAATTAAAAACAAGAATTTATAAAATCAATTATAAAACTAAAAGTAAGGAATACAATGCACGTCTTGGTTAAACTTATCGGAGAGGAACCTAGGGCATATGGGTTTTCTCATTCAATTCTTTATTTTATTTTTCTATTTAACTCTAAATCTGATTTCCTTGTGATTATCAATCATTCATACGAATACTATTAATACCCAATGGTCATGCAATATTAATATTTTTTTTCTCTAAATTAATATCCCCAATGGTCATGCAAGACATCAATTTAAGAAAGCTTAAGGAACCTATGAACTTGTTAATTTAATAACGATTAGAAGAGAAAGATTGGTTTGGTCCACCCAATCCTTTGTCTCGTTTTACCCTATAGATCTATTAATTAACTGAGGTATGGTCGCCTGACGATATAATTAATTAGGATTAAGAAAGAAGCGCAATAGGAGGTCTTCTAATGGGTGTCCAAGAAATTGTTCTTGCTGTAACACCCTCATCAAGTTTGGTCTAATTTCAAAGTTATTTGCTTGGATAGGAGGTCTGACAATGGATGTTGTGTTTCCCTTGGGTATTGCACAAACATATTCATCCAAAGTCCTCAGCTCTTCTTTAGCATTTTTTGCCATTTTTCCAGAACTTTCTTCTTTTAATTCCTCTTTTTCTAAATTCAGGCCCTTCTTTTTGGTTTTTTTTCTTGAAATTGATGATTAACTGATCAAGCTCTAGAGATGAATCAAGTACATTTTTGTTCTTGTCTTTTCCTCGCATTAACAGCCTGAACTACTGCACCTCAGTCTTTCTCCAACACCTGAAATATAACAGAAGTTATTAACCCAATTTAACAAATTCTCATTACAATTGATATTAACTATTAATTCTCGGCAACAGCGCTAGAAACTTGATAAACACATTGGTATGTGTACCAAATCGTTTATAGTAATAATAAAATTTTATCATGCACTAGGATTAACGTTAACTACCAAACCACAAGAATATCATCAGTAGGGTGACAAAGAGAGTAATAGTTTCAATGCAGAATTTAAATATTATGCATAAATTAAAAGTAAACATAAACTCTAAGGATTAATTTAACGTGATAGTAAAACTGAGTGCAAGAAATTAAAGCAAAATGACAATAAATTGCATAATAGAAATGAATGAGTTTAGTAAATAAGTCAAAAATTAATATAGAAGTGGGTTGAGTTAGGATTTCTTCATTCTCTCATTGTAAAAAGTATATATAAACCAAAATACAACTAATCTAATGGTCAGATTTTTAAGTACCCAAATCAATTCCTTGATTAAATTGTTCTAAACCAACTCTAAGTTCTTAATTCTTTAAATAATCAAGAAAAGGTCAACATTAGGTTTAGAAATCAAAGTGACCATACCATTAGAAATTTCTATTCCTAAGTAATCCGTAATGAGCGATTTAATCCATTTCCAAAAATAATTCTAATTTTTCAATTAGAAGATTCTCTTTATCAACTCTGAATGCTAAGAAACAGAGAAATATTAAGTTTAGGATTAAATGCGTTAGGATAGAACTTACAATTGAGTTATTTCCCACGTTTAGATTATCCTAAAATAGGTTGCAAAAATAAACTTTATGTTTAATTGAAAGAAAAATTACAGGAAATGTAAATTGTAGGGAATCATTTTTCTATCAAAAAGTAAAGAGAATGAAGAGATATAACCCTACTTCTCATCAAAATTCCTCAAAGAAGAAAATAAAGAAGGAACGAAAAAATATCTGTACATAAAAGACAGATAGAAGACCTAAAAATATTCTATGTCTGAAAAAATGAAAGAAAAGGTGCTGCTTTTAGCAGAAAATTATGTTTTTATATGTTTTGTCAGACTCGTGTCCCCAAATCAGGTATGCGTGTGCCCACAAATCAGTCCTGCAGTATTCTAACTTCTTTTCTACTAGATTCAATTGCAATTGCTCTTCCAAAACTTTCAAAAACCAATTGCAAAATATTAAGAACATTTTTTCATTGAATTTTTTTAATTAATTACACCAACTTAGATTGATTATTTAATGAAAAGTACTAGAAATACTTAATTTATTACATGAGTCAATGATTCATCGATTCCCTTGTTTTATTTGCTACATTTATGTTTTGTGGCCTAGAAGTTTGCTGCTTGTGATTGCAAGAGACACTAGTATGGCAGCAGAGAAGTCTATGTATTTGGCTACTTGTGCAAAGGGGAGTTTCTTTTTTAATTTTTGTGAACACGATTTTATGCATATTTTGTATTTTTAGTTTTCCTTGTGTATGAACAACCCCTTTCATCTTGATTAACACACATAGTCTCTGTAAATACTCTGTTGTATAGCCTAAATAGCTTAATGATTCTTAACAAATTTTGAATGCAATGTTGGACACCATGTATGTTTTAAATTCCAGATTTTACCGTGTTAGTAATTAAGCTAATATGTTCTTTGCTGAGTGCGTGCTTGCTATGTTTATCATTATTCTTTTCAAGATTTGCCATTATTCTTTTGCATATTATCATGCTTTCTTGTCATCAATATGATTGAGGCACTTTTCGTATTTTTTTAAATAACTCTAGCTAAATTTGCTAACCTTTACTCAGCCTCTTTTTTAACCCTTCTGAGCCCAACCTTTTTTATTCTGCTCCTAATATTATTCTCTCACTCAAAAGCGAAAAAACTAGTTTGTCCCTCCGTGTAACTTTAAGAATATGAACACTGCTTTAGATGATTTAAAGATTTAAATTTGGAGTTTCACCACCAATTCCTTGGGGACAAGCAACACTTTTAAGTTTGAGGTTATTGGGTTAGCTATCATTGAATTATGGTAAGCTGATACGGATTTAGGGAATTTCAAAATTTCATTAAAAAACAAAATTAGAGATGGAAAATGAAGTTACAACTGAAAAAAAAAATTGATTTTGCAGCACTGTAACAAAGATGAGTATTTTTAACGAGGTATTGCAAGCAATTAACCCAATTTTTAGGTCTCTAAGTTCATCTCTCATATCTTCTTTGACTCAGGGAATAACCAGCACCAAATACTCTTCCAACCTGAGCTTTGACTTCATTACAACCTATACAAAGTCCTTTTGATTTGTGACAATATTGCAGAGATAGATGTGAACTAGAACATTGTCAAGTCTATTATAAGAAATGACATCAAAAGCAAACAGGAGGGTAAACACAAGCTTAAATACCTTGAACATCAAGAGTGAAACTGTAACACCTTAACTTTAATTTCAAATAAATAATAATTTCGCAAACTGAAATAATAAATTCCATAAAATATTTCAAAAATGAGGAAGGGTTACAAGTTCATATCAAACAACTGTCACAGGACTAAACTAGTTCAAATACGACAATTTACAATTAAATAATCCTAAGCCCTATAGCAGTTCAGCCATTCTTTCACTGAGTCTGATGTCAATCGTCTTGATTACCTAAAAAATGAATGTAAGGGTGAGACTTTACACTACCAAAATACACAGTCAACTATAGAGTCTCACCTTCAAGCTACCTTAAATACACTTAGATAGGTATATGAAAATATACTCACAAGTAGCATTCCAGTACAATTTCATTTGAACTAAACATTGGTGCACTTATGGCACCTACAACATTTCATGTTCATAACTCACGGCATATTACATCGGCGTTGGCACGCCCCATCACAGTATTTCGTACCGGCGATTACTCGGCCCATTGACATTGTTGTACACCGGCAGCTACCCACCCCATTCACATTATTGTACACTGGCGGCTACCCGCCCCATTCTCATTATTGTATACCAGTGGCAACCTGCCCATTCTTTATTATATACTGACGACTACCCACCTCATTCTCATTATTTCATAATACACAGCACGAGGCCCACTTTCATTTATATCACATGGCATATAGCCTACTTCCATACTATTCAACACATGGCCCATATTTATTGTATTACACAGTCCTCGGGCCCACATTGGTTCACATTATTCATTTGAAATATACGACACAAGTGCCCATACCTATTTACAATATTTGGCATACAAGCCCACATTCTATCACACAACATTTACATACAATCCCTATTTCTTGATTTCAGGTAAACACAAAATATTCACGTATCACGGCACATGGTCTACATTACATTCCTCAGCAATTTCCTATTCTCTAACTCAACCACAACACAATATTTGGTAAAATAACAACAAATCACGCACAGAAGAGTAGGGTAGAGGCCCTTCTTACCTCGGATTGAAGACCCACACTCAGATTCAACCTTGAAAACGTTCTCCACACAGATTTCGGCCTAAACACACAGGTTACTTTCATGAGAACCCATAAATCACCCCAAAAATAGAGAAAGGGAATAAAAAATGGAACTCTACCCGTTAAAACTCACCTCCAAGCGTTTTTCACACAAATCCGAGCTCCAATCTCGCTTACGAACGACTTTGGAGGCAATTAATCGGTAAGAAAGGGGTTTGGGGTCGAGAGAATCGAAGGGATCTAAGGGATAATTTGAGAATTAACTCTCAAATCCCTAAACCCCTCTTTTAAACCCTTTAGATCGCGACACTTTCGCTACAACGACGTCCTCTCGCTGCAGCGAGGGATTTCTCGCTGCAGCGACACCCTCTATTGCCACAACAAAAATCTCAAATGAAACTGCATTCTGGTTTCTGCAGAATCTCGTTACAGCGAGTCTACACCCAGAAATGCAGTCCCCACTGTCACTCTGTTGCTACAGCGAGACACCTCTCGCTACAGCGAGACACCTCTCGCTACAGCGAGAAGGCGACAATTTAGCCCCCTTCTTCCCAGGGCACTCTCACTACAACGAGAATACTCTGCACTAGCTACTTAGCCTATTCTTTCCAGCCCAATCCAGTCATACCCGCATAACATTCCCGTATTTATTCACATGCACATACATATATATACTCATTCATTATTACCACACATTAAAATGCCATTCGCATTCCATCATTTCACACTTGAGTGCACATTCAAACATTCATTCTCGTATAAACATTTACACACACACATATATATATATATATACATCAATAATAATGATTAATATTATCAAAATTCGGAGCGTTACAGAAACACTTATTCTGAAAGTAGAGATTTTAATTCATTCATGATGTCAAGAAAGATGAATTTGCTTGTGAATATTAAGAATTATGTTTGTTGTTGCAAGAGAGGATTTGATTATAACCTTTGGTTCATAAGAAAAAATTACTACGGACAAGCAATCATTTGAAGTTTGAGATTGTTATAAGTTATTGACTCATGTAATAAATTAAATGTTTTTGGATACTTCAATTGAATAAGCAATTTATTTTAGTGTAATTAATTCAAAAATTCAATAAAAAGATGTTATTACTTGAAATTGCACTAGATAATTGAATTATTAATATTCCATAAAAAGTAAAGAAAAGAAAGGGATATATCACCCTTGTTTCTCTGCAAAAGCCAGTAAAGACGTAGAAAAAACATAAAAAAAAATCTGTGTGTTGTTATATGTGCTATTAAAATCGTATATCTACAATAAAAAGTGCGTGTATACACAAATTAGTCTTGTAGAATTCTAACTTCTTTCTACTAAATTAATATGCAATTATTCTTTTAAAATCTTTAAAACCAATTGCATAAAATTAGTAAGTGAATTATCCAATGAAACTTGAGGGAATTAAATCTTTCCGTTGAATTTTTCAAATAATTACACAAAAATAGATTGATTATTTTATAGGAGTGTCCAAAAATACTTAATTTATTAAATAAGTCAAAAACTTATCACAACCCCAAACTTAAAATAATAACTTATCCCTAAGTAATTTTTTCGTTATGAACTGAAAGTTGTAATCAGAAAATTAACAAACAACTTTCTCTATCCATTGTTGCAACAATATAGATAATTCTTAGATGTTCATAAGTAGCTTCACCATTTTCTACACCATGAATGAATTAAACTCCACTTCTGAGATTAGTGTTTCACTCTAATGCTCAATGTGTATAAGTTTGTGTTTATCCTCCTAATTGCTCTTGCTAAAAATTCTTATCATAGGCTTGACAATGTTATAATTCATAGCTACATATGCAATATTGCCACAAATCAAGAGGACTTTAAATGAGTTGTAATGGGATTAAGGCTCAGGAAGAAATTTTGGATTCTGACTATTTCCTAAATTAGAGAGGATATGGGGATGAGTTTTAAAGACTTAAGAATTGGATTAGTTACTTAAATTTCTCCTTAAATGCTCTCATCTCCTTCATTAAAATATTGTAGAATCACATTTTCTTTTAGTCAGTTTTAACTTCGTTTTCCATTTCTGATTTGCTTCCACTTTTTTTTTTTTTTCTAAAGATGTAGACAAGATTGAAACTAATTTAAATCAATAACAACCGAGCACTCCAAACTTAATTTTTTTTGAACCCTAAACTTAATTCTTTAAATCATCCAAATCAATGCTTATATTATCAAAGTCACATAGAGAGACATTTGTTTTTCACTTTTGGGTTAGGGGTGATATTAGGATAAAAAAAAATGAGAATCAGACTCAAAAGGATTGAACAATTGATGGATTAAAAGGTAAGCTAATTGTGGCTAATGTGGATATGTGAAGAAAATATTGCCTCAATCATGGTTAATGACATTAAAACATGATAGCATGAAAAGAACAAAGATAAGTTTTGAAATGAATTAAGCAAGGCAATTATGCACACAGCAAAGAAGGTCCAAATGCTCATAATTTAAATTGTTGTGGAATTTAAAACATGCATGGGTTGCAGCATTTAAGTCAGAAATTGCCTTTGTGTAATTATTTTCCTTGAACATTTGTGTTTATGTTTTTGATGAGTATAAATAATATCTGGATCCTGGAGATGCAAGAAATCTTTCATGATAATTTTACATTTATTTGTATGGAGAATACTATAAAGAACAAAAAGATGTTCTATTTTAAATCTAAACTTTACGTTTTGCAACACTATTATAGCAAATCCTAATACCCACCACCAACTTTTTCAGCACACTGCAAACTCTTGTCTTGAAATAATGCTATGTTTTATTGCTTAATATTAAATTTAAGTTCTTTTAGATATGAAGATAGGTTTTTAAGCTCTTACTTTTGTATTTCATTATAACTTTTTACCATAGAAATTTTTAATTAAAATTTGTCATTTGACTTGTTTAAAACTGATTTTGACTAAAATTAAATTTAAAATCAATTTTAACAAGAATCGGATTTAAAACTGATTTTAAATCAAAATTAGATTTAAAACTGGTTTTATTTAAATTTTAAAACTGGATTCACCCTAACAAAATGATATTCTACTCTATTCTATTTTGTTTTATTACTCTCAAAGTTGAATTGAAGTAATTTAATTTGACAAAGCAGTTGAAGACAGACCCAACGCATTTCCTATATTATTGGCGTCACGGACTCACGGGATTCCTTTCGTTATCTTTTTTTTTTTTCCTTCTTAACGACGGTAGCTAGGTACTAGGGATGACATATTAAATAATTAGAGTATCCACAAAAATATTCATAAAATAAAAATAGGTAAATATTTATCAAATTGTATGAAGATTGATGAGTATTACGATATTCATATTCATTTATCTTAAAATTTGTTATAATATTTCTTAGATGAATGATATTATATATTTTGTGTTAGGTGTTAGAACCTTAAACTTTGGAGTTTATATTATATATTTTTTTAGAATTTGTTGTGTTGTAATTCGTAGTATATTTGATGTCTTATTAATTAATGTTCTTTATTGTATGATAGTATTAATGTTTTATTAGTTTGTAAAAAAATGTAAAAATAATATTTTAGTTAACTAAATTGCAAATGTAGACTGATGAAATTTAAATACCTAATGAATATTCGAATGAAGATGAAAATCTAACTTGTCACCAAATGTAGACTGTGATGCTCTTTCTCTTTTAACTATTTTTTTATTTTATAAATAATTTTTAATAAAACTCAATTGAAATAAAAAAGTAAAGATGAAATCTTATCTTTGCAATTTGAATTTATAACGACATTCGAATATAAATTTCAAGTAAAATAATTATCTAGTAATTAATATAAATACATCTCAGTTTAATACTTACAATAAGATTTATCAAAATATTACATATTCTAAAAATCAACATTAAATATATACATTCATTCTTTGGCAAAACTAAAAGGAAGAAGTGGGTGCATGATTCTGAAAATTGATCTTAGAAAAACTTATAATAAACTTAATTGGAGATTTATTATTAATACTCTTTAAAAAATCGGCCTAAATTCTAATTTAGTGAACTTTATTCATTAATGTATATCTTCTGTTTCTATGTCTATAAACTAGAATAAGAACCTTACTCAATCCTTTAGTTCCGGTAGAGGCATTAGGCAAGGGAACCTAATATCTTCTTATTTTTTTTGTTCTCTGCTTAGAAAGACTGACCTATTTAATCCAAGACACGATTCTCTCACTTGTTTTTTTGTTGATGATATTAATTTGATGGCCAAAGCTGATTTGCATCATGCATAATTGATCCATGGGGTTCTAATTGAATTCTGTTTAGCCTCAATCTCTATGTTAATAATGAAAAATTCTCCCTTTTCTTCTCTCAAAACACAAATCCTGTTATGACTAAAGATATTAGCACTCATGTCGGTTTTAAAGTTTCAAAAGATTTTGGTAAGTATTTAGGTATCCTCATCAGTAACCACAAGCCTCATAGGAAATATTATGCTTTTATTATGGATAGAATTAGGAAAAAGCTTACCTTATGGAAGATGAATTCTTTATCCCAATCTAGGAGAATCACTTTGGTTCAATCTTACTTGTTGTCCATCCCTTCCTACATTATGCAAGCTATGCCCATTCCTAGTTCTATTTGTAAGAAAATTAATATAATTTGCAGGAATTTCATTTGGAGATCTTTGAGTAGAGGAAAATCTTATCTTATTAATTAGAATATAATCTATCAATCTAAGGCTGAGGGAGGGTTGGGATTCAGGTACTTATCGTTATTAAATAAAACCTATATGATGAAGTTAATTTGGAGACTAGTTAAATCTCTTAATGAGTTGTGGACTCAGGTTTTGTATAAAAAGTATAAATTTAGTTTTAATAAAAAAACCTCACCCTAGAAATAATATGAAATTATGGAAAAAGCTAACTGTTGTTTGGGATATCTTTATACATGGTTTGGGTTAGGTTGTTGATGATGGTTTATCGACCAAATTCTGAGAGGATAATTGGCTCCCAAATATACAAAACCTGCGTTCTTATATTGTAAGGCCTATTCTTGAAGAGGAGATGGAAATTCCTATGGCCTTTTTCTCTGATCAGGAAAACTGGGACTAGTCTAGGATCAACACCAATCTCTTTATCTTTACTTGTGAATACATAACCCAAGTTAAACCCCCTATAAGAGTAGAGGTCAGGATTTTGCTTTTTGGAATCCCTCTAGTAATGGACTATTCTCTTTAATAACTGCTTATAGTCTAGTAAATTCTCTTACCCAACAACCTTCTCTTAATCATAAAATTTTTAAAACTGTTTGGAAATGGGATGATTCTCCTAGGGTTGTTCTTTTTCTATGGAAGGTGGCCTATGGTAGATTGTTGACCAATGAAGAAAGATGTATGAGAAATATGGTTAGCTCCTCTCTTTGTCCTAGATGTGATAATGGTCTTGAGTTTATAATGCATGTCCTTAGAGACTGTTGGTCTGCCAAACAAGTCTGAAATTTCATCATATTACCTCCCAATTGGGCCTTTTTTTTAGCATGGGGTTACCTAATTAGCTTCTTAATAATTTATCTAATTCTCAGTTGAATAATTTTTCTAGTTAGAATAGGTTATTTGGTTTGATAATCTAGTTTTCATTGAAGGAAAGGAATTGTGTCATTTTTCATAGTTTAGTTACTACTACTAGTTATTTATATCATAAAATTTGTTATGAATTTAAGTATCTAAATTGTTGTTTCAAGGGTAAGGCTGAAACAATGAAGAAGCTGCAAGATGGCTATGTTCAAAATAGATGGTATCCCCCTTTCCAAGGTCATATGAAATTGAATGTTGAATCCCAGGCTATGGTGAGTGCTGGATGTGGAGGATTAATTAGAGATTGTAATGAGAAGCTTGGTGTGGGTTTTTACATAAGCCTTGAGTTTTGTAATCCCTTTGAGTCTAAATTGTGGGGTCTATTCTATGGTTTGCAATTGGTAACCCAAAATAACATCCAAATAATTTAGATTGAATCAGATTCTAGGAATGCCTTGCAGTTGGAGTTGAATATTCAAACTTGTAACCATCCTTATTTCAATTTGTTTGTTGCAATTAGGAATATTTTGAAATGTTTCCCTTTCATTAGATTTAGGCACATTCTAAGGGAAGGAAATAAATGTGCTGATGTTAGGCCTTGGGTCTACTAGAGCTACTTCATACTTAGATAGGGCCCTCCTTCTTTGGCTCATTTTCTCAGCTAGTTGTGTTGTTTTGGGCTTGTTAATTTATGCTTAATAAAAATTATTACAACCTCAGCATAATTTAAATCCTAATAGATCCTTATAACACATCTGAATATATGATCCTAGAACGGATCAATCTTCATCGAACATAGTATTCTGATTTACTTTCTTTCTTTTTTCGTTTTCATTACTTGAAAATATTTGTAAGGATGAGTATCCTCTATCCTACAAAATCCTTATTTTTAACATACAATTAAATTACATATAAACATTAATCGAATAGAAGTACACACTAATAATAATAATAATAACTCATTCATAAATTTTTTTTCTTTCAAAAGTCATCAAGACATAACATTTCACACTCAACCAAACACAATTATACAGCTCATGAGTTCACACCACATTATTCATCGCAATTCTTTTGGATCTATCATTTATTAGTACATCTTGTATTCACGGGTCCCTAATCGCCGCCAACATACTTTTCCTAATCATGTTGGAGCCAGCATGAATAGTCGCCAAATGACTAACACACATGGATACGTGTGTGATATACAATTCTGTAGTAAAAGTATAGTCAAAAGCTTAGTCAAAAATGAGTGTGATGCCTTATGATGCATTCACTGTCAGCAGATGTGCACAATCCTAAATACTATCACCACCCTACATTTTTCCTAATTTTTCAAATTGTCTTCAAATTCTATATCTCTAGTGTATCTTTGTAACTATCCATACATAAACTTTACAACGACAATTTGCACTGAAACTTTTCCATATGAATACTGAACATTGATCTTTGTACTGAAACTTATCCATATGGAAACTTAACAGTAGTAATTTGCTCTAAATTCTTTTACTCCAAATATCTTCATCACTCTTTCATAGCACACATTTTCTTTCTCTTTTAATGACATACAGAATTTCAAATCCACATACATAATCTCATACATCAATTTCATTTTCATAAATCCCTTTCACACACAATCAATGTCATACTTTTTCAACAATTTTTAAATATTCACACCAATTTCTTTTGTTACATTTCACTAATAATACATTTTCATTCAGTTAAATAAAATGTGTCTAAGGTCACACACATCTAGACTTAGTCTAACTCACTATACATAATAAAATACATTTCATCATTCAAGAACAATCAAATACTCTTCATCAATCTTATACGAACAACCGAAAATTCTCATTCTCAAATATTCATATCATACAAATCAATACAATATACTGAAGGTCAGACACTTTCAGACTCAAACCAATCGTATAATTTAAAAATATATTGCCAGAGATCATACTCTCTCGGTCTTGATAAAATCATCTATCCTAGAGTTTATCATTTCCTATTTTCATTCTCCAATATATATATTATTCATATAGATGATAATCAACAACCTAATCATAAAACTTCTTAAAGCATTGTTTGATCGTAACTGTTACTATAAATTTCTGTTTCATGTGATTCTTAAATCAAACCATAGGTTTTTTGTGCCAAAAATCCATTTTTAACATTACACTTTCAAGAAAATACTTTAGATCTACTATTCAAAATAGGATATTTTGGATTTTTAAAGCTAAAACATAAAAATAGAACTTAGAGTTTGAGATAAACTCTTCTTACCTGGAAATAGGTCTTTCACAATAGAGAGATGAAAGTTGATATCTCTAAGACCAAGTTCTTTTTGAGATTCAACGGAAAGCTACAAGGTTGCGATGGAAGATGTTGTCCAAAAGACCAAAATCTCCTTAGAATCAAGAGGAAGAGATATTCAAGCTCAGATTCGAAAGAGATTTGGAATTCAAAGGTGTTTTCTTTGAGAAAGGAAAGTGAGGAATAGAGAAAGAGATGAGAATGATTTTTTGGATTGAGATATGTATTTTTAGAAAGTCAAAATCACTTAAATACCCTTTTTTTTTTCTTGAGGATTCTTGGTTGAACGAGAAAATCAGACAAAAATTGCTACTCTTCTACTAATATTTTTGCTCAACTGAAAGTATTTTCGCTTGCGCAAAACTATGGTAGAGAACTACCCATTTCTATTGCGAATTTTTGCTTGAGCGACAAATTTCTCACTTTAACGATAGTATAGGTGAAAATTTTCTGTTTTTGCTTCGGCGAAGAATTTTTACCTGAGGTAAAACCATTCTTTTAAAAATAATTTTTTAATAGAAAACTTTTATTTTAAAAACAAGAAAATCACTTTAATTTTTTTTTATCATATTTTTTTTTACTATAACTGTTACTTTAATATTTTTATATATAATAATTTTTTATCATATCTTTTATTGTGTGACTGCTCATTTCATATAAATATTTTCATTTTTACAACTTTTAATTTTTTTTTTGTGTTGTTATCTAAAGTCGAACATTTACTACCATATTAGGTAACATCTCATATAGGAATCTGATAAAATTTTTTTTTTTAATTTAATAAATACTTTATAATAAATAACTTTCAATATCTTTCAATCTACTGATGTGTGTTAATTTAATTTAAAAAGTTATTCATAAAATTTTTAAAATTTATTTTTGCAATTTAATAATTAGAAATGATTTATAAATATTTTTTTTAAAATAACTTTTGAAAGGTCCAGAATTAGTTTTAAAAACAATTTATAAATGATTTATGAAATTAAATTTCTAAAGATAATAAAGATAATTTTAAAAATTAAATTCTGAAAATAACAATAAAAAACTAGTATATTAACTAAAGCATGTGATGTCTAATCAACTCCAAAATTTAAATTTGAAAAAGTATAAAATCACTTTAAAGTTAAATTTTAGAAGTGGTTTATAAATGATTTTTGAAATTAAATTTCTGAAAGATATTAAAAACAATTTCAGAAATTAAATTTGAAAAAATAATAAAACGATGCAAATAATAAAAGATAATAATACAAAAAATAATCTCCAAAAGTAGTTTTGTTAATTTCTTTTATAGTGGCATTAGCTAAAGGAGTTCGAATATGAAGGAAAACAAATTTAGGGGACGGCTACTAACACTAGGTGTAGACGCAACGAGGTTGTGAATGCGGTCCCATGTTCAAACTCATTAGTTAGTCATTATTGAACACACATGAATTTTTTATAATATTTCATTTTAACCTGTTAAAATATTTTTAAATTATAATGAAACGAGAGAATCTTTATTTCAATTTTAATTAATTAAATAATTGGTTATAATCCGTAAGCCGTGACGTTATTAACCAATTTTCATATCCCATAATGTTTTGTCTCATTCTGATTTGGTTCGAACTCCCAACGTCGTTTTCTGTCGTGTTTTACATGTTGTATATCCATCACTCACTCAAGATAAAACATGCATGTAATAATGTTAAGTTCTATATCCCATAATTATTCTGTTTTGTAACTGTCAGTTGCTGTTGGCTTTTTGCTTTAGTTTCTTTCATTGTATCTTCACTGGTAAAAGAGCTCGAAAACAAGTGTTGTTTTCATTTTGAATGGGCAAAGTCTAAGACGGGTCTTCTTTCAAATTTAACATAAACATTAATGCTGGGTTTTCTTGTGTGAACCAGAAAGGTGGGAGTCACACTCACACTCTTCTATTTGATGTTTTTCTTTTATGGTCAAGGACAGAATGGGGGTGTTTCCCATGTTCTCGTCACCTACCCTTTTCTTTTCTTGTTTTAGTATGAAGGTGTTTGTGGTTTGTTGTTGCAGTTACTCCCTCTTGTGTTAGGAAAAGAGATTTTAAAGCATCATTGGTGGAATCTGTGGAAGGTTTGTGTTAACTGCTTGAGACACGATGGGTTTTGAACCATTGGTTTGGTACTGCCAGCCAGCACAAAACCGCATTTGGGGTAGAGTGGTAGATAGTGTTTTTGGGTCATATACACCTTGTGCAATTGACACTCTTGTTGTGTCTACTTCCAATTTGGTTCTTATGGGTCTGTGCTTATATAGAATATGGCTTACCATTTACAATGCCAAAGCTCAAAGGCTTTGTTTGAGTTCAAATTACTATAATTATCTTCTGGGAATTTTGGCTGGTTGTTGTGCTGCTCAACCTTTGTTGAGATTTCTAACTGGAAATTCAGCTTTCAACCTGAATGGGGAAACTGGCTTTGCTCCTTTTGAGGTGAGTCTGATATGCTTGCTATATTCCAATGAGATCCCTTTGCATGAATGCACAGTATCTTCTGTTAATCAAAGTTGATATTTGATGATGGCTTTAGTTCATTTGGTGATACCGATGAGTTATTGTATGCCATGCTGCAGTAGAAAAATTTGTACAATTTGGTTGGGATGTGCAGTTCTAATTCTTACTTTTTTGTGTTCTTGCAGATAACAGCTTTGATAGTTGAGGCACTTACTTGGAGCACAATGATAATTCTCATTCTATTGGAAACCAAGGTTTATATCCGGAAATTTAGATGGATGGTGCGGTTTGGAGTTATTTATGTCTTGGTGGGCGATATTGTAATGCTTAACCTTCTTTTGTCAGCTAAAGATTACTGTAGCAGGTTAACTCTTGAGTCTGTACCATGTTTTTTGTTTTTTTACTTTTATGTTAATAATACATTCGATTTCATACTCTTTATTTATATCTTTTTAATATTCTCTCTAAGGAAAAATATTCTTTTAAGTGTTTAACTGGCATATTCTCTTCTCAGCTTTATTTGATAATTTAATTGGATCTGAGAACAATATTAAGATAAGGAATATAGGGTGCCAGTTTGAGATAAATATGCATGGAAAAAACTTGAATTTGAATTTACAAGTGAGACTTTGTTTTTCAAACTATTAAAATATATCAGTTGTTCGGTGTAAAAGTTTGTGATTTTCAGTGTGTAATGGTTAGGATAGGCATCTAAACAAGCGAAGAGGAAACAAAGTTTGGTCTTTTCTATAAAAAGAAACAGAAGAAAAGAAAATTTATACTCATTCTTGATTGTATATGCAGCACCATTCTTATGCTTTGATTTCATATTTTCAGATTTGCCCTGTTTCTGTACATCAGCCCTGTTATCTGCCAGGTAAATTTCTTATTTCCCTCTCTTTTAATGAAGTTAAAAATAATCTTTATTATACCTTTATTTCTATTCTAGATTGCAATACTAAAAACAGTGTTGTTTCATTAAAGCTGGCTACCAGTTTCACATACATTGAAAATTATAAGCCTAGGCCAAAAATGATCATTTGCCTTGCGTAACAGCCCTTTAGAACTTGATGCGATTCACAAAGGATTTGGAGTAATATGTACTTGTAAATTATACATACCCAATTCATACTTTAAAATCTTTGTGAATACAGTGTTTGTATATTTGGGTTTGAAAACTGTAGCTTTTGCTGCTGGCTGAGGCATGCTAGAGGGCAATGGCCACTAAAAATTGGGATATAAATTTTAAATGGTTGGCTGATACATTTTACAGATTGATAGTAACTGTTGTCCTGAAGAGCATGGGATATAAATAGCAACTTATAAGTTCATGCACATTGGGATGGAAGAGTGATTAATGTCTTACAGTTTTGTTAGTTAGGCTGCCATGAAATAGCTGGACATTCAAAGATGCTATATCATCGAGTCGCTCAGATAAATCACAACAAACTTACTGAGGCTACATTTCTGATGTAGGTGTTGTTTGGTACCTTACTTTTTGTTTACATTCCCAATTTGGTTCCTTATTCTGGCCATATAACTATGCAAGCTGAGTTTCCTGTCCATGGTGAATATGAACCACTTTGTGGAGAAGATCAAGTTTGTCCTGAGAGGCATGCCAATGTGTTCTCTAGTGAGTAGTATTGACAATTCATAGCTTTACAATTTCTTTTGCTGACTATGACTTTAATTTTACCTTTTGGTTGCCTTCATTTTTTTGTGCAATTAGGCAGTCTCTGTCCCTGGAACTTCATTTACTAGTAATGTTTTCTGTATTCTCTGAAGGATTATGCTTTGGATGGATTAGTCCCCTCATGAGCCAAGGCTACAGAAAACCCGTCACTGAAAAGGATGTTTGGAAGCTAGACACATGGGATCAAACAGAGACATTAACTGAAAAGTTTGCACTATTTCTCCTGGCTTACTGTATGGTTCTGCATGAAATTCTTACATCAAATATACATAATTTAAACTACTTTTGGTTTCTGCAGGTTCCAAGAGTGTTGGATGTTCGAATTTCAAAGGCCCAACCCTTGGCTTTTAAGAGCATTGAACAATAGCCTAGGGAAAAGGTGCATATTTACATCCCTTCATGATATTTTATCTTCCCTCTTAATTGTTTGATCTTCATTTGGAATCTTGAAGATGCCTTTAGTAGTATTGTTGTCTCATTTTTTTTTTTTTATTACTTTTTGGCTTCAATGTTTGGTTAGGTTTTGGTGGGGAGGCATCTATAAGGTGAACATTTTGACCCATTTTTTTATCTTTAACTTGCTACAAATGAATCAGTAAAAGTTTTCACATTGCAAGTTACTTCTGATTGTAGGCTGAGAGGATTATCTACTAGAATTTAAACTGAAATAAGATAATTTAAATTTATAAAACCATAGTTAGTTAAGCTTAGGTCAGTTTTCTTACCAAATGAAAGAATGATAAATGCTACATGTCAAGAACTAACAGTACCAAAATCCTACACTGTTAGGTGAAGACCTAGGAATGGCTTTATAGCTCTAAAACAGCCTCTCATGCAAAATCCCTTTGGGCATAGAGATTAGAGATAGTCAATCTACCTGGCTAGAGGCCTGTTTTGAATTTTCTATTAACCAAGAATCTCGTTAGAGGTTAACTTATCATGTATGGATACATCCTTTATGTTTAAAAATATATTCTGTGTAGAGTAGGCAGAAAAATTGCACATTAAAAGGCATGTGATTACGTTTTTAATGATCTCTGCAGATTGGTAATGATCTTTCTCAGTTTGTGGGCCCTATTTTGCTGAACCATCTCTTAGATGTAAGTTTATTTCTCCTTAAATCCAAATTAGAGATGATATGAAAATAAAAAATTAAGAGCAGAGAGCAATGCTATGCACACATTGAATAGAGACAATATAGAAAAATGGACACACAAGAATTTTTTTATTTTTTTTTTCAGTTCATTTGCCTAGTTTTCAGATTATATCATTCAATACTAAGCAGAAAAATTTGCATAAAAATGAAGATTAATGTCTTGCAAAAATTGGAGAACTCTACCAATTTTCAATCACTTGACTTGTGTACCCATAAACCTATCCCTGGGCTTTTTTATTCAAAGAGTTAATTTCTTAGTCTTCTTTTAGTCAAAACCCAGTTATACACTTGCTATCTAAAAAGCTTGCATCTAAACTCACCCTATATGCGTAGGATGCTTTATTTAAACATTGATTTCCTGGTTCAGAGGTATTTGACCTCAATTTACATATTTTCCTGCAAATAAAACATTGCTGCCATGTCACTTTAGCCTTACTTAAATCTAATCTTGACCATTCATATAACATTAAAATGTCAAAATTAGCTCAAATTACAATCGTACCTAATATGTCACACACATGCATACACATACTTGTAATTTCCCATTCTTAAATGATATTTTGTTGATATACTTTATGATTTCATTTCTGAGTATGTTTAAGGCTTATTCTGGCTACATTATCCTTTGTTACTCTTGTGCTAAACGGCAGTCAATGCAAAGAGGAGACCCATCTTGGATAGGTTACATCTACGCCTTCTCCATTTTTGTTGGAGTGGTATGGATACTTTCCCTTACAATTTTAAAAGCATTGGTCCAGTAAATTTGGTTTCTGGTGAACCTAGTGCATTTAAATATAGGTCAGGTTTTTCTTTTTGTTTCTTTCTTTCCATGATTTTTCTAATCCTAGTCATACAAAACAATAGATAAAACATCATTAATATGGAACTAAATCATTTGTGGCTAATTTTCTTTTCTAGTTGAAATGCCTAATTGCCTATAAACACAAGGCAAATATTAGGATGTGTTAATATGGAACAAGAAGTATGTGAAGATTGTAGTGCACAACTGGTAGGTGTATATATAAATGATCACCATTGTTCTCCTGTTTGAGCATGCTTTGTAGTAATTACACAATGCTGGCCCTATAACAGATAAATGGCAATCCTCTTCTATATACATAGTCCTTTCATGAAATAATGAATTAGTTGAAATGTGAATTCTTGCTATACTTTGACTATCACACCATAAGTTCATGTTAGTTGTTGAGAAAGAGAGAAACAAGAAGAGATAAGATTAATCTGTGTTTAAAATACAAAGTGGAGCTATTTATTTATAATAATAAATCATAAATATTACACTATTTATTTACATTAATGTCAACACCCTCCTTAAAGCTCATATACATTATATGCATCAAACTTATTATGTATATAACTAATACTTTGATCTGTACTATCTAGGATAGAAGTGAGCTCTCTAAGAGAAAGAACTTGCCTTGTTACTGGCATTTCATACCTGGGAGAAAGGCTTAATGGTCCCCACTATTACGTAGTTATTAGTCCCCCGTAAGAATTTAGTGAAGAGATCCGCCAATTAATCATTAGAATTAATGAATCAAATGAAAAATATCTTTGGATAAGATTGTTTCTCTAATGATAGTGAAAAGAACTGAATAAGTGGACGAACGAGTAAGTTTACTGACAGAAATGAGATTGAAGGGGCAATTTGGAACAAATAAAACTGACTCTAAGGAGAGACCTGGGACAGGGGTAGTATTACCAATGCCAATGATGTTGGTTTGAGAACCATTAGCTAAAGTGACAAGAGGAAAAGAATCGAGATAAGTGAGTTGTGAGAAAAGGGAAACATTACTAGACATGTGATTAGAGGTGTCAGAATCAAGAACCCAAAGACCAAGGGATGGAGACTGGGAAATGCAGGTAACAAGAGTACCTGTTTGTGCTACAGAGGCAACCGGTAGAGCGGGTGGGGGTTGGTAGGTGGATCTGACTGTATGGCGGCTTTGCATTGGAGATAGTCCTGGTATTCCAATGTAGGCACAGGAATATGAGAGGGTATGGTAGGGGCTGGAGATGGCATGTGGGCAAGATTTACACTAGAATTCTGGGCTTTGGCCTTCGTGCGACACTGAGCCTCAAGATGGCCAAAATGTTTGCAGTAGGCATAACGAGGACGCGAACGAGAATAGGTGTTACCATGTCCCCTCCCACGATCGCTAGGAGGAAAGGAGTTCAGCAAGAGTATAGTGGAATCAAGAGGAGATGTGAGAGGTGGGGTTGCCGCAAATGATTGAGGAGTGGACATGCGTAGCAGCTGCTTAGAGATAGAATCAAATGATGGTACTGTGGGACTAGAAAGAACCTGATTGCAAACAGAGTCAAGTTCTGGAAGAAGGCCATGGAAAGCAAGCACCATGAAGAATTTGCTCCGCTGTTGGGCATATTTTTCAGCATTACTATTAAATGGCATAAGATCATTAAATTCAGCCATCAAGTTGTCAAGGTTACCTAAGTAACTTTGCATATCCATGTCTTGTTTCTTGATGGAGATAAGGTTGGCAATGACCGTATAGAGACGGTGAATTTGATTGGAATAAACTCGTTTGGCCTTATTCCAAACCTCATAGCAGGTTTTAAATGGACAGTACTGTTGTTGCAGTTTGGCATTAATGGAGAACCAAAGAACACTGCAAAGTGAGGCATCAACTTGCTTCCAATGGTCTTGTTTGTCCATAGCAATGTCTTTAGCTTGTGTTGTGAGATGGTCAGAGTGGCCTTGTCCTTGGAACTAAAGTTCAACAGCCACTGCCCAAGAAGAATAATTGGGAGCCCTGAGGAGTTTCTCACAAGGTATCAAAGGCACAGTGGTGAATGTCACAACAGCACATTCGAAAGTAAACATTGCGAGAGTAAGGAGAAGAGAGGAAAAAGGCTATAAGAATATACCAGGGAGGTTGACGGAGATAGAAAAATGGTAGAGAAGGTCGCTCAAGTAGAAACAGCGTTGAAAAACGAGATGCGCAGGCGAAATATGGCGGCACGTGAGGGTTCGTGCGACGGCGGGTGGCGACGGTGAAAAGTCAATGATGGTCGCCGAGAGGAGACTGTCCTGGTTGCAGCCTTAGATGGCAGGAAAAGTCAACGGTTACTGTAGCAATCGAGAAATAAGTGTCAGATCGAAACCCAAATCTGATACCATATAGAATCTGATATTTTGAATGTGTTTTTTGTGTATTGCATATGACCCAAGGGTCTGAATTTATACATGTACAAGAGAATTTATATTAATTATAGTTTATTACCTTAATAAAGGTAATCCTGATATCCTGTTGTAATTAAGCTATTTTACTGGCCTAATTACTATAATTACACATCATGCCTAATTACTATATCTGCATATCACGTTCAGATATTGTATATCCACAAACAGTGATGGAATTGCCTGAGATTCGTCTCAGTGGCTAGAAAGAAACGCCACATTCAAATTGTAAACGTCAAATTACTACATATTTTGGTCATTGGAAAAAATTTTCATCCCCATAGCAGCCATGGTCGGCCTTTTCTGAAGCTGCTGTTTTTTTTTTTTTTTTTCGGTAGCAGCGGCAGTGGTGGCGATGAAGGAGGAACCCTAGAAGACTCTTGATATCATGTAGAATTAAGAGAGAGAGAGAGCACAAAGAGAGAGACAGATTAGTGTGCTAGAATTCGATGTTCTACAATGTGTAGAAACCCTTATATTTATAAGAATACATATGTAACCTTATTGGGCCAAGCCTGTTATTATAATACTAACATAAACCTTAATCCTAATACGTCTATTATAGCTATTTATAACAGATGTCTTGATCCAAAGACAAAATTTTTCCTTCTTCATCCTTAATACATCTAACTTGATTCAAATCTCTAGATTTTCTTTATCTACTCTTGGCAACTTTATAAATTCTTCTTTCACCACACTTTATCCCAAGATCTTGATAGAATAGAACCTTTCAAAAGTCTTAGAATGTGCTTCACTCACTACTTTTCTTGTCTAATTTCTTGCATTCCAATACCTTGTCCAATAGAATATGAATAGCATGTGTACATACTTTTCAATTATCTTGGATTAAATAGGAAAGTTTTGTTTTGTATGTTTATGATGGACCTGGACAAAAAGGGCCTCCATTGAAGACATATCAGCAGAGGAAGGGCAAAATAGGGAATGCTGGAATGAAAATGGTTAAGCAGAGCCTTAACAAACTACATACGTATCTAGAAAAGGGAGAGGAGAAAGATACGGGAAACTAGCCTGGAAATGGATATTAGAGGGGGCTGAAAGGAGGAGAGGGGGAGGAGGATTTTTTGGGGGTAATCAGGGTGGCTGCTGTCACAGGATAGGATCATCATTTGTGTTGATTGCTTGCTATTGTTTTCTTTTCGCTACTTGTACTCAAATCCCTGTAATTTGCTTAATTCTAATAACAAGAGGAAGTTCTATCGGTGGTATCAGAGCTCCCGATCTTGGGAGCGCCTAATGGTCACCACGCGAATGGAGAATCGATTGGAGCTTGTTGAATGGCGATTAGAAGGCATGCAAGCGGCCATCCAAGAAGAATTTCGGAGGCAAATGGATGAGGTCCTATCGGTGATGACCGCAAGGTTCGAGACAACGTTGCGAGAAGAATGTGAGGAAAGGGAAGGGGAAAATAACAATCAAGAGGGAGGTAATGGAGGTGGAGAAACTTGGAGAAGAGAGGAACATGTCAGGAGAGTGGAGGTACCTTACTTTGGAGGAGACGACCCACATGGATGGGTTTACAGGGCGGAGCAGTATTTTGAGGTCAACAAAATACCAAAGGTAGAGAAGGTGGACACCACTATGGTGTGTCTAGAGGGGAAGGCACTCAATTGGTACCAGTGGTGGGAACCACGAGCACCGATGGCCACCTGGCCGGTTTTCCGGCAAGCTTTGTTGGGTCGCTTTCGTTTGTCTACGTCTGAGAATCCATGAGTCGTTGATGGGCTTGAGGCAACGGGGAACAGTGACTGAGTATAGGGAGCAGTTCGAGTTGTATTCAGCTCCACTGCGTTTCACCGATGAGGAGTTCATGATCGGAGCATTTCTTAATGGCCTCCAGGAAGAAATCAAGGTGGAGGTACGCCTTCGAGAAACTGGAGACCTCTGCTCCGTTATAGACTTAGCACAGAAGGTGGAGGAGAAGAATCGGGTATTGGGCCTTTCATTTGGGCTAAATGTGAGAGTCAATGGGTCAACTAATTTCAAATTGAGTTGGGCTTTAAGAGGAGGACCCCCAAAACGAATAGAGTGGGTTGGGCTGGAAGGAATGAACCCATTCCACTTTTAAGGTTCACGTCTCCAATGCGTCCTACGGTGAACAGGGTGGAGACCCAAGGTAGTCGTCAAAGCCCACGCGACTCTTATGCATCTAGCTCAAATCGAAGGAGGCTAGGGTTCAAACGCTTAACAGAAGAAGAGGAAAATGAGAAGCAGCGAAGAGGGCTATGTTTCCGTTATGATGAACGGTTCTCAGCGAGCGGCCACGTCTATCGTAACAAGCAACTGCACGTCGTATTACTGGAAGAAGACGAGGTGGACCTAGAAGAATCTGCGGCGGTGGAAGGCGATGAAGAGGAGGTGCATCTTCAATTGAATGTAAGTAGCATTGCGAGAATGACTTCCAAAAATCCCCTGAAGCTATGGGGCAACATTTTAGGTAAGAGAGTAATAGTTATGGTGGATTCCGGTGCTTCTCACAATTTCTTATCTCTAGGGCTAGTTGACGAATTGAAAATACCTACTAAAGCAACTTGGGGCTACTGTGTAGAGGTGGGGAATGGTCAAAGGTTGAGGAGTCAAGGTGTTTGTAGAAATGTGGTGCTCGACCTACCCAACCTACAGGTCATTCAAGATTTCTTTTTGTTTGGCTAGTAGGGGTAGACGTTATTTTGGGATACGAATGGCTCAAAAGCTTGGGCAAGTTCAGTGCGGATCTGCGACAACATCTGATTGAAGTCCACAAGGATGGGAATGTTATTGAAATTAGAGGAGATGTAGGGCTATCCCGAACGGTAGCGTCGTTAAAAGCTATAAAGAAGGAGCTGAGGAACGAGGCAGAGGCTTATTACGTTGAATTGGGTATGATGATCATTGGATGCACTGACTCATTCACTCAAGTGTCGGAAGCAGCCCCAGAGACAATGAAGGAATTACTAAAGGAGTTTGACGACGTGTTCAAGGAAGGGACCTCCCTTCCCCCAAAGAGGGAGAGTGACCATGCCATTATTTTGAAGGAAGGAGCACAAATCTCCAACATCCGTCTGTATAGGCACCCACACCACCACAAGGAAGAAATAGAAAAGTTCGTGAAGGACATGTTAATGGCGGGGCTGATCCGACCCAGTACGAGCCCATACTCTAGTCCCCTGATTTTAGTAAAGAAAAAAGATGGAAGTTGGCGTTTCTGCGTGGACTACCGAGCTCTTAATAGCATCACCATCCCAAATAAATTTCCCATTCCTATAATCGAAGAATTACTGGACGAGCTAGGAGGGGCAATTATCTTTTCCAAACTTGAGCTCAAATTCGGATACCACCAGATTCGCATGAAGGAAGAAGACATTCATAAAACTGCTTTCTGGACACATGAAGGGCACTATGAATACTTGGTGATGCTCTTTGGGTTAACGAACGCTCCTTCGACATTTCAGGCCCTTATGAACCACATTTTTAGGCCATACCTGGGTAAATTTGTGTTGGTATTTTTTGACGATATCTTAGTATACAGCCGTGACCATTTTTCGCATATTGACCATTTATGTGTAGTTTTTCAAGTGCTGAGGAGTAACAAATTATGGGTCAATGGAAAAGTGTAGCTTTGGTGAAAGACAGCTGGAGTACCTGGGGCATATCATCTCAGCAGAAGGCATATCAGCAGATCCAACAAAGGTTGCAGCAATGAGGAACTGGCCCGTTCCCAAGGACATTAAGGGGCTGAGAGGATTCTTGGGTTTGACAGGGTATTATCGCCGTTTTGTACGTCGGTACGGAGTGATTGCTAAACCCCTCACACAGCTCCTAAAGAAGAACAATTTCGGGTGGTCAGAGGAAGCTCAGCAAGCTTTTGAGCAATTGAAGTCAGCTATGGAGGGTCTTCCCACATTGGCTATGCCACAGTTTGACTTACCTTTCGTGATAGAAATTGATGCTTTTGGATATGGTATTGGGGTAGTCTTAATGCAGCACGGTCGACCTTTTACTTTTATTAGTCAGGCCCTATCAGACCGCAATAAAGTGAAGTCAGTGTATGAACGGGAGCTCATGGCCATAGTGTTTGCGATGCAAAAGTGGCGACAATATTTGATGGGTCAGCATTTTATTATCCGAACGGACTAGAGGAGTCTAAAATTCCTCTTGGAGCAAAAGGTCCTGGTAGGAGAGCAACTGAAATGGGTAACTAAGTTGCTTGGGTTCGATTTTGAAATCCAATATAAACCTGGCCTTGAAAATAAGGCAGCAGACACCTTATCTAGGGTAGTGCATTGTCATGCCATTTCTATGGTCACCAATTCCGATTTGGTGGAGCTGGCTGAGGAAGTTTTGGGGGATGAACAACTGAGGATGATTATGCAAGAAACTATCCTCAACCCTCCCACCCACATTACTCTGTCTCCAATGGATGCCTCTAGTTCAAACAGTGGCTGGTGTTACCCAGGAGTTTCCCTAGAATGCCACTGTTACTAGCGGAATTTCATTCCTCCCCTTGGGGAGATCATCCTGGAATGACTCCACCTACAAAAGGCTGGCTATGGCATTTTGCTGGAATGGAATGAAGCAAGATGTAGAGAAATTTGTGGCGGCCTGTCACATTTGTCAACAAAACAAGTCTCAGACATTTAAGCCAGCAAGACTACTCCAACCATTACCCATTCTAAATCACGTGTGGGAAGAAATCTCCATGGATTTCATTGGTGGTTTACCCAAGACGAAAGGGGCTGATACAATCATGGTCGTGGTGGACAGGCTAAGTAAGTATGCTCATTTCCTTCCCTTGCTTCATCCTTATTCGGCCAAAGAGGTAGCTACTGTTTTTGTGAAAGAGATTGTTAGACTTCATGGTTTTCCTAATTCCATTGTATCAGATAGAGATCGGATTTTTCTCAGTACATTTTGGCAGGAATTATTTTGCTAATCGGGCACCAAACTGAAATTCAGCTCCGCTTACCACCCCCAAACCGACGGTCATACAGAAGTCACCAACTGAACCATTGAGGCCTACTTGAGATGTTTTGTTGGGGACCACCCAAAGCAATGGGTCAAGTGGTTGTCTTGGGGAGAGTTTTGGTTCAACTCTTCCTTCAATGTCTCTATAAAAATGAGCCCTTTCAAGGCATTTTATGGTAGGGATCCCTCTAATATTCTCCCTCACCATCGAAACAGTACAGTTGCTGATGAGGTTGACCAGTTACTAGTGATGAGGGACAAAGTCTTAGAACAATTGAAGCAAAATCTGATAAAGGCTCAAGTAGGAATGAAAGAACAGGCTAACAAAGGCAGGCGGGAAGTGGAATTTCAGGTGGGAGACATGGTTTATTTAAAGGCTCAGCCCTATAAATTGAGATCATTGGCAAGGCGTATGAATGAGAAGCTTAGTCCCCGATTTTATGGCCCATTCAAGGTCTTGGAAAAGATTGGTGTTGTTGCTTACAAACTCCTGTTGCCTGAGACATCATAGCTGCACCCAATTTTTCATGTCTCACATCTCAAAAGGGCCCATCCCACTGATCAACCTAGTCAAATACTTCCACCTTTCTGACAGAGGAGTGGGTATTACAAGCCGAGCCAGAGGAAGTGCGAGCAATTCGGCCGTTGTTAAATGGGAGTTGGGAAGTGCTCATTAAGTGAGCAGGATTGCCAGAGGAGGACAAAACATAGGAGTACTTTGAGTTACTTCAGACAGCTTTTCCCCATTTTCACCTTGAGGACAAGGTGCAACTCGTTGGGGGAAGTATTGTGGGCCTGGACAAAAAGGGCCTCCACTGAAGACATATCAGCGGAGGAAGGGCAAAATAGGGAATGCTGGAATGAAAATGGTTAAGCAGGGCCTTAACAAACTGCATATGTGTCTAGAAAAGGGAGAGGAGAAAGATACGGGAATGGATATTGGAGGGGGCTGAAAGGAGGAGAGGGGGAGGAGGATTTTTTGGGGTAATCAGGGTGGCTGCTGTCATAGGATAGGATCATCATTTGTGTTGATTGCTTGCTATTGTTTTCTTTTCACTACTTGTACTTAGGGATCATCCCTGTAATTTGCTTAATTCTAATAACAAGAGGAAGTTCTATCAGTTTATCTAGCATGTCTCAAAATGATTAAATGGTGTGTTACAATTAATCCAAAATTATTATTTCTGCTCTTGTTTTTTATTTTTTATAACCATCATTTTTCCCATGGAAAAAATTAGAATTAGAACTTCCCCTGAATAAGTGACTTACATGAATTTCTTTAATGCATGACGAATGATAGAGTATATATCATAACTTTTTCATACTTTTTATAGCGTTCAATAACAGGAAGAAAAGAACAATTAACAAGTCGTTCAACTCTTTTCAGACAGTTGGTGTTCTATGTGAAGCACAGTATTTCCAGAATGTTATGCGTGTTGGTTTTCAGCTTAGATCAAGTTTGGTATGGACATATCTTCTCTTAAGAGTCCAACTATCCTATTAATCCATTCTGGACAACTCTGAGTAAACTCGATTTTCCTAATTTATTTTATTATTTTATTTACTATGAAGTGACCCTCTCTAATTATAGGTGGCTGCTATATTTAGAAAATCTTTGAGGCTAACAAATGATGGTAGAAAGAAGTTCACATCTGGGAAGCTTATGAATATGATAACAACAGATGCCAGTTCATTACAGGTTCATTTGTTGCTTATACCGAACATCCATGTCTACTTATATGCTGAAATTTTATTATTAAGATTTAGAGTGTACTATGTTCCCTTGGTCTAAACTTATTGCAAATGTTCCTCAACAATGTTCAGCAAATATGTCAACAACTTCATGGACTATGGTCATCACCATTCCGTATCATCATAGCTATGGTTCTCCTATACCAGCAACTAGGTGTTGCTTCACTTATTGGAGCATTAATGCTAGTTCTTATTATCCCACTGCAGGCAAGTTTTGTCTCTGCTTTTATAGCTTGCAGACATGTATTATGGTTTTCATTTATGAAAGACAAATATCTGAACTTAGGAAAGGACCCTAAGAGAACCCTTGTCTTATAGGACTTGTTATCTCTTTATATTCTTTGTACAATACATCACCATACAAATATAATATGATACTTATTAATGATAAAGGTGAAATTCAGTTATTTTCAATAGAGTGCAAAATGTTTGACAGTTTTTAATTTAGTACAAGTTGAAAATAATATATTTGGTATTTTGTTCATTTTCTAAATAATAACTGTTGTCTTTTATTTTATAAGTTTCTCTCAATGAATAAATAAATAATCATTTTTATTGTTTTGAGAACAGACATTTGTGATTTTCAAAATGCGAAAGCTGACAAAAGAAGGAATACAACAGACAGACAAGAGGGTCGGTCTCATGAATGAAATTCTGGCTGCCATGGATACTGTAAAGTATGAACACATTAAAATAGTCCACTTACAACCATTAAGCTCAGATTGTGTTTTAACAGTATTTGCAATATGCTGATATGATTCAGATGTTATGCGTGGGAAACAAGCTTTCAATCTAGAATTCTAAGCATACGAGATGAAGAGCTATCATGGTTTCGCAAAGCACAGCTCCTATATGCTGTATGAGCCTTGACATGATTTTACAATTAAGTATTTCAATAATGTTTTCATGGTCCAGGGTCTGACTCATGGTGATAATTGAATTGAGATTAATAATCTTTCATGCATTCTCTACTAAGAGCATTGGATTATTCGTTTATAATAATTGGAGTAACTATATACAGTATGTATACAAGGTTGATAAATACATTCAAAATTAATATATATGATCCTATCAGTATAAAATTGTTTTCAAGGAAATGGTCACTTGCTTGATATAAAAAAATGGCTTTTTGAGATAATAACTATTCAATTTTATGCTTCTATACCTCCTTTGGGTAATATTAGTATTATTTCCTTAAATTTATCATTGTATTATATCCCTGGACCCACAACACTTGTATATAAACAATTTAAGCATCAACGTAAATTTAGTATCAGATCATGTTTTGTGGAGATATGCTCCTCTATCATGCAACTGCAACCAGTTATTTCTATATATGCATGTGCCAAATAAGTAAACAATTTCTTAGAATCTTTGTCTACAATATATGTGGCGTAAAATTCTCCTAGATTGTGAAAATTTATGGCTTTCTTCCTGACTATTTCTCTTCTGTTGCAGCTTAACACTTTCATACTAAACAGCATCCCTGTTCTTGTGACGGTGACCACATTTGGTATTTTTACTTTACTGGGCGGAGAATTGACACCTGCAAGGGCATTTACCTCGTTATCTCTGTTTACGGTTTTGCGTTTTCCTTTAAATATGCTACCAAGCCTTCTAAGTCAGGTTGTCATTGTCCCTTGTCACATATAGTTAATAGTTTGTTTATAAAAGAAAATATTATAATAGTTGCATAGTTTTTCACAATGATTTGAGAGAATTACTAAGAACGAATTATTGATGAAAATATTTACCATGAAGGAACGATAATTACTTGAAATGGATATGTATTCTTATTTAAGTTAGTTCATTATACAAATTCCACTTCCAGTGGAAAATTTTCCTCCATAATATTTAATTTTTTTACCACTTCAAATTGTAATAACTGTTTCCTCACTGTTTTGAGGTCAAAATATAACTTTAGCTGGAAATATCAAATCATTCCGTAATGATTGTCTTTTCTGACAGGTAGCAAGTGCAAATGTCTCATTGCAACGTTTGGAGGAATTGCTCTTAGCAGAGGAGCGAAATTTACAGCAAAATCCACCTATTGAACCAGGACTTCCTGCCATCACAATTAAGAATGGATACTTTTCGTGGGATCTTAAGGTATTTTCTTCAATGATCCTTGTGTGCATAGTCACTATTTTGTTAAAGCTGTCTTAATTATGTTTGGTGTTTGTATGGAGTTCCACATTTTATTACATTTCAATTTTCAAGATAAGAAAGCACAGATATGTTTAAGCTACACTATTTCTCCACAATCTACTTTGCACATATGGCTAGATTTATGTCTTATGAAATCACTTTGTCTCCCGTTTAATGTTTGAGATAAACAATAAATAAATAAAACAAGTTGTAAATTATATTTAAATAATAAAACTACTCTTTTATCAAAACAAATATAATTTTTTAAAAGAACTTTATTTAACTTTTCGATAAAAATATACATTAAAAATATTTTCATGTACATATAATATTAAAATTTTGATATTAAATAATAATAATTTTATTCAATTTTTTAACGATTAAAATTTATCTTTTGGTAATAAAATATTTTATAAAATATAACTAAGACAAAAATAAATTATAAAAATTTAAAATCATATTTTATAAAATGAGAAAATTCTTGTTTTATAAAAATATTTTTTATTGGAAAATGTTCATATAATATTTTTTATAAAAATTATATTTTTGAAATAATTATTTTTTATAAAATATTAAAAATGATATAAAGTATGAGTAGGAAGGTAATAGAAAAAAAAAATTATTTTATTCTAATGTTTCCTAACCCATCATCGTCACTCTTCTCAAGATAAGAATTTGAACAATGAGGATAGGAGAGAATAACTCAACATGATAGGAGAGAATAACTCAACATGATAAGCTATGATATCTTCTTGTTCAACAAACACCAGAAATTTTAATATGATAGGATAAACTATCCTGTCCTACTATTTAGACCTTGGTATTGGCCCTTTCTATCTTATATGACTATGCTTAAGTGTTACAGTTATTAGCAACATTAGTAATATGCTATGCAGAATAATAATCAACAAAAGTTGTTAGAATTTTCTTTAATCCATTATGTAATTTCTATTATGCAACGACTATTATAAAATTACCTTTTCCTTTTATGATCTTGAATTACGTTGCTCTCACAACACAATATGTGATTCTCATACAATTAAGGGTTTAGAGAGCACTAACCTGAATCTATTATTCCTTGATGTTACCTCTCTCTTTGGTGTCGTTGATCCTTTGATATTTTCTCCAACTCTTCCTTCCTCTTTCAACTCCTCTCGGATGGTTGAGAGAAAATTCATTTCTTGTGTTTACTGTGAGATCCCTCAGAGACCGTGAAAGTGAAAATAGAGAATACCGTAACCCCTATTTGACAACCGCTCTTTAATTTTATATGAAGGGAGAGGGAAGGGTTTCCTTATAATTGTATTTACAATTATACCCTCAAGGACTCTATATTTTATATTTAACTACTATCACATTAAAGCATTAATTAGAGTCATGGTATAAGTTACATAGGCCACTATAATAAGATTCATTAAAACAATCTAATAATCTTCTACTTGGCCTATGTGACGATTTGAAGATTCAATGAACTATAAGTGCGCATATCATTGATAATATCAAGTCATCATCTTTTAATGATTTAAGTTGATCGGATCATGGCAGTCACAAGTCATTTGACGTTCCTTCCAAGTATCACAGAACCAACCTAAATCAAATTAGCTTTAATTAGTCACAAACCTGTCTCCCTTTTGAATTGGAACTACCTCTGATGAGCACTTTTCCATTTGAATCTCTCTAATACTTTGTTGATGTAGCTTTTCTGAGACAATCCCAGTAATCCTTGTGATCTATTACGAAATATTTCTATTCCAATCACATAGGAAGCCTCACCTATATCTTTCATCTCAAAGTTCTTAGAGAGAAATTCCTTTACATCATGCAACAGCCCAACATCATTAGTAACAAGAATGTCATCAACATAGGACTAAAATGATAAATTTGCTCCCACTGACCTTCATATAGATATACCGGTTAACAATGTTCTCTATAAAACCATATGTCGTAACTCCTATTTGGTAACCGCTCTTTAATTTTATATGAAGGGAGAGGAGAGAGTTTTCTTATAATTGTATTTACAATTATACTCTCAATGACTTTATATTTTATATTTAATCACCATCACATTAAATCATTAATTAGAGTTATGCTATAAGTTACATAGGCCACTATAATAAAATTATTAAAATAATCTAACAAAAGGTTCCAGAATCCTAATCAATAAACAGTTTCCAAGTTTTAAAAAAAAAACAACTAGCTTTATAAAAATACTACATAGTACTATCTTAGATTATGTTACATTGATTAGGCTTCCCTCTTCTTCCACCGTCCTCTCAACTTACAATATAAGCCAAATCTTGGTCAACTGGAATAATGATATTGAATTATTAATATTTCTTGTAGGTTTTATATGACCATGCTGTTGCTTTTGGTGAATGTGATGTTAATGATTGGCCTTGTTCTTAAGTTGAGGCAAAAATAAAATAAAATTCAATTTTCATTTTTTCTGATCCATTTTATAATTTTGATATTAGTGGTGCACACTTTACTTTGTATGAAAAACATTCAATTGCCAGGCAGAGAAACCCACGTTATCAAATATCAATGTGGAAATACCAATTGGAAGCTTAGTTGCAATCATTGGCGGTACTGGAGAAGGCAAAACATCACTTATTTCAGCAATGATTGGAGAGCTACCTCCTCTAGCTGATGGAAATGCCACAATCAGAGGGACAGTTGCTTATGTTCCTCAGATTTCATGGATTTACAATGCCACAGTGAGTTGCAACTTGTTTATGATTAAAAAATTTGTGTGTTTTTCTGAACTAAATTTAAGTGAACAAATACTTAACCTGCTAGACAACATTATGAAGAGAACAGAGACAAGTGATATATTCAGAGTAGAAAGGAGAACTCTGAAAGATTATTATCATTGATAGATTGAAGAGATGCAAGTATTGTTATTTATAGGAATAAATAACCTAAGGCTAACCCGTTTAGTATAACTAAGTAACTACTAACAGATTCAGTTAACTGGTAAATTTGTTAGTTAACAGATTCTTGAATGTTACATTATACTTTACTATTCCCCCGCAAAATCAAGATGGGTTCACTATAGAGAAGTAGTCAACAACATTGAGTTTGTCTCTTAAAGTGGTGAACCTAAGAGGGGAGAGAGCTTTGGTGAGAATATCTGCATACTGATCATGTGACGGGATGTGAGCACTTGCAGACTCCTATCTAGAACCTTTTCACGAAAGAAAAGATATCCAGGTCCATGTGCTTGGTCTTAGCTTTGACACTCTACTTCAGTACTAGACCATGTGACCAGAGTCTGTTTCTTGAACCACCAGCTGATCAGAATTTGCACCGATAAAAATGCAAACCCTAGAGGTAGATATTCTGTCATCTGATGGGGACCAAGGTGGTATCACAAAAGGCTATCAGTTGTAGATAACCAGAAGTAGGAGCTGGTCTGAAAAGTAAACCATGGTGGACAGTGCCTTTAAGGTACCTAAGGGTTAACTACCTTCTGATGTTCTTCAAGTCAAGGTAAGAAGAGAGAAACTGACAGACTTTGTTTACTGCAAAGCTTATTTTAGGTCTGGTGATGATGGTATATTGGATATTGGAATGCACAAACTATTGACTTGTAATAGTAGGATGAGAGATATAATCAGAACCATGTTTGCTTAATTTACAGCCTCTTGTCATGGCAGTAGAGATCCCTTTATCTGCATCCATATTACCTTTGAGAAGGATCAAATTTGCTGTTTGAGAAGGCAAGATTAAAAAGAGCGTAGCTAAGTCAGTCAAACCAAGCATGGGGTGCTTTTTTTAAGGCCATAGAGGGCCTTTTGAATAGACCGCAGAGGATGCAGAGGAAGATAGTCGGTGGGCCTTTTCCAAACACATGAATGCAAGATTCATTGACTTTTATTGCATAATGAGATAATATACAGTTTCATTATATGTCTAAGGGCCTCATGATGAGGGTGCCCAAGTCTACAATTCCACAAAGAATAAGACGTAGAAGTATTAACAGGACTAGTAGTGTTTACAATAGTAGAAGGAGGTAGGTAGTTCAAACTATTTTGAAAATAGAAAAAGATTAAGGATTGTATTGTGAGTGAGAGGAACAGAAAATTCTCTTGTAGATTGATCTGCACCAGCACTTGGAACAGTTGAATGAGTGAACTTGTGTGGTCCATCTTGTCCAAGAGTCCCATCTATTAAGATGTCTCACATTGATAGGAATAGAGATAGAATACTCCTTATAAGGGCTTGAGTAGTCCTCTCCTGCTCCTGTAAGCTAGCTTTTGGAAGTGAATTAAGCCCAAATTTCCTAATATGGTATTAGAGCCTATCCAGTTTAAATGTTTAGCTGCCCACAGATGTCTAGCCCTATTGAGTTACTCGCAGATGCCCAATCCTACAAGCTTCACGCACCTTAATATGGTATTAGTTAGGAATAAAGCCTGAATACTCTTTACAAGGGCTTGGGTAGTCCTCCTCCTATGAGGTGACTTTTGGGAGTGAGTTAAGCCCAAGTTTCCTAATACCCTCCCAGAGAATCACATGTCTTAGGGTTTTACAAAGCAACAAGATGGGTGAAACTCAAAGAAAACAGTTATCATAGGCAAACCGAATAAAGATAAGAAAATTTTTTAGAATAATATGTTTTTAGGTATGAGATGTGACTGTAAATCTGAGGACCCAATGGAAGTGATGGACAAACCTTGTCCATTGCCCATGAAAATTTGGTCAGATCCTATGAGTTGAGTGCTTTGCATTGGACTATTGGGATCAGATGTGCCATGGTGCACGGCACTGGTGTCAAGATACCAGGACTGATTAGAATCAGGCCCTTGAACAGTGAGAAGAACTTGTCCTGATTTTGTAGAATTAGGTTGTCTTTTGTTGTCAGAGATATGCTGCAGAAAGGGATTGAACCCTGTGGTACTACTGAACTGAGGAAATCCATAGAAATTTGGCATCATTGAGGATCCTTGAATAGGAAATTGAGGTTGCAGAAAGGGCCAATGTTGAGGTTAAGGGAAGCCAAAACCAAATTGTGGAATGCACTGCATTGATAACAAATAGAGGCATCATCCTCCATTTCATAGCAAATTTGACATTGAACAGAGGACATTGGGCTAGATCTGCCATTGGTACATCAACGTCCATGCCCAGAGCGACCACCTCCACAACCAAATATGTTATAGTTCTCAGAGAAATTATTTCTTGGCTGAGAAAAATGTGAATTGTTTTCAGGTAGCTGAAACACAAGGAGGGAGTTGGTGTTAGATTACGCAACATTAACTTAAAAGATTTTCTTGGAGAACTTCTTTCTTCTTGGGCAATGATCAGTGTTTCAATTTCAGCTACAGTCAGTGGGTCCAGTCAGCTGGTAACAGTGGTGATGAAAGCCTCAAACACATTTGGAAGGAAGACCTCCAAGAATTGTATCAATGTTATCTCTGTTTGTAACAGTATCACCAACAAAAACCAAAATATGAACAATAGATTGATGTGAAGAAGAAAATCAGAAATTGAGTGTGAGCCTTTCTTGATGAGCTGAGTAATCTTGGCTCAACTAAGGGCATGAAAATGATTGTGATTTTCTTCCCATACTTGCCATGAATGGTGACAACCAACAACAGAGAGGGTAGTGAGTAGCCAACAACTAGAACAGTCTTGTTGATCACATTTAATGTAGGCTGGCTTTACAATATTTTCAGCAGGATCTTCATTCCGAGAGATATAGCACACTGGAATGCTCAGATTAACAATAAAGTGATGGATCTTGTGGCCACCAATAAAGGCTTTACTTGCTGGTGCCATTGCAAGAAATTGGTGTCATTCACCATGGAAATTATAGGTGGGGAGAATGTGACTGAGGCGACAGCAGTGACAGGGTTTTGTGAGGAAGTCATGGACTTAAAAAAAGGCTCTATTATCCCATTTTAGAAAACATTATGCAGAGAGAGAGGAACTGAGATATTCAGTGAAAGATTTTTGTCATTGATAGGTTGAAGAGATACAATTGTTGTTATTTATAGGAATAAATAACCTAACAAAGACTAACCTGTTAGGTACAACTAACTAACTAATAACAGATTTCGTAGGTTGGCAAAGCTGTTAAATGACAGAGTTAGCTAAAAAATTCTAGAATGTTACATGATACTCTAATACTACCATTTATCATTCTGAATTCCTTCTTTTTTCAGGTTCGTGAAAATATATTGTTTGGATCGAAATTTGAAAAAGAAAGATATTGGAAGACCATTGATGTCACTGCTTTACAGCATGATCTCAACTTACTACCTGTATGATTGTTTTTAAAATTTCATCTTTTCTATTTCTTCTCTAAAATAATAGAAACAATTTTTATACTTATCTCATTTATATCTTCTCAGGGACGTGATTATACCGAGATTGGAGAAAGAGGAGTCAATATTAGTGGTGGACAAAAACAAAGAGTTTCCTTAGCTAGGGCTGTATACTCAAATTCAGATGTATATATTTTTGATGATCCTTTAAGTGCTCTTGATGCTCATATTGCTCAAGAGGTATCATTCTGAAATTCTTTTTAGGCTTTAAAACACAACTCCTTGTTATGGAATAACTACCATCTATAGAGGCTAGTAGTCTACAATCTACATCAGTTCAAATTCAAAGATTACTTCCATCCTTAACAAGTATCATTCATGCATTTATATGATATGAGCAAGAATCAAATTGAACTGATTTTTATTATTAAGAAATTAACTTAAGGAATGCCTTTTCAACCATATTAGATTTTCCTTTCTTCTATAGTATAAATGTTTTAATTTCACATCTTACCATTAATTGTTGACCATTTTAAAATTTGAAAATAGATATGATCATAGTTCATATAGTCTGATCTGCAATGAAACCTTCAGGTTTTCAGGAATTGCATAAAGGAAGGATTGCGAGATAAAACTAGGGTTCTTGTCACCAACCAACTGCATTTTCTCCCTCAGGTGGATAAAATCATTCTGGTCAGTGAAGGCATGATTAAGGAGCAGGGAACCTTTGAGGAGCTATCAAAAAGTGGGCTTCTATTTCAAAAACTAATGGAAAATGCAGGGAAAATGGAACAACAAGCAGACAGTAATGAAGAGAGAGATAGTCATGACAAGGCTAATGATTTACCCTTCAAGAATGAGGCAATTGTGGAATTACCAAATGATGCAAGCTATGAGAAGAAAGGAAAATTACAAAAATCAGTACTGATTAAGCAAGAAGAGCGGGAGACAGGGGTGATTAGCTGGAAAGTTATAACACGGTATGATTGCCATGTAATTTGGATGTGGATATTACAGGAATCTTTTTCCTTTGAGTTATTTTATTAGGAAAGTATGAATAAGATAATTTTGATTTTCTTTTGATCAGGATTAGGAACACAGTCCCTTCTTTAAATGACAAAATGTGGGGTTTTTCTCTTTTCTTTCTTCTTTTGGCTCTTTTTCTTTTTTTCCTTTTTTGTTGCTTATGGAGGATTCCTTGTCCTCTTGTTCAGAACCATTTCCTCTCTTATTACATTTTTCTTTTTTCAAAATAAGTAAATAAATAATGCTTAGGTACTGTTTAGTTTAACTTGATTATCAATGCTGATCATTAGCCCTGCATCACAATTTCTTTTCTGCTTGAAGGAACTTAGATACTCCAGTTCAGTTATAACTTGTAATTATAAATCCAAATTTTCAGGTACAAATCTGCTCTAGGAGGACTGTGGGTAGTTTTCATACTCTTTGCTTGCTATACATTAACAGAAGTTCTTCGAATTTCAAGTAGTACATGGTTAAGTGTTTGGACATCTCAAGATTCCACTGCTGATTATGAACCGGGATATTTTCTTTTGATCTATGCACTTTTCTCATTTGGACAGGTCATTGTTAAATGAGTTTCTATTTAACATTTGTATCTTTGTAGTTCTCACATGCTTACAAAATCCAATATTTAACTTTCTACTTTGTACTTTACATCTTTCATCTTATTTGTAAGGAATTGGCATTATTTAAGAAAAGGCTTAAATATATTTTTAATCCTACTAGATATGACTTATTTTGGTTTTAGTCCTCCAAAATTTTCTTTTGTTGATTTTGGTCATTATAATTTTTTATAAGTTGTCCCTATTATCGGTTTGTCATTATGGGACATGCATCTAACCATACCAGATCAATAACTAGTCCTAGGTGACAAGTAATAAACAATGCTTTAAAATTTATAAGGACTAGAACAAACACAGAAAAATTGGAGGCTTAAAATCAAATTTAGCTAAAACTTAACTAAAAATATATTTTACTGTTAAGAAAAGCTGATCCTTCAACAAGCTATCTGACTTACTATATGGTACCTTTCTGTACATTTTTCAATTTTAGGATAAAAGAAATGAATATTTCCTTTTCTGCATTCAGGTTTTTGTGGCACTTGCAAACTCTTATTGGTTGATCATTTCAAGTCTTCGTGCTGCCAAAAGATTGCATGATGCAATGCTTGAAAAAATCCTCCGGGCTCCCATGTTATTCTTCCAAACTAATCCTGTTGGTCGCATAATTAATAGGTTTGCAAAAGACATGGGAGATATAGATACCAATGTTTTTAATTTGGTGAATATGTGTTTGGGACAACTCTGGCAAATTCTTTCGACATTTGCTCTTATAGGCACTGTGAGCACCATATCCCTGTGGGCCATAATGCCACTTCTGATATTCTTTTATGCAGCTTACATATATTACCAGGTGTGTTCTATATCTTGTTCTTAGTTTTAGAGCTGTCTTATTAGATATTTACATGCCATGTTGGTTTTATCTACTTTTTTCATTATAGATTCTCTAGAAATTTTGGATAACTAGAAATAAAGATGTTTCAATTTTATTTAGAGTAAATACACGATTTGATTCCTGAAAGTGCTTATCTTTGATCCCTGAAAGTTTCACTTCGTAAAATTTATTCCCCAAGTGTGTTAATCTTACACACGTTTTGGTCCTTCCCTCCCAAAACATTTCATCAAAATGGGAGTAAATGTTAGAAAAATTATCATATTCAGGGACCAAATAGTACACAATGGCATTTTCCAAGACCAATTAATTCCTTAAAGACCAAAATATGCGAAAGTTAACACATTCAGTTTACTCAAATTACTCTTTTTATTTGTATAAAGAGATAGATGAACAATAACTAAATAATGGGTGAGTACAAACATGATATAAACGTCCTATTTTTTTCAGAACAATTTACAATGAAACTCAATGATTTTGCTTTGGTCAAAGTCCAGGTCTTAAGCATCACCATCAATTAGGGCTGATTAGAATTAACCATAAATCCATAACATTAGAAGTTTTCGTATTCTGTTGTACATACTAAGGTTACAAGGGAAAACTTTCACATATCTGGAGATTGAATTCTTCTACATGCACTGAAAAGATGTTTCATGATGCATACAGTCTATAGTTTTCAGAATTCATATTTGAAATTGAATAATAACATTATCCCAGTTAGCCTCCTTCCAATTATGAAGGCTTAATTCATATGCACACAACTTCTTACTCTTCTCTATGCTTTTGCAATACTGCTATAGTGCTGAAAATTTTTATTGACATTAACTTCTGAACTGAAAGAAAATGTATCGACATGGAATAAAAGTTAGTGCAAAATAAATACAAGTTACTAACTACTTTGGCAGATGTGTCAAAATGGTGATCGAGTGAATTTTTGTCAATAGAAAACTCCCTTCTGGAAAGAACAAACAGCAGCAGAGTTTATTGTTTTTTAATAGACACTAAAGTGGTATGGTTTGAGGAGTTGATTTTTTCTGTTAAAACCATGCTTGACAGAGCACAGCTCGAGAGATAAAGCGCTTGGATTCCATTACGAGATCTCCTATTTATGCACATTTTGGAGAAACACTTAATGGTTTGTCAAGCATTCGCGCATATAAAGCATATGACAGGATGACACATGTCAATGGAAAATTAATGGATGACAACATAAGATTTAATCTTCTGAATATTAGTTTGAATCGTTGGCTGACTATAAGGCTACAAACATTAGGAGGCCTCATGATTTGGTTGGTAGCAACATTTACTGTGGTGCAGAATGGAAGAGCAGAAAACCAGGCAATGTTTGCATCTACAATGGGTCTACTTCTCAGTTATACTTTGAATATAACAACTCTCTTGAGTGGTTTCCTCAGACAAGCTAGTAAAGCTGAAAACAGTTTAAATGCTGTTGAGCGTGTTGACACATATATAAATTTAGAAACTGAGGCTCCTGGTGTAATTGAGACAAACCGTCCACCACCAGGATGGCCAACATCAGGATCTATTGAGTTTGAGGATGTTGTTCTGAGATACAGGCCTGAACTTCCTCCAGTGCTGCATGGATTTTCCTTTACAGTTCCTCCAACTGAGAAGATTGGGGTAGTTGGAAGAACTGGTGCAGGAAAGTCTAGCATGCTTAATGCATTATTCCGGATTGTGGAGCTGCAAACCGGAAAGATCATTATTGATGGTTATGATATTTCTACATTTGGGCTAGCAGACTTACGAAGTGTTCTCACTATCATACCACAATCACCAGTTCTTTTCTCCGGTATGCACCGCAAAATGAAAATTTGTTCTATGTCAAATTTAGATAATCAAACATGAGTTTAACTTTGATCCGTTGTTAGCAATGTTTTATATTGTGATGAAGCCACTCTGTGGACCAGTCCAGACCACAATTGCAGGTGATGTAAACTAAGATGTCACTGATTCATCAAATGATACAAACTGAGATTAGAAACCTTATTGTCAAGGTAAAAGTATCTACACTATCACCCAATCACGTAGAAGCAAATTTTTAGAAAACAGATCACTTTTGAAGTGATTGTTCTCATAAAGTCTCTTATAATAATGCAGCAATAAATGACTGGATGATAGTGTAGAACAATCTTTGATGGTGGATCAAAATTAAATCCATGAAATATTTCTATTCTAACACCCAAATAAGCCTGGTTATTGATACCTTTCTTTTCTTTCATAGGGGAATAACTTGGGAAACAACGAATTATTATCCATTATGAGACCTGCTAATTAACTGTTAGCGGATTAGAAATGAATTCGAAGTATTGTTCACTTTAACATAACTGTCACAGTAAGAAAGTGCCGTATGGAAGTTCAATAATCAAGAATACAATGATCTCTTTCTTGGCCATATAAGAATACAGGGCTTATGACATTATCACAACTTCTTCATTTAGTTGTGACTTATGAATAAGCATTGTTTATCAACTTCAATAAAACTGTAGTTCTAACAATTAACATTTTTACTTTTAGGAACTGTTCGATTCAACCTTGATCCATTTAATGAACATAATGATGCTGACTTATGGGAAGCTTTAGAAAGGGCACATTTGAAGGATGTCATAAGAAGAAATTCGTTTGGTCTAGATGCTCAGGTACAAAGATTATGGTGTAGTTATAATCATTGAGGCTGCTCATATTAATTTGAAGTATCAATGATGTAATTTTTATTTTTATTTTTTTGAGTTTTTAACCATATATTTATAAAGTTAAATCCATAATACCAGTGATTGATTATAATTTCCTTAGGGATAGGAAGTGTCCTTAATTTGTTTTTTCATGCTAGCAAACATGTTTAAACCCAAGAATGTAATATTAGAAATACTTACCGTTAGTAACATATGTACAATATCTAGTAGTTTTACTTTCTGAATTAGATGGCCTGATTTAAAAATAAGATTTTTAGTTTGTAGTTTATTAATTATGTAGAAATGAATCATAAGTTGATTAAAGATATTGGAACATGTTTCTGTACATATTATAACAATCACCAAAACTGTGTTGTAAATTTTACAGACAATCTTAGTTCAATTAAACTATAGTTGTAAGTAATGATAATTTTGCTTAGTTTTGAAAACCAGACCAAACCAGCTGATTCAACCGGTCAGACTGGGAACTAGCCATGTGACTTCTCCAAATAACTCTTACAACTGGCTAAGCATAGATAGAACCAGCGAACCACTGAAACTGGAGAAAACTGCTGGTTTAGTATTTTATAAAATAGTAGAATATTTGTAGAGTGGGTTTCAAACCCAAATCCGCACCATTAATTCATGCCACGGTTTTTGTCAATTAATGCCCTGATTTTATTTTTAAAATTTATAATACATAATATAATTATTTTAAAATTTTATTTAACTTCATTTCTTTTAATTTTTAATTAATTTATTATTTGATGGTACACAAAATATTAAAGAAATTATGTTTAATTATTACTGGTTTGACCATCATTAAACCTATGAACCAAGAACTAGTACCTTGACCTGTTCAATGACTGGTTGAATTTTAAAAACATTGTAATTTTGGTTGAGTGTTAATAGGTTGTTTATAGAGTTTGTTTTTTTTTGGGAATTTTATTCAAAAGAAGAAATGTGACAATATAAACTTTTGTACTGAATTAAGGTTTCAGAGGGAGGAGACAATTTTAGTGTTGGTCAGAGGCAACTGTTAAGCCTAGCTAGAGCATTGCTGCGAAGATCAAAGCTTCTGGTCCTGGATGAAGCCACTGCTGCTGTAGATGTTAGAACTGATGCCCTCATACAGAAAACTATCCGAAAAGAATTTCAGTCCTGCACAATGCTCATCATTGCACACAGATTAAATACAATTATTGACTGCAATCGGATTCTGTTTCTTGATGATGGCCGGGTAATTAAGTCCTATTAACTAAATTTACAAATGTGTAATACATTGCCTACCTACAACAATTATCATGGTTCTATAATAACACGAAGAACAATGTAGATTTGAGTTGCATAAAATATATTTTCCACACTATGCATGACACTTGAGTTTAGTTTGGTCCCCATACCACAATTTTCAATTTAGTTCTCATTTTGACTGTCATCCTCATCATCTACTGTCTTTATAACATTTTAAGATTATCATGGAGTTACTTGGAAGTATAAAGATCAAATTGATAATGATTGTCCAGCATAAGGGTGAAAATATACTATGTTTTGTCGCTACATATGACACCTGTCTATAATTTGGTCCCTTTAGCCCTATACTTCAATGTATTACAACTCCAGTAGACTATGTCATAATGTCATAATAGACAGACCAAAATTTGCTAACAATTATATGTATGGAGACTAAATTGAAAAGGTTTCTTGTATAAAGACCAAATTGAAAATGACTGTCTCATTTAAGGATTAAAAATATATTTAAATCAAATTGAGTTTAAGCATTCTAAGTCAAGGAGTTTTTTTTTTATCCCAATCAAATAGTGATCTGAAGTCAACATTGATGATTCAATATTAGGTTTCATCTTGATCTATGCTTTCCAGGTTCTTGAATACAGTTCCCCAGAGGAACTCTTACAAAATGAAGGAACTGCTTTCTACAAGATGGTTCAAAGTACTGGACCTGAAAATGCTCAGTATTTATGTAGCCTAGTATTTGGAAGGACAGAGAACAACTCTAATGAATGCAGAAAGGAAATGGAAAGACATATGAAACAGTTAGCTTCTACCCACTGGACTGCTGCTACCCAGTTTGCCATATCTGCTACCCTTTCTTCATTACAGCATCACCTTCAAGGTCCAAGTAATAAAGACAATAAAGATTTCCTTGATAAAATAAAGGATGCACTGACAACACTTCAGGAAGTTCTAGAGGGGAAGCATGATGAAGACATTGAAGAGACACTAACAAAACACCATCTTTCTAGTGATAGCTGGTGGTCTACTCTCTATTAAGTTATTGAAGGTAAACATATCAGAAAAAGAAAAAAAAAATCCGTCCTGATGGAAACATGATCTGTGATTTTTCTAGACAAATCTTCATTTTTCCTTTTTATATAAGGACAAAACCTATATGCTGATCTTTAGTTGCTGTTATTAATATTTATCAATTAAAATTAGAATTTTATTTTAATAAAAGATTTTTATTTAATGTTATTACATATTACCAAGGTAAAACTCGAATTTTGATTAATAAACAATACCAACAGCACTTAAGGAATTGCATGCACCTAAGTTTTGTCCTTTATATATAATTCATGGATTTTGAGATGGGATCAATCACAAATTAGTTCAACAAAAAGATTATAATTTTTCAGTTTCACATACAAGTAACAGACTTTGTTGGTACAGCCCATTGGTTTATAGAATACAATGCCTCCATTCATATTATAAGTTTAACAACAATGTCCCTACCACTACCACTAATAATCCTTTTACTTTGTATTTTAGCTCTTAACCATCCCTTTTTTGTGGTAAATTTAAGTGACACCATTCCATTTATTAGAAAAAAGGATGATAGCATCACACTCCTTAACACACTCATAATTATTGACTAAAATTTATTGAAAACTTAAAAAAGAATATGAGTTTCACTATTTTTCACTCCTAAGTTAATTTTTCTCTCTTATACTTTTGTAATTTTTAAAGTTATGTGTTAGAGAGTATATTGTGCTAGGAAAGAAAATACTATGTTTGCATCTACATTTTCTAATTTTGTATTAATTATTCTGTCAGGTCTTGCTATCTTGATCCAGTTGCCTCCAGACATCATTCAACAAATCGAACTTTATTTTGAGGACAGATCCTTCGACTAGCATTCGTCTTGAGATGTCGTTTAGGGAAGAGTTATATGCAACCAAAGCTCAAAGGGATAGTTGCAATCGCAAGATTCTTTTGTATTTTTTTCCCACTTAGCTATACTATTTTCCTTTTGTATTTTTTTAACATTTTCTCTTATATTAATTGGGGTACTTTAAAGACAGATTTTAAGCAAAGTTATTTCTTTTTGTTTTGGGAAAAATGATAGTTATCGTAGCTTAACTACCCACATTTTGGGACGTATTAAATTAATTATTATTGTTTTTCCTTTTAATTATTCTCCTAATAAAAAAGAATTAATGATCTTTTTATTATTTTAATTAATATTTAAATTTCTTCAACCAACAATAAGTTTATCTCTACGCATTTTATTTATCATAATATTTATGCATTTTTTTTACTTTAGTTTACATACACAATTTAATAATATCATGTAAATTTTGAAAATTTAATTAAAAGAAGAATTTTTTTTTCATATTATAAGATCACTCTTTTATGATAAGAAAAACTTGATACGTTTTGTTTCTCGTTAGAATAGAGCTTAATGGACGCTGGGAGCAAAGCAAAAGATTTTAGCACCGGATAACTAAGCACATCCTTACATGATTTTTACTTTATGTCTTTCTATTTTATAATTTTATCAGTAATTTTAATTGAATCTTACTGATATTTGAATTTTTTGCTTTAAATGAAATTCTTTTGCAATTATAAATAGATTTAGAACAGGTACAGATTATTTTATGCTAGTATTTTAAAATTAGATAATCAAACCAATAATGCGAATTTAGTAATTAATAATCATTTGAGAGTCAAAAAAACTAGTTAAAAAGTTAGTAACTGGTTTAACTCTTCTAATTATATTAAGTTTCATCTTCAATCAAATTGAGACAAACCAATGGCAATGTTAGTGTTATTCTCCAATTAAGTTCCACCTCTTTAGAACTGTTTGGTTCAACCTTGATCCATTTAATGAACATAATGCTGAGTTATGAGAAGCTTTAATATGCATCAGTCTTTAATCCTGGTACGGTGAACATTACCAAAAGTACTGCACCTTAGTTTTTTCCATCAAAGTAACCTCGAAATGTATCAAATAAGTTAGTTCTTTCTAGACCTTTTAGGCGAAAAGTTTTCAGTTTTGTTTGAAAATTGGAAGTCCAGTTCGGGAAAAAAAAAAAAGAATGAAACTACACAAAAAAAAAAGAAGAAGAAGAAAACCAATGAAGCAAAGAATGTATAAGTTGATTTAGTTTCTGATTAAGGTACAATAGTGTAAATCCTAGTTGTACATACCTCATATACATCTCTTAACTCCTTAAATTCACAACACATTAACTTGAAGAGGTTAATATAACTACTTTCATTCATTAAAGCTCATTGGATACAAATTCACACAATTTGTTACAAATAACGTTATGTAGAGAAACAGAAACAGAAACATAGGAGCTTAGCTCAAATTCTAAACTTTTCTTCTTGTAGCTGGATGCTTATTAGCGGAAACCATTTCTAAAATGGAATAAACAACAATAATATATGCACAAATCCACAAGCCAAAACCAAGCTCTGCACCAGCGTGGACTAAACCATAGAACTATGGCTAAACTCAAGACAGTTAATACATAAGAGCTAACAAATCCCCAAAAGAAAGAAACCAATTCAATGGGTGGGTGATTTTCTCCTCCTTCGTTGCTTTGAATTTCTGTAGGAGGTGGTGGTGGTGAGAAAATTCTAGTAGAATTCCTTTTGGGAAACCCAAAAAGATTTGGGTTGCCTCTATAATTGTCCTCCCCAAAGTTGGCAAATTGTCCAGTGGTAGGAGTTAGACCTGACAAGTTATTGTAGGAGACATTAAAGATTGCCAAAAAATTCAATTTGGTCATATCAAGAGGTATTTCACCACTCAAGTTATTGTAAGAAAGGTCCAAGCTCTCCACATTTACAAGATTAGATAACTTGCTTGGTATAGATCCTGATAAGCAATTATGTGAAAGGTTCAAGGCATTGAGGTTCACTATGTTTCCCATTTCATGTGGAATGTTGCCACTTAACTCATTACTTGACAAATCCAAACCTGACATCTTTTCTAGCACATAGCCTGTGTAAGATAACACATTATTCTTTGTTCTGAACTCTGTAGGGATTGGCTTTCTAACCACATAATAGTCATCAAGAGAATTGTTGTACAATATCAAAGTGGAGTTGTATAAAGTAAAGGCAGTTTCAAAGAAGAACCAAACATTAAAAGTTTCTCCAAAACAAAAATTGTTGCTAATAGGTGTACCATCACAATTACCATGATCAATTGCAAATGAGATGTTACCAAGGCATGAAGGTATTTTTCCATTTAGTCTGTTACGTGAAAGATCCATAATCCTTAGAGACATGAATTTGCACAATCTATGAGGAATGCTACCACTCAGTTTATTCCCACCCAATAGAAGAATTGTTACATCTTCACCAATGAAAGTGCCCACAAAAGATGAAACATCTCCAGAAAATTCGTTGCCCCTTAGGTCAAGTGAGTACAAGGCATATATTCCAATTGATGTCAAACCAGTGAGAGCATTCTTTTGCAAGTGACAGAACTTTAGCATTGTCAAATTAGCCATACAAGAAGGTATGGACCCAGATAAACCATTTTCTGAAAGATCCAAATATGTAATGCTCTTTAGACCACATATCTGAAGGCGAATTTCACCTTCTAAGATGTTTTTCGACAATGAAAGTAGCTGAAGTGATGAAAAGTTGCCAATCCATGAGGGGATTCTCCCAGATACCATGTTGCCAGATATATCCATTGCTTGTAAAGAAGACTTTAGCAATACCCCATCATACATTTCTCCAGTAAAGTTGTTGTCATTCAACAACAAGAATTGCAACTTTGCTGATTGGGCAAACCTTGGAATTACTTGTCCACTGAAATTGTTGTGAGACAAACTCAACAACATCAATGAAGTCCAATTGGAGAAGAAATTTCTTGCAAGCTCTCCCCTGAAGTTGTTGTGGGATAAGTCCAATATTTGTACCCTTTGCATTTCAACCATGGAAGAAGGAAGGGTTCCTTCTAAATTGTTCATACTGAGATTTACATGGAACAGGTTATTAAAGATGTTACCTATGTTATCTGGGAGTTGACCACCTATTTTGTTGCTTGAAATTTGTAGACTTTGTAAACTATGTTTGGAGGTAGGCAATTGTAAAGTTCCATTAAAAGAGTTATTTGTCAAATGCAAGGTCTCCAACTTTGAGTTGTTAGTGAAGAGCCAAGAGGGAAAGTTTCCCTGTAGGTTATTGTGAGAGAGGTCAACTAGTCTTAACTCCTTTTGGAACAAAAGAAAACTTGGAATGGAACTGTTTTGTTGTGCATTAAGATGGCATCTTTCAAGTTGGATAGCCTTCAGTTGAAAAGTAGGGAGCCATGGTGGACTTTCAGTTTCAACATGGAAGTTATCACTCATGGATGACACCCTAAAAACCTCAAGTTTGGAATGGTTTGCCAATAAACTAAAGGAGAAAGAGCCTTCAATTTCAGTATCAACAAGAGAGAGGTATTCAAGTGACTTCAGACTTGTGATGAAAGAAGGCATGTTCCCACTTATAAGAGTTGATGACAAATCAAGTACTCTAAGGCTTGTTAAGTTGCTGACACTTTTGAGGTAAACTAACAACATCACTTTTGCTCAAGTCCAACTCAACTAGATTCTTCAATCCACATAGTGCTGTCAAAATTTGTTTCACAGAACTTCTATAAGAGACCATATTATGTTTTTCGGCAATAAAATAAAGGATAATTAATTGCTCTCTCGTAGATGTTAAAACAGTTTTTTTACGTGTGCCTAAAGACACACAATAGGAAATCATTATACAGTAAGCTTTTATTTAAATGTGTAGCATTCAATGTTACCCATATATTAAATTACCTGGTATCTTATAATATTCAGTAAAAACTTACTATACATAGATTTTTATTGTGTTTCCTTGAGAACATGATAGAAAAATTGATGTGGAAATTACAATAAGATAGAAGTTAGGCGCAATACCATAGGTATTTTTAATGTTGCTCTCTGATCAGAATTAGAGTTTTACTTCCACAATGCGTATAATAAAGGTTGACATTAAAGGTACACATTGATATCAAAGATCGACATACATTATTGAAGTAAAACTCAAATTTGATTAAAGAATAATAATGCTAAAAATACCTAAAATACTCTACCAAACTTTTGTTCATTACATTATTCTTTCAATATTTACTTTGTATGATTAATTGTTCTCTTTTCCTTACACTTAAATTAATGCATTATACTGTAACCGATTTTAATGTCATTGACCATTTTAGAGACAGTCTTAATTTCTCTCTTTCCTTATTAGTAACTAGTTTAATTTGAACTCTTGTTTATTTTAAATTTTAATTTCATATTCTAAAACTTTTAATTCGACAATAAGATATTTAAAATTAGTTATCAATCAATAAAATGTGAAAAGGTTAATAAAAAGAAGAATGTATTGGAAGAGGAATTGAGATGAAGATGGTAATCTTTTTTGCTTGGTTTAGTAAGAACATTGAGTAGAACGAAATAATCAGTCACACAATTTTCTTCCTCATCACATCAACCAAGAAAGTAGACGGAGATGCTTTTCATTTTTGTTTTCCATTCACATCCTTCTCTACTTATTTTCATTAATATTATATTATGTAACTCATTCTTTATAAGAATATAATTATTTATTTAAAAAGCATTTTCTTTCTTTTCACTTTTTTTTTTTACTAAATAAATTGAAAGAAATCTTATTTTTCTTCCTCTTCACTTTCTTTCATACCAACTAACTTAAACATTCCTAATTTTAGTTGTTACCATTTTTTTTCACTCAAATTCTACCTATTCTTATCCCTGTATGTCTCCTCAACCAAATAAATAATTACTTTCCACGCTAATTAAGAGGCTTTTTTACATTATAACTTTGTTAAAGGATAGAACATTTTATTTCTAGAGAGAAAGAAAATTAATTTTTAAAATAAAAAGAGATGGAAATACACTTTAAACATCAATATAAAGTACAATTTATCCTAAAATAAATGCACATTGACATATGCATATTTTTAAAGTGATTAAATAAGTTGATATGAATACTGTCCATACTAAACAAAACAAAACAAAAAAAAAATATCTTTTAAAGTACATACCTTCAATTCCAAGGGAGCCATTAAAATAGACAGCTGAGAAATCAAGAAACTGTAATTGTTCAAAAGGAAGCAATAACGAAAAATTCATAGGCGTTTGAATCAATGCAGGAAGATCTTCAAGAATGAGATGCGTGACACGTTTAGTATTGCAATGAACACGTTCCCACCCACAACAATTAGCCCCTTTATCATCAACCCATGATGGAAGAACTTCGATGTGCCCGTAATCACTAGAGCCAAAGTAGTCTTTGATCTCCAACAAACCTAATCTTTCTTTCTCCAAACACCCTTTTGATCCATTCATATTTAACAAAACCATACAAACACTGCATATCAATATCTTAACCAAAAGTGGTGCTGAACTTGATCCCATTTCTATTTGTTAACTCATCTGAGTATGAATTGCATGCTATAAATACTATATTATTCCACAAAACAATTAGTTTCCTATTAAAGAATGCTCAATTAATTCCATCAAGTGCTTGATATTCAATGCTAACACCTCAAAGTCTACCCCGGTGGACACGTTTTTGACAAAGTATGATGCTTGCTACAAAATCAATATAATTTATAGACATTCTTTTTTACTAGTGCTTCATATTCAAAGCCAAAAGGGACTTCTTTTCTGATACTTCAATTTGTGTGCTTAACCAATTTATACGTTCTTCTTAAAGTGTTATTAATGTTATTTATCAATTAAACTAAAGTTTTATTTTGATAAATTTAACACTTTAATTTTGAATATAGACACCACCCCTTCATAGATAAGCTGTTCTTAATAAGTTTTGTCGTTTACTATATTTATAAAACTATTTCAATAGAATAAAAAAATATTAAAATTAATTAATGTATTAGGTTTTAAAAAATTATTTATATCATCGTAAGTTTACGCTTATTTAAAATTAAACTCTATTATCATACTCTTATTAAGGACTGTAAAAGAATTTTAAATTTATCTTATAAAAAAGATTAAAGAAAGCAATAATATTTGTTTCAGACCTTTAGAATAAACACAACCTTAAGTTAAAAGATAGATCAAAGGCAGTGCATTAATTTACTTTCGCTTCATTATTTTGGTTAACTCTTATGCATTAATTTGTTCTTTGTCTTTTACGCATTACTTCAGTTTTGTTCTGTTTTTACCCAAGAAAAAAAATAAATAATTTTATAGAGAAAAATACTTGTATCTTCTTTAATTAATAGGCTAAGAATGTCGAACCCCTAGCAAAACTAGTAGTGGCTTTATAGAGAACCATGTGGCATGTTGTGGGTTTCATTCTAATATATGCATGCATGATGTAAAATATATGTTCCCACTTATATATACCTAATTAAGCAAGTAGCACTCTTAGAACAGCTTGATGGAATCGAAAAGCTTCTTGTTAGTCTGCAATTGAAGTTCATCAACTTTTTTGTTATAAAAAAGGAAATCAAGAAAACATTATGGAAGTTAGTGACTTATTTAAAATAAATATAATTTTTTTTTAATCTCTAAAATAATAATAAAATTATAATCATCACGTTAAAAATAATAGTATAAAATATAATATAAAATTTACAAGTAATATAACAAACATCTTATTTTAAGGTGGCTATCTCCGTGAAACCCACTGAGTAACGAAGGAGAAGTTATATTAACCCCACCCAACATGGCCTGTAAATGCTAGGCTTTGCATTACAATAAGAGATACAGCATGAACTCAAAACAATTTGGGTATCGCATCGTTACGTTATATTATCAATACGATTGAATTATTATTTTTAATGTTAAATATATACTAAAAATATTATTTTAATAATATTAAATTATTTATATAGTATTTAAAAACTATTTATTATTAAATTATTCAATTTATAAAAAATTTTAATGAAAATTTTAAAATTGTCAATTTTAAGTTAAAAAATGATACATCAAATTTACTTATTTTTAAATTAAAAGAACATGATTAACAAAAGAAATTAAACCTCAAAATAAGAATGGTAACAGACATAATTAATACTTGATGGGTATTCGAAATATATATATAATAATTACCTATTCAACTGGTTCAACACAAATATAAGTAAATGCTTAAAATTATATGAGTACGACCCATAACTATTTGCCTGCATAATGTATATATATCACATATAATAGATATTAATTATACCTTATATAATATGTAATTTTATATTAATATATTATTTTATAATATATATTATAATATTCTATTTTTATTTTTTTACTTTATTTTTTCTGAATTTAATATCTTTAGCATATAAATGTTAGGTTTTGCATTACAGTACGAGATACAATGTGGAGTAAAAACAACTTGTGTACAGCATCGTTATGCTATATTATAAATACTATAGAATAATCATTTTTTCCATGTTAAGTATATTTTTAAAAATATTGAATTATTTATGTAGTATTTAAAAACTACTTCATGTTATTTAGTTAGTTAATAAAAGTAATTCTACTCTTATTTTAAAGAAAAGGAAAAATAATTTAATTAATTTTATTAATTGGACTTTAAAATATGTAGTTATTTATATTTATCATTTTTTATGAATCAAGATTTGTTGATAGGATGTTAAATTTAAACATTTATTTTATTTAATAATTTTTCATAGAATGAAAGCTGAACCAATTCAATTTTTTATTTATTTTATATTATTTTTGTAATTATGTATATTAAATTTTAAATAATTTAAATATTTATTAATATTATTTAAATTTTGATATTATTTATATTTTAAAAGTATATTACACATTAAAATAAAGTATGGCGATAAACTACTTATTTATTTTATTTTTTTGTAATTTTTATAAAATTGATATACTTAAAAATAATTTTTAAACTTACGGTTGGATTAATTAATTTTATATTTTAGAAAAAATTATTAATGTTTAAGTTGATATATATTATCAAGAATGCTGACTTTTATTTTTTCTTGAAAAGTGGTAATATAGAGTTTTGTTACGAAACTTGCAACTCAACAGAGGAACTCCATTAGAAGTTTGTTTTAATATTTTATTTTTAACTTTAAATAAATATTATAATTTAAATTATTTTAGCTTGATATCTTAACATTGAAACTTTATATAATATTTTTTGCATTTGTTAGATAAAATATTGTATTTATTTTTTTTACTTATTGTAATTTTATACTACATTAAGTTTTTTTAATTAATGGAAATAGAGTGTACATTGTAGTTTAATTAACTGCATTGAAGGTAATGAGTTTGGATACCATTTAGGCACTTAACAAGTATGAAGATAGAGATCAAAAAATAGTTACCCAAAAAGTATGTGCATGGGTACCATTAATTAATTTTTATACTCTCCCTTTTAATGTTGAATTCTTATGCTCTTTAAACCCAATAATTTTCTTTATCTAGAAATTCATGTACAAAAAGAAATTACTTACTTTTAAAATTACAAGTACTTGATTTATTAAAAAAAATAAACCTAAAAAAATTAAATCAAAATTATTAAGAGATCAAAATTACACACAATCTAAATAAGATACAAATACAATTAAAAAAAAAGAAAATAAACAGCGATTTCAATCTTCCTATGATAAAGCTCGGGGCCAAACGACGCAGTATTGTTAGGGCTTTTCTTCTCTGGCCTTGAAGCTGGTGAAGTGAGTGGATAGGAACAAAGTCTAATCAAGCAACATCCCTTCTCTGTTCCACGGATTGCAAGTAAATTCTGTGTCTTGGTTTCTAATTGCTTTAAGGGGTTATGACAGTGTGTGTATAGCAGGATTTCAAAGTAAAGATCTCCACTTTTGATATAGTTAAAACACCCTTTTGTCACAAAGATAATCAGCTTTTTCTTTTGATGTAATTGCAATGGTTCTTCTTTTTTTTTTCTTAATTACTTCCCTATTTTTTACTCTCTCTCTTATTTAGTTTGTTTTTTTTATTTTTTTTTTCTTTCTGTCTCTATATGATGCTGATGGTTTGGCTGTGGTGTTGTGGATTTATGTTCTGCAAAGTTAAATTTTTCAGATCTTTTGGATTTATTTGACAATGGCCATTCCTTGGTTTCTTGGATTTCTTATTGTTTTCCATCTTTCCACTTGATATGTATTTTGATTGCATTGAAATATAGCTTATGATTCCTGTTACTATTTCTTTTTATTTCATGCCGTCTATATAAACTTTCTTATCGTGAAATAAGCATTGATTTCTGATTGCACGCTAATCTTTCATATAGTAAACAGAGGCTTCAAATCAACTTGATGTATGTATGGCGTACTACGTTTTTAATTCCAAAATGATAATGGTTATTGTGTTTCTTCCAGCTAACATAGAATCTCCGCAAAGCTTAGCCTTATACCCACATTAGGAGTTGATTATGTGATAGAGTAAGTGAATATAAGAAGCCAAGTATATTAGTAGCCTAATTTATTTGTACTGCTTGATAAGCTTAGCATTTCTGCATAATTTATAAACTTATGCAGAAATGCTTGTAGGAGAATAAAATAAGGAGTAAAATAATAAAAAAATCTTCTCATAAGTTAAAATAAACTCATGCACCTCATGTTTTGTAGAAGTTAATTAAAAAAACTTCTAAAAAGGTAAAAAGAGCATAAGTTTATTTTAACTTATAGGAGAAGTTTGATTCATTTTACTTTCCTATTTTTTGTCTCTCATAAATACTTACTGAGAAGTTAATGCAAATTGGGCCTTGAAATATTATTGATTGACCTGAATCTATTCAAAGTGAATTTTGAAAAAGGAATGATCATGTCACATTCAATTGATTAATTACTAGCACGAGTATGGGTTTATTGCACTTCAAAGGCCGCAAAAGTGGTGATATATAATATATAAGAGAATTTGGCTTCTGACTGAGTTCATTGACATCGTGTGATCCATGTAGCTAACTTTACCTAATGGGATAAGACTTGGTTGGTGTTGTGATTGTAAAGGCACTTACAAAAGGAATATGAGAAGCAGGTGGTGACAATAGGAAGAGAATGGATGCTTGTTCCCCTTCTAGTCACTTCTGCATACCCCCACATCTACTCCATAGATGTGCACCCATTGTTTTTGTTACTGCTTGAGATTAATTAGAAAGAGAAAGAAACAAGTTTGAGCCCACAATACAAGAAGTGATGGGTTCCACCAACTTCTTTCTTTCTTTCCTATGATTCCTTGGTACAGCTGAGAACCAAATTTCTAGCATGTATAGGCTGTGCACATGTTCCCCCTCCATTTCCTAGCACTGTGATTGTGTTTGGTAAAATTTGTTTAAGCTAGATACTTGGGTTTTGGTGAACTATTTTGCTGCAGTGGACAGGAGACAAGTTTATATATATATATCACCTTGCTGGGTTATCTTCTGTCTGGAGAATGCCTGTGGACCCTGCTGGAATTTATGTCTATTTAATAATTTTCTGTATCATGATTATTTGAAAATGAAATATTCTGTTGCTTGAAGTGTGATTTGTTTTGTTCATAATATTTCCAGTTATATATCTACCTTGCAAACATGGCCATGAGACTACTACTGAAAAATCAGTGACCTTGGGATATGGAGGAGGATCTGAATGTTACTACCCCTGCACCATTCTCACTTATAAATGAAACCAGGCTTCTCAAAGATTTTTTCATTGGGTCACATTATGTGTCTGACTTTGGCATGCACTTGAGACTCAGACTGCAGTCGTGTTGTCACTTGTTAAAGCTATTGCAATGAGTATAATTTTATGGTTGCTGTCATTGTCTGTATTCCTACATAGAAATTCCTCTTCTCTATGAGAACATATAGGTTCTAAACTTGGAGGTCATTCCAGGATGAACACTGGGATTACAAATTAAATTTGGTATTGAAACAGTTAAATGGTCATGTCGAAAATACCTAATATCAAACCTGTAGATTTAAGTTCTACAAAAGATATATTTATTTCAGCTGTTCGCTTTGCCATGTCTATTGAGGGACCATGTTTTCCATTTGGAGATGAGCTACGAATCTCTGCTCAGGAGCAAGTTGACTACATGTTGGGAGAAGATGGCAATACTACAATCATCATGGCGGATGATGAAGTGCAATCAGTTGTAAGAATGGGCGTTTACAATATCATTCATTCATTTGAAATGGATTTATCCTCCTTTCTTTTGGACACTACCCTTCTTGAGAGTGCATATAACATGATAATGAAAAGGGTATCCGATCTTGAATGGTTGTGTAATGTACTTTCGAAGGTGGATTTAATGAAGAATTTTGTTTCTAATTGGGCTGCAATCTCTAGTAAAATTTTGGGAATCATTGAAGACAAGAAGCTTGACCATGTCATGTGGGGCTTAAAAGTGAAGCTGATAGAAGTAGCATGTAAAGTTTTGGAAGCAGTTGGTTATGGTAGTGTGATTGTTCCAGCTCAATGTCGAGTGCAATTGCTAAAGACCTGGTTTCCATATGTTCGAAAAATGAAGCCCTTGCTGGATTCAAAAGCTACTGAGGAGACTGGTTTTCCTTACAAAATGGATGAAGATTTGTGTCAGGCCATTGAGGGAGCAATTGTATCATTGATATTGACATTGCCATCAAATGATCAAGCAGACATTTTGGCTGATTGGATCAAAAACCGGGAAGTTGGATATCCTGACTTGAGCGAGGCTTTTGAGGTCTGGTGTTATAGAACCAAGTCTGCCAAGAGGAGATTAGTGGAAGGTTTAGATGGCCACAGTGATGGCGATGCTTCTATCACCACGAGTTTGGCTCTGAAATCCTAACCCTTGTCTTTTCTTTCTAAATATCATTTTTGATAAATTTAGCTTCAATATTGTAAGATTAAAAATTATGATTTTGGATGGAAGCATTAATTCCTTGTATGACACAAGCTGAATGAGTTAAGGACTCAATCCCTCCACTTTTGATGCCTTTCACTGTTTCCAAACAACCCTATATGATGGAAGCTCAAAATACAAGTATATCTATTACTGGATTCACTGGGTAATATCGAGCTCAAAAATTCTCATTTACTGATATTATTAGTTGTCTCAAGCAATATATTTTAAGAGAAATGTTAACAAATACTCACTAACACACTGTTTCTAACATATTCTTGGTTGAAATTTATTAAAAAAACACAAGTATTTGTGATTTACTCTTAATTTAATGGTTCTCATCTTAATTTAATAATTATTAGTTATATTTTGTAATTTTTAATAAATTCTAGTTAATAATTAAGAGTATTAAAGAGTGTGATGATAACACGTTTCAAAAGACAGCAACATGCACACACTGTTCATGTGGATTTTAAAGTGATCTTAAGAAGGTTGGGTCTGACTCAAGTTTTCGATAATGGATGTTAGTTTTTAAGTATGATTAATATGATGGGGTTTTAAATATCTTTCCTTTTCTCTATTTAATAATAAAACTGTTGAATTCTTGGCTGTCTATGAAAAAGGTTTTGTTAGGAGAGAGAAAGTTTAGTTTGGTGATTTTTATGTCTCAAAAGAATTGGTCTTTATTCATCGGTTGGATGATATCTTTATACATACTAAAAAATAGTAATAAAATGGTTCAACGTATTTACAGCGTGTCAATCTTTGGTGCTATTCTTTCCCGTTCAAATGCTTAATTTAATGGTGTTTAATTTATCACAACCTCATGGATGTTTAATGTTTTCATTTGGAAGCAAGTTTTTGTCATTTTTCTTACATCCAGTTGTTATTCTAGAATGCTAAATTAGTTATGTGAGTGTCAATGGACTTAACATAAATGGTTTAATGATATTTCATGTTCAATTCTAACAGGAATCTAATCAGTAATTCTTTCGCAATTTCAATGCCCTCAAGCCTTGTACAAATTAATCTATAAATAATTTACTACAAACAAAACAAAACTGCCACTGGTCATCCCACAGGTGGTTTCTGGTCTTCCCATCTTTTATGTTCTTTTGTTTAGATATCGTTGGAAATGTGGCTTTAAGAGTTTATCACTAGTCAATGTTTGAGACATGGTGTATGTTTAATTTCTAAGTAATACATAGAAACTTTTCAATATACAACAACAACAAAACCTTATCTTATTAGGTGAGGATAGTGATAAGTATGTATTTTGATATTGTTAGGACTTAAAGTCAAGTGATTTCTGCTCTAATTTTAATATTGTTGTAAATAATGTTCCATTAGTTAAAGCTAAACCATGGATAGTCTATTCTAAGAAAATAAAGCAATCTAGTTAGTAGTTAATGGAGTATGACTCTTTATTTTGTTATTTTCTATTATTCACCTTAATTAGTTAGGAGGGAGATTTTGGAAATTGGTTAGAACCATTGGCAAAGATGATTCTCTAAGGGGCTTGCTCTAGGGTACTCGTTGCACACAAAATTTTTATTCTTGAATAACAGATTCTAGTTCTTTTTCCTTTTTCTGTAAATTCTATCATTGGTCTGACCTATCGAACCATTCATTGGAAAAGAAACTATGGATTGTGAGATTGTGAGAAAATAGAAGAATTTTGTTCTGTTTTATAGCTTAAAGAATTGAATAAAAGCAAAACTTACATCTCTCTTATAAAATTTTATCAGATTTAAAAGTGTTTAAAATTTTCAAAGAAATAGTTTTTGGGATTTCAAAGTGATAAATAAAATAAATTTTAAGTTTACATCTAACAAATTATATGATTTACATTGCATACGTGTATAAGTCTAAAACAATCAATAACACCTCTCAAGAGAATAAATTTTATCATCTAAAACTGATTTTGAATTATCATAAAATAACTAATCACTAATGTTATAGATACACTTCAAAATTATTAATTACAACAGAATTTACCAAATTATTATAAATTTTAAAATTAACAGTTAAAATATTTACAGATCTCAATCAACTTAAAATATAAGTCTAGTAAAATATTACAATTTTTCAAATTATTTTAAACCCTACTGAGCAATCCTTCCTTATAGTCCCACTAAGAATATGACTTTAGATCAGGTCAATCTTTTTTAATTTTCTTCGTAATCCGTTTCCTGAAAATAGTTAGTAAGGGTGAGTATTCTCCACCCTACTAAATCCCTTATTTGACAGAAGAATTTCATAATAATGAAAATATTATCTAATACATTCTTAACATATATTAGTTAACAATAACACACAGATCATACGAGTCATTATCACAATAAATCACATACATTTTCACATTGATTTATATGTCATAGTATACGTATTATATCACATCAATCAATATGTTACAATACATGTATCCTAATCGCACTTGTGGACGTATTACAATACATATATCATAACAACACTAATCAATATGTTACAATACCTATATTATAATTATACAATTTCTATACAATTTCACATCCATCATAATTTCACAATTATTGCTCTTAAGCTCCCTTAAAGTCTTCATAGTATAAATAGTTGTTGGTTAGTCACTACACACGGATACAACGAGCCAACTCAGCTCTTTCTAGTAAAAGTGTTGTAAGGGGTTTCTCAAGAAATGAGTGTAAGGCTTGTGGTGTCTTTTTCCTATATTTTTTTTAGTATGTGCAATCATAGAAAAAATCTATCACTCTCATTTTCCTCAGATTTTCAAAATTGTCCCTGTCTTCTACACGCCTAGTATATCTTTATGACTATCTATACTTATTCTCAGTATTTCTCATTTCATTTCTACATACTTTTTATATATTAGCATGTCATAATACGTTAGTTCTGATTATATAAATCAATGTATTACAATATATGCATTATAAGTACATCATTCGATGTATCACAATACCTATATCATAATCACATCCATCAATCTGGTATAGCTCACGTATTATAATCATATCTCTCAATTCCACAATCATGTCATATTATTCACTTTTCATCAATAACATAAATTCATTTGTTTCAACATACATCATCCATCAGACAAACATTCATATTTATTGTATCATATCAGTCTAACACAAAAATTATCAAACAATTTCATACCACACATATCAATACAATGTGCCAAAAGTTGGACACCTTCGGACTCAGACCAATCATACAATTCAATATATACACTTTCTTGATATTAATAAAGTTGTTTATCTTAAAATTTGGCATCATCCAATATTCATAGTATATCTATTATTTGAAAATATCAAATAACAATTTTAACTATCTCTAAATAATGTTCCCTAGTAAAATCATAATAGTTCTCAAAATGGTTCTATGAAGAGCTTTTGCTACAAATTGTATTTAGCTAGATTTGAAAATAATCATGGGTTTTTCATGTCAAAAATCTCTATTCCTACACTTGAGATTTTAAGAAAACATTAGTATTCTAGGGTTCTAATAAAAAAAAAACTTAGCATTTTCAAACCAAAATACCAAAAAGGAGTTAGGGTTTAGGATCAATTCCCTTTACTTGGAAATAGGTCTCTCAGACCGAGTTTTCCTAGAGATCCAAGGAAAAGTTACAACATCCCGATGGAAGATATTGTCTTAAGGGTTAAGGTTTCCTTAAGTATCACAAAGCATAAAACTTTAGATCAGAGAAAACTGAGAAATAGGAATGAAGTTAAAGAACCAAGCTCTAAGAAACTTACTTGGATTTGGATGGAATAGACGTTTGAGTTCAAATCTGGAAGAGATTCAGAGTTCAAAAGAGTTTTCTCTTAGAAAAAAAGGTGAGAGATGTAATGCCTTAATTTTATTTTCAAATAAATAAATTTTGCAAAATGAGAATAACAAGAATTTTCATTTAAACAATTCACAAGACATGGTTTCATCAAAGTATTTCAAAATAAAGGAAAGGATTACAAGTTTATATCAAATGACTGCTATAGGACCAATTCAAATACATCATATTTCAAAATAATATTCTAAGTTCTATAATAGTTCAATCCATCTCTTCAATGAGTCCGGTACTGATTGTCTTGGTCACTTGAAAAATAAATGTAAGAGTGAGTACTCTACATTATCGCACACATACAAACAAGCATAGAGTCTCACCTTGCACACTCCACATATTTTCTAGCATAACTCAAATCAAGCATCAACAAGCACAAGTAACACTTCTCAAATATTCTATTTCAATTCACAGACAAGTGTGTTCATTGCACTAACAAATATTTCACACACACGTGCGTTCACTGCATGTAGCCACACTCACTGTGGCACTGTGATCATAGATTCCTAATGCTCTCAACCTCAGGTACTTACTTAATTAACACCATGGATGGTTGTCGGATAACCTTCGCCTCACGGATACAATGTGTACGATCACGGGTCCCTTAGCAAAGTGTTAATCAGAGGCCAAGTCAGGAGAAAAGTGTGTGGCCTGTGGTGCACTCATGCTCACTATTGGTGTCACCACTACCCTCTCTTCCCTAAGGTATCTCTACCGCCCCCATCTTCCACATCTCTAGTATATCGCTGGACCATTCATAACTTTTCAACATATTCAACCACAATCACAATCAACATCAACATGCCATTTCCATACATATTCAACCATTTCACATTATTCAATATCAATCACATTGTATTCAAACATATAATATTTTCCATCACAATCCATACCAAACAATGCATTCCACTATAAGCACTATTCAACATCCATCACCATCTCATGACAAATAAGGTCATTTCATCACACACACATTATCCAATGTCTACCGCATCATAACTAGCACAAAGTTTCCATCAATACACACATTTTCTACGTTCTATCTCAATCAAAATCCATTGCATAGCATTATAAACGAAATTTAAAACACAAGAGATAAGGTAGAGTCTCCCTTACCTTAAATCGAAGACCCAATACAATTTAACGTTAGAAAATGTATCCCACGCAGTATCTCGGCCTAAATACATGGAGAAAATTCATGAGAAACCGGAAAGAACCGAGAAAGGATGGAAAAACATAAACCCTAACCCTCACACTTACCTCCAAATGCTCTAAACGTGATTACAACTTTCAATTTAGCTCCCAAACAGCTTTGGAGGCAATTTAAATGATAAGAATGGGTTGGGAATCGAGAGAATAGAGAGAGGACTCAAAGGGAGAAGTGGGATATGACTTTCCCAAACCCTAAACTCTTCAAATATCTTTTTGGTCGTGACACTCTCGCTGCAACGACACCCCCTCTTGTTTTAACGAAAACTTCAGAGGAAATTGCACTCTGATTTCTATAGAATCTCACTACAATGAGATCCTCTCGCTATAGTTAGACTGCACCCAGAAATGCACCCTTCTTTGTCGCTCTCTCATTATAGCAAGAGACCTCTCGCTACAGCGAGAGCGCAACAGTTTAACACCCTTCTCCTAGGGACTTCTCCTCTGCAACACACTCTCAGCCTACATATATATATATATATATATATATATATATATATATTCAATCAATCCAACCAAAAATCCATGTTCATTATTCAATCATATTATACAAACGTACGCATATCTATATGTGCTTACACACATATCCACGTTCAATTCATCACATAATTAATTGCACACATTCAAACATCAATTCACACATATATATTAATAATTAAATAATATTACAAAATTTAGAACGTTACAAGAGAATAGAGAGAAAACGAGAAGGAAAAGCTGTTTGGTGATAAATGAATTTTTTAAGGCTAGGGTAACTTAAATACCCCTCCAAACTCGAGCTTTGAGCAAGTCTAACTTTCGCCTGAACTAGAAAACTAGACAATGAAATTGCTCAGTTTTCTGCTATTCTCGCTTGAGCAAGAATGGGTCAAGAGAGCTCCCTATTTTTCCTGCAACTCCTCACCTAGGCGACCTCCATCTCACTTGAGCGAGACCCGTTCTCGCCTAGACGAGAGGATAATTGGGGCAAATTTTTCCTATCTCACTTGAACAAGAGTGCTCTGGAACGCCTTCTTTCAGAAAACTTTGTCTCATTTGAGCGAGAAACCTTGCACCAAAATATCTATTTTTCCATACAAGGGCAAAAAAATTAAGGATGTTATAGCGATCATACCACTAATTCCAAGTTGCCTCATCCACTGTAGGAGCTTTTTCAATAAGCAAGGGGTAAAATGTAAAATGTTGATATAATTAAACAATCTAACAAATCAAGAACCACTAATTCCAAGTTGCCTTATCCCTCTCTTCTTTATCCACCAATTCCCCTCCTACACAACTCTCGTCGAAAACCATTGCAACAACTCAGTGTGATGCTTTGGAATTGACATAAATTGAAGGTGAAAGTGGGCATGCGCACACACACTGAAGATAAGCTAAGTCGAGTCAAGACAGTGGAGTCTGTTAGGAAATATTTGAAGTCTTTAGTCGGTGAGCCTGTTTTAATAAGGTGCCACAAAGCCTTAAGTCGGTGAGGCTGTGTTAGTAGGTTGCCACGTGTTTCTAGCTGGGTTGATCAAATCTGTTAGGTGTTAATTGTGACAGTTTTGATATAAATAACAACTCTGATGTTAGATTGGGGTATCTTGTAATTCATTCATAAAATTCTTGTAATTCTTCTCTTCATCTTAATAAATCCATTTCGGGACCTTTCATTATATGGTTCTCAATTCTTCATCAAGTTCTTCGAGTCTCTGCATTCCTAGAACCAGAAAAATATTACAACAATTGGTATCATACTTCACGATCCATTCGGAGTTCTCAACAAAATGGCCGAAGCTACTCACAATGCAGAAGCGATCAAGGATTTGGAAGAATGCATGTGTTCAAGATTAGAGTCTCGTTTAATGGAGCTTGTTGGCTCGATGCAGAAGACCCTCAGTGATTCCCTCAAAGATCAAATTCAAGATTTGTTAAAGACAGATTCAGAAGAAGTGCGTGGCCCTTCCGCAAGTATTATATCTAAAGGGGCTTGTCCTTCTGTTTCCTCTTATTCTTGCGGAACAAGATTAGCAAGAATAGACTTTCCGCGATTTTCAGGGGAGGCTGTCAATCAATGGATATACCAGTGCGAAAATTATTTTTTAATTGATCATACACCTGATGATGTTAGAGTAAAATTGGCAATTGTTCACTTGGAGGGTTGTGCATTGCAATGGCACACGGCCTTAGCTCGATCTGCGACTTATTCTCCCTTGATTTCGTGGGACGAATATCCTAAGCTGTTGATTGAGAGGTTTGGGGAGGTGGGTGATGATCCAATGGCTGAATTGATGAGATTGAGGCAAAAGAAATTTGTTAGTGAATATCATGAAGAGTTTGATTCTATTGTTAATAGACTGAATCTTAGTGAAGAATACATGCTGAGTTGTTTCTTAGGAGGATTAAAGAAGGAAATTCAAATGTTAGTACGTATGTTTCAACCTTCCACTATTCGAAAAGCCTTTACTTTGGCACGAATGTATGAAGCTGCCAATTCCCCTTCTACTCAAACTGCTTCGGTGACTAAGCCTGCAAAAGGAATTTTAGGAGCTAAACCTGCACTCATTATTAAACCTGTTGCTTCCACTGCTAGTTTTAATTCTGGTTCTATGGCGGGAAATGGTACTCAAGTCAGACCTACTAGGAGTTTGACACATGCATATATGAGTGAAAGAAGGGCAAAGGGACTGTGCTATTTTTGTGATGAGCCTTATTCTCAAGAGCATAGTTTAACACATAAAAAGATTCAGGTGCATTTTTTGGAAGTTGAGGAGGAGGAGGAATTAGTTGAGTCTGCAGATCATGTTATTAGCTCTTTTACTGATTCTGATCAGGAATCACCTCAGATATCAATGAATGCGTTGACTGGTGTTGCAAATTTCAGGACCATGAGAATCACAAGGTACCAGCAAAAGAAGCCTTTACACATTTTAATTGACAGTGGAAGGTTGAGGACATTTTCCAGGAGCCAACTCAATTGCCTCCATTCAGGAAAGGTCATGATCACACAATACCACTTATTCAGGGAGCTAATCCGGTTAATAAAAGACCTTATAGGTATGCAAAAAGCCAAAAGGATACCATTGATAAGCTAGTACAAGAATATTTGAAATTTGGCTTCATTCAAAACAGTAGCAGTCCATTTGCTAGTCCTGTGGTTTTTGTAGGAAAAAAGGATGGTTCATGGAGATTGTGTATAGACTACAGAGAATTGAACAAAAACACTGTGAAAAATAAGTTTCCAATTCCTTTGGTTGATGATTTGTTAGATGAGCTTCATGGATCATCAATCTTTTCCAAGATTGACCTTAGGTCCGGTTATAATCAAGTGAGGATGGATCCACTTGATGTGCACAAGACAGCTTTTAGAACTCATGGAGGTCACTATGAGTATGTAGTAATGCTATTTGGCCTCACTAATGCCCCAACAACTTTTAAAGGGTTAATGAATGCGGTATTTCAAAAGTTCTTAAGGAAATTCTTATTAGTCTTCTTTTTGATGATATTTTGGTGTATAGCAAGAGCTTGGAAGAGCACTTAGAACATCTTGAGCAAGTGTTAATTACTCTTAGAAGCCATTACTTGTTTACTAGGAAAAGTAAATGTTACTTTGTTGTCCATAAAGTGGAATACCTTGGTCATTTCATCTTTGGTTCATGTGTATCTACAGATCCAAATAAAATAGAAGCTATGCTCAACTGGCCTCTTCCGCAGGCTATTAAGCAACTAAGAGGGTTTTTTGGTCTTGCGGGCTACTATAGGAGGTTTGTGAAGGGATATGGAGTAGTTGCAAAACCCTTGATTGACATGTTAAAAAAAATGGATTAGTTGGACTCAAGATGCTAAACTAGAATTTCAGAAATTGAAAGAATTGTTGTGTTGTACTCCAGTCTTAGCTCTTCCCGATTTTTCTACAGTATTTGTGGTGGAAGTTGATGCCTTGGGCTATGGGATAGGAGCAGTTCTTATGAAAAAGCAGAACCCTATAGCTTATATCAGCAGAGCCCTTAATTTGCAGCAGCAATCACTGTCTACTTATGAGAAGGAATTGCTAGCTGTTATTTTTGCTGTTCAGAGATGGAGACATTACCTTTTGAATAGGCATTTTATTGTCAGAACTGACCATTACAGCCTTAAGTACATATTGGATCAGAGGATGTCAACTGAGTTCCAGCAGAAGTGGCTAGTTAAACTCATGGAGTTTGATTTCTCAATTAAGTATAAAAAAGGACAAGAAAATATAGTTGCTGATGCCCTTTCAAGAAGAGACGTGGCTGAGTGCAACAGTTTACTTATCAGTTACAATCCGATTTGGTAGATAAAATTCATTTGTCATGGGTGAACGATACTAACTTACAGAGATTGATCAAGGAAGTACAAGACGAATCAGCTTCTCACAAGCATTATAAATGGGAGCATGACGAATTGAGGAGAAAGGGCAAGTTGGTAATTGGTAACGATCCAGCATTGAGGGGTGATATATTACAGTGGCTACATGCTTCTACTGGAGGAGGACATTCAGGGATTAATACTATCATAAAGAGGGTTAAAGTTGTTGTGTATTGGAAGGGTTTGATCAATGATGTCAAGAAGTTCATCCAGCAATGTTCAATTTGTTAGCAATGTAAATATGACACTGCAACATCTCTTGGATTACTTCAACCTCTTCCTGTTCCTGAACAAATTTGGCAGCATGTCACTATGGATTTCATTGAAGGTTTGCCTAAATCATTTGGTAAGCAAGTGATATTTGTGGTAGTAGATAGGCTGAGCAAAGCTGCACATTTTATGGCTTTGTCTCATCCTTATACAGCCAGTGATGTGGCTCAATCTTACTTAGATAATGTGTTTAAATTACATGGTTTTCCTAGTACCATCACTTGTGATAGAGATTCTATTTTTGTTAGCTAGTTCTGGCAGGATTTTATGTCCTTACAAGGGGTTCAAGTTCAGCTTTCATCCAGTTACCATCCTCAGACTGATGGTCAAAGTGAGGTGGTAGATAAATGCTTGGAAACCTATCTGAGGTGTATGTGTGCTGATGTCCCTCACAATTGGTCAAAGTGGCTATCCTTAGCTGAATGGTGGTACAATACCTCCTACCACACTGCTATTAAAGCTACTCCTTATGAAATAATATATGGACAACCAGCTCCAATCAATCTTCCTTACCTTCCAGGAGAATCGAAAGTGGAATTAGTGGACAGGAGCTTGAGCAAAGGAGAAGAGATGATGAAGCTGATCAAATTCCATTTAAAAAGATCCAAAGAAAGGATGAAACAGGTTGCTGATAAGCATAGGAGTGATAGACAATTCAAGATAGGAGATTTTGTCTATGTGAAATTGCACCCATATAGACAAGTGTCCGTGGCATTTAGGGGCAATTCTAAGCTAAGTCCTAAGTATTTTGGCCCGTTTAGAGTAACGGACTGCATTGGCACTGTAGCTTACAGGCTTGACCTCCCAGATCATAGTAAGGTTCACAATGTGTTCCATGTATCTCAACTTAAGAAACATGTGGGCAATTTGGTCACTACTACTGATCTTCCCTACTAATAGGAAGAAGCTTTTGCTGAAAATGAGCCTGAAGCTATTCTGGATTGCATGACAATAAGAAGAAGAGGGATGCCGGTTACTAAAGTGCTTGGAAAATGGAAACACCATCTCCCAGAGGACGCAATGTGGGAATACTATTATGACCTGAAGAGGAAGTTTCTAGCTTTCCATCCTTGAGGACAAGGATGCTTTTAAGGGAAGGGCAATGTTAGGAAATATTTGAAGTCTTTAGTCGGTAAGCATGTTTTAATAAGGTGCCACGAAGCCTTAAGTCGGTGAGGCTGTGTTAGTAGGTTTCCACGTGTTTCTAGCTGGGTTGATCAAATCTGTTAGGTGTTAATTGTGACAGTTTTGCTATAAATAACAACTCTGATGTTAGATTGGGGTATCTTGTAATTCATTCATAAAATTCTTGTAATTCTTCATCTTAATAAATCCATTTCGGGACCTTTCATTATATGGTTCCCAATTCTTCATCAAGTTCTTTGAGTCTCTGCATTCCTGGAACCAGAAAAATATTACAACAGAGTCACCTTGTTGGTCGTGCGTCCTAAGCCACATTCCATGATCCCTCTTCCTTCAACTCATGTATTGTAACCACTATGCATCGATAATGTACCATGGTGTGGTTTGATAATGTGCCATATTGAGGCAACATCACCACCAAAGTTGAAGAGTTTATAGGCATTGGAATGGCAACGATGGAAGAAGCCGTCGAAACATGGGAAGACAGAAAGATAGAATAAGGTGTGAACCAGACAAATCAAGGTGGTGTTTCGTCTTCTCTAGTGAGTTTCCATTTTTTCAAACGATGTTTCACCTTCTCTAACAACCCTCCACCATGCATATGCCACGATCACTATGTTGCTACCACTCTCCGACGATATTCTCTCATCCAACTTGTTTACATATTTACCTAGTAACCAGTTTATAATCTAACCTAAACTCTTTCCATCACAAAAAAGAAAAAAAAAATGCAATTGTATTGATTCTTTCATTTTGATTTGTCTTTGGTCTTATGGTACCTTGGATTTGCAAGGTGGTGGAGGATTTTCACTAGGAAGATTAAGAAGAAAAAAAAAGAAAGGAAAACACATGGAGGAGTTGAGCAGCATCAAAGAAGAAAAAAGGAAGATAGAGTAGGAAAATTATGGAACTATTCTTCTGTGGTACTGTTTTTTCTGTAGCATTATTAACCATTTGATTAAAAAACTTTTCAATCAAACGATCTACAATGCATGTTAACATTATGTAACTTCTTGAAAAGTAAAAACTTCCTTATCAAAGTTTATGGAAGGATGAAAGAATCTAGTGAACAAAAGTTACTGTTTTCTTGAAAAAGTTTTTTCCAATATATTTTGGCTATAAGTTTTTTCAAACATAAAATAAACTAGTTTAAACGGTATTCTATACGAGTAGCAAGATTTGTATGATGAGGATTGACCCTCAATTTTTTCTACAAGAGATTTACTTATTGTTTTTATAAGATGAAACATTAGTTATGTCAGTGTCAATGAACTCCAAGTATTATTGTCTAATGATATTTCACATGATAGGAGTCAAATTTGAAATGCTTTCACAATTCCAATGAGTTCTTGACTTGCACATAGCAACAGTCCTTAAACTAGTTACATCCACCATAGCAAGTTACAACCTTTGGTCTTCCCAAAGGTGGATTGCAGGGCTACAGTTCTTGTCATCCCCTTCAGATATTGTGTTTTGCTATCAACGGAATTGTAGTTTTAAATTTTGAGTGTGTAACAAATCAATTGTGACCTAGTGAATCTTTTGCTTTGATTTAGGTTAAAAAAAAAAATCCTCTTTTGTGTGAATTTTTTCCCAATAAAATTTCGATCATAAGCTTTTTCAAATGCAAAATAAACTACTTTACCCAATTTTAGTGGGACTAGCAGAGAAAATGAGGAAGAGAAAAGTTGAAGACTTTTGTAAGCCTCCTTTGTGAAGGAGAGGATCGCCAAAGTCTAGAAGGTCAAAGTCAATTGTTTTGTTCGTTTTTATTGTTTTTGTTTTATTCTTACGGTATTTTTATTTCTTCAAAACGCAAACATTTGCGTGAAAAAATGTGCAACTTTGTGAGAAACATTCATATATGACATGCTAAAAATTCAAGAGCACATTTTGGAGCAAAACAATTATTGGATGATATCGTTTATACATTTTCAGGTGATTATTGAATTTGAATGTTCTCTAAAGAAGGTAGCAGAAAGGGGCATCATGCCCAAAGCAGTGTGATGACCAAAAATACCATGAGGGCCAATCCAAAACAGAATCCAACTATTGCCATGAAAGCCTGGAAATTGTCAAATTAGACAACTGAGAACAACCAATGAAAAGGATAATAATAATAATAAATAGTGTTCAATTCAAAGTTACCTTCCCCTGTGATTCAAACTTAAACTTATCAGTAAACCAGGACAATCCTCTGTCAACAAAAGGTGCCAGTGCCAATGCCCTGCATAAGAAGTAACTACATTGTTTGAAATGATTGTCATTATATTATAAATTACAGAAGAGCTTTGTCTACTTGTACATGGGCAGATAGATGTAAACAACAAACATAACAATGACATGGTGCAATCTAGATACAAAAATAACTTCTCTTCTTCATCCACATCCATAAACATTTTCAACAGCATCTCCCTAAGATGCATGGAAATTTAAAAGTTGTCGTGATATTATTCAAAGTTAACAAGTCAAATGCCAACTGCCATCCTTACAGCTAAAACATCATCACAAAGTTACCATCAAGTGATAGAATGATATGGGGACAATGTTTCTAACTAAATTAACGAAAAAAAATCTACAATATGCACTTACAAATTTATAGGCTATATGCATTACACAGTTAAAAATGTGAAATGGTTCAGGTGGCTCACCCTCCTGCTCTTAAAAGTTTAGTGACTTGACTACCTGCCCACACCATGGCCATCACTTTGAAAAATCTATACATCACTGTGAAGTTGTTAATCGTTAAATCCACAAACTATAGGAGAAATATCAGTCACGTCCATACCTTTCTACAGCTGCAAGATAACCCATCTTTCCGGGTGCTGGAGCAATGTAAAACCTAAAAAAAATAAGCATATTATAGTTGTAGTGTGTAAGGATCCAATTGCAAAGTATGAGACTTGACACATTTGAAGTATGGAATTCTGTGAGGTTTATAAGGCCTTGGGTTCTCCAATTGTGGTCTCCCAAGGTTTGTATCAATTGGTATTAAAATCTTTCAGCTGCAAACAAGCAGTGCAGGTGATGATGTCAGCATTGTAGTGCTCACTTGGGACTAGTCAAAAAGGCTGGTGAAAAGTCAGCCCGTGTGAGTGCTAGGGCAGTGGAGCATGGTGGGATGTTAGGATCTAATTGCAAAGTATGGAACTTGAATCTTATATTGGATGTATGAGATACTAACGTGGGGTTATAAGGCCTTAGGCTATCCAACTAAGCTAGCTTTTTGGTGTGGGTCTCCCAATGTTTTCTTATCACAGTGACTTAGGAATAATTTAGAAAGATCGAATAATTATGAACGACGGATCCTATCAAATAGTACATGCAGGGTAGACAAAAAGCTTCAAGCAACAACCTTTACCCAGAAAAACATAGGAAGAAACGAGAAACTCTCTCAATACCAATATAATTTCTTATACAAACTGGCAGCCCAGGAAAAGGAAAAGCACAAGCAAAAGCAAAACTTAAGCTAAGAGGTACAAATGTCCACATACCACACAAAAAGAAATGTTGTGAGATAGTATGCAGTATTCAGAAGTCCATATGATAGGATTCCAGAAACTCCGTATCTCCTCAGTTTCTTCAGTATCCTGTCATTAAGCAAATAAGAGCAGGCTATAATTTGAACACAAAAACATCATCCACAACTATTCTGATCTCTAGCAATCGATGAAAAAATATCACAGGAAAAGTCAAACATACTCATTGCTCGTCAATGACTTTCCTTTCTTATTCTCTCCACTTTTTGCTGAACCTAAAAATATCCTGCTGCTGTTAATTATGATACTTGAAACCTCGTTGTAAGAGCTAGACAACACTGAGGATCAATTTAGACATTCATAAATCAGCAGAATGATCTATCAGACTATTTTCCCTTGTCTGTATAATTTAAATATTCTCTTCCTATGCATATTCAGCCAGATTGCCAAAATGGAAATATGGTCTGCATGAGATGAAAGTTTCCTCAAATAAATCTAAGAATATTCAAAACTTTCATCAAGAGAACAAATTAATGTTGGACCTTTCTTACTAAAACATTCAACAAGAATTTGACCTTTCTTTACAGGAAAATAGCAACCAGAGGGAATTTGTCATTGAGAAAAAGCACAAAGGAAACAGGAATTTAACATTTTGCACAAAAGAACAGTGAGAAATCAATAGATGGATTACAATACTTTTATTTCACAGCGAGGTTCAAAGACAACAGTATAAGTATAACCACTGCTAAAAGCCTGTTGCAACTTCTACATATTGAATGATCAGACTAAAATATGGACCACCAATAATTTGAGCACCCATTAATGTCCCCGGTTTAAACTAGTAATTAGAAACTTGCAACAATTTAAATATCGTATCCTAGTTACTGCATAATTGTAGAAAATAGAACAATCATATACCTTCATTACTGTATGCATCTGATAGCTCATGTGTCTGACCTTAAAATATTGAGAAATAAGACAACAATTTAATGAGTAAAAAGTGTAAAGAAAGAGGGGGATGGGGAAATCCAAGTAATATCACAGATATTTTGTTTGAGAATAAAATATCAAGCTAGTGTTTGCTAGAATTACTTTCGGTCAAAATCAATATAACATGAGAGTTACCATTCCCCAAAAGTTATTTTTTTCAGGTAAAACACTGCTTTGACTCCTTAGCCAAACATGCTACTAGAACTCCTAGTCTATCTTTAAGGGTATTCCCATGGTGGCTATCATTGTACATATAACTAACAATATAATACAGTTTCAGTGTTTTAAGAACATGTTTGATAAAAATGATCATACCAATTTAAAAAAAAAATTAAGAGTATATGTTAAAACAAAATTGAATTGAAATCATACCAATAGTGGGAAGAATAAGCTATTTGTGACATCATAATATCTCTGTGTAATACATTTTTGTAGTTTGATTGTAGGAAGGTCTCCCAACCTAATACCTCTAGCCCATACCAACAAGTCTGTTAATGTCTTCATAGCTAAGTAAGATTTAATTTAGCAAACAGTTTCCAAGGTTTAAGTCCATACAACTTGATCTTGAATGGGTTAAACTTTTCTAATATGTGAAAGCTGTAAACTACTAGGAACATCAAGCAAACTGGTCACTGCAGTATACAACTCGCGTAGTTTGGTAATGGTTCATTTGAACTTAGAAGACAACATTGTATTTCCAGGTTAGGATCTTCTGAAATGGGGCATTTTGACCTTTGTACTTTTATATTGTTACCTTTATTAATTTTTTTTTTTCTGGAACCAGAATGTTGAAAATTATGAGAAAAATCACCAAAACAAAAAAAAAGGATTTTCTTAGCTCCAAAAAGATTAAAATAATATATTCTTTATGTGTATTTTCTTTTGGTTATTAGTGTTGACAATTATTTTCATATTTGTATTATCTAAACCATATAATATCAATTAAAACATAACAACAATTGTTTGGGGTGTACACTAGAAATTGAACGACCTAATAAGCACAAATCGTTGTAAAAGGCGTTTGGGATGCAATGTATACCAGTCATAATTGGACACAAAATACAATAAGTGTGTGTTTGGTTTCCTGTTTAAATAGTTATGGATCCACATTTACTTCAACACTACAGTCGTAACTTCTGCATTGGATCTACATTTACTTCTAAACACACACTTAAACCGTATCTAATCAATGTTTTAAATAGTGATCATGGTTGCATTGTGATTACCAAAATTGCAGGCAAATGTAGCTGCTGTGGGCCAAAATTGCAGTCCAAAACCATGATATTGTGCTACAATTGTAAGTTTGCGACCACAATTTTGAAACCTTGTAAACGGTCATGGTGCAAACAGATGATACATATTCCAAAGCCTAGTTCCTTTGATACATATTTTACTACAAGGCATTTCAAGGTTAGCTTACACCTCACAACATATGGGTGGCAATAAAGATGATACAAGGAAAACATATTAATTAAACAAAACAACAAACAAATATAGTTCAAGACAAAAGAAAAATAAAAACCCATAAATTATTCCTTACATTGTCGTTGGTGTAACTTGAGCAAAGCCTTGCTTGGAAGGTGAGGCACAAATGGGTATTGTTCTTCAGCTGAGGGAAAGGGTTACCGACCCTTCTCTGGGAGAAGCCATCAAACACAAACTTGAGACATACCCAGATAGCAGAAAACGGAAAAAAAAAAAAAAAAAAAAAAAAAACTTTGGAATGGAATTGAAAAGAGTGCGGAATGTGTGTGAGAATTGTACCTGGTTAGTGTGGGGATGGGAAAGGAGTTTGGGATTGAAGAAGGTTGAAAGTTTAACACAAAGTGACATTGATTCATACAGTTCTGATGATGGATGTCAGATAATGAAACCAACAGTGAGGAAGCAATTGGATTTACTTCAGTGAAGGAAAACACGGTAAAGGTACTAACATTTCTTTTATATTTTTTTTGCCCTCACCTAAACTTCTTTTTATAAAAAGAAAAAGGCAAATTGGTCAAGGAATAATTTTAGCATACATCTGTGACAGAAATGCTACAAATACACTTTTTACGATATATTTTTAAAAATGTTTTTGTGATTTATTTATTTATTAAATAGTCAAAATATTTATCTCAATTTTTTTAAATTAGAAAATTATAAAAATGTGTTAAAGTTGTACTTAATATCGTGTGTTGGCTAATATTTCTTTTAAAAGAATTAAGACCACTTGTTGAAAATACACCTCCTCAAAATTAAAATTAAGTAAATAAAAAAGGTGCATATATTGCATATATTACATTATCATTTCTTCTATTTTAAAAATATAGATCTCTTTCCCTTAAAAAATTAAAATGCATCACAATTTAAATTATTTTATGTTTTTCATTAAAGCATTGTAAAATAATTTATATGTCCTAGTTTTATTTTTTTTATTTTTTACTCATGGTCTAATTTTTATTTCTATGCCTTAGTTTTTTTAAATCTTTTTACACTCTATCTTCTTTTCTTATTATGTGTTAAAGTTGCAAATGTTTACTTGTACGTTTTTATTAAAGGTGAGAATATTTTTATTTTTGTTTTATTATTTGATGTGAGACAAACTTTTAAAAATCTCATAATAATCACAAGTTTTTATGATTCTATGGAAAAAAAAAACATTCAGCTCATTGAACTTTTTGAATAATTGACTAAGTATATTATTTTTTAAAAAAGGTATTTTAGTAAAAAAAAAAATATCAAACATGTATTTAACAATATTTTACCAAAATACTTGAAATAGATTAAGTTGTAATGTAATTTAATATTTCAAGGGAGAGAATTATATTATTTTAAAATAAAATGAAAAATATTGTAATATATTCATCTTTTAGAGATTATTTGTTAGTGTATGAATATAGTTTATGAGTAACTTAGCTCAATTATATTCTTACCCTAAAGTGATAATTTTTTCTTTTGAAATATAATTATTTTTTAATTAAATTAACTCCTAATTTGATTGTAATTATATTTCATTAAACCCATTAAGTTTTATGGCGATTTGTAATTCTTTAAAAACCTACCTTATTAAATTAGCAATCACACAACTAAGTTTAGGTAAACTAATTTAAATTTTGATCTTATTAACTTAAATTACAAATTTGCAATCAAGCCTCTAATTAGTTTAAATTGATTCCAAATCAATCAATTCAAATTCAATTATGATTATTTTGATTATTAAGAATTTCTTCCAATTAGATCCAAATCTATTAACCTTAATCCAGCATTTGATAATAAGAATCAAAAATCAAAATTAAAGAAAAGAGGAGGATTTGAATTTGAATTTGAATTAATATTCAACAACAAGATCTTAGAATCCAAAATAATGTGTGATGAATCTTAGGCTGAATAAGCTAAAAATATCCTATGTAACATTCTTATTTTATTTAATATGATAAGAAAATAATTTCAGAATTTAGAAGAGAATATTTAGATTAAACTCATTGCAAGTTAAATACAACGTGTGAAAATTTTAAAATATTTAGTGATACTTTAACCAATTCATAAAAATTTAAATGACAAAAATGGGAATAGACAAGTTAAAAGGAAACTTGAAATAGCATTAATATGTATATATTGTTCTAAAAGGTTGGTATTAGAAAAATATATATCAAAATACATTAAGACTCATTTACAATAATTACAAGATACAAAATATAATAAGTCCTAACGAGCCGTCTATCCATCAAAAGACTAAAAAAGATACTAGTTGTCCCCATGTCATCTCTTTATTGCCGCTAGATCTTCGAAATCGATATCCTCATCTGATTTGAGATAAAGATCGCTTGAATCTACAGTGGCCTGCCTGCTAATAATGCGATCAAAAGTCCATCGAGTTGGTCTTCTGAGGTGATCGTAATCATGATATGTAAATAGGTAGGTCACAGCTATTGGAGTTCTATCTGTGCCTTGACAGATGTACATAGGGTGTGGATTCTATTGTTTACAGGGAAATCAAAAGATACACGATATGATAGTTCTATTTCTAGCATAATAATGTTACGTGTTATATTATCAACATGTAAGGCCAGTTTAAAATAACAAAATATATGGTATTCGCTAAATACATAATCTAACGTACACTATACAAAGCTATCTATAAGCCTAATGCTCTCCCTGGACGCTGTCATCCTGGTCCCCTAAAAGGTTTAAGTAAGGATGAGTCTTTATTCTTATTACCAAACACACATTCACATTTAAGTCATACAATATAGCAATGTAATGCAACAATCAATCATATCACAAACTCAAGTTCATATATATGAAACAATAATTAATTATTCAGTCTTATGACATTTAGAGTTGTCCTTTCACACTTTCACTGCCCTTGGGATCCCTTGAGGTCTTCCTTAGCATAGATAGTTGCTAAATAGCTGCAGCTACACTGATACAACGTATGTCGACCTGGCCCTTTTTAGCAAAAGCATGATCAGGAGTTTAAGTTAGGAAACAAGTATGAAGCCTGTAGTGCTCTTACTTTTATTTGTTATGCGCAATTCAAGAAAAGCATCAACCACCCTCATTTCCCTAAGATTTTTTAATCGCCTACATCTTCCACACCTCCAGTGTACCTATGATATATCCATACTTGTCCATATCATTTTTTCTTTCTCATTCCATTTCTGTTTCCATATTTCTCATTATGGACTTTATTCTTCTCATTAGTCATTATGGCTTAAAGTCATTATTTGCTATGACCTGAGCTCATTATTTGTATTCTATCATGTTATTCATCCCTCCATTTCTCTATTTCACTCAAGTTCATTACTACGTCATATATTAATCAATCATTGCCGAGAGTTGGTTACTCTCAGACTCAATCCACAACATACCTTCATATACACTGAAAACAAGGATTATATACATCGTCCAACACCACAAAACATGCTTCAAACACAACAAAAACATGTTCTCATCCAACATATACTCAAAATCATGCATTTCATCATAGCATTTTCATGAACACAAGCATACTACTTTCTTAGTAATAAGATATAGTTCTCCTTACCTTTAAATGGAAGTTTAGTGAAGGATTTTTGAGAAATCTTGCTCAAAAGGTTGGGTTCTTCCTAAATATCAGAAGAAATCCTATTTAGAGGAGGAAAAATAAGAATATAACCAAAGGATGGAGAACCAAGCTCCAAGAACTTACCAAGTTGCAGGGAGAGTGAACTTCGAAGCTTGGATTGAAGAAAGATTGGAGTTTTTCAAGGATTTTCTGAGAAAAATAAGGAGAGAAGTCAGAGAGAATGGAGAGGGTCGTAACTTGGATTATAATCCAAGTTTCTCAACTTGAAAACCCTTAAATACCCTTCAACTCGCAACATTCTTGCTATAACAAGACCTTCTCTCCCTACAGCAAAAAAATTAGAAAAAGTTTTACTTTCCTGTCTATTATTCTAGCTACAGCTAGAGCTCTTCACTACAGTGAGAGTACCTTCACTATAGTGAGCGAGCGTAAGAGAGCCTGACTCTAGACGCTCATTTCTCGCTATAGCTAGAAATCCTGCAACTCGCACACACCTAAAACTCTCCTAATTTCAAGCAACATGCATCAATAATTATTATACAAAATAAAATTAATAAATAACAAAATATGGGTGTTACAACCTAAAATTCCAAGCCTTAAACTATATATATTTCCTAGGGATCATTTAGTCCATTGATCATTGGCCATTACACGATATAGAATATGGCCAAATATACAATAATTCAAATGATCAATATTAGACTCAATTTCAAGCCTAATTGACAAATTTCTAACTTAGATATTATAACACTCTAATTTTTATTACTTTTGTTTTGAAAAATGAAAGAATTTTATTTTAAAAAATTGCAGTAATTTTTGCTTAAACAAGAAATGTGTTGCTCAAGTAAGATTGTTTAATCTGGAAGGACACCTTTAAAGCATTCTTGCTTAAACAAGGCAACCACACAGAACTGCAAACGCACGACTCTTTATTCAACAACTATACAACTCGCATTTTCCATTAGCCATCATGTGAAAATTCATATAATCCAAGCATATACAACACAATTTAAAAGGAATAATACATATATAAATATATAGGTCTAACACTTGGAATTGAGTAGAATAGGCGTTCAACCCGAGATCTGGAAGAAGTTAGGGATCCAGGAAAGTTTTCTTTAGGAAGGGGAGGTGAGAGAACAAAGAGAAATGAGAAGAGAGACTGTTTGGTTATAAATGAAATTCTCAAGCATGAAGTTCTTTAAATACTCCTCTAAATACGCGTATTCTAACTTGATCGAGGAAACTCTCACTTGAGTGAGGTTAACTCTCGTCTAGGCAAGACCCTCCTCTCTTGGGCAAGAAAACCAGACAATGGTTTTACCTAATTTTCTAATGTTTTTGTTTAAGCGAGAATGGTTCTAGAGAGATCTCTATTTTCCTATGATTTCTCGTCTAGGCGAGACACTTCTCGCTTAGGTGAGAGGATAATTGGGGTAATATTATCTTCTTTCACTTGAGCGAAAGTGCCCGAGAATGCTTGGCCTAAAAAAACTTTGTCTCGCTTAAGCGAGACATATCTTGCTTGAGCAAGAAATCTTGCACAAATTTCCTATTTTTCCAAACACAAGGCATTAAAGGCGAGGGTGGTACACAGGTGAGAGTGATCTCACTCAAGCAAAAATATTAGTAACTGAGTAGAAAATTTCTATATGATTTTCTTGCTTATGCGAGAAAGAATGTCATTCAAGCGAGAATGATGTCGCTCAAGCGAAAATCTTAAAAAATAAGAGTATTTAAGTAACTGTGTCATTTTTAAAACTTAGATCTCAAGACAAGTAACTATTCTCATCTCACTCTCAGTTCTCTCACTCCTTTCCACAGCTATAAAACACCCTTGCTCTCAAACCTCTCTTTAATCTGAGTTTAGATATCCTTTCCTCTTGATTTCCAGTAAATTTTCTTGGAACTTATACTTTCAATCTCATTTTTATTTCATTATTTTCTTTCTTCTCAAAAATTACTCTACTTTGTGATGCTTAGGAAGATTTTGGTCTTTCAAACGACATCTTCCACCAAAACCTTACGAGAATCATCTACTTGAGGTAAGGAGAATTATATCCAATCAATAAAGTTATACCTACATGATGAGTGTGAACATTTTTACATATATTTATATACTCTTTACTTTTATGAGTGGTTACATGCTTTTACCTTAGAAATCTAAGTTTTAAAATAGATTCTTTGAATTGATGAACTAGATGATGTATGTTTTATTGATAATTGAATGAATGACATATGATTGATTAAAAATACATGATTTGGATTGAGTGTAGAGGTGTCCAATCTTCAACATGTTTTGCTTAACTGAATGATAAGAAATAAATAGAGAAAAAATGTATTATTATCCAATATGATGATGAAAAGAATTAGTATAGATAACCATAGAGATATACTGGGAGTATAGAAGATGGAGTCAATTTTGGAAATCTGGGAAAAATACTAGGTGGCGACTACTATTTGCGATTATGCATAGATGATGAAAGTAGAAGCAGCACAAGCCTCACACTTATTTATCAATTGACGCTCTTGACTGTACTTCTACTAAGGGGCCCGGTATTATATATGCTGTATCCGTATGCATGGGCTAACTACCAACTATTCATCTATACGTATAAGATCTCATGGAATACAAGAGGTAACGATTGACTATAATCACAGTGCATGAGAAAATGCGTATATGAGAGAGTGCCATATTGCGTTATGTGATTAAAATACATGTATTATGGTATTACTGATATATTTATCATTGTGTTTGTTGCTGCGAAATTTTAAACTGATTATTTTGGTTATGTTTTAGTGGTGAGGAGAAAACTCATCTTTACTTACATTTTCAAGAAATAAACATGACTACCCCTTAGAGACCAGTTAAAGTGATCTAGACTAGGATCATATTTTCAAGATTTTGGTGTGAGAATAATCTCTTCATTAGGACTTGATGTATTTTGATTTTGTAATTATTTAATTTAAGTCCTAATTTAATTTGGTTTTGAGTTGTAAATACTAAAATCATGTAATTATGTAATATTAATTATGCTAATTAACTATTGCTGTTTAAATTTTATTATTTCAAGTATTATTAAATTTTGTATGGATCAAGTGGTAAGAAATGAAAGTTTTTAAATATTGCTAATTTTTCTCGTATCACAAGTGAGAAAGAGTTACTTAATAATTCAATTAAAAATTTAAATTCTTATATGATTTATAAAAAAATAATCTATCAAGTAAGAGCATCACATATACTATGGTAAATTTTTAGCTTATAACAAAATTGTTGTCACTCTCTAAATACATAATTAATTCTACTATCTATCAAACACTCTAACAGCTTAATGAGTCTCTATAAGTTTGTCATTCTTGTTCCTTAAAAATATTTATAAGGATAAGTTCTTTTCTCATCACTAAAAACATATACCATTTTTAAATATTACAGTACCAAATCAAATGATAATTATATCAGAAAATTATATGACACATATCTTTATACAAATAACATAGTCATAGTTAAAGAATAAGAAAAAAAAGTTAACTCTAAAGAGAAACTTTGAAATTAAATTTAGGAATTTAAAAAATTTTACTTAAAAAAGTAAAATAAAATATATGCATTATAATTTTTTTAGAAGAAGGTCATGAAAGTCAAAATCGGAAATAACACAATACCACAAATTCAAAATTTAAATATTTGGATGTGAAAAACTCGTACGATTCATATAATCAAGCTCATTTAGTAGGATAAAGTTTTTTTCTTGTTGTCTTTCTTCTTTAGAAATATAACGCTAATCTGATATGTTGAAAATTTACAACATAAGTGCTATTCACAAATCTGATCACTGCATCGTCTTTAGAGGGACACTGGCCAACATTGTGATTGTAGTTGCCTTTGTCATTACATACTATAAAATATGAATATGACGTATACATGTGTTATTAGACATGGACACATGGTTCGATAAATTTAAAAAATTATAGACAGGACAGGATAATTATAATTAACATACAAAATTGACATAAAACAAATTTTATATCAAGAGAAAGTTCAACATTTTAAAAATGAGTAAAAATGGTTGTAGCATAATAAACTGAAATAATTTATCCAAATTAATTGGTAAAAAAATTAAAATATGAAATAAAGTATTTAAAGTATTCTTGAAGTTCCCAACACAACACAACTACTATTTTGAATATTGTTGTTTTTAAGGAGAGAATCAAAATGGATATGTTTATATCGAAGCAGCAAATTAATTGAGAAAAACTTCAGCCAAACATTTTAGAGAGCCGGATTGGTATCTGTCTTATCCAAATCAAAAACAATTTTGGAAGGACTTGATGATGATCTAATCATACACATAATCAGCCAGCTATGTAATGATTTTATTTATTCAATTTTTAAGGAATTACATTCATTGCCTTGTCCGGCTCTTGTACATGCAAGGTCTCAATTAGTTACCATTCAAAGACACAACCAACATTATTAAAAAAATATCTTGCCAACAATGCTACATTTCTTAAAAAGCTTAGGTTATTTCGCCACTCCCTAAATCCAAAAATATGTGGACAAAATTCACTTCAATGAATGAAACTTAAAGGGAAAAGGAAATAATATATTATTCCCAAATGAGACTAATAAATTCACCTTGCTTCTCATTAATTGGAGAAAGGTTCAGGGCCAATTCGGGATATCCGAATATGCTATATTGCTACTAATCCTCTCTTAATTATGCTCTAATGGATTCATCACTACCCTTTTCCTGAGGAATATTATGTTAATACACCTTTCTTTATAAGTATCAGCGTGTGTCAAAGAAAGAATAAATTTGGAGGATTTGGTATTTGTTGTGTTTGATCTCAATGTTCCCCCATCATTTATGTTTTGAAAAAATTACAACATATAAATACGTTCCTTTATAGCTAGTCTTCAACTCTTTCTTATCATGGCTATCCTTTGTTCTTCTAATACATCAAATCCTAATTGTATATAATATCAAACCTTACACCTGCCAAAGTTCATTGACATTTCATTTTTGCTAGCAGTAGCTTCTGATTTTCATCACAGTTAGATTATATATCAGATTGAAAAAAATATGTAGGCAAATTTACATAAGTAAACCACAAATATTGTAACAAAATCAAATTCCAAAACAATGCTATGCATTTAGTATTATTGTTGAATCTGGTAGTGTACAGCTTCACATAAAATCCCTTTATACTTTTGTATGTCTTTTTTGTTGTGTCATTTGGGAGAGAAAATTTTGTTTGAAAATTGAGGAGCAATTTGAAGCACATACATGATGGCTACAGAACCTCAGAGGGTAGTGGTGATCCAAGATGCATCAAGAGATGTTAGTTTAAAGGCAATTCTTAGGGCCCTGAGAAAGTTATCAGTTAAGGCTGGAGATCAGCTTATAATTGTTGCTGTTCTTGATTGGATTAGCAGTCCTAGTACGTTTTCTTTTTTCAGAAGAAAGAGTTGTAAGGATTCTATTTACTTTTCCGTTATCTACATGTAGCTCATGTTTGGCTCAACTTACTTTGAAGAAATAATTTGTTTATTTGTTTTAGCTTTCTGAGAGAGCTTTTGAAAACTAAGCGATCATTTCTATAGAATTAATTTGAACCAAACACGCTATTAATCAAATAAAAAAGGGGAAAAATAGAAGGATATGAATTTTGATACATCAAGAAAAGTTGTAATTTGAATAAGCCGTTTTTCTTACTAGCTACTTGCATTTGATATGCTGAATTTTCCTCTTTGTTCTTTCTCTTTTGCTCTCTAGTGGGTTACATGGTGAAAGTTGATTCCAGTTCAATTATTTCAACAAACCAGAAAGTTATTGAGAAACATACCAGAAGAAAAGAAGACTATCTTTTGAACCGGAAAATTAAGGAGCTCATCCAGTATTGTAAAATGAATGAGGTTGGTGCAATCCGTACACTTGACATATCATTCTGAAAAATCACACAATAAAAGTATCTAACACTTAACGCAGCTAGAAAAGGGATTTGACAAACTGTAGAGCAGAAATAAAAACTAATAAGTTTACATTTTTGCATAAAATTTCTGATGTGATTAATATGATGAATTTGCACTAACATATACTGATAATGTTACATATAATCTGAACAGAGAGCATAGTGTCTTTGAATAAAATGGATTATTGAAATTGTTCTTTGGAAATGATATTTCTCAGATTGGACTCCAAATAGAAGTTCCTCTGGGCCTTCCTGTAGAAGTTGCTTCCAATGCTGCCCAGGATTTTCAGGCAACAAGTTTGATACTTGTTAGGTATGTTTCTAACTTCCAAATATTTTTCCCTTAATCTAGCAGATGCAAGTGAAACCAAACAACAATTTACTGTTTCTTAAGATGGAATTGCACATGATCAGATAACAAATGCAAAATACACAAAAAATAAAAATAAAAAAATCCCGTTTTAAGCAGTGAAAGATGATGTTTGACAACTACATACAGGATCTTGTCCCTTGTTGCTTTCGGGTGTATTTGGATACTGATAAGAATTCTCACAAAAGCGAGCTATTGGAGTCCAAGGCCTTATAAACCCCACGCTAGAATCACATACATCCATTGTGGGACTCAAGTCCCATACAATTGGATCCTATCAGATACACAGTTTAATTATGCGCTTATTCAATAAACTCTTTTCATATAATGGTTTACGTCATAAATTTAACCATAAAACTTATTAGAATAAGCTAATAAAAGCTTATGGGGGTCACAATCTATTTCCAAATCTGTTCATAAGCTCTTCTAAACAGACTCTTTATCTTTTCAGAACTTGGAGTTGTGCAGATTCTCTAGATCAAATCTAGGTGATAATGATATAATTAACAATCCCAATTATAACCAACATGCATCACTATGAGTACAAGGGGCTTGGATCCCTTAAGCATTTGGTCTTGGGTTCAATCTCGAGATTCATGTGTATGAAAAAAAGGTTGTTAGGAGGTATTCCTGGTTTAGAAATTGACTATGCTTCAAGAGATTAGTCTCTCACATCCTAGATGCAAGAATACTACAGGACAACCAAAAAAGACAATCACAATTATATAAACTTTCTTGATAGGGTATGTCTACCACTTCCATATAAGGGAAATCAAACTAAACCATGCACAACTTGTCATTTAAGGTCACTATAAAGGAGAATTAGTCTCTCTACAAAAAATAGAAACTATTTACATTTAATAACTTATGCTATCAAATTATCCACAGACTACTTATGTAATTAAGGTTATTTTTAATACACTTTTTCCTCGGATGCAGACAAATGCACAAAGATATGAAGGAGCTCATGGACATGCTCCCTTGTGGCATGTATAGGATAACAAGTGACAATTCAATCGAGAAGTTGAAAGATCCAAAATCAACAGCCATCAGCAAATCACTTGCAGATAGGCAAGAAAATGTAAGCTATAAAGAAATGTTTCCAGGAAGTGAAGAGGAAGCACGTTCTCTTCAGAGTAAGTATTTATTTTACCATAAAAATATTGCCAAAATAGGAAGCATATATATAAATTAAAATTTCTATAATGTCATAAATTGGTTATATGTTCTCCCATTTGTTGACTTACATACTATCAAGAAATATTATAGCAATATCTGCAATACCACACATATAACATCATAGACTTCTAGATTAACTGCAATAACATATTTCCATTTTGGTGTTAACTAAACAATAAACATCTTGATTCAAAATTTTTTGTTCGTTCATTCATGTAAAATTTTGAAAATCCATGCCATGAACACAAGAAATCTTGATGTTCTATCATATCCTATTTGTCACACAGACTGCAAATATATATCTAGGAATAGTTATCACCTTATGATGATTAAACAAAAGATTAGTTAATAACATCCAACAGTGATCAATATATATTAACTTTGAATAGCTAGTCTTTTACTCATTTTTTCCTATCCACTTCAAATGCACAAACTGAAGAATCAATTACACAATAATCTAGCAAATAAAAGCCATGGTGAAAGTTTATCAAAGTTTGGTTACAATTCTCAAGGTCATGATCTAACGAAAATCTTTGTCTACATTCACTGCTAAATGAAATGGCTAAAGTATCGCAGTGAAATCTCCATTAATTCAATGATATTTAGCATTACTTAAACACCTATCATTATGTACAATTTGATGATTAAGTAGTACAATTGAGGATGACAAATGGTGCATTTAGCAGTGTCTAGGTCTTCATCAAGTGATCTGTTGGCATCAGCTGTTTCAAGTCAATGGAGTACTGAAGCCTCAACTTCCAGTCTCGGAAGCTTGCGGTATGGTCGCCAAAAACACCAAGACGGGAAGTTTTATTCAAATATAGAACAAGTAACATTAGGGAACCAATCACTATTTCACATTTCGGAGAATCAAGAAACACACCAAATAGAAGTAAACCAAAAGGAACAGAACAATGAAACATCGCATATGGAGGAAGAATTTACAAATTCAATTTGTTCTGTGTGCAATAATAGACGACTGAAAATTGGATGGAAGAGAGATTTCAGTTATGTAGAGCTCTACAATGCTACACAGGGATTTTCTCCTAAGAATTTTCTATCGGAAGGTGGATTTGGATCTGTCTTCAAGGGACAGCTTAATGGAATCAAGATTGCTGTCAAGCAGCATAAAAATGCAAGCTTCCAAGGAGAGAAAGAATTTAAGTCTGAAGTAAATGTTCTTAGCAAAGCAATACATGATAATGTGGTCATGTTGCTTGGTTCATGCTCAGAAGGATATAATAGGCTTCTTGTTTATGAATATGTCTGCAATGGCTCACTTGACCAACATCTGTCAGGTAACAAAACGTGCCTTAATGTAGTAATCTGTTGCTATTTATGTTTTCTTGTTACATCTCATAAGAGACTAACTTCTGTTAAATTGATGTAGAACACTCTCGCTCCCCTCTTAATTGGAAGGATAGGATCAACGTAGCTATTGGAGCTGCCAAAGGCTTACTCTACTTACACACGAACAACATAATACATAGAGATGTGAGGCCAAACAATATCCTTATAACACATGATCATCAACCATTGGTAAACCATCCAATCTTGAATATACATATATTTGGATGCATATGATGCTTAATTAAAACATGACACACATTCAGTGTGTTTGGTTTAGCTTATTTTGAAAAATAATCGCAAAAGAGTGTTTGAAAAATAAGCAGTTATTCTCTAAATTTAAGCGCTTATTTATGCTCTCAATTGTAAGGCGTTGAATAATGGTTGAACATTTTAGAATTAATACATTTTAACATTACTGTATTTACTAGTGCAAATGAGATGGCAAAATGACATAATTTGAGAGTACTCTATAAGTCATTGTTAATTCTATAAAGGAGATGAACTTCATCAAAACTAACATTATTCTTTCATGATGAATTTATAAGCTGGGAGACTTTGGGTTGGCAAGAAATCAAAATCAAGACTCAATACACTCGACAGAAGTTGTTGGAACTTTCGGGTATTTGGCACCTGAATATGCAGAACACGGCAAAGTGTCAACCAAAACAGATGTATATTCTTTTGGGGTGGTTCTACTACAGCTAATAACTGGAATGAGAACTACAGATAAAAGACTTGGAGGAAGAAGTCTTGTGGGATGGGTAACAATCTAAATACCTTGAAATTTCAATTAGTATCTTAATATATTAGTACAACCTCAGCACATCAAGGCATCAATATGCTTCAAATCAATTTTTATTCCTTAGTTTTCTCAGTGTGAAGGACCAGGGTTATTTTCAGTTGATCTTTTAAGTACATGAGTAGAATCAATTACAGCTATGATCTTTTCTTGGTTTGGCAAAACTATGATTCATTTTGATTGGGAACAAAATGAATGCGACTACTTACTGGTAACATAAGTTTTAATTGCAACATTCTGATAAATAAACCTATTTACATACCCTTACTAGTTTGTCTATTGAAATTTTATGCAGGCAAGGCCACTTTTAAAAGATAGGAACTATCCAGATCTAATTGATGAAAGGATCCTTTATTCTCATGATGTCCATCAACTATTTTGGATGGTGAGAATAGCAGAGAAATGTCTAAGCAGGGACCCTCAGAAGAGACTAAATATGAATCAGGTATGCATAAATTATTGGATCCCATCTTTTGGACTATAGTTTCATTATACTTCTTATTTATTCGAGAGGAATTTGAGATAATGAAGAGAAGTTGACAATTAGCAATGTAATTATGTTTTGGTATAGAAAACAAAGATGGTTATTAGTTTCTTATAAAGATATCCAATGTTTTTTCAACTGCGGATCCAAGATCAAATCAAAAGAAAGAGAACAAAATAAATTCGGACCCCATTTCACCTAATGAAAGTGTTGAAAAAGAGTTACCAAAGAGCATATTACTAACATATCTTAATAGAGAATCTTCCAGCAAACATTCTTTTGACCATCCTTCAACCCAGTTTCTAATATTGAGCTTGGACCTGAACTTTAGAAATTTTCTTTTTTACTTTTTCCTGTTTAAGTTTTGAACAAGCACGCACATGTCCAACAAAATAATAAAGAACGCGTTGGAGAGAATTTTTATGAGGATGGGTTAATATATAGCATCTATCTTGTCACTTGATTATACAAAATTAGGCATTTAGAGTTTGCTTTTACTTATTTACATTTATGGTCGACTTAATAAAAAGTGTGTTTAAATACATTTATATTCAATAATTTATCTCAATTTTAGTTTTGATTACTATATTTTAAAAGCTTACTTTATTTATAGTTCTTATTGTTTTATTTTATCAGAATTTAACCTCTATAATGCCATTTTGTTTATGTTTCAGCCCCTAATTAATTCTATTTAGATTTTGGTCCCAATAGACAGCACATATTAGTCTCAATGGCTATCTTTTGAAAATACATTCGATTGACATATTAAAAAATAAAACTATGGTGACCAAAACTTATAAAGTAAAGTGATCAAAACTAAAATTAAAGTAAATTATAGAGAGTAAGAGTGCATTTAACAATAAAATGTATGGCCAAATTCTAAGGTTCTACTTATAAATTTTATTTAATTTCATGTGTTATATGTCACTACAGGTTGTTGATGCTTTGACTGACATTGAGCAAGGCAGAACATGTGACACCATAATAAGGGATTACTCTCCTGCAAGGTCAGATTCATTCTATGGTGCATCAGACTGTGATGAATATGAAGATGAAATGCAAGGATCCTTCGAGATCGAAGGCGAGTTACAAACTCACAGTTCAGAATCCACAGCAAGTAATTGCTTAAGTCAAATGATGCAAATGATTGTAAGACAGCCACCATCTCCTCCAGTTAAGAGCATCTCTTCAAGTTGCTCAAGCTTATTTAAGTTTATTGAAGAATCAACCTGTCATGTAGAAGCACAGAATGAAGAGAATTCAGAAATAACAAAATCCAATGAGGTGTTACACAATTGTTAGATGGTAGAGTAGCATATAACTAAAGTAAGGGATAATATTTCAGTTTAGTTCCTTTAAATAAATAAAGTTTCCACTTGTCAAAGTGGATATTATGTGATAGAATATGGTTCCTCAGTTAGCTTCTGTAATAAAATATAACTATGAATGGATTTTGTTTAATCCTCTTACAACATAAAATATTTTACACTATCAATGAACTTATTTGTGTCTCTTGGAAACAATCATCAGATCTTCAACTTTTGTAACAATTAAAGCCGTTTAAATTTCCAATGTGTGAGTGTGTGTGCAACTTAGAAATGTAACCGTTGAATCAATAATACAGGTGTCACTTTCTACTTTCTAGAACGTGACTACGTATACAAAAGAATGTTTACAGAAAATTCGGGATAAAAATATTTTGGCTTATTATTTTTTTCTCAAAAATTCATAATTTTTAAATGTAGTTCTTTTTTTTTATTCATTTTTCAATCGAGTTCTTTGTTTTAAACTTTTCTTGATTAAGCTGTTTCCTTGTGATTTTTGTTTTTAATTTAGTCCTTGTAAATACTATAAAATTTTCCTTTAGTTCCTTCTAAATATCAGGAATCTCCCATTCAGTCTTCATATATATATATATATATAATGAATTTCTCTCCTAAAAACTTGTAACATTTTGAAGGATCAAATAGGAAAAGTGAATGGAAAGAATTATTTTATACAACAATTAACATGTAAGGTTAATTACATAGATCACAAAACTTTATTAAACTTGATAAAAATCAAATTCTTATGAATATTATTTATCATTCGACCTATTTTAATATGAAAATTTTATTTTATAAGTAAAAATACATAAGAAAATTGTTTAAGAAAATATAAATTTTTGAGAGATAAAAAATTAATAAAGCATTAATTGTTTTGCTACAAGAATTTGTAGAAGTGAGGACATGATGTACGATGGACGAGGCCTTGCATTTTCTTTTAATTACATTGTGAAGAATTTAAAAAGTTTTCTTTTAGACACAGCTTTAGTATTAACGAGCTAGTGGCAGAATTTAGTTGAAATAGTGAAAAAAGGCTATCATACCACTGATGATATTTGTCATTGCACATGTGTGATCAAATATGATAAGAATAATACTTTAATGTAAATCTAACAAATTTCATTTAGTTACTGTAAATTTTTTTCTGTTTTAATTTTTAACTTTTATTTTTGGTCTCTACGTCAGATATCTTTTCAGAAAAGGCATATACAATTGGTTAATTTGGGGGAAGATATGGAAATAATATTTTATGTGATTTAATGTTGAAAATCATATTTTGTGATGCTTGTGCGGGACTTTTTCTCCTTTTAACATATATAATGTGTTCCACACGTGATAGAACTTAATTACATATCTAGTAGCTAAGTCAAGAACTAACTAAGGAGTAAGGACAAATTAATAACAAGGATAAAAACAAAAGTTTAAAAAATAGGAATAAAAATAAAAATATATAAAACTAAAATAAATCTCGTTATATATACCGACACTAATATAGTCAATAAATTTATACCGAGTTTACATATGTAAAAAAAATACGTTAAAATAATGTTTATTAAATTGATGACAAAATTTTAAGTATAATTACGCTTTTTTATCAAGATAAAAACAAAATATGAATTGTCAACTTTTTCAACGAGATTAGTTAAAAATGAAATATATCTATATTGATACATAGTTTATTAAACACTTGATTGTAAGTTACATTTTTTATGTCAAAAATAAAAATTCTTAATTCTTTTGATGATTTACTTTTCACAATGTAAAATATCATTAACTGTGTATGAGGAAGTATAGGTGTTTGAACTCCTGGCCTGATACAGGATGGAGTGTGATCCTGGTATAGTAGTTTGCGATACTCTGGTGATTTCTAAGGAGTGGTGTTTTCGTAAGAAATCTCAAGTCAGTGGAGGATTTGGCCAAAATAAGGATAAAGGGTTGTGATTCGACGTACTTTGACCGAGGGACACATGGTTAATTCATCTCAGTTGAAGCGAAGATGGACTTCAATATACATAGGAGTCTAATTGTGGTGAGCACGCGACTATTGGTATGTTTGAGGGGATCAACCTTTCACAATGGACCTATGTGGAGTGATAGTAGTTTTGTTAGCTTGACCATGGTCATGTTTTTTATTTCGGATCAATCTCCCCTTGCTCAAGCTTGTCACGAAGTGGGAAGGCCAAGTTGAGAGGAGTATGGTGTAATATGGTACTGGTTTTCAAGTGTCAGCTAAAGAGATTGTAAAATTTGGATTACTTATTTGTTTTGGTCTAAGGTCGCTTGAGCACCTTCAAATACTTTTTACTATGCCAGATTTCACTTCATAATTTGTCAACTAAGAGAGTGGTAGAGTGGTTAATAGAACACTGCTTCTACAATACATTTAGAGAGCGGTTAAGACAAACTTTAGAACAATTCTCTATTAATCGTTCTCTAAGAAAGACTTTGAAAAGTGGTTCTCTATTAACTGCTCTCTAAATTAAGTCACACTTTAGAGAGTGAGTGATTATGTATTAACTACTCTCTAAAGTTATTCTAGGTGAGCAGTTACATATTAACTATTTTCTAAAGTCACTCTTAGGCAGCAGTAATGTGTCAACCACTCTCTTAAATTAAACTTTTAAAATGCTTTGCAACTTTTATCTAATAAATGAAGCACGCTAAATTCACACCTTATAATCTCTTTGTCTTCTTTATTTTCTCTACACTAACAAAGTTGATCTCTTTCACATCTGTAGGTATTGTTCTCACAGTTCTCTTCATTCTTTCTGTCAAGCATGTAATTTATTATTGAGTAATCTATAATATTTTGTACTTCTTAAATATTAATTGAAGGATTATTTGGTATTGAAATAGATTTAGATGGAGTTTGAAATTATTTTTATATATATATATAAAAAGTGAATAGTTGTGGTGTGAATAATAATTCCGGGGTGAGCAGTACTCTGGCATGAACAGTGAGGCTGTGTGAACAGTAACTCTGGCGTGAACAGTGTCTCAATTTTTTTTTTCTATAAATAGGACTCCTTGCACGAAATTTTCACTTCTTCACACTTCTCAAAGGTTCCAAGGTCATATACCACCATTTTCTCTTATACTAAACCTTCCTAAACTTAGATTTCTTGCCAAATCTAAGATTTTACGTCTATTCTGAAGGATTTGAAGTAAGATTCTGTAAATTTGAAGTTAGATTCACCGTTCATTTCTCTTCTTCTTCTCTTTCTCATAAAAGTTCATGGTATTCTTAGGAGAGACTTCATTCTAAAGCTAAATCTTCAGTGAATCTTGTGTTAAAACAAGTAATATTCAGTAGATCTAGTGTGAATCACAATATTCTAAGGTAAAAGGAGCTTACTTTATTTATTAAACGATGTTTAGGTGGGTAGACGTGTAACGATAGAGCATGTTAAGCTATGCTGTCTAGATCTAGATACTAGAATGGGTCGCTCCCAAATCGACTCGGTTCCATTTGAATTACTTAGGTTGTGAAACCAGTTGGAAACTAATTTCATATTGTGCATTAGATGAGCTAGGAATGCATGGGGCTATTACTGTGAGCAATATTTTGCTTTATATATATGATTTTATTTTATTTTTTGTAAGCTCACCCTTGCAATTCTGTCTATTTTGTTGTATGCGTGTGTACTGAGATGATCATACAGTGGTAGGTGATCAGATGTAGTAGGTGTTACATATACTTCACAGGCTAAGGGGCTAGTGGAAAAATGTTAGAAGGCAGAGTCAAGTAATTTTGCATTAAAGTCTTCTTCCTTATATTTTGAGACCTCATATAGAGGGAGTGATGTAGTAAAAAAAAAAATTATGTATTTTGAGTATTATGAATTAAACATAATATTATGTTGTTCTGTTGGATATTTGTCATAAGGAATTCTATTTATTTTGAATGAAAAGTGAATTTTATACTTATATTCTTCGTTATTTATTTATCTCAAATAAGTAAGTGGTGTAAAAAAAATGCTTTCGGTTCTTTACAAAAATGGGTCGTGACATTTTAGTGGTATTAGAGTGTGGTCTAGGTAAACCTACGTGGTGAGATTGTTAGGCGTCAATTGTACATATTAGGCATGTGAGTCTTAGCTATGAATCATATATCATAATTTCTAATAATCAGGTTGTGAGAGAACAAGCTTGATCACCTCGATTCTTAGACACAACAGATGTAGAAAATTTTGGTATATGATACTTGGGTGAGCTATAGGCGAGTCATACTGCTTGAATAATAGGCTGCCAAAAACTTGATGTGTAAAAATCGAATTACTAGGCAAGTGTACCCGTTATCAGAGTAATATTGTGAAAATTTAAGTACCAAGTGTCGTATCCACAAGGACTGTTATTAAGAAATTCTTCCTTAATTGTGTAATTGTTAATAGATATAAAAATTAAATTTTGTTAATGAAATTGCTAAAAGTAAAAGAATAATAAATTAAAAAGGAACAAATATTCTTATGAAAATAAATTATAGAAAATTATGGCTAAAGGTGTTCAAGGGATGGCAAGTATCTAGACTGTAAATCCTCCTAAATGTCCAAATAACTGAAATTCTTCTTCAACTACTTAGTTCCAAACCCTTATCGCTGCAGGAAATTCTAAATTAAATCAATACCTTTCTAAAGGATAATGATTCCTAACCCTCAGTTGATCAATCGAAATCTCTTCCTTAATTAATACTCCTAGGTTGCATTAAGTTCATTATGAATTCCATAATTAGGGTTAATCCTAATACAAAAAACTCACGTCTTTCTATCTCTAGAAATATATTCAAGTCTTTTTAATTGAGCAATGTTAAATTCATGCAAGAATTTTACTCAAATTCAAACAAGAAAACAAGATAGAAGAAAATTGATACTACTCAATTAAATCCAAGAGAAAGGAACATGAAATAGCATTAGAAGAATTCCAGAAAATTTAGTCAATTAGGATTCATTACGTCTAGAAACTCAAAGGAAAGTTAGAACCTAAACATCTTGAAACTAAGATTACAAAAGATATGAATTAGAACGCTTGATCTCATCCTCTTGCCGTCTCTGAGTCTTTCGTCTCCAAAAACAGCCTCCCTAGGTTTCTGTGCCAAGGTCAATTTTATATGAGTGGCCCAAGGGCTCATCTTCTCGTAGAAATTTAAATTCTGACGCACGTTAAAAGTACACGCCCAAGTACACAGCCATGTACTTTGGCCGTGTACATCTCTGGTTTCTAATAATTGCACTTCACAGCTTTCTTGAAAAGTACACGCACATGTACACGGTCATGTATATACATGCCCGTGTATATCTCTGGCTTCATTATGTGTTTCAATTCCCAATATCTTTTAAAACTTTCACTTCTTGATCCTTTTTCCTAAAATATAAATAAAATGAAATTAATAATAGTAAATTTTATCAATGAATAGCTTAAAACTCTCAATTATCATTCATGAATTACAATGTAGGATCAAGTATAGAAAGCATTTATCAGCTGTTAAGCTAAGTTGTAAATGATTGCTAAGATAAATGTGAACGCTATGTTGTGTGAATGTTGAGAATGCTGATATGATATTATGCTAAGCGCTAAATTGATTAAATTGCTATGATATACTTAATATGAATATATTATTATAAGCTGAATCTATGAAAATAGCTATGTTATAGTATTGTTGAATGTGTTAAATGCATCTAAGCTAGTTTTATTATGTATATTAAGATGGCTAGACCAAGAAGGTTTGTTGCAAACCCTTCTACTCCTACTGACGTGAACCAAATGGCTCACGCCATGGAGGCTATGGCAGCCATAGTGAGGCAAAGTCTAGAAATGATACAACAACAATAGGCTACAAATCAAGCCACTACTGCAGCACAAGAAACAGTAGTCACTACTTTAATTGTACCTTCTCCTGAATATTAGGGATTGTCTTAGTTCAGGAAGAACGATCCTCCTAAGTTTACTGGATTTGATGGGTCAGATGCAGCCAAGCAATAGATTAGAGATATTTGTGTGAGAAACTTAGGGTTACAGGTGAGCGATCTAGGATATAAATTGGTAGTATTGACACCTACTCTGAGTTCGATAAAGACTTCGACAGTTTATGTTAAGTGTCCCAAAGTAGTTGAGGAACGAAGGTATAAGGTAAATCTTATTTGTATCCTGATGTCAGGACTAGATGTAATCCTAGGAATGGATTGGCTTACTGCTAATCGTGTACTAATTGATTGTGGGTAGAGGTGTCTGATTTTTCTTGAGCAGCAGAGCTGTGTTGAGCTGACTTCTACCCGTCAAGTAGAAACATCTTTGAGTGAAGGGGTCTCTTGTTATGTTCTTTTGGCCATTATAAATACAGAGAATAAGCAGAGTTTGCAGTCAATACCAGTAGTATGGAAATTTCTTGAGATCTTCCCAGAGGATATTCCTGGAATACCTCTGCATAGAAAAGTGGAGTTTGCTATAGACTTAATTCTTGGAGTTGAACCAGTTTCTATAGCACCTTACCGAATGGCGCCGAAAGAGTTAATTGAGCTTAAGGGGCAGATTGAAGATCTAATGCAGAAACAGTGAATTAGACCAAGTGTATCGCCTTGGAGAGCACAAGTTCTCTTGGTGAAAAAGAAGGATGAAAGTTTTAGATTATGTGTTGATTATCTTAAACTGAATAAGTTGACAATTAAGAATAAGTACCCATTGCAACGGATTGATGATTTGATGGACCAATTAAGAGGAGCTAAAGTATTCTCTAAGATTGATTTGAAGTCTGGATACCATCAGATTCGAGTAAAGAATGAAAATATTCCAAAGACAACATTTCGCACTAGATATGGTCATTATGAGTATATAGTGTGCCTTTTGGAGTCACTAATGCTTCGACAGTGTTTATAGACTACATGAACTGGATCTTTAGACCTTTTCTGGATCAGTTTGTGGTAGTCTTCATTGATGATCTCTTGATTTATTCTAGTCCGCCAGAGGAACATGCAGAGCATTTGAGGACTGTATTAGGTATTTTGAAGGAGTAACAGTTGTATGTTAAATTATCTAAGTGTGAGTTTTGGCTAGAGGAAGTGAAGTTCCTTGGACATGTTATTTCAGCTAAGGAAATTACAGTTGATCCTTCCAAAGTTGAAGTGGTGTTGCAATGGGAAAGGCCAAAGACAACCACAGAGATTCGTAGTTTTATGGGCCTAGCAACTTACTACCAGAGATTTATAGAGGGATTTGCGAAGATAGCTGCACCATTGACACGGTTAACTCACCATGATCAACCCTTTGCATGGACTTAGGAACGTGAGCAAGTTTTAATGAATTGAAGCAACGACTAACTTCCTCATCGGTGTTAATTCTCCTTGATACTAGTTGACTGTTTGAGGTGTACTGTGATGCTTCCCATCAAGGATTGGGATGTGTGTTGATGCAAGATAAGAGAGTGGTAGCTTATGCATCTCGCCATTGCGAACTCATGAGCGAAATTACCCAACCTATAACCTTAAGCTAGCTGTCGTAGTTTTTGCTTTGAAGGTGTGGTGACACTATCTTTATGGAGTTCAGTTTGATGTGTATAGTGATCACAAGAGTCTGAATTATTTGTTTAATCAACGAAAGTTAAATATGAGGCAAAGACATTAGATGGAATTTCTTAAGGATTATGATTTTCAGGCTTAAATATCATTTAGGAAAAGCTAATGTAGTGGCTAATGTATTGAGTAGGAATGTGGTTCAAGCATTCTCCTTTAGAGTTAGTGAAACTCTTTTGGTAGAACGATTTCGAGGCCTGAACTTACATGTGGACTTATCACCTAGAAAGATTAGTTGTGGCAGAATTGTGGTAACTAACAATTTCTTGCAGAAAATTAAAGACAAACAACTATGAGATCCTATATTATGTCGGACTGTATTTCTCTTGGGGACAGATAAGACAAAGGGTTTTAGTAGAGGTGCTGATAATATTCTCAGATGCCAAGGTTGAGTTTGTGTCCCTGGAGATGTTGAATTAAAGAGAGCAATTCTAGAAGAAGGACATAAGGGTAGTCTTAACATTTATCCTGGTGTTACTAAGATGTATCAAAATTTAAAGCAAATGTTTTGGTGGCCAGGCATGAAGCAAGAGATATCTGAGTTTGTTAAAGCTTGTTTGACTTGACAGAAGGCAAAGGCGGAGCACCAAAGTCCTCCAAGAGAGTTGTAGATGATGGAAATTTTGGAATGGAAGTAGAACCATGTGACTATAGATTTTGTGTCCCATCTACCTAGAACAGTTAAGAATCATGATGTTGTGTGGGTCGTAGTTGATAGGCTGACCAAGAATGCGCATTTCTTGCCGATCAACATGACCTATAGCTTGGAGAAATTAGTAAAATTGTACATAAGAGAGATTGTCAGGTTGTACGGAGTACCTTCTAGTATTATCTCTAATAGAGATCCTCGATTCACTTCTGTAGACAGATGGTCAATCTGAGCATACTATTTAGATCTTAGAAGACTTGTTGCAGACTTGTATTGTGGAGCAGAGGGGTAATTGGAAGGATATGCTTCCTTTGGTAGAATTCAATTATAATAATAGCTACCATTCGAGTATAAATATGGCACCATTTGAGGCTCTGTATGGCAAAAGGTGTAGAACCCCTATCTGTTGATTCCAAGATGGAGTACATTTGATGGTTAGGCCTGAAATGTTACAGGAAACTAAGGAAAAAGTTGAACTTATTAGAGAAAAGTTGAGAGGTACTCAAAATCGTCAAAAGTCTTATACTGACCGACGCAGGAGGCCCTTGGAGTTTGAAGTTAGAGATCATGTATTCCTGAGAGTGTCACATACTACAGGTGTGGGACGAGCATTGAAGGCAAAGAAGTTAACGCCTAAGTTCATAGGACTGTATCAAATATTACATCGCAGAGGACTAGTAGCCTATGAATTAGCATTACTACCTCAGTTGCGTGGACTGCATAATGTTTTCCATGTATCGCAGCTGAAGAAGTATGTTACAGATCTGTTTCATGCAATCAAGCCTGATGTTGTGAAGATACAAGATGATTTGTTTGTAGAGGTCTCAACTGCTCATATCGAGGACACAAGAGTTAAAGGACTTAGAGGCAAGTTTATTCGATTAGTAAAGGTTGTTTAGAACCCAGTCACTGGTGATGCCACATAGGAGTTAGAGGAAAGAATGAGAGAGTTGTACCTTCATCTTTTCTCTGAGGGATGAAATTTTTTAGGACAAAAATTTATTATCACGGGGAGAATTGTTAGCATGTAATTTATTATTGAGTAATCTATAATATTTTGTACTTGTTAAATGTTAATTGAAGGATTATTTGGTATTGAAATAGATTTAGATAGAGTTTGAAATTATTTTCATAAAAAAAAATGAACAGTGCAAAAATGCGTAAATAGTGACGGTGTGAGCAGTAACTCTGCGTGAACAGTGCCACAAATTTTCTTTCTATAAATAGGGTTCCTTGCACGAAATTTTCACTTTTTCACACTTCTCAAAGGTTCCAAGGCCATATACCACCATTTTCTCTCATACTAAACCTTTCTAAACTTAGATTTCTCACAGATTTAAGATTTTACGTCTATTCTGAAGGATTTGAAATAAGATTCTATAAGTTTGAAGTTAGATTCACCATTCATTTCTCTTTTCCTTCTCTTGCTCATAGAAGTTCATGGTATTCTTAGGAGTGACTTCGTTCTAAAGCTAAATCTTTGGTGAATCTTACGTTAAAACATGTAATATTTGGTAGATCTAGTGTGAATTATTGTTCTAAGGTTAGAGGATGTTTTGAATGATTTGGTATGTTATTACAAGAAGTTTTGAGACGATTTTGTTAGATCTCTTAGATAAAAGCTATTTTCTATGTTGTAACTATTGTTAATTAATTTAAAAGCTGAGATTTGGCTGAAATATTATGAATCATTTTAGCTGAGCTGTTGAGAATATGATTTTGTCTATACTACATTATGCTGAGATATATGTCTTGCATCATTATAGAGTCAAGTTACACATTTAGGTGGGTAGACGTGTAACAATAGAGCATGCTGAGTTGTGCTATGTTGTGCTATCTGGATCCAAATATCGGAATGGGTCACTCCCAGACCGGCTTGATTCCTTCTGGATTACTTAGGCTATGAAACCAATTGAAAATCGTTTTCATGTTGTACATTAAATGGGCTAAGAATGCATGAGGCTGTTACTGTGAGTAATATTTTGCTCAATATATATATATGATTTTATTTTATTTTTTGTAAGCTCACCCTTGTAATTATGTCTATGCTGTTGTGTGTGTGTACTGAGATCATCGTTCAGTGGTACGTGAACAGATGTAGTAGGTGTTGCATTTACTTCACAGACTAAGGGGCCAGTAAAGAAATATTAGAAGCTGGAGTCAAGTAATTTTGTATTAAAGTTCTTTTTCTTATATTTTAAGACCTTATATAGAGGGAGTGATGTAGTAAAAAAAATTTTGTGTATTTTGAGTATTATGAATTAAATGTAATATTATGTTATTCTATTGAATATAAGGAATTCTGTTTATTTTGAATGAAAAGTGAATTTTATACTTATATTCTTTTTTATTTATTTATCTCAAATAAGTAAGTGGTATAAAAATTATGTTCTTAGTTTCTTACAAAAAAGGGGTCATGACACTCTTTTTAAAATTTCTTAATTTTTCTCTCTGTTAACAGTAAAACTCCTTATTAATTTGTTCTTTTTTTTCTCTTCTTAATAGTGTTTGATTCATGCAAATGGGGACTATTGGATTAACACAACATACAAACTCAAGTTTTAACACTCAAGTCAAAGAATCAATTTTGATTTGTGATAAAAATGAAGAAACTTCAAATGTTAGACACACAAATATAAATTTAAACGTAACAATAAATTAATTTTTGTTTGTGATAGAAAACTCGTAAAGAAAGAAATTTTAAATTTTAAATTCGCTGTTTATACTCATACTTTGAAGAGCAATTATATGAACCACTCTTTAAGTGATACCTGCTTGGATAGCAGTGCTTATTAGAGCAATTTGAACTACTCTCTAATATCTTTTCTGTTGTAATGTTTTTTGTTTATGTTTTGTAGCATTCCATGCAAGATTAACCTTTAATAGCAGTGTTAGTCATTCTTCATGTATTCTAACCATGGTTAGTGTTTGAATCTACTTTGACAACAATTTTGAGTTCTTCATGCCCTTTTGATTGTGTTAAGCCCTCCTTGCTCTTTAATTAACTTTGACAATGGTTCTGGGTGTTCTTCACACCATTGGACTATATTGAGTGCTCTTCGCACTTAATTTTAGAGTTTTTCAAGGCTGGGGGGTGGAGGCGAATTTACCATGCATTCATGTCTTGGTAAATTTGTCTTAAAGGTGCATTCAATGGGACATCTTTATCGAAATGTCCCTTGTAGTGTTTCCTTGGGTTGTTTTGGGATTTCTCAAACATTTGGAAGGTTTGGAATGTTTCCTAATGTTGTTATAGTCTACTTCTACATCAAAAAGGTAAACCTTGGTACCTTAAGGTGTTTTCTAGTGCTCTTCACCCCTAGCCCAAGGTAAACCTTTAGCTTAAGCTAAAGTGTGTCGCGAGACTTTTTTGTACTTTTCACACAGGCCAAGGTGAAGCTTGAGCCTAGGCAAAGGTGAACCTTGAGGAGTCTTTTTTGGTGCTTTTCACACCTAAGCCAAGGTGAAGCTTAAATCTAGGCTGAGGGGAAGCTTGAGCTCTTTTCTAATGCTATTCACACTTAGATCAAGGTGAGTCTTAGGGCCATTTTTGGTGCTTTTCACCTTTAGGTCGAGATGATGCTCAAGCACTACAAAAAAAAAAAAAATTAGCTCCAAACAATTTTCTAGCTAATCCCTAGCTAATAAATTTAGCTACGGCTTAGCTACAGATTAGCTACGAAATTGTCCATAGCGTTAAACAGGTCGCTAATTTGCTACGGATTAGCTACAGAATAATTCCTAATCTGTAGCTAATCCATAGTTGATTATTCAATAAAAAAAATAACAAGTCCATAGCTAATTAGCTAGGGATTATCCGTAGCTTTGTCCGTAGCTATTAATTTTTAGGTCTGTAGCTAATCCCTAACTGATTTTCAATAGACAAAATAACAAGTCCGTAACTAATTAGCTAGGGATTATTCGTAGCTTATTCCATAGCAAAAGTCTCTAATTATTCCGTAGCTATTTCGTAGTGAAAGTCTCAAAATATTCTGTAGATATTTCATAGCTAATCCGTAGCTAAAGTCTCTAACTATGCTGTAGCAAATCCATTGCTAATCTGTAGGTAATGTCTTCAATTATTCCGTAGCTATTTCATAGCAAATTTGTAGCTAAATTTTTATTTTAGTCCATAGCTATTCCATAGCTGATCTGTAGTTAAAGTTTCTAACTATTCCGTAGTCAATCCGTAGCTAATATGTAGCTAATGTCTTCATTATTCTGTAGCTATTCCTTAGCAAATCTGCAGCTAAAGTTCTATTTTAGTCCGTAGCAATTCCATAGCCAACCTATAGCTAAAGTCTCTAACTATTTCATAGCTAATTCGTAGCTAATCTGTAGTTTATGTCTTCAATTATTTTGTAGTTATTTTGTAACAAGTTTGCAGCTAAAGTTTCTATTTTAGTCTGTATCTATTCTGTAGCTAATTGGTAGCTAAAGTCTCTAACTATTCTGTAGCTAATTTGTAGCTAATGTTTTCAACTATTTAGTAGCTAATTCGTAGCTAATCTGTAGCTAAAGTTTCTGTCTTAGTTCGTTGCGATTTCATAGCTAATTTGTAAGTAAAGTTTCTATTTAGTCTTTAACTATTTTGTAGCTAATCCATAACAATTGTGTAGCTAATTTCAATCCAACATCTTATTTATTATTCAAAATTAACTTCTAACCACAACATAAATAATTTAAAGACTGGTATATTAAACATTTAAAGATTGTAAATACAAGAAAAGTGTATTAAATATCTAATCGTTAATACAGAAACAAAATTTAAATTCAAGACATACAAACATAAAGATAGTAAACAGTCTAATCCTAAATCATTGTCATCATCTTCTGCCTCAGTAACTTGATCTAATGGTTCTTCACCTCGAAGGGGTGGTACTGGAGGTAAATTTGGAGCTTGAAGGCCACTGTAGCGAGATAAAATTTCCTCCAACATCGATGTCAACTGAGTACTAACAAAAAATGTCATTGTTACATTTACAACTGCATCTATGGCTACTTGTGATGGAGTAGACATAGAAGAGGAAGTAGCACATGCTAGGGTTGTAGACATTGATGATCCATCAGTTGATAGCTCTAAGTCGTGACCCAAGCCATGAACCCGTCCCTTTTTAGTGGGATTTAGGGCTTAGGGTTTAAAGTTTAGGGTTTAGGGTTTAGGGTCAATCTCAGGATAAGATGATTCTTCACCATACTTTTGTGACATTGCATTATTAAGGTTGTCCTGCATATATTACAAGCAAAATATTTACCAACTCTGCAAATATACTTTATCTATAACTTATATTATTATACTACAAGAGCAAACAACACAAGATGATGTAGTGTCAATCTAATGCAAAGGAAAGAATGTAAAAAAAGCAGTCGAGAGATCATAACAGGAACACCAAAAACATCTAACAATATAATTATTATATTACAACTCTATATTCATTGATAAGGCCACACATTCATTACTCACTATGAAACTCAAACAGAAATTATTGATAAGTAATAGATAGAAAGTCTTACACTGCTAACAACACATGACCAAATTCAAAACAAACAAAAGATGTACATCACCCACTTGAGAATAATATTCAATTCATTGAAAAAGAGAAGATAACTATATTATATTACAGAGCGCACAAGAAAAATAATAACAAAGCCAAGAATCCTGAAACTGAAATCTTCAACAATCAGAATAGTAAAATCTCCCCCACATACGAAAGTCAGCAAATGAAGATATCTATACAAGAGAAATAGCAAAAACAAAGACATGGACAGCTAATGATAATGTACAACAATACTATAAATCATATGTTCTTATATAGCAAATAGTATAAAACAACTAACAGTATAAAAAATTAGGTTTAAGCCACATACAGCAAATTGCTTAGAGTGATCAGATACAAATGCTCCAGTCTTGTTCTTATGTGTTTTATGGTACATATCTCGATAAGAAACTTGCTGGTTTTTCTTTATCCCCTGTAATTAACATTTAATTAGATAGAATACATAAAAAAATATAATTACTGAATCAAATTTGTTATACTATCTTCTTTTTGTGTTCACAAAAACTAATGGATCCTCCTGTGTGCAACATTACGTCAGACATGGAAGCTCTATTCCTCTAAGCAAATACTTTAAAATTTATATTTTTATTTGTCATAAAATATATTATATATTTTGCAAATACTTTAAAATTTAAATAAATTATAAATTAAAAAATATTAATAATTACTTTTTTTTAAAAAAATTAAGAATAATATTTTTATTTAAATATATTAACAAACTATGCTTAAATATATTAAAAATTTTAGTTAATGTTAAGAAAAAAAACTTTTAATTGAATTTGACGTAAGTTAATAAATTATTTAACTGGCTGAGTGTAATTTGTCTTTTACTCTGTTGTATCTATCTTTCTCAGTCATAAAAAAATAAATCCACCGAAGCACGTAATTAGCATGCTAAAAAAATTCAAAAAAAAAATGCGTTCCATTTAATTTCAAGACAAAGAAAATTATATTTAACCTCACAATTTATCAAATATAAAATATTATCTTATTACAATAATTATGTATTGTTATTTAACTCTAATTAGTCTTGTTTATGGTTTAAAATTAAAATTTAATTTATTTTAATAAGCAATTATATTTACAATTATCATAAATAAAACCCTAGATTTGGATAATAAATAATATCAATAAATTAATAAATAATATTAATAAAAACAAAAATAACTTTAAGGAGTTTTAACTTTATTTTTTATTTTTAATAATGAATGCAAATTATCTAATTTATATAGATTTTAGAGTGTTTTATATGGGTTAATAATTCATATTATTTCATAATTTGTTAAATTTTTACCATTTATATTTTTATTAAAAATTAGTCTAATATTAAAATTAATCATTATTGTTTAATTTAATATTAATTATTTTCTTATATTATATTAAACTTTAATGGTTTAAATTTTTTTAATCAAATATTTTATTTTTCATATAAAAATATATTTAAATAAAAAATACTAAAATTAAATATCAAATATATATTCATCTAATTTAAAATATTAAATAAAAAAATAAAAAAACAAATATATTTTTATAATTTTTAAAATTTATTTTTTAAAACAAATATGTCAAACAAATTATTTTTATTTTCTCACCTTAAATTTGGTTTTGAAAATTAAAATACCAAACAAATTTTACTTTATTTTCTTCATTAAATAATTTTATAAAACTGTTTTAAAATATTATTTTTAAAAACCATAAATCAAACAAGCTCAAAAACTAATTTGTAGCTAACTTAATATTATTTAAGTGTAAATTTTGCTACCGAATCATTCTATAACTATTCCGCAGCAACACTAAGAATATTTTGTAGCTAACTTTTACTATGAAAACTTTTTGTAGCTAATTCGTAGCTAAATTAAGAAATTTTTAGCTACGCAAATGTCTGTAGTTAATTCATAACTAATTTTAAATAAATTTTTCCTATCATATAGCTCCATTTATTTCCACCATAAGTTTATTTTGCAAAAAAAAATTTTGTAGCTAATCTATAGGTACATTAAAAAAATTTTAACTACGCAAAAGTATGTAGGTAATCCGTAGCTAATCCCAAGCAATTTTTTTCCGTCATAAAGCGCCACTTATTCCCACCATAAGTTTATTTTGTTACAAAAAATTTCTGTAGCTAATCTGTAGCTACATTAAAAAAATTTTAGCTACGCAAAAATATGTAGCTAATTCTAAGCAAATTTTTCCTGCCATATAGCGTCACTTATTCCCACCATAAGTTTATTTTGCTATGAAAAATTTTTGTAGCTAATTCCTAGCTAAATTAAAAAAAATTTAGCTACGCAAAAGTTTGTAGCTAATCCTAACTAATCTCAAACACATTTTTCCTGCCATAAGGCGCCGTTTATTCCCACCATAAGTTAATTTTGCTACGAAAAATTTTTGTAGCTAATTCGTAACTAAATTAAAAATAATTTAGCTACGCAAAAGTCTGTAGCTAATCTGTAGCTAATCCTAAGTAAATTTTTTTCGCCATATGGCGTCACTTATTCTCACCATAAGTTTATTTTGCTATGAAAATTTTTTGTAACTAATTCGTAGCTAAATTAAAAAAAATTTAGCTACACAAAAGCATGTAGCTAATATGTAGTTAAATCGAAATAATTTTTTCCCGTCATAAGGCGCCACTTATTTTTACAAATATAGCTACAAAATTTTTATTCCTAGCTAATCCCTAACTAATTAACTAGGAATTTGCTATGGAATAATTCCATAGCTAATTTTCGTAGCTAAATTTGTTTTTTCTTGTAGTGAAGGCCTTATTAGTGTTCTTCACACCTAGACCAGAATGAACCTTGAGCTTTTTTCTAGTGCTATTCACACCTAAGTCGAGGTGATGCTCAGGCAACTTTTGATGCTCTTCACATCTAAGCCAAGGTGATGCTCAAGGCCATTTTTTGTGCTCTTCGCATCTAGGATGAGGTGAACCCTAAGGCTTTTTGTTATGCTCTTCACACCTATGTTAAGGTAAACTCTAAAGCCTTTTCTGGTTCTCTTAACACCTAGGCCAAGGTGAACCCTGAGCCTAGGTCTTGGTGAACCTTAAGGCCTTTTATGGTGTTCTTAGCTACTAAGCTAAGGTGAACTCTTCACACTTAGGTTGACGTGAACTTTGAGGCTTTTTTTCTAGTGTTTTTCATACCCAGGCCAAGGTGAACCTTAAAGCCGTTTATTATGCTTTTCATGCTTCGGCCACTGTGAACCCTAAGCCTAGACAAAGGTGAACCATGAGTCTAGGCCAAAGTGAAACTCCAAGTGAATCTTAATTGTTCTACAAGTATTTTCGATTGATAGGGCGTATTCTCCATGATAATTTTAGGAATGGTTATACCAGTTTCCACAGGCAACGCCAATGATGAATACTAGGGAGTTGAAGATGGCATAAACTCCCGATACAAGGTGGTGTGCGATACGAGTACAAAGGTTTGTAGTGCTTTAATGATCTTTAAGAGGTGGTGCTCTTGTAAGAAACACTCTAACAACCAAGTTAGTAGAGGTTTTGGACAAAGTGAGAGTAAAGTTTATGATTCAACGTACTTGGACCAAGGAATTTCCTCTTTATATAAGTATAAATAAATTTATCATTTAACACAAGTGACACTATAATTGTTAAGTACTGAAATGCATCTCATGTCTGTATGGTGAGTCATGACGTACATGACAAAATTTTCACTTATCATAAGTGTGAGAATATGGATATGCATGTGTACGATTAAGTCATCTCAATTGAGGTGAAAACAAAAGTTCAATATAGACAGAGGTCTATTCATAATAAACACGCAATCGTTGTAAGAGCACGAATGGGTGCATGCTGCGGTAGTTGCTATGTTCAAGAGAATTCATCTTTTGAGATTGACTTAGGTGGAAGGATGATAATTTTACTAGTTTAAGTGTAATAATGGGTTTGACGTCTAATCAAAACACATTTTTATTTGAGAACATATTATATTAAAAGTATTTAATGATATATAAATAATATTATAAGTTATTTTGCTTCTAAAATAATAATAATAATAAATAATAATGATACAACACATATATGAACAGAATAAATATGAGACAGATAAACTGAGGAGTAATTTATTTGTCACTAATGAAATGTACAGTAGAATATATAAATACAATAAAATAGTAAAACTTATAATTTAAGAATATGTGACGTGACTTTCTATATATCAACGTTGAATTTGAAATAAAAAATAATAGATAAAATAAATTTGCACCAAACGATACGAGGAATAAAAAGATAACGTGGAGAGTCATCTTGTATATATTACACTAAAATTAGCATATGTGATTCCAGGTGTAAGACCTTTTAATAGTTTTTATTAAATAAATAAATTTTATTTAAAAATAGAAATAATAAATATTTCATTACATTACTTTATTTCAATGTGTAATATATTTTTAAAATATAAATAAATATTAACTTTTACATATCATACTTACAAATATCTAAATTATGTAGAATTTAATATATAAGATGATTTAGAAATTGATTATTAATCTTGTATTTTATAAAAAAATTATTAAAATATGAAAATATTTAAATTTAACACCTGATGTCAATAAATTTTAACTCATTATAATATATTATAAAATTTAATTTTCTTTTGCCTAAACTAAAAATAATGTTTCCTATATTTAATATTATTTTTAATTTTAGTACCCATAATTTAAAGACTCGTTATTCATTTATATATCATGATAAATGCAATATAGTGATAATATATATAAATTTTCAATAAATTCTTAGGTAGCAATATGAACTTCTTCAACATTCACCTTTGTCAATATGATTTTAACATTCTTAAATCTCATTCTTATTCGGTTGATTAATTGGACGTCCATGTTATTATTAAATGTTATTTTAATTATTATGTTATTATGTAAAACTTAAAGACTAAAATAAATTTAATTTGCTAAATAGATGAATAAAGGCATATATCACACACATAATATTGCATATATAGGGTTATTGTTCAGTAGTAGAAAATATACTACAGACCTTCTATCATTTCCTAAATTATTTAGGCATAATACAAACCAAAGGAAAAATGAAGATGAGGAGAAAAGATTCTAACCACTTATGATTTACATATACTCCTTCCTTTTTTTTGTCAATAGATCCCTCTTATCTAGTCCTCTAGTCCATCTGGAGGCCCTTTTATCTAGTCCTCTAGTCCATCTGTAAGAGGATCAATATGAAGGTCCAAGTAATTAGTTATCTTTTTAATTTCTGGGTTAAAGATTGAAAGTTCTGTGCTCGCAATCCATATAGTGTTATAGCTAAAACATCTTAAACAGGGAGCTGAGTAACAGTTGACAAATTTATTATAGTCATTCCCAATAATTTACACTCTAAATAATCTTGGTATGCTCTAGTGTATGTGAGAATAGTTTAGCATATTTCCCACTTTTTGCAACACAAATTAGCTAAGTTTGATCCCTTGCTAGGACTTGGCTACTTTGTTTTCCCCTATCGTAAAACTAACACTATTTGCCCCTTACCTATACCTAACGTTTTCAACCACTATCCTTATGAATTAATTTACAATCACAACACAAATTCCAATCATCAATTTGTCCATTCTATGGACATGGATATTTATCATAATCATTCATCCTTCAAAACAAGATAACAATTCATTCTATAAACATGGCTATTTTTAGATTTTTTCAGATTTTATGCACCAACTTGTAAAATTCATAACTAAATAAATACAAATTCAAAAATCATGAAATCACTTGAATTTTCTTTATTTACATGTCTATTTTAATATAAAAATACAAGCATAAATCATTCATTTATAGAGAGCCCTTCAAAACTTTGTTGTCCTATATTATTCTCAAAATACCATTCCCACGACCAGAATAATAAAAAATTTGTAATTAAATCATTATAACTTAAAAAATAATGAAATCAATGAGGTACTTTTTCTTTGAATATCTATTTCAACAAAAATATATACATAAATCATTCTTGTACAGAAAGTAACACTTAACCTAGTTTCTATATATTGTTTATATAATGTCATTTTCATACCCTAGCAAATTGAAAATTCATAACTAATTCATAACACCTCTAAAAATAATGAAATCAACGGAGTTTTGTTGCTATAAGTATCTATTATCGTACAAAAATACATTCTCAGAACACATCCTTACAAATTCTAATTTGAAATCTATTTTCTACAAGCAAGTCACAGGTTACTTTATTTCAATAACAAATTCTTAGAAAATTTATTCATTTTAAATTCAAATGTGATAAAATCAGTGGGGTTATTCTCTTATGTACATCTATTTTTAAGCAAAAATACCTTATTAGACCTAAATTCATAGGCTCTCAAGCCACTCAACTGAGAACAAACTTCCTCTCCAGGTCACACGATATTATTTTTCACCTAATAATAGGTTAAAAAAATTCATATCCTACTCATTTTAAGTTCAAAAATGATGAAACTAGTGAGAATATTTCCCTCTGTGTCTACCTGTCAACAAAAATATAATAAAAATTTAACCACTTATAGAGTCTTGCACATGACAAAATTTTCCTATACAAGTCACATAGTTCCTTTTATCTATCAACAGCTTAGTTTAAAAATAATAATAAATTAAATTTAAATCAAATTTCAGTGAAACCAATGAGAAATTAATCCTAATACAGTCTACTATCTAAATAAAATACTTTTGTAATTTTTTGCAAAACAGTCTCTATAATTTATAGAAGTACAGTTTAGTCTCTAAACTTTAGTTTATTTGCAAAAAGGTTCTTCTACCAAGACTTGTTGATTTTCTGGTTATCTAGCACGTTTTTTTCCTTACCTTTAAGTCATTGTCCAAGTTTCAATATGGTAAAAAATATTCCTTTAGTTCTACCACTCATTTGATTAATTATTTTAAATTTTTGAAGTTTATTTATGGTCAAATCATGGTATTTTCTTATTTAAAGGTTCAATCTTTCAAATGTAATTCAATAACTTAACATCATATGTTTCTCATACTCCAAAGGTTCCAAAAATGTCCATGAGCCCAAAAATTCATTTCTTAGTTATTTTCTAATTTTAGATCATTTTCCTTTATCAAAATATCATTTAAATTCAAAATAAATCAAAACTATCTAGAATAATAAAATAATGTGTGCTGATCTTCTGAAAATTTTTTTTGTAATTTTTAGAATTTTTCAAAATAAAAAAAAACATTAAATAGTTCAAACTATATCAAAAATGTAAATCTTCTTAAAAGTTACAAAAATTCCTTTTAATAATCTACCAAAGTCCAATCACGAATTTTTCACCAAGGTTGGTGTATTTATGCCATACAAAGGTCAAATAAATGATAGCTTTGAATGTGCCTGTTCAGAGGGCAAGTGTACCCATCGAAAAGTAATAAAGGGTTCTTAAATTAAGTTCTTGAAATATCGTCCCACAAGGATTATTTTTCAATTACTAAGAATTTCCTAATTCAATTGTTTAAGTTTCAAAGATACAAGATTAATTAAAAACAAGAATTTACAAAATCAATTATAAAACTAAGACCAACGAATACAATGCACGTCTTGGTTAAACTTATCGGAGAGGAACCTAGGGCATATGGGTTTTCTCATTCAATCCTTTATGTTATTTTTCTATTTAACTCTAAATTCGATTTTCTTTTGATTACCAATCATTCATACGAATACTATTAATACCCAGTGGTCATACAATATTAATATTCTTTTCTCTAAATCAACATCCCCAATGATCATGCAAGACATTAATTTAAGAAAGTTTTAGGAGCCTACGAACTTGTTAATTTAATAATGATTAAAAGAGAAATATTGGTTTGGTCTACCTAATCCTTTGTCTCGTTTTACCCTATAAATCTATTAATTAACCGAGGTACGATCGCCCAACGATATAATTAATTAGGATTAAGAGAGAAGTGTAATAGGATAAAATCTAATCATGAAATGGAAATCAAATTTAGATTCAAACATCAAAATCTCATAAATTCATGAACAATAGTTCTCATAGCCTTAGCTATGGACTTAGTTACTCATGCTAAAGAAAAGAACTAAAACAATCATGAACAAAGCCATAATCAAAAGAAATAGCAAACTAGAGTATGGGATGTGTTCCCGGTCTTCAAGTACGATCGCTTGAAACTCCAAGTCTTTCCAAGCATGTGCCAAGGATCATGTGCAAGAGAGACGAGATAAGAGATGTATCCCAAAGCAAAAGCCAAGATGTCAAAACGGTATTCCTAATGGTGCCTCAGGTCTTTCTTTTAATAGGATTTGAAAACCCTAAAAACTCTTCATAATTGGGCTTCCTGCAGATGGCACGACCGTGCAAGGCCTTAAGCATGACCGTGCATGGGCTTAAAGCACCCCCCGTGCTTGTTGGAAGGGTCTGGGCGTGTTGGTTGCTGCGAAGCTCCAATCTTCTATCAATTTTGACCCAAAATCCACTTGCGGCCTCTTTATACCAAACTACACAATTAATATATAAATTAGTGTAAAACCTAAATAAAATAAAGGTCAAATATGAATATATAGGCTGTAAAATAAGGCCTAATTACAGACTTATCAGTGCCCAAAAAGATCCTCAAATGTTAGAGTTATTTTGCTTAGTTTGGGGGTGAAGCTGGTTGTTGGTGTTTTAGGGCTTTTCCTACTTTATTGGCATGGAAGATGATATGGCTGAATGGTGGGGTTTATTTTTTATATGTTTTGGATGTGGTTAAATGTTTAAAAGAGTTTGGTTTTCTTGGATTTAGAATTTTTGGCTAAGTATTCAAAATTTACTCCATTTTACACATGAGAATGGCCTTGTCTTTGGTGGATGTTTTTCCAATTTTTTCTTGGCTTTTATGGGGAAGGAAGTTCATGATTAGCTAGAGAGATCTAATTGGAGTAACTTTGCTTTAAAATTCTCCCCCAAATTCAGCTTTAATCCTTGTGGAAACTGGTCCCAAAAAGTCATGCTCAATGTAGAAAATTTGATCATTATGATGTCATCTAGTTTGTCTAAGTGTGCTTATTTAGTTTGTCTTTAGTTCTTGGTTATTCACACCAAATTTTTCTACTCACGTAATACTATTTGGTAGCTGAATTTGATTTAAGTTGGTTGGCATGTGGTTAGGCCTCTTGTTAGGGATTAGATCGTTAAATCAAGGAAGGTCATTTTCAATAAGTTTTAGTCAATCAAGCCTCATTTCTCATTAGTCTACTTCACTTCAGCTCTCTTGCTTAATTATTAAAAAATTGGGTTCCCTTTCATACCAAAAATCGTGCCAATTGAGTTGGGTAATATATATAGAATCACAAAATTGGAAGTTTTGCCCAATTTACCTACCCTTTCACACCATTTTAAGTTATAAATTTAGAAAAATTATTTTGAATTTTTTAATTGAGGTTTGTGCTTGGTTTTTAAACGAATATAACCACATTTGACCTGATAATTTTTTATAAAAATTTTATAATTTTTCATTATCATTTCCTTGTCCAAATTGGATAATTATTCTAGGCCTATTCCTGGGATATTTTGATCTTTTTGGTCCAGATTTGCAACTTACATTTAATTTTTTATTTTTATTTCTTTCTAATTAGTTATAATTTTTTCAACCCCTAATTTAGATGTCTAAAATCATTTAAATTTTTTTAGTAATTAATCTCTATTAAAATTGAGTTACTCTATAATTATGTTACCTAATTTTTCTTTAATTTACCTTTTTTCAAGTAAATTTCGTTAAATGTATTTTAATTTCTAACTTTTTATATATTATTTAATTCTAATTTATTTAAATTAATATAATTAATAATTAATATAATTAATAATTAATTTTAAAATAGTAAAATTTTGGGGCATTACAATTACAAAAATAAGTTATTATCTCTTGTTGATCTTCATGAGTACATATGATCATTATCAAATCTCAAACACTTATTAATGTTTTTAATAAAAAATTATATTACTTAGTCTAATTTCTTGAATAATAAAAACCCCAAAAGTGAAACAAAGGTGAAGTCATTATTGTCCTCCAGCTTAATTTGTCTTCCTCCTGAACATTTAAAATATTAAGAAAATTTAAATTAAAAAATTATTTCTTATACTTGACATTATTTTTCAATTTGATTCTTAAACAAAAACATTATACATTTTATTTTTTATATGAATTTTTTTTTATAATTTTTTAATAGAGACTAAATAAGAAAATTTGTTGTTAAGTAGAGGAACTAAAATGTAAATATTTTTATATAAAAATTTTAAAAAATGTAAATTTATGTCACAAAGAATAAAACAAAAATATTTTAAATGTAAGAGTTAAATTACGTAATAACTATAACAAATGGAAAAACTTATTTCATAAACATTTTTCATATAAAAATCAAAATGAAAATGTTTTTATATAATAATTAAACTAAAAAATAATATAAAATTTAAAGATTAAATTTTTAATTTAACAAAAACAAATGCCAACGAAGGAGAAGAAGGACTTCAAAGGGAGAGAATGTAAACAATCCCTTTCCCCCAGCAAGTGTTATAAAACAATTCAATTCAAATTCATTCTTTTAGCCCTTTTTTCACGGAGTAATATTTAAATAGAACTATTTCCCATTAATTCATCCTTTCTGCAAACTTAATACCACCCTTACCCTTTCAAGTTTTAACATTGCATACTTTAAGAACTTATGTAATATTTAAAATCATATAGTTTTTAGTTCTATAGTTTTTATAAAAGCATTATTTGATTTAACAGATACTAAAATAAAAATTTTCAGAAACTTATTTAAGCTTAATAGTACGAATTATTTAAGACAAATTGATGTTTAAAGTAACTTTATGTAACATTATTATATATATTTTTACAAGAAGCATTTCAGTTTAAATGACCAAGTATGTACTCTTTTTCCGTATATTCTAATTCACAATTGTCCTATCATAACAAAAAATATAACTTATCTCCTTTTTCTTTATCTCTTTGCAATGAAATTTTAAACTACCACAAGTTTTAACACATTAAGATTTCATAAAATATTGTATCAATGGATTTTATTTTTTAATCTCAAATTCTAGAATTTTTTAAAAAGTATAATTTTAGGGATATTTCAGACACAAATTTTAGTGACATTCTATGTACCAGTGTTGTTGGGCAACCTAAGCAAGCAACTGCTAAACTTGAGTATCCCTCTGATGTTTAAGGCAAGTTGCTATCCCTCTCAAATTGGCATTTACTATATGATAAAGGTAATTGAAGTGAGTACGCAACTGCTCTTCCTATATCCCCGAAGGCTGAGAAACAATACATTTTAAAATATGACCATATTGCTTCAACATTGTTGCATGTTAATAAAATATAAGAAAAACTCACAAATTGTGATTTCCAAGCTATAACGGCTCCCCATTCCTTTGATCCTGTCAATCTCTTCAACATTGTTATTCTAATCATATCTTGAAGTTCTCAATCAATGTGTTCCACATTGTCGGCTTTCTTAGCCCATTACGAATAACAAAGCATTTCAATCCAAGTAGATATCACAAAGACTCCTTTACTTCAGAGTTGTCTCTATCTTCAACTTTGTTGCTGAAGAATCTTACCCTTAAGAGTTTTGTTCTTTGAAAAAAAATTTAAAATAAACTTCTCAATAGGATTTAAGACTAGCTCTCTGAATATTCTATACCATAAGAGAATCCAGACAACTGTCTAAACAATTTTGAAAGCAAAGAATTCAAATATTCAATTTTGTGTGGAAAAGAATCCAGACATTGAATTCCTTGATCAACTACATGTAATATGGTAAAACTAATTTCAAGTCCTTGGGTCCTGATCCTCATTGCTCATCCACTAATTGTGAAATTATTGAATGGTACATGACCACTCCATGTTCATAGTTCCAACCATTCATCATACACACGACATGTGGCCGAATTTTTTTTATGCACGAGAAAGAGTTAATAAACTTGTCCACATGTCATGTGAAGACTGGTCAGGAGCATGGACATGTGATTGTCCTAAACCATAAATAATTTCTTCCATCATTCACAATCCTACAAGTACAAAATTTAAGATGCAGTACTATACATAGGTACTAGTTTTACCTCCATAATAAATGTCAAATTTTCATGCTAGTATGTTAATTTTTAGTATTGACCTTTACTATACTATACAAATTATCAAGGTGAAACTTAATTCTGATTGAAAAATAAGACCAACAATACTAATAGTACTATTCCTAAGTTTTGTCATCCTACAAAAGCCAAATTTTAGGGCTCTATTTTCGAGGCTGACAGAACCCTTCAAATGGAGAACATTACTTAGCAATCAATAAGGAAATGTGCATCATTCTCTCACTGTGCTAAAGGGACAGGTCAAACAAAAATGTCTCATCCAAACAAACAAGATAAACAAGAAAAACAGCAAACCAACAACCATGAAGCACATCTAATGGTTGAACAATCTGTTTGCACTATGTGCAATAACAGGAGACCTAAATTTGGATGGAAGAGAGATTTCACATATGCTGAGTTGCATGCAGCCAACATGGTTTTTCCCCAAAGAACTTTCTCTCAGAAGGTGGGTTTGGTTCAGTTTACAAAGGGGAGATGTGTGGACAGAAGATTGCTGTTAAACAGCATGTTTATGCAAGCCACAAAGGAGAGAAGGAATTCAAGTCTGAAGTTGATGCACTCAGCAAAGCAAGACATGAGAATGTGATCATGCTGTTGGGATCATGCTCAGAAGGAAACCACAGGCTTCTTGTTTATGAATATGTCTGCAATGGTTCACTGGACCAACATTTATCACGTATAACAAAAACTAAAACCATATAGATAGCAATTACTACTAAAAATATGAACGTGTGTATCTCATGATTAATATTACATTAAAGAGATACTAACTTTGGCTACTATTGTCTGCAGAACATTCTCGTAAACCACTTATCTGGCAAGACAGGGTGAAAGTAGCTTATGGAGCGGCCAAAGGATTGCTATACTTGCATGAGAATAACATCATACATAGAGATATGACACCTAACAATATTCTTCTTACCCATGATTATGAAGTATTGGTAATAATGAGCACAATCAGTATTTTAAGACATTATTATTGATATAAATGAAAAACATATATGTCATATGGTTATAAAAACAAAAGTGGAAAACTAATTTTTTTTCATTTTAACAACGATTCTGCTGCCTTTGTAGAATGGCAGTTTCTAATTTCTACCATCTATGCTTTCATTTATCAAGTATTATTGAAAGAAAACACTATACTTGATACATACACAGTTAATTACTACAACATGTTAATGATGGATGATCATCTGACAAGCTCTTATATAATTCATTGTAATTTGGTTCCACAACCACAGGATTTTTTTAACTCATTAAGTTCTAATATTCAAATAACAAGTTATATGTTTTCATCAGCTAGGTGATTTTGGTTTGGCTAGAATTATAACTGGAGACTCCTCATACTCCACAGAATGTGTTGGGAATCTGGAATATTGGGCACCAGAATATGCAGAATTTGGTAAAGTGTCAACCAAGACAGATGTGTATTCTTTTGGGGTGGTTCTGCTACAGCTAATAACTGGAAGGAGGACCACAGACAGACGAGTTGGAGAAAAAGGTCTAGTGAGATGGGTATGAATCTAAATAGTGAATACAGTAATAAAGCTTGATGCATATAACTGTCATTTCTTCTTTCTTTTTGGCACTACACGCAATGCATTTCTCTTGTTCATCATAACATGTTTTTGTCAATCACCTGTACTTTGAAGGAAATTAATGTTACAAATAGTTATTATCAGAAAATGTAATATACAAAGGCGATAAACTTCTCAATTAGTAATTATAGAAGCTAAAAATTAAGTAGTAAAATGAATCAAACACTTCCCATAAATTAAAATAAACTTATTCTCTATTTCTTAGAAGCTCTCTCGTTTAGCTACTCTAAAACTTAAGGAGATAAATTATTTTTAACTTATAAGAGAAGTTTTATTAATTTTGATATTGTTTTTGTTTTCTTATAAGGACTTATCCACAATTTCACCCAAACTGAGCTAAATTCTTATAAAATAAGTTAAAAATGCAAAGTTTTGAAAGCTGGCCAATGTTCTCCATTTTTCCCCTCTCAGATTCTTATTTTATTCCAGATTCCAAGGATTTCTAGTTGGTCATTTTTTGTGCAGGCTAGACCACTATTAAGTGAAGGGAAATGCCAAGAACTTATTGATGGAAGGATGATCAACTCCCATGACTGCCATCAACTCTATTGGATGAGTCGCCTAGCTGGAAATTGTCTTCAAAGGGATCCTCATAAGCGATTGAATATGAATAAAGTAAGTATACACCAGCTACTTCTTCAACGTTGGCTTAAAAAGTTATCATATTCTGTTGTTTCTTGACAAACACGATTCCCACCTCATTTCATATTTATCTTCCTTTTCCATATGATCAAAATGCAGCCACAGTAGTTTTAGTTCATATGACATTTGTGATATATAATATAAAGATATTACTAGAACAGCCATTTTCAGTCACATTGTTTAGCTTACTCCTAAATTTACTCAAGCCATTTAGGCCCCGTTTATTTTAAAGCTGCAAAATCAGTTCTTGCACTTTTCAATGGAAAATATTTGATCCAATAGAAGTACGTGGTTCAGATTAATTTAGTAAACCATCTCAATCACATTCTATGGTTCAAAATCAATTCTACCAAATTTTAAACCAAATGGGTACTTAAGACGGTAGGATAAAAGTTAGGTGGTATGACAAGTTAAGACAAGTAAATGGAAAAAAATTAATCTGCAACATATAGCATGATTTCACTTCTGCTAAACTTGATTCACAGTACATATTTGTGAAGACAAAATATCTTGTGTTCTAGATTCTAATTTGCTTTTGTCTATTACTATAGGTGGTCAAAGCCTTAAGTCAGATAGTCCAAGGTTGTAGCTGCATTGTGCGGAAAGACCAAACTATTGCCATGTCAAGCCATTCTAAGTCATCAGAATCAGAAGGTGGAAGTGGAAGTATAGGGAGATCCAACAATGCAAAAGTAGAACAAGAAAGCAAAATAATATGGATTTTGGAGAGCACAGTTTAAACCCTCAACTCCCCTCCCCCTTGAAAAGCCTTGAAAGAGTTTAATTTCCTATAGTTTTTCATCCAATATTATTGCATGCTATTAGCTCATCCTCAGCTTCTGTCAAACTAGTAAAAGCTAAAGTTTGAATTGACTCTCAATATACTGCATGCATCAATTTTTCAGTCACCATATCATATATTGATTTTCAAAGGTAGTGTCTTCTATATCTGTTATCTATAACACAAGCTTCTGAAACATGAATAGTTCTATCTGCTGGTTCAAACTGAAATACAGTTGTCTATTGATCAAAGTAAGCTTAAAAACATTAGACACCAACCATAAGCACATTGGTAGAATATACTCAAGACTATTACTATCCTCGTGACCTTAAAGATGGAAGTGCAAGAATAAGAAATGCATTAAGCCTAAACTGATTTAGAATTGAGAAAATCTTTAGACATGTTCTTCTTTTTCTAATTTAGTCTCTAAGTGATGTTTGCTAGTCTTCACTGTTGCTTTCCAGATACAATACAGAACTTGTCCACATAGTATTATACACGTGTAACATTAAATTCATCCAAAGCAAGAGTATGTGCTACAGACTTTCTATCGGATGATTTCAATCAGTTTTGAGATTGATAACATTAGTATAATCAAAGATCAACAACTGGATCAATTATTCTTTAGCCATGAGCATATGAAATTATAAATAGTTATACCCTATGTTTAATGAATACGAATACTGGGTACAATAAATACAATTCGTGAATGCAATAACATTTTAAAACATTAGGATATGAATATATATATATATATTGGAATATTTTATCAATTTTTTATTTTAAAATAGCTGATATTTATAGATTTGTCACTAGTATCGTATTATTAATAGCCTTTAGTTTTCTTGCAAAATTTATTAAAATATATATTTTTATCAAATTTCAAATAAAAATGCTAAAATTCAAGTTATGATGATAAATCTATCACTAGCAAAAGAATATATATATATATATATATATATATATATATATATATATATATATATATATATATATCGAAAGACAGAGAGAGAGCACACTTCAAGTGAGAAGAATTTGTTATTATAAGAGATGAGAGGTGAGAAAAAAGAATTAATTGACAAAAGAATGAAAAAAGTGGATAGTGAGATAACAATATTAAATCTAAACTCTTTATTTGATTTAATGACCACTATTAATGTCTCTCACTTCTCATAATAACTAATTTCTCTCACTTGAAATGCCATATATATATATATATTCTTTTTTTTATTGTAACATCCCCTAATTCTATAATTAATAAATTTTATAATTCTGAGCATTAGTTTTTTATAAAAAAAAAATCAGTATAAATTTAACAATATTTATTAAATTTTGAGTAATATGAAAATTGGAATTGTTGGAGAATCTAATTTTAATTGTCATCCAAAGGTACTGTAAGGGTGTAGGTAACAGTCTTAGAGTATTTAGAAAAAAGAATGAAATAGGAACCTTACTAAATTGGGAAGAAGACTGAAAATTGAAATTGGAAGAGTGAAATGGATGGTGCAGCTCGTAAAGTCCAAAATGAAATAGGAATTTTAATTAGAAATCAATTGAAATTTATTTAGACTAAGATAAAAGGAGAAAAAGGCAATAATCGTGAAAGGTATAGATTAATTGTTTCTCGTTTTAAATATTATTTTTATTTTTAAAAATAAAAAATAATAAAAACTTATTTGTCAATCAAGTTTTTAAAAAAATAAAAAATAATTTTTTATTTTCAGGTTTTTTTTTTAAAAAAAAGAAATAACCTTTAAAGTGTTTTACTTTAAATTTTTTTTATTTTCTCATCTTAAAAATATTTTGAAAACTAAACTAACAAGCAAGTTTTATTTTTATTTTCTTTTTAAAAATATTTTTTAAAATCATTTTAAAATATAATTTTTTTAATTAAAAAATAAAATAGAAATAAAGAAGTCTAAAGAGTTTGAAGTGGAAGCCAATTTATGAAGTGTATATATATGAAGTCTAAAAGAAATAAAAATTTTAGTTAGAACACAATTGGAATTAAATTTAAAGGAGATAAAGAAGGTAAAGAAGAAGGTAAGCACTTGGAGGAGGATTAAAAACTCATTCAAAATTAAGGAAAAAGGTAAATCTTCTTAGTGGCTTTACGTGAAACGAAAAGGGAAATTTATCCAAAAAAATAAGTAAAAAAGCAAATTTTTCTGGCCAAATGAATAAGAATATTCTCCGTTACAATATTCACCGGATATAATTTAAAAAAAAAAACATAACATTCCAAAATAATAATTAAAAATATATTGAAAGAAGTTCAATCATTATATGATCAATAACAATGTGTATTTAGCACAAGAATCATTCACACAATAAGTATAAAAAGAAGTCTTAAATCATAAAAGTGGGTCAATGTCATGATGATCATTAGGGATGAGAATGGATTAGGTTGGTTTAGGTCTAAGAGTGAACAGGTCTGGCCTACTACACAAAACTAGAGCTCGAGTCTAGGTCTATAACCTGACATAGGCTAAATTTTTAGCTTGACTTGACCTTTTTAGAAGTCTGACTTAACCCAATAACCTATTTAGTAGTCTATTTAACATTAAAGCCCTCAAATAAACACTACATTTAAGTTTAAGTTTAACGGGTTAATAAGTCAATGAGTTAATAGCCAACGACCTAGCAAACTGAAATGCAATATTTAAATATTATGTTTAGCAAAAAAATATATATACATAAATGGCTTCAGAAATATTATATCTCAACATGATCATATTCAATAACTCCACAAAATTTCATATCTCAAATAATCCAAATGGTAGCAAAAGGTAACATGTTTATATTATGTAATATTAAATTCCAAGATAACACTTAGGATGTTTATTATGAAAAGAAAATAAAAAGTGAAACTAAAACGTAGAACCCAGCAAACAATTGTCAAAGGCATCTTTTGTTTTTAGTTTATGGAGTCATGACTTTAAATAATTATATTAGGGTTAAGAAGTTAAAAAGTATTTGAATTAAAAAGACTAGAATAATAATTAGGAAAGAATGAATTATAATAATGGATTGAGATATTTTAGAAATTAGACAAAGTTTTAATTTATAATTTTTTTTATGATAAGTTTTAATTTTGGTACTCTAATAGTATAATTATAATTATTATATTATTATAGACTAAATACTAAATTATGTTATACGTTACCGATGTAAGTCTAAAAACTCTTACACCCAATCTGAGCCTTCCATTTAATTTAAATCTAACGGTCAGTTAAGTAATAAATTATAACTCGTTAGATTTAAGTTAAATGAAAGGCTAGTGTAAGAGTTTTTAGACTTACACCGGTGTAAGAAGATCCTGTCCCATATATATATATATATATATATATATATATATATATATATATATATATATAAATTTTTTAGACAATTACATTTATATTAAATTATTATAAATAAATAAATATAAATTATATAATTATTTAATTAGACCGGCCCAATAGATTTGAAAGGTTTTTTTAAACCCTAAGCCTTGTCTAAATAGGTCTTTTCAAAAGTTTAAGTCTGACCTTTTTAATAAACGAGTAGAGTCAAATTAGGCTTTAAATATACTAGGCTATAGACTCCTAATGAGCTACCTGACTCATTTCCATCCCTAGTGATCATCAACATTATTTTTAATAGAATAATCATCCAATTAAGTAGTAGCAAAATTCTCAAGTGTTTTGACAACTTATAGATGAATGTTCTTAGTCATTTATAGTTTTAGATTATTTTTCTGTTATGTAGTGCTAGTCCTATCCAAGTTAGATTGCATAATCTTAACGAGTATTTCTTTTGTTGCTAATTTTGTATTAAGGTTGACAATGATCTACTAATAGTTAATACTAGAACTAAGATTAGATTATGTATACTGCGAAGATAAGGCCCCAAACTCTTTACCCAATTTCCCTAACCCATAAACATGAGTTTCTTGTTGTCTTCCAACAACTTCTAGAAAAAATGGCATAATTAGCAATAACATAATGTTCACTAAAGGCACCATCTTCATCATGATTATCGTCATTATGGGCATGGACCTTTTTTTTTATGACAAACAAATTCCTACAAAATAAAATTACATATAACTATTTTTTTAATCAAAATGAATAATAAAATTTGAAATGAAAAATAGTCCAAAGAAAAAAATATACAACAACGTTTTTCACCTTGTAATTCACTTGCTGGCTGAATGAATAATGTGAGCTGTATAGTTGTTGAATAAAGAGCCATACATTTGCAGTGTTGTACGTGTGGTTGTTTTGTTTGATGTTATTAGCAGTAGGTGCTTGTGATCAATCAACAAGTGTTTTATGTGTGTGAAAACATAGGAACTATAGCATAGTTTCTCGCTTAAGCAAGGTGTGCATCGCTCAAGCAAAACTAAGTCATACTGGATTAGACATTCTAGAGCTATCTCATTCAAGCGAGATCAATCTTGCTCAAGCGAGATAAAATAAGACCGTCCCAACTGTTCCCTCGCCCAGGCAAGAAGGGATCTCGCTCAGGTGAGAAGCGACCTTACTCAAGCAAGATACTTCTCGCTCAAGTGAGAATAGCGGAAATCTGGATAGATACAATTGTCTAGTTTTCTCGCCCAAGTGAGAATAGTCTTGTCCAAGCGAGAACAGGGCTCGCTCAAGCAACAATAGGGCTCAGTCAAGCAAGAGCACACAGATCTGGAAGGGTATTTAAGGAACCTTACTGTAGAAAATATTCATTTTTCACCAGGCATCTTTCTCCTCTCATTTTCTCTTTATTCTCTCACTTTCTCCCTCTAGAGAAAATCTTCTCAAAGCCAAACTTCTTCTCGATCCAAGTGTGAATTTCTATTTCATATAGGTCTAGGTAAGTTCCCAAAGCTCAGTTCTCTCTCTTCACTCCTTGGTTCTTTATTCCTCTTCTCAAGAGCTTTTTCTTTTATAATAATAAGGGGATCTAAGTTCTTGTGCATTGTTTCTCTCTTTAGGACTCACAAAGATTTTGATCTAAGAAAACTCATTTCAGATAAAGGGAGCTTACACTAGATAACCTTTATAATTCACTCAGGTGTTATGATATTTGTAAATAATCTTGTTTTAGTTAAGAATGAGTTGATTTATGAACAAACCTTAGGGTAGAACTCAATGTATGTATGGCTGAGTGGATTTTTTGTTGTGTATGAAAGAAATATTTGAAACATTGTAATATGATATATTGAAAATGTTATATATATATATATATATATATATATATATATATATGTGTGTGTGTGTGTGTGTGTGTGTGTGTGTGTATGTATAAATGCGGTAAAATCTATTATGCTGAGACTGACTGATAAATGTTGTAATTCTACACAAGTTATAGAAAATAAGAAATGTTATGAGCTGCTTAGTTTTGATTATCATAATGGTTTTGCAACATATATATATATATATATATATATATATGGTTATGCTGCATCATTCTGATTTTATCATTCTAGAATCGAGCTACATGCTTAGGTGGTTAGATGTGTAACGGTAGAAAAATACTGAGTTGTGCTATGTTTGGATCTAAGTACCAAGTGGGTTGCTCCTAGACCAGAGAATTGTATGTTCCTTCTGGATTACTTAGGTTGTGAAACCAGTTGGAACTGAGTTGTTGCATTTGCATTAGATAGGTCGGGAATGGGTTGAATGGTTGCATTGCTAAATAGCATTGATACATTAAGTTGTATGAATAAAGGTATTTTATTTTGTATTCTTTTATTATGACTATAGCTATTTGTTATGTAAGCTCACCCTTGCAATTCTATCTGTGTTGATGTGTATTGCGATAATCGTACGGTGATACGTGAGAATGTGTGACAGACAGTGCTTCCACTTCCTAAGCTGGAGGGTCTAGCTGAAGAATGGTTAAGTTTGACATCCTCTTTGGAAGATTTGTAGTTTTACTTATTTTGTTAGTCTAGGTCTTAGTTGTGAGTCTAGACTAATTGGCTACAATTTTAGTCATGGAACGTGAGCAACTCTGGTGTAACTTTTGTGAAAGGATGATTATGTATAAATGTATATTCAGAATTTTATTAAAATACCCTTAGGGCTTTACTCTAACATTGAAGTGTTAAATTTTATTTTCCATTGAAGGTCTTGAAATTAGTACTTAATATTTCTTCAAATGTTTAAAATTTATACAGATATTAATTGGGCAGGATGTCATAGATCCTTCTCGAAAAGAGGTTGTAACATACAGAGTCACTTGTGTATAAAAATGTTCCGCTATTCATATCTTGATTTTGTTTACTAATAATAGTCTTCTTTTAAAACTCTTCTCCGCTAAATGAATGTCAAACTCTTGTTTCACAATCTTTAACCACTCGTAACTTACATATTGTGTTCTTTAAAATAGCAAAGTCTTTATGCTCAAAAATAGCTCCAATAGTAAGACTATGTTCAAATAGTCATTTGTACATTTTCTACACACACAAAAATAGTCATAAAAAAATAAAATAAAGGCAAATTACTTGAAAAATGATATAATTAAAATGTTAGCTCAAATTCTTCAAACAACATGTCTTACTTCTTGAGGCACCTTGGTCCAAGTAGGCCAAGAACTATCAAACTTAGACTTAATTAATTTAGAAATAACCTAAAGACCATATGGAGGTAGATAACTACTCTATCCTGTCCTTTTTATAAGAAACAAAAAACTAAATCACTAGACCCAAAGAAAGCAATTAATTCAGTTATATTTTTTTATAAATATAAATTTTATTCCAAAAACACCCTTAATATTAAATGTTGTAATTTGTAGTTTCTATATTTAATGATATTAATTTTCTTATAAATCTAAGCAACAAGCACTAGTATTCAAATAGCCAAAATACGTTAATTATATTTAATGGGTGATTTTAAATTTTCCAATAGACAAACTGATGCAAATCAAGATTTTCTACCAAAATTTGACAAAATTAACTTGGCTGGTTGCAAGTCTTTATATTTGAATTAATCCTTGGCCAAATTGGTGTGAATCAATCCTTGCCATTACCTATCTATGGCTTTTTGAATCACAAACAAATATATAATTCTTCCACCACTTTTTTTTCTTTATTGGTTAAGATTGGAAAATGTCACTAGATGTAAACTTTAATGTTGCAGCAATGAATGAAGAAGAAAATGAACTGTGGTTTGATTTAAATCTTAGACATTGCAATTGGCAAGATGACCTACCATTTGTCTCAACTGAAATGAATGCGCATGATGATACAACCCTTGTAATGACAAGTATGAATGATATTCTACAAAATTAGTTTTATGTTTCCTTGTATATGCTAAAAGTTTTGTGGCACATTAGAGAGAACACTCCTTCCAATCTTGCAGCAACCACCACTTAGTCCTTAATTCTTTATTCTTCATCTTGATATATTTTTACACAGTTTATATTTTAAATATTGCATTTAAGCTTGTTCATTATTTTTGTAGAATTGATCATAAGTGAATGAAGCTTGATATCAACTTTGTCAAAATTGTTTTTCATGTTCACATGCACTCACTAGTAAAAATACTGTAATAAATTTTTTTATTATTATTTTTGCAAAATTGGTTATGATTGAATCAAGCTCTAAAAAACGTGGTTTTCTATCAAATGAACAAAGGAATGTTATATCGTATTTGTTACTGAACTCAAGCAATGATGATCGTAACCTAAATCCAAGAACAATAATAGAAATAGCTTCATTATACAATGTACATAGAAGTGTCATTTATCGAATTTGGAATCAAGTGAAGGAAAGTGGTTATGCTTGTCATAAAAAAAACAAGGAATTGTGGTAGGAAAAGAATTCAATTAGACTTTCAGAGGGTGTTGAAAGTTCCACTGTCAAAAAAGACAACCTTAGAACTCTAGCCTATGCTTTGAACACTAACAAGACATCATTAATAAGATTGCAAAAGGTTGGAGTTATACGACGTCATTCAAATGCACTTAAGCCATATTTAAAAGAGGAGAACATGATTTCACGTTTAAGGTTTTGCTTGTCAATGCTTGATGATAGTAGTATGATTCATAATCCGAAGTTTAAATCCATGCATAACATTGTGTTCATTGATGAGAAATGGTTTTATATTACAAAAAAATCCACCAATTATTACTTGCTTGCAGATGAGGTTGAGCCACACAGAACATGAAAAAACAAAAACTTCATAAGCTTATGTTCTTAGTTGCAGTGGCTAGACTAAGGTTTGATAGTGAAGGAAATAAGTCATTCTCAAGAAAGATTGGTATATTTCCATTTGTAAATGAACAACCAGCAAGAAGGACTAGTGTCAATAGGGTGGTTGGGACAAAAGAAAAGAAGCCCATAACTTCTATCACAAAAGAGGTGAGTAAGATCTACTTAATTAATCATGTTTTACTAGCCATCAAGAATTTGTGGCCAACTGAAGATGTAGGAAAAACAATTTTCATACAGTAAGATAATGCAAGGTGTCATGTTAATGAAGATGATAAAGACTTTTGTCAAGTAGCAAGGGAAGGTGGGTTTGACATTCGTTTAACTTGTCAACCACCAAATTCTCCTAATTTAAATGTCTTGAATTTAGGCTTTTTCAATGCCATTCAGTCTTTACAGCAAAAGGAATCAACTAAGTCAGTTAATTATCTTATTAAGGCATGGAAAGTTCATTTCAAACATTTGTACAAAACAATTCAACAAAATTTTCTTGACTCTTCAATTATGCATGATTGAAATAATGAATGTCAAGAGATTAAACAAGTACAAAATTCCTCACATGAAGAAAGATATCCTATATGATCAAGGTGGAATACCAACTCAACTGAGCTGCGATCCTTCATTGGTTGAAGAAGTCATCCAATATTTAGAAAATGTTGACACTGTATAAGTACTAATTTTTGAGTTTCGTTTTATTGTCATCAACAAAGCACTTAATTTGTGTTTCAAGTTTATGCATAATGTTTTTCAATATGGTTTTGTATCAACTACTGGACTGTTTAGAGCAATGTGATATTGGAAAACACCTTATTTGTATTCATAAATATTCACAATAGACTTTTGCCACTTCGTGCTCAATCATATCAAAAGTTAAATACAAGGATATTACAAGATTGATTCAAATAAACAAAAACATATGTAAACCAATGATGTCTTCTAAACCAAAATCTTAACTTCAAGTACCACAGTAGAAACGATCCAAATATATCTTGACCAAAATGAGAACTTCGTTGTTCAAAGCCTCATTTTCACAACAAAAATCATGTCCTTCATCTAGGCATTTGTTAAGGTCCATAGGCTTCTTGCTATTACTGCCATCGAAAGTTAAAGGATTAGAATTATTTCAATGGATCACTCTATTTTCTATTAAATCATCTCATATAGTGATTTAACTTTACCTCTAAAGTTTATTTCTTCACCCTTCTCACTGGAATTGCTGGCCTTGTCTAGTAAATGTTCAACAATCTGAGTAGCAGGCTCGTATGAATCATCGGGCAACTTCTTTAGATAAAAAAACTTCACCCCTTTTAACTTATTTTTGTCGTGTTCTATTTTTTGTTCATCAGGCTTAACATTAGCAGTGTTTGAATCATGCAATAAATCCATGAAGATTGGTTTTTGATAGTGCAATGTGACCAAACCTTTAGTTTATATTGCTTCAATAATTACGTAATTATGCTCGAATGGTGTAAGGTGACTAAGCATCCTTCAATTGCATGAAAAATAGGCATGGCCTCGTAAACATACTTTTAACTGCAAAAGAAATAATTATGGTCTCATAAAAATACTTTTAACAATGAATGAATGATATAAATTTTTTTTATCAATTAATACATTTCAAATTCATCCTATGTTTCTTATAATTAGGACCAAGAAAATAGTCAATTTTGTTTCTTATAAAAAGGACTAGAGGGAGTATTAAAAAAATAATAATATGATAGCATTAGATAATTATAAAAAGGATTAGTTTTATATAAAATTAAATTTACTCATGTTTGGCTCCTGGGACAAGCCATATCTTCCCATAAGTGGAATCTTTGGTTCCAGGTATTGGTAATAATAGAGACATATGATGTTCTAACAATAATCGTGCAAAAGGTTTTGTGTTAAATGAATGGGTAGAAGTAGGCATGACAATGAAATTTTTAGCGGTAATTGGAATTGATTCAATACCTACCTGACATGTTACTGGACAAGATATGTCAATTATATTTTACTGGTTAGCTGAAAATAGTAGTTGTGTAGAAGATGTCCTAACATAACCTCTATCATGACTTTGAAATCGATCTCAACTTCTATCATTATCAATGTTTTCTACCATATGTTTGCTTGAAAATAAAAAAAAAAAGTAATAGTTAAAATTATGTATATTAAAAAGATGGCATATAATATAATAAATAATTACCTAAGGTAACATTGTATCACTTAAGTCAATATTTATGTTACTCTCACTTTGAGTCTCAGTGTCACATTGAGTTGAGGGATATGTGTCATCCTTATGTTCATCTAAATTCAGTTAATTAAGTAATTATCTAACATTAACTTTGCCACTATCACCACTAATATTTGCAAAATAGTCATCATAAAGATCCACATCAATATGTAATAGGACATGTAAGTCATGACATCATAATATGGAGTTTCAATATCAACCTAATCTAACAAATTATTATTTATCGCACTACATGCCTTGTTCTTAATGACAACTAGCTAATCGTGATGACCTCCAGGATATGGTGTGTAACAAAATTATTCAATTTGCTTTGTGAAAATGAATGAGTCATACATTATATATCATTGTAATGCCAAACTAAAATAATTTCATATTGGTTATGTACTTTTATCTCTTAATTAGAGTATTGTCAAACCAATCACACTTAATGGGAGCAAACTTTTTAATAGGATTACAAATATATTTCAATTCAATAATATCAGTCAATATTCTACAAAAGTCATCTTCTAATGGACCAAAGGTACCTCGTACACATACACCACAATTAGAAGTTTTCATACCTTTACTTCATGTCTCTATATGAAATTTATAGCTATTTATGACATGAATAGACCATGGTTCAACCCTTCTTAGATCCTTTTCATATGCCTAAGCTAGAAATTAGAAACACTATCTGTAATTTTCAACAAAAAAAAAAAGTAAACAATATTTGCAACGCAGTACCTCACAAGAGAATGGGAAACTACAATTGATAGTAGTCACAAACAAACAAATAATAAATTATGTGTAATACATTGAATACTCTTGTGTTTAGATCATCTCCTGTAGTATGATACAATGACTAAATCCTATACTGAGTACGATTAATCACCTTAATTCCTTCCAAAACTTGCTTAGAAATAATGGGTCTCAACCATTTACAATGGCAACACGAATGTCGTGAAGTTAAACAATCTCTCAAACAAATTATTTAGCTATACTTTTGGCAATGAAACGGCATTTGATCAAGATAAAGTGAGCATACTTGGACAAACAATTTATTACAACTATAATCACCTTGTATCCTTGGGATTTCAAAAGTCTTGTTATGAAATCCATTGAAACACTTGCCAAATTAAGTCAGGAAAAGGAAAGGGTTAAAGTAACCTAACTGGACAAAAGGTGTGATACTTAATACGCTGACAAGTATCATAATATTTAACAAACTACATAGTCTAATTTCTTATACTTTTCCAATACAAACACATTGTTATTCTTTTATACATGAGAGTGAAACAAGAATGATCTCTAATACATGTTACATGGAATTCTTGTAATAGGGCAAGAATAAGTGAAGAATTCTGGAAAGTAACTAAATGATCTTTATAAAAAAAAGCAATTCACTTTGCAATAAAAAGTCAAGTTAGGAATTAGGATCTTCTTTTAACTCTTTCAAAACTTGTAGTTAAAAGAAGTCAGTTTGGTATTCTTCTTTTACCTTCTCCATGTCCACCTAATATAGACTTGAGGAAACATACATAGTTTCTTTCCTGCATCAAGTCAAGATAAATAATCTACAACCTTGTGCTTTGACCCAGGCTTGTACACTACCTCAAATTAGTATCCCATGAGTTTGACAAGTCAACAATGTTGATCAATAATGGTGATGCGTTGTTAAAGCAAACATTTGATGCTCTTATAGTTTGTATAGACTTTAAAAGGCCTATCCAAAAGATAATGCCACCAATGTTGCACTGCTAAGACAAGTGCCATGACTTCCTCCTCATAGACTTTTGTTAAGGTTCTAAGAAGCAAAGGCTTTGTTAAAATAAGCCACAAGTTGTCCTTCCTGCATCAAAACAACACCTATTTTATTTTTTGATGCATCACACTCTATCACAAATTCCTTGGAAAATTCGGGTAATGTTAAAACTAGGAATGTCGTGAGACAGTGCTTGAGTGTGTTGAAGGTTGGTAGAGCCTTTTCATTCCAAAAAAATCCTTCTTTCTTAGTTAAATTAGTTAGTGGTCTAGCATTTTACCATAGTCCTTAATGAAACATCAGTAGTACCACACCAACCCTAAGAACCCTTGTACACCCTTAGCATTGGAAGGAATTGGCCACTCAATAATAGATTGGACCTTCTTTGGATCCATGGCAACTCACTTTGAAGAAATAACATGATCTATGTACTCCATAGATGGTAGGCCAAGGATCCACTTCTTTTCATTAGCAAATAATTGATGTTGCAACAGCAAGTTTAAAACACTTCCTAAATGGCATATATGATCAATTCAAGTTAGACTATATACCGGTATATCACCAAAGAATACCAACACATACTTCCTTAATCAAGGCCAAAAGATAGAGTTCATAGTGGACTGAAAGGTTGAGGGTGCATTCATTAGGCTGAAAGGCATAACAAGGTACGCGTAGTGTCCATCATGAGTGCAGAATGTTGTCTTGTGAGTCATTCTCTTTCACTCTTATTTGATGAGAGCCTAAATGGAGATCAATCTTTGAAATGAACCTTGCCCTATATAATTTGATAAGTCTATATTTTGATATATTTTATTAATTATATTTATGCACTTAAACCCTATTTTATATACACTAATTATGCTATTAATTGTTGCAATTTAGCTTGAAGTTGTTATCAGTACATTATAGAGATATTCTAAATAAAAATTAGATAATTTTAGCCCTTGGCCGTGCTATGTGAATCTAAGTTTAAATTTTGAATTTAAAATTTAAAATTAGATAAAGATTTATACATGAAGATTTGGAGCGATTTTTCAGTTGAAATTTTGATTGTGAATAAAACCGATTTGAAAAGATAGAGCTTAACTGACTAGGAACTCAGTTCACATCCTATATAAAGAGACCTTATGCTCCACACTTGGGAAACTTTTCCACATTGTTCTCTACACACCTTCTTTCCCTTTCTTAGTTATGACTCACTTTACCGTTGAGAGTTATTGAAGATCATTAGCAAAAACGACGAACCCCTTCGGAGTCAGAGTGAGTGATTGAGCACCTTCTGGAAAAAAGAGAATTCTTTTCATCTTTTTCCCTTTTGGGTTTCTCTTATTTGCATTCTCCTTTGTGGTTAATGAATTGGTTTATTATGTTTTTCATTGTGTATTTCATTATGAGTAATTAAATTCATAGCTAGGACTATGGAGGATCCTATTGCATACTTTTTGTGATTTTTACTTTTACTATCGATATTGATTTCCCTTTAATGTTTGGCTTTTTTTCTATTGAATCATATTATAAATATTAAGAATTGATCATCCTTAGCATATCTTAATTAGTTGCATCGTAGGTGATCGTACCACGTGTAATTAATGTAACTATAGGATAAAACGAGATAAGGGTTAGGTTAATCACACTTAATTCTACTTTTTTAACCGTTATTGAATTAACAAACTCATAGGTGTGAATACACTTTTTTTCCTTTCTTATTTCTAATTAAATAATGCAAAACAAAAAACAGAAAGGGAGTCCCGTGAAATAGGGAGCAAGCAAGCTGCTTCCTGCCGCCTGCAAGCATCCAATCAATTGCAAAATTACAAAAAATAGAATGGAGTGTCTAAGCAAGAAAAGAAGGGGTTGCGTCTTAGGAAGAAAATAGCATAAGGAAAAAGAAGAACGAGAAAAAAGGGGAAACTCGGGGGTATAAAAGAGAGAGGAGGGGGAAGTATTTTAGGGTTACTTACACTAGAGCGGTGAGGGAAGCGAAAAAAAAAAACAGAAGATAGTCGAAGGAGAAAGGGCAGCATACAGTGCCTTGTGAGAGAGGACCCTTTTGGGAGACGTTTGTTTTATCGACTCTTCTAGACTTGTATATTATAAACAGTGTCCCTCACCTTCAGAATTACGAATCCTTCTTCAATAACTTTTGCTGTTTGCGTCTCAGATTCATCTTACAGTCAGCGCCTTTTCCATTTGATTTTTCTTTCTTTTTGTACCTTTTTGTATGTGATTTGCTGCAAGCTTGTGATAAATGTCTTGTCCACTTGACTTTGCTGTCCTTTAATATCTCCTGGTGCATATCTTGCCCGTGAACATGTAGTATAATATGTTTTACTTTCCATTTGCCTTTGTCTTATTTATAATCACGTATATATATGTTGTGAACATGTGATATACTATGCAGTAATGTTTTGATATATATATATATATCGGGTATCAGAGCCTGATGGGGAAGTAGGAATATAACTGTTGATTATTTGTAACTATGTTCTTCTGGATCTAGACTTTAAATTCCTTTTAAGTTTCTTCGAGTGAGACCATTTATGGTCATCCCTGTCTGAAACAACACCACGAACTATAGTTTATTTGTATAGAACTTTAATTTTATGAAAGACCTTTACTGGAAGTACAGCAATTCTTAGTTCTTTTGAATAGGGCTATAGCAATAAGTCTCGTGTGGTTAAAGGGCAGTAAGGCTAATTTGACGATGCTGTATTCAAAAGAAGCCAAGAACATAAGAAGCTGGTGGCTATGGTAAAAGAATTTCAGAATTTGTAAATCTTAAAAAAAAAAAAAAGTCCACAAATAACCAAATCTAGTTGAAAGAGTTATAAATAATTAACAGTTATATTGTTATGGAACCAAATGAGGGTGATGTGCTAGAAATATTTTTATGATGTCTCGTCTTCTGCGTTCTTTCTCCCGCATTTCTTTCAGGTCTGGCTATAGTTCATCTTCCTCCTCTCCAAACAAAAATAATCTTTTTAATGATCAGGAGAGACAAACTCCTAAAATCTCCCCCAAACATAATCTCTTTGACGAAGAAATTCGCTTCGAAGAGATAAATCAGAGCATGGATGACTGGACCATCCCAGTCATTCCTCAGGACACATTATATGTTCCTGAAGATCAATCTATGAGAAACAGTTCTGATTACATTATCAAGACTGTTGAAAACAACATCCCTTTAGGTAAAGGTATAGGAGAAGAATTTCATCTCCTGTCAAAATCTTCACTCAATGATCACAAAAGAAAATACCAATACCTTCATATAGGATGTGTCTAGGTAGCAATCAAACCATTAATAGATATAGGCATAGATGTTGCTGTCTTAATATGTCTTAGGGATATTCGTCACAATAAGTTTGATGACTCCCTTATAGGAACTGTTGAAACTAATCTCGGTCAAGGTCTGATCTATTTTAATTATTTTTCTAATAAAACAATGAGTCTTAAGGATGAACACATTCTAGACTCTCTATTCCTCAATATTTGCTTTCATGGATTAGACATGAAAGAGGGATCTATTCTCAAAGCCCTTATCTATAGGATTCAGTATAAGGTCATGAACTCTTGTGCTTCTAGAGTCCTTCTTAAACCAGAAAGAGGTGAGACTACCTTGTTTATCATAGATATAACTAAGACAAATGTCTCTCTACCTAGAACTATTAAGTGGGATGAGGTTACTTTCCCTGAAAAATGAGTGATGGACAAGGCCTCACCCTGTATTCCTCGCCCTGCTCCTCAAATACAAGATATTTCGCAGGATAATTCTGGAAAGGTTGAATTAACCTTCGATAGGAGAAACTTTTTCTCCTCTAGGATCGATGCTTATAGTAACCGATCTGATTTTGTTTCTGCTAGGAGATCTTTCTCTTCTAGATCCTATGTTAGGTCTGATATCCAAGAAGAATTCTATCAATTTATCAGAAAAGTCAAACAGAACATCCCAACCTAGCAATCTGGAATTCCAAAAGAATCTCCCAAAAAGACTGATTCTTCTGTCAAAACCACCAAACAAACTAAAGCAGATTATGCTTTGCCTATTAGCACACTCTTAGCTATATATATATATCATGTGTTAAATTTTTTTATTTATTTTATTCTTATTATTACTATTTTTATATTATTATTATTATCATTATTTTTATGATTTATTTGAGTATTGATATTGTTATCTTTAATATTGCTTTATTTTGATATAAAGTTGATATGATTTGATTAGTAAATTACATTTCAAAAAATTATAAACAAATATAACAAATATATAAATAAAATAATTATATCAATGTATGATATTAATGTATAGCTTCCCTATCGTCGAATATCATAAATTGATAAAGTTTATGTCTACTTACGTTATCGAGCTTTATGTGATATTGATTCATCATATATTGTCTTTAATTAATTAGATAATTATTTTCATAATAAATCATGATATATTTCCTTCTAATTATTAATTTAATAATCTATCAATTTAAATCAAAATTATTTTATTAAAGCAACAATTTATAATGTCATTGTGTAACATCTCTACCTATGTACGTTTTAAATTGTCGAGATCTTTATATACCAACGTTATCTTGGTCTCACGCAATACAAAATTATTAAAAATATATTTTAAGTTCCCTCAAATAAACATCTATCTTTATTATTCAATTTAAATATATTAATTTGTTCTTTTTAAATATTTTTAAAATTGATTTCATATTTAAAAATTTTAAATCATGTTCCCAACTTGAAGAAAATATTTTTACTAAATTTTAACAAAATGTTCTGCGATATATATGTGCAATTTACATTGTCTTCGATCAACAAATAAATCATGAGATATTTATTTATAGCATACGCTATCTTAAATTTCTTCAAATATTAATTTTTTTAATTAAATTATATATTAAAATACTTTTTCATAAATTAAAATATTAGATTTTAAATACCACAGTTTTTACAATGACTTACAATATGGATATGTGATTTCTCTTCGCCTTTCGTATTGTTTCTCGTAGAGTACATGTATAACCACGTTATCTTGTATTCTAAACATTATAATTTTATAAAACTAATTTTAATTTTAAAAAAATAAATTTTCTTTTTACATAACTTAATTTTAACTAACCAATTTCATAATTTTTATTTAGAATTACGTGGCTTTGAGTTCTCCATTGCACCTGAAGATACGTGGAGCGAAATCATATCCGTCGAGTCAAAATAATTTTTAAAATATTTTTTTCTTTTCTAAGATATAACTTAATGTTTTTAATAAATATATATTCTTTCTTTAAAAATAAAAATAGCAACATTCTTTTTAAGGTTAAATAAATACTTTTCAAAATTATAATAAATTTGCACAAGTAATTTAAGGTAACCGTTATTTAAACGAACGTTGTAGGATGCTAAAACCTTCCTTGCACATAAAGGACTCCCGAATCCATTTTTGGTTTCAAAGATCAAAATTTTAAGTTTTTCTGAGGTTTTCTTTAATAAACCTTGGTGGCGACTCTACTGATTTTTTTCTTAAAAACGTTTTTTGCCGTACCGTTGCGACCGTCTGGTTGCGACAATAGGGTCTTTATGTTTTCTCGACTATTTGCCTTATATGATCATTGGAGGTGATTATTAACATTGCATGATCATTGAATGTTAATAGAACTAATATGAGTGGTTGGCAAATATTCAGATACCAATAGTAGAGTTAAAATAATTAGAACATAAAGAAGTGTAATAGGTAAAATCATAAGTCTTAGGCTCATCTTATTCGATTTCTCTCATACGTTGCATTATTATTCTCTTCAATTAATTGTTAACATTAAGTCTTGTTTTTAATCTATCTCACTCCCTTTGCGTTTAGACAATCGAATCAAGGTATTCTTAGTACTTGAAAATAATATCTGTGGAACGATAACTGGAAAACTCTTTTTTGAAAATCTTTTTATTACTTAAAATGGATACACTTGCCCACTAACATAATTCATCAATCAGCTCATTAATCATGGGAATTGGATATTTTTTAGTATAGTAACCTTATTAAGTGCCTTATAGTCTATACACATTTGCCAAGAATTATCTTTCTTTTTAACTAAAATTATAGGATTAGAGAAGGGGCTCTTATTGTGCTATATAATTCTAGAATTTAACATTGCCTTAACTTGTTGCTCAATCTTGCTCTTATGGTGACAAGCATACTTATAAGGCCTCATACAGATAGGACTAGTTCCTAGTTTAAACACAATAAAAGGATCTTGACTTTGCTCAAGAGAAAGACACTTGTTACTATTGTTCCTTAAGAAGGAGCAATTTAGCTTGGAATTGGGATATGGTAAAGCTTCCTGTGATTCAGCCATGGTCCTTTCTTTCTGAACTTCTTGAACTAACAACTTATCCTCCATCCCAATTGACTGAAACAATCCATGCAATGCAATAGTATGGTGTTGATCATTCACTTGCTCTAAAACATAGGTGTGCAATTACAAAAATATTGGCATACTTATGTGGTGATACCTTATTTTTCATTCAATTTGGGCTCAAAATGCACCTTAAACCCAATTGGGATATTCTCATGTTAAATTGTACAATTTGTGTAAAATTCTAGTAAAATAATGGTCACACATATAAGTATATGTTGTAAAAACATGTCAAAATACAAACTTATCAATAACTAAAATATTATATTTGGTGTTGCAATTTGGCTTCTATAGTTAAATAGAAATGATTTGGTTTTTAATAAAAAATAAAAAATATAAAGATTTTTCTTTGTAAAATGCATAGTTATGTACATTACATTAATTTTGATTTTATTTTGAATCATTCCTTAATTCACATGATTTGTAAAAAAAAATAAAAATTGATAGGTTGGACCTAACCTCCTTTTCACATATTGAAGCTTAATGTGGATAAATTTATTTGTAATCCTAGTGATGACTAAGGCAACTTTTCAAGTTGATTTTACTAAAAGACTTGGTAGAGAATTTGTGTTGTTTGTTCAACTTTGGACTCTTCTTATATATCTTAGACTAGTGAAAAAGCTTGATCTAGAAGGGGTGTTGGTAGAAATGGTCATCTTTCCTTTAGAAACAAGTTATATCCTATTGTTAGTAAGATTAGAAACTTGAATCAATTTTGTAGAATAGTTAGCTTATATCATATGTATAGAGAAACTAACTGTTGTACTAATTTTTTAGTTAATTGATTTTATTAAGTGTCAAAGAATGATATTTTATTAGAATATTTGTGACACTCTTACTTATTATTTTGTTTTATGTGTTAATTCATATCAAAGATATAAAATAATATGAATTTTTTTATACCTATCGTGTTAAAAATAATTTATTAAAAATCTAAACATTCACTTTATTTATTTAAATTGTGAAAATATCAAAATATCCAAGAAAAGATGAGATCAATATTTTCCATTTGCTATAACTTTGCTAATTAAAATTTACATTTGAGCAGTAAGAAAATGTACATATATTTCATTTTATTCAAATACAAAAGTTTAATATTTCTAGTTCATAATATAAAAAATTACATTAGGACTTCATTTATATAATTAGAAAATTAAATATACCAAGTCCTAATAAGCAGTGTACTCTCACACCAAAAGTTCTGAGAGCAAGATCATAATTATCATTATCAAACCAACCCTCTATCTCTTCCAACTTTTATGGTGTCAATTCTTCATCATAAAATCTTCAGCATTTGCAACGACCTCTGTACCAGTGATTTACTCTCAGGTAAAAGTGATTGGTCTTCGCATTTGATCATGGTTGTGGAAGGTATACACATAATTCACAGCTTTGGGTATTCGAATTGTCCCAACATATACATACAAACATAAAGTGTGGTGTATTCTACCATTAACAGGATAATCAAAAAGAACATTATATCCTATGGTGAATTCTAGTGTACTTACATTGTTAGATCCGTTTTCACTAGTTATAATAAATTTATACCATTCTCTAAATACATTGTTTAGTCTACTCTGTAGTAAACTCTTACAATCTAAAAGGTCTTTGTAGTGTGATCATCCTTGTTTCTTGAAAATATTTTGTAAAGATGAATTTTCTCCTCACTACTAAAATATAATGAACACACTGATATAAATCTCCACATCACATACAATACAACACATATCAATGATACCATAATTCATACATATTAATTATATAACATCTTCTATCACTTTCTTATATACACACTTGGACGTACACTATGATCACATTAGAATGTTGCCTCCAACATTTCATAAGGTCTTACACATATAGGCAAATGGTAGTCGGTTAGCATGTGCACACGAATATAACGTACACAATAACAGGTCTCTTAGCAAAAGTGTAATCAAGAGTCTAGTCGAAAAATGAGTGTGAGACCTGTGATACTTTCCTTTTAATTAGTTTATGCATAAGCACTACGAATAACATTCACCATCCTCATTTCTCCTAGATTTTTGAAATTGTCTCTAAACTCTATACTCTCGATGTATCTTTGTAATCATTTAAATTAATTCCTTTCATCACCATCACTTATAATACATTTTCTTCTATTCATTTTCTCATCACTTAACTAAATAAATTGTGCCTAAGGTCAAGCACATCTAGACTTAGTCTGAATCAAATATTTCAAAGAAAAATATGTTTCAATTATTCAATATTAACCAAACATGCATCACTAACTTTAACAAATAGCAAAACTTCAATTTAAATATATATATATTTATAAGATAAATGAACACAATATTATACTTTCATGAGTACAACAATATTTAAAGTTTTAATGGTGGGATAAAGCTCCCCTTACCTCGATGAGAAGATTTGGTAGAAGGTTTGCGGAAGATATTGTCTAAAAGACCAAGTTCTTCCTATATATTACAAAATAAAACACTTTTGAAAAAAGGAGAAAAATGGAGAAATAGAAATAAGATTGGAGAACTAAGTTCCGAGGAACTTACTTGAGATCAAGAGGAATGGATGTCTAAGCTCGGATTTGAAATAGGCCTAAAGTTTGAAGGAGTTTTCTTTCAGAAAGGGCAGAAAGGGCTGTGAGAGAATAGAGAAAAATGTGAGAGAAGTTTTTTTGACCTACAATACAAGTTTTAAATAGGAAGATTTCTTAAATACCTATTTTGACCTGCTAATTCTCACTTGAGCGAGACATATTCTTGCCTGAACGAGAATACTAGACAGAAATTTTTATACAGGGTCGCTTAAGCAAAATTGAGTCCAAAGAGTTCCCACTTTCTCCTGTACCTTTTCGCCTAATTGAAAGGACAATCAGGATGATATTATCTATTTTCGCTTGGACTAGATTCATCTTGCCTGAGTAAGAATGTTTTGAAATGTCTAGTCCATAAAACTCAATCTTATTTGAATAAAACCTTTTGCAACTTCTAGAAGTTTAAAATTCTACTAATTTAAAATAAAATACAAAATAAAATAAAACAAAATAAAATGTATTAATAAAATTAAAGATGTTACAATATTTCTTTCCTAACTTATATCTCTTCTTAGAGATTATATGATTTTTTTTCACTTATTGATTAATTAGGTTTGTTGTTTTATAAGCTAGGTTTTAGTCTCATTGACTACAAGATAAAAAAAAATAGAAAAGAGAAAAATAATTATATGTTTGAATTAAAAAAACAGTGAGAAAAGAATTAAAATGATGTGAAACACATTCAAATAAAAATAAAAATAAACTCTCACTCAAATGGGAAACCCACAATTTATTTATTATTTTTTATACGTTTAAATAATTTTTTATTTATTGCTTCATTTTATCTTTTTATTTTCTCTTTTATTTTTCATATTTGTTCTATCCTAATTTAAATATATTATAAGATAGAGCTATTGATATCAATATGAGTTAATTAGCTTCATTTTATCTACTACAAGTGATATTTAACAATAAATTAACTTAATTTAATTCACCGCAGTAAAAAAAATTACTAACTCAATTTAACTCACTAATTCAATAAACTAGCTCATTAAATTAAAAAGGATATAAAAAATATAAAATTTTTAAAAAATCATAAAATTTAAATTTTGTTCATTATCATTTAGTTATTTAATATATAATATTTATAATGATTTAATTTTGTCACCACTTAACTAATTTAAAATTCACTACTCCCCAAGTTGGCTGGCTGTTAAAAACTAGCTCAAACTACACGGACAAGTGGACAACAGTGGCTTTTTCGGAAGTCTAAAGACAGCATTGAAATGAAAGAAAAAAAATGTCTCTCTCTCTCTCTCTCTCTCTCTCTCTCTCACACACACACACACACACACACACACACACGTGAGCGAAACGACGTTGCGTTTAAGCTTTGAAAAACAAAAGAAATGAGAAAATGCGACTGCTACTTCTACCTCCATCGTGTTACTGTTCGGGCTTAGTGAGTTGCAGATTCACTTCAAATTATGCGTTTCTTTGATCGGTTTTTCATCACATCAAACGACGTCACCAATCATCGCAATTTCTCTATCATTTCCTTCTCTTGATCCGCGAAATCGTGCACACGGTATCACTTGAATTTCGTTTAGATTTCGGTTTTAGGGTTTGGGAGGGGGATAGCCATGAGCTTTGATAATTTGGAGAGAACAAGGATTTTGAGTATGATCTTGAACACCCAATTGGCCATTAAGTCGTTTTGATTTGTATTTTGGGGGTGAAGATCTATGGCATCAGGAATGTTGTTTTTGTGTTAATGCTATTTTATTTAAAGATTACAATGGGAGATTTGTATTTGACAGGTGCTGGTGTGTGTACTGAGGTAGAAAGAAGAAAATTGGATTGTGAACAGCATGGTGAGTGTTGTTTCATAGGGTGTTAATGTTTTGGTTCTGTCCCTGTTGATGCTATTAATTTATTCTAACCTTGATTTACTTGATCCGGTGATGGTTGTGACCCTCTATACACATTTTACCGAAAAAAAAAAAAATAGAATTATCTTCTTGGAGCTTTCAAGCCTGCATGTAATGTCTTGATCACGTTTAACGATGGAAAAAACCGTAAGCAGGTAAGCCACCGCTTTTTTTTAATTATTATTACCTTAATTTCAATTATGGGAAATAACGGTATACATCACATTATGGCCATTACATTCTGTAATAATGTTGCAAAAGGTAAATGTTGATGCTATTGAAGGTTCAGCAGCGTGGGGAATTGTCATCTTAATCACTGTAGTGACTTTTATTGTTGCATATTCATTTTGATTGATATCCTTTTGGTGGCTATTTAGGTTCCGTTTAAAAAAGAAAATGGTCAAACAGTTACAGTCCCACTTTTTCAAAGTCAGGAAAACATTGCTGGGAAGGTATTTTATTTGTTGATGTTAAACACATGATGTTTTACAATAACTTCTGATATTTGTCTTGCAAGCTTCAACATTGAATATTCATTTATCTGCTTCATGTTTAGATAACAATAGAACCAATGCAAGGGAAGAAGATTGATCACAATGGTGTAAAAGTTGAGCTCCTTGGACAGATAGGTTTGTACCTGACTAATGTTTCTAACTCTTGAATGTGCATGTGTCTCTGAAGTGTTAATGGAGAAAAACAAAAAGAAGAAGAATGGATGATTGTTTAAAACCTTTTTTGTAATAATTCTATGTGATGAAACTGATTATGATAGCAAACTTCTATTGTACTTTGTAGCATTTTGATGCAACTGCTTAAGAGTGTGTTTGGAATTTTGAATGAGTTATTTCAAGAGAGTAATTCATTTTTTTAAAGAATTTACAATTCTTCGGGTTAAAATTTGTTGTTTGGATAAGGAATTTTAAAGATTTTAAAATTTTAGGAATTTAATTGGGGATTTTTAATAGATTAAAATCAAAGAATTCTGAACCCTTACAAAAGAGTGAGAATTTATAATTAATATTTTCATTCATTGTGTGTTCCGTTTATATTTTTATTTAATTATGGTTACTTAATAATTTAAATTTCATATTTTTAATTAATTTTGTCAAATATAGTGATAATTTTATTTTTTTTAAGAATGTAAATAATTTAATTACTCTATCCAAACAAAAATATTTGAAATGAAGGAAATTCAATTACTCTATCCAAACAAAATATTTTAAAATAATAGAAATTTAAATGATGTAAATTAAATTTCTTAAAATTTTAAATTCTCTAAAATTTTTATTACCTCAACCAAACACAATCTAAAGGAATTTTCCTTGTGAATAATCATTCAAAGAATATGGTTCTCCTCCATTCGCTAAAAGGAATTTTTTCATTATCTATTTTTTTTTTTTTTTGGCTTTTGTATTACATGTATTAAATTCCATTCATTTATGATTGTTGATTAGGACTCTTAGGCATGTGCCATTGTTACAATTGCATTGTTTGTAACTTGTGTGATTTTCTATGTAATTCGTCTTCACACCTTTAAGGGGACTGCAGTCATGTGATAATTCAGTCGTGCATTGAGGATGTATGGTACTCTCTGATTTTCATTCATCATTTTTCAAAATTGATATTTAGGATAAATATTCCAACTTGATTCTCTATCTTTTATTTAGCTATTATACATTTTTGCTATCCGCATTTCTGCTTAATTTGTTTGATTTGGGATAAAGCATAAAATATTATACATCTTAGGATAACATCATCAAATTAATATGCTAAAAGCTTTTAGTCCTAAAGCTGTCAAGCAGAAAGATATATTGCCCTGCTTTAAGCTTTTCATTTTAGTTTTGTCAGAATAGTTTATAGAATATGTTCATTGGATTTTGTACCCACCCTTTTTTTCTATTGAGAATCTGTAGCTGAAACTGATATAATCTTCCTGACATTGATGATCTTATTTTAAATTTGAGCTCTTAATATTAATTTTACAACGATGCAACTGTTAAATTTTTCTCTGGTAATGACCAGCAAAGAAATAATATTCCATTCTCTGCTTGCCTTAAACTTATTCCATTATTGGTTTCGGGAATAATTTTTTGCTTATGACTGTTATCATTTTTCACTTTTTTTTACTGACAAACTTTATTTTGAATTTTGTTTCACTGTGCAGAGATGTATTTTGACAGAGGAAATTTTTATGACTTTACTTCCCTTGGTAATTAGTGTTCTGCCACTTTCAGTCTTGACTGAAAATATTTTACATTGTTGTAGTTAGCCTTTCATTTAATGCAACAACTAGTGTGGTGATCCATGTGGTGCGTACTTATACAGCTGTTAAGTAATATTTTTGTTTTGCAGTACGAGAACTGGATGTTCCTGGAGAAATCTATGAAAGGAAAACATATGCGTTTGAATTTTCTACTGTTGAAATGCCATATGAGACGTATAATGGGGTGAATGTGAGACTTAGGTATGATATCTCAAAGATCCATCATCCATGGCCTTATATGTTAAATACTTTATGCATATGCTGAGGTAGTTAAAATCTGAATTTTACCTTCGTAAAATTGTAATTTGAATCATAAGTTGGGATTCAGTCAAAGTGAAATCCTATGATTCTTGGGATTTTTCGATTTAAATCTCAATTTCACAATGATTTCACTGGGGAGTGATTTTTCCAGCAACTTGAATCGATTGAGCCTTCCAAATTGTAAAATTGTGGGATTTAACAATTCAAATTCCTATTTAAACTACCATGGCATATGCTTGTCTTTCTTGAATATTTACTTTGCTAGTAAGAGGATGAAGAGCCTGAATATGATATTATTTGATGTTTTTATACTTTCATAATCTCCAGGTATGTATTGAAAGTGACCATTAATCGTGGTTATGCTGGAAGCATAGTAGAGTACCAGGATTTTGTGGTATGTTCTATATTGGTAAATAGAAATTTGTGATTTCTAGTGTAAGATATTGAATTTATTGTTATTTTGTCAAAAACACTGCATTTCATGGATAATAGTGTGTTGGATGAAGCTGTAAAGTATATATTTTCCATGAGTACACTATTTCCCCACCTCACAAAGAAAATAAAGTTTGTATGTATGTCTATATGTTAAATACATAGAACTTTCTGTTATCCATTTTCATTAATTTGTATTTTTTTGTTTCAATCTTTATTCACCAGGTTCGCAACTATTCTCCACCTCCGCAAATTAACAATAGCATCAAGGTGAGCACAATAACATGATAATCAATTTTTAATGCTGTGTCTAGCACACATTTCATTGCCATTGTATAAAGCTGTGATAGCGATTCATGTTGACAACTTTCCAACAATTAAAAACAATGACTCAGGAGCAATAATAAAGTGAATTTATGTCAACCATTTTCATTCAATTAATCATTGTTAAAGTATTTGCAGGCACATGTATAGTTATTGCATTGTTCTTTACCTCACAACTTTGTTATTGCCTACTTTTATTTCTTAATTATATTGCATAATATTATTTCTTGTATAGATGGAAGTTGGAATTGAAGATTGTCTACACATTGAATTTGAATACAACAAAAGCAAGTAAGTTGAATATTTGATTGATCATTTGACTGGAATTGTGTCTACAGCTAATGTCACTTTTATTGGATTGTTTATCTTTATATTTACCAACTTGTCTCCTTTGGAGTTTCTACTTGCAGCTTGGAGTATGAAATATATTTATTGCTGCATCCTGTTTAGTTGCATTGTCCTATGAATTTCATTTCCAACTCATGTAAAATAATTTTGTTGAATATTTATTGCTTTATCTTCATAAAAAGATAATTTTGTCAAAATAGCACCGCATCTAAGAAGCTCGAATATGACATGGACATAGACATGAGGATATGGCAAACTTTAAAAATTATTGGACACAGCATGGCTATAATAAAATGTCTATAATTACAAAGAGGTTTATTTCATCAGGTAAGGTTGGTTACATGATCACACGTTGTTGAGTATGAATAAAAATCAAATTCTTATCAATATTATTTATCAATAGATCTTTTTTAATAATTTCTTTCATGTTTCTTATGGGTTTCCTTCTACCTTTTTTTACTGGACTAAAAGTCACGCTATTCACTTTTCTCACTAGTGCTTTTAGTGGCTTTTTCTGCACATAGCCAAACCACTTTAGATGACTTTCTATTATCTTTTTTATTATTAGTGTTACTTTAATATTCTTATGTATATTATTATTTCTTATCCTGTTCTTTCTTATATGACCACTCATTTACATTAAAATTTTCATTTTTGCCACTTCTACTTTCTTTTTCATATTATTCCTTTAAGACTACTAGTATATAGGATAATTGGTCATATTGCAGTATGATAAAACTTTCCTTTCAACTTGATAGATATTTTATGATCATAAATAACTCTTAAAAATTTTCTCCATTTGAACCACTCATCTTCATTAATTTTCTCATCCTTCTTTATAATCAAGTGCCTGAACTTAGAAACTTGTGGTATAATGTCATTTTCAATTTTACCAAATATGAAGAAGACAACCAGAAAATGTCTCTGCTTAAATTAGAAATAAGTTGGGTTTCATGGAAGACGAAAAAGATGAATGGAGCTTGGCCGGAAATGGTGACTTGCACCATAAAGTGACATTGGAGATGGAAGACGATGCAAGAGAACAAGAGATGGAGATAGGGTTCGATCTTCACTTCTGAAAACAGAGAAGCACAGAGTATCATGATATAAAAAGGGGGAGAAATCCTAAGATTGCCCCCGTCCCCTCTTAAAATGCATTCCAACTTTCAGAAAGGGAGGACAAACTTGCCCTTTTGCCGGTTTAACATAGCGGCCACAATGGCCACATTTTTTCCCTTTCACTGCTGCGAATCACACTATGCAACAGTCGCTCCTCCGCAATTGCGCCTGGCCCTACTATTGCTATTATTGACTACAAGTGAAAATTCTTAGATTTCAAAATCTCTGTCCATAACTCAGAGAATGTTTACTATAAAATCTTTAAATCAAAAGGTTTAATTTATGTTTTAAAAACAAGCATTAGTTATTATAGACATGGTATAAAATACTAAAAATTTTCTAATTATTGTGGTATTTCAATTTATATTGGTATTCAAGTTTAAAAAATTATAGTTAGAAAAATAGAAAAAATGCTATTAAAAGTACTGGAAGTGTTTGGGCTGTGTTTAACATGGATACATGTAAGGGATGGCTACACATGACATGGCTACCATTTAGAAATGTCTATGCTTCTTAGCACTAAATAGAGCTTTTGTGTATTGGTTTGAAAAGAATATTTTTCTCATCTAATTTATATTTTATTAGTGCAAAAAACGGTTGTAAATGCTTAACTAGGATTTACAACTTTTCAGGTATCATCTGAAAGATGTCATCATTGGTAAGATATACTTTTTACTCGTCAGAATCAAGATAAAAAACATGGATCTTGAGATTAGGCGTCGAGAATCCACAGGATCAGGGACTAACACTCATGTTGAGACTGAAACATTGGCTAAATTTGAGCTGATGGATGGTGCTCCTGTCAGAGGTAGTTTAACCTTTAAATTGGAAGATACCTTTCTAGTTTCTATTTACATACTAGTTTTGATAACATAAATATAGGTTAGATCTATGTCATCTATAAAAGAATATATCTGTTTTTAAGAAGTATTTCATGTTTGTACGCATTCATAAATCTTTTTGTATTTACTCTTTCACCAGAAAGATGACAATGTATTTTACTGTTTTGTATTCATAACCTTTCATGCTTGCTGTTAGTTAAACAAATTACTAAAGGAAAAAAATTTCTGCCTTAGATGTTGATTTTAATTACCCAAAAATGTGTCATTTTTTCAATTGAGTAAATATAATATTAAGGGTAAATTGCAGTCCCATGACTCCCATCCCTTTATAGATGGCTGACCTACATTTCCTTTCCATCTATTTTAAAAGTTATTGACTTTGTAACTTTTGAAGAAGTAAATTTCTTGGGTGAAGTTCCAAAAGCAATGGTAGGGATGTTTAGAACTTCATTGCATATTCCAAAATTCTAAAATTAATTATAAAGTTTTTGAAATTAGCTTCTAGTGACGCTGAAAAATACAAGGAGAGGAAAAATGTCTTTAGGAGGGTTGATCATAGTTTGTTCACCACAGCTCAGAGGTTTGTTAATGTTTAAATGGGCTAAAATTCTATAAATTTCATCTCTGTGAGGAAGATAGTGTAATTTAAGCATGTCTCAGGGAAGAGAGTGTAATTTATCCGAAATATAATAATTTGTCAAACTTTACATAGCAAAGTTTTATCAAGTCTTTTATGCCATGAACCAATTAAGTATTAGCATTACTCTAAAGCCCTAAAATAATATATCAGTAAAAATCTTATTGTTTTCATACTTTTATGTACTGAATGATTGAAGACCTTCCAATAAACATGAGAAAATAAAATAGGAATAAGAAAACATTTAAGAAACAATGCATAATGTGTTCTGCTTACTTCTTCTTGCAATTAGCAAAACCAATTTCTGAAGGCAAAAGCTTTCAACAGATGTTGATTTCACCTTTATGATTAGCTATGCAAACATCTATTGGTGGACAATGCACTCATTAAAATGAATTACAGTAAATAAAATACAGTTAACACTAAAACTCGTCATCATCTGAGTTAAAACCTATATTTTCATATATGCAAATAAACACATTGACTAATGTGGGATTGTTTTTACAGGTGAATCAATTCCAATCAGACTGTTCCTCAGTCCTTATGAGCTGACACCAACTCATCGAAACATTAATAACAAATTCAGTGTGAAGTACTTTTTAAATCTTGTGTTGGTTGATGAAGAGGACAGGCGATATTTCAAGCAGCAGGAAATCACAATGTATAGGTTGCAAGAAACTTCATGATTACTTGCCATACAGGGAATGAATGGGTATTAGATTTGGTAATAGAAATAAAGCAGATTGTTGAAGAGTTCTTATATCTGGAATTAGCCAAGTGAATGGTGTTCTCTAAGGGGTAAAATGGCTTGGTATTCTAGCATGTTTGGAATTCACCACTTGTAATCATGTACATTGACTGATCTTCTGTTGGTGTCCTGACACAGTTGTGTAGATTTTAAACATATCCATTGAAGGAAGCATCTTGAAAATTCTGTGCTGGATTGTGTTGACTGAACATGTACTTGAGTGTAATATCTGTTGTACTTCGGTTTTTTGTTATCAGCTTTTGCTGTATTTGCCTTGTGAACATGATGATGATATCTATTTTAATTATTTTCAACAGATAGATTCTGTTGGACTCTGGTTTGTTTGTTTCTGCATTCACACATTTTTCCTGCATCGACACCAATTTTATTTCTTTTATGTTGGATACGTAACAGTAACCATAACATTGCATTGGATGCACCCCCATTGGTGCCTTTTGTTTTTCGAAGTGACTGGAATTTTTGATGACCTAGTTGATGAAGTGCTTATTTGTTTTAAAGTTGGATAGGAGTGATTTTGACCTTGAATGAAATTGAGATTTGTGTCTGAATTAATCTCTTCTATAAATTGAATGAATGATAATTGCTTATTAACTAATGTTTTAATAAGCTAAACCTAAGGAAAGTTATAAACTTTGAACGTCACGATGTTAAAGGGCCAAAATACAAATCTGTTTGCGGGTGAGTATTTTTAGGCAAAGAGCTCTATTGTCAGATATTGATAATTGTCCTACCTGTTATTTTTAATAGCTTAAGCATACCATGAGAGTTAAACCAAAAGACTAGTTCATTAGGTGGAGAATCTCTCAGCTTAAGTATCACATTGAACATTTAATTTTACTTAGAATGTATGGAAATAATGCTTAATTATATACTTATTAAATAAACCTTTTTCTAAGTGATAGTTTGCGTCATAAATTTAATAATGAAATTTATTGAATTAAATTAAAAATAACCTAATGAAATAAAGTGAAAATAACTTATAAGATTTATAAATTATTTTTTATAAGTTGTATACAAAATCTTCCAAATAGACTCTTTGTAGGACTCATAATTTTGTCACCTTAAAAATTTTGATGTTTACGACTTTCACCTACACTGACCTGATGGTAACCTTGTTTTCTGTAGTCGCTTCACTCACTTATTAGCATTTGGCATGTTATACCTTAATTCATCCTATGCAGGTAGCCCTTTATTAGTAGATGTTGACAATTGTATTACATGTTCTACTATGGTTGAGGTTGAATTGTATGTGGTGACTCGGTATAATAAAATACTTTTTCAACTGCCTTATTTTTATGCATTTAATTTATGAAAAATGCCAACATTATAGAACGCTAATTATAAATTACAAAGATTGCACATTAAAAATTTAAAATATATTAATTAAAATGCTACTACGCAGTTTGGACCTTTGATTCATTTGATCACCAAATATTAGTTAAAATATACTGTGTTCGAATTGATTGCATCAAGGGTCTGTCTTAATTCTTTTATTCTTAATCATCAACCTCCTTCTGCATTCACAAAATATTAAATATACACTCCCAATCTCCCGTGTACGAGAAAGTCATTATTTCAAGTTCTGCAAACAGATATCTTCTTGAGCAGTATCACTTTTAAAGAAAAAAGATTTAAGGCATTTTGGCTTCTGTATGGTCCTGGTTTCAGAACATTAGAATAAAACAGAAGAAAAAGTACTCTATTAAATCAACAAACTTCAAGAATTGAACATGCAAAATGCAACAAATTCGAGTACGCCAAACAGGTTTTGAAGCATACCATAGCTTACAATAATATCATTTTTAGCATCAGAAAGGTACTACCTAGCTGGGGGCTGAGTTCAGTTGTCAAATTCCTTTAGTTCCTTGATACCAATTAATAAAAATCGTGGATGAACGGTGTCATAAAAGTTAGTTTTTTGTAATTATAAAGTTAAAAGCCTTATAGATCCCATACTAAAATTTCATACTAACAATGTGAGACTCAAAATCCCACACCTTATAGAACTAGCATAGGAAAAATATCCAAAAGAACAAGCATCAAAATAGTAAATATCAAATTTTTACATATTTAGATATGGAAAAATCAAAGGATTGAAGGGGATATTTACATATTTAGTTTCCTTTACCAACTTGAGCTGCATTGAGTGCTATTCAGAGTCTATCTTCCCATGTCAAGAACTTTGCCTTGCTGTTTTTTATCTGTTCAATCAAATCAATATTAGTACTTTCGAAAGCTTTAAGGGCCAATTTGAGTGAATCTCATTGAAATAGAATAAGGTTGGGAACAATCATACACCTGAAAGAAGTACATCCAGGTTTCTATTTGCCATGTATTGTTTTCTACATTGCAGTACCAAATAAGAGAACTCAAATTTTTGTGATGAACTTAATCAATAGTTTAACCTGCAATTCAAAGGTCAATTCTATGTCAAGACAACCACGATCGAGGTTGAGTTCGGTCTTCAGATAGAAACTTTTGTACAAGTAATGACCATTTGCCTTTGCTAGAAATTGTTCATATAATCCTATCAACGATTGAGCTTAACAGCTAATTCGAGGGTCAGCAACGAATCCATTATAAACTTTTCCGAATCCACCTCTACTGAGCACTCTATTAGAGTTGTTGATAGTCTTAAGTATATTTTTTAGGTTAATTTAATGGGTTAGTCTCTATAGTTTTTTTTTTTGCATTTTAATTAAGTACTCATAATTTACTTTTTGTAATTAAATCTTTAACACTAACATCATTATATCTCTATTAAATATCAATCAAATGATATTTCTAATTTAATTGGCAACCTATTTTTTTTTCTAATTTTTTCCCTAAATCTCTAAATCCTATTGCTACTAGGTTATTAATTCAACAATAATTAAAAACTTATCTTTCAGACTACATTTTATACTCTCATATTCAATATGCAAAATTAAAATATGATAAACAAAAAAACATCAGAAAAAGAAATCTAAAATTTTAAAGACACTTAAATATTACTTCTACAAAGAGTTCAAGTTTAAAACTAACTTCTGCCATATATGAAGTTTTTGGACCAAGTTTATAAAATTTTATTATAACAAATCAGAAAAAAAATATTTCAACGTCAAATATATTGCCCAGTGATAATATGTTTGAGATTTGAAGAAAAATACTTATGAAAAAGAACTATAAAAGAATATTTAAAATGAAAAAAATAGGTTGCCAAACTTTAAATATCATGTCATTAATTATAACATTGTTAATTATTAATGATTTAATTAAAAAATTAAATTTATAAGGATTTGATTAATTTTTTTAATTAGGACTTAATTTAAAATTTTAAAAAACTATAGAAACTAGCATATTAATTTAACATATTTTTTTATCTTTATATTTTGACAATTTTAATTTTTAAAATTTTTAAAATTTTTTAAATTATGATTTCTAATGATGATGCAACTAAGAGGTTATAACTTGTTATTTTGTAAAATCACATTATCATTAGAAATTAAAAATTGATGAATTTAGAAAAATTAAAGTAACCCATTTTTTTTTTCTAATTTAGAAGCAATAAACTTTATTACGAAGAAATCAAATTAGTTTCTCTTAAAGTGTGTTTTATTTTACATAATATTTATCATCTCATGCAAAACTTCTCTTATGTGCTCATATGTTATGTTCAAAAAGTTAATTTAATAATTGACAAATTAACTCATTTGACACGTTTGTCTAATATTCTTTTGACTCTAGATGATTTATAAACTTTTAATTCTAGATAGTCTACATATTTTGTAACTTGTCTTTTTTTTTTTTTTTAACCAAACAGAAAAAGCTAACCATTTTTTTTAAAAATTATTAAAATCAAATTCTCATAAAAATTGTAAAAATAAAAATTATATATATTTAAGCCATAAACCGACAAATTCTTCATTCTGAAGTCGAAGGCATGTTTACAAGCTTGGAGTAGAACTTATACTTACAATTGACGCATCAACAAAGACTCACCGATAGACTTAATTCCACTAGCAGGAGCAGACCTAATCCCCACTGGCTTAGGAAACGGCGGAGGAAAGTTTCACCCCCTCACCCATCTAAGGATGATTCATGCCCATCTTTCGAATTGTTCTAAAGGGACGAAACTACCATAAAATATTAGCCAGCAAAGGTGTTTTTGGTTAATTTATTTCAAACATTTTAATGTTTTTTGAGGCTCAAAGTTGTTAAATATGTTACAACAACACTAATGCATCGTTTTAAAATTTAAAAAGATCAATTAGATTCTCATGTTAATTTGTTAGCAATTCTTCCTTTCAAAATGGTTAATATCCCTAGTTTATCATCTGGAGCTAACGGCGCATTCCTTTTACATCTTTTGTTGTCACAATCAAAATGCTAGTTATGCTTTCTAAAATGTGCAACAGATAGAGCGGGACAACCATAATTTTTTATGTTTTCTAATCAGGGGGGAAAGGAATATCCAGAAGCCATTAAAGGTTTTTGCACATTCAAATGGAAACTAAAAGAAATACAAGACATTTGTCACTGCATTGAGTTGCATGCTGTCCAAAGTTTCAAGTGTAACGTTATTCCACAAATTATTCAGAAACCTGCAAAAGCAATTTGTTCTGAAGTGTTTCGAGAGGGTATACAATAAATGCCACACAGAAAGAGAGAAGTTATAAAGCTAGATAAGAAAGGCACAGGTCTCTTCCGACCCGTGCATTTGATAACACAAGTCACACCCATATTAGACTCAATGGGAAATATTACACCTGAATCCTGATTACCCATATTAAAAATTACGCATAAATGAAAAATAGAAAGCTTTGAGTCACATTCAGCAGTTTTCTCAATGAAGACCAGGCAATTGACAAAAAGGGTCAAGTTAATCCATGCGCAAGAAACAACCTCCTGTACTTGAAGAAAAAGTTCCACTGGGCATATGCTTATTGTCACCTAAATCATCAATAGCATTAGTCACAATGGCTTGGTTCATGCCAAGCTCAGAACATTGCTCCTGCCAATCTGAATCTAGCAAGACATCTGGCCAAGAGAGATTCAACATGGATATGACTTGATTTTCACTCTTAGGGGGCCAAACCTGGTCAACTGACTCTAATTTCGAATTGTTGCCTGCAGAAATTTCTAACAAAATCTCAACTTTTGCAAAGAATCAAGATAGCTTTGTAGCAACTGGAAAATTTAAAAATGGGAATTAAGGGAAAATACACCTTTATTTTCATCAAAACTCAATGAATTTATTGAGACAAACTTACCACAGGAAAGAAAATTTCTCAATTTATCTAGGATGTGCCAATATTTTTAAGTTCCAGAATGTGCATGAAGTAACTAATTCGAATGATTTCACACAAATATATGGCAACTGAAACAATGAACCATGAGATAAAAACTAGTAATGTTCAAATAATTAAGTTTTGCATGGTGCCAAAGATGTACGTTAATGTGAGCATATACTCGTATGTTTTTCAACTATCATCCTTCATCATACCACAGTAAAAGATACTAACCACTATATGTCTGAAAAGGTACCCATTCATCCCATGAGTTTCCACTGGCGCTAACAGCAGGATGCTCATTCAGGATTGAAGTTGCACAAAAGGAAGATGCAGGATCAGCATAATCCTCCCATTCTGTCTCATACAAGTTCAGAGCAGAACTCTCATGAGGAGTTGCAATAGATGAGTTAGAACTCTTGTCAGAACAATTATTCTTTGAACAACTAAGAGTCTTTGCCTGATAAAGTAATGCATCAAGCAAGCCACTATTATGTGGTGAAGAACAACCTGAGTCTATTGCATTAGGTGGCTGAGAATGAATGAAAGCATCAACAGACTCATTCAATGGAAGTGGGGGAGAGGTACCCCAGCTACCAAATTCAGTTTCTGGATATTGGAGTGAAGGGAGCTCCAACTTCACAGCCTCAGAAATCGGCTTAGAAGTAGAGGAATTGCCATTTGATAGTGAATGGCTGTGACAAATTGAGCTATGTGAGGAGGCAACAGGATCAAGGGGAGAATGCAATCCAAATGAATCTGCAATATTATCGGACGGATTATCCTTCATATGGTCAAATGGATAAAATCCATTCCTGTTCATCCCACTGGAACCAAATAAAGACACTGTCGACTCTTGAAGATGATTATGGTTAGGTAATGTGGATGGCACAAAATTACAATAGGGAGGAGAACCAAGACCATTTGGCAGAATGCTATGGGCAGAAATATCAGGAAGCTCAGGCACAAAAGGTAAGATTCCCTGATTTTCCTTCAAACTGTCAAATATTGCATCATGTATCTCATAGTTGTTTTTCTGCAAGAAATCATGATGCCCTCTATCACCATCATTAATTCCATCGGTACCTTGGCCACACTGACTCTCTTGCAGTGCTCGTAAACATACTTCGGGAGGATAAAGTGGCAAGCCAGCCCGTTGACGCCTCTTGATCCGGGTGTTCCAGTAGTTCTTTATTTCATTATCTGTACGACCAGGCAACTAAAAGCAGAAGAAAAATCATTATAAATCATTGTTTATAGAGAATATACCAAGCCTCTTCTCCCTCTCGTAAGGGGTAGTTCCAACTTCTCATTCAGACAAAAATGTTCTACTTTGATTTATAAAATAAAAAGTTCAGGAGTGTTTAAGATGTTTTATTAAGGATTTTACCAAAATCTAAATTATTTGTCCACTTCTTTTTATGCACAATTAATTCTCTACCTGTTTTTTCTTTCAACTCACTAATTTCTGTCCCTCTTACAAAATGTCTTAACACTCCTGAACATTAGAATCAACACAGGAATGAGGAAATTGCATGTGGGGAATCAAACACCCCTTCCTCCCTGCTCCAATACCAACAGGAGCTCCATAATGTTAAAAAGCCATGGGAAAATTCTGTGAGCTAAGGCTTGCCAATAACTTATTTCTATTTTAGAAAGGAGAAGAATGGTGTTTTGAACTGAATAAAAAGGTGGAGGAGGTTAGCAAGAATCTTATTTCTGCTGTTACATGATCTTGGGTGATAGGAAAAATAATATTTTATCACATTAAATGTAACATCAAGAAAAAAATTGTTATGCATACATCACTATCGTTGACATAAATGCTCATATGTACATACTTTATCTATTGAATGTATTTTAAAATTGATATGATTGTCATATCCCTAGGTTGGCATGTTACCATATGTCATTTTTTGTCGACAACAAAAGACCAGAAAATGCAGCCACAATGTGACATAGGGAACCTTTTTCACATTGTGAATTAACAGGTTCCATAATATTTTATAATTTATAACATTTTAGAGTAAAATTATGCTTGTTAATTTTCAATTTTATTAGTTCATCTCAATATTTTTGGAACTAAAAGTGATTTCAGACAGTGAAAAAATTCAAACACATGCTCTGAGATGAGTGTCATCTTGAACAATGTACCATAATCCTAACTGATTACTTTCCCTAAACAAACATGATGATATTCAGAACAATTAGAAAGATGTTGCAAGGCTCTCTATTGTGCAGATTTGTCACACTAAAAGAAGCAGCATTAAATGACATTTTTATGGAATGCTTTATTTTAAATACAAACTCCACCTATGGCCCCATAGTTGGTTCCAAGCTCAGGTAAAGGAGGACGGTTGGTTAGGCTTTCAGCAGCCAACGTAAAACTTGTCAAAAACTTTTATATGGATTACACATAACAATATTGTGTTAGGGCTAGGTCGTTACCTAGAAGTAACGCTTCTAGGTAACGCACTGTATGGCTTGAGTATAATATCAAATGAGCTAAAGCCGCTGAATTGGCACCCAGATGTAGTGTTAAATGAGCAAGGGTCCTCATTTTGGCTGGATGAATGTGGGCAAAGAAGTTAGTCTGAAAACACATGTTTAGGTTTGGTTCATGGAATATTAGTACTTTGACAGGAAAGTCATTGAAAGTGATGGACACTAATTCGTAAAATGTTTAACATCATGCACCTTCAACAAACAAGAAGGATTAGAAATAAGCCTAAGGATCTCAATACTATAGGTTTCAATTTTTGGTACATAGGCATAGTCAAGGGAACGAATGGCGTAGGCATAATTGTGGATAATACTAGGAAAAAGAGAGTAGTAAAGATCAAAAGGATTGGAGATAAGATCATGTCCTTGATTTTATTTGTTGTACAAGACACTATTAATTTCATCAGTGCTTATGCTCCACAAGTTGACTTGCAAGCTCATTTGAAAGTCTATTGGAAAGCAAGTTTTGGGAGGATTGAGAGGAGTTGATCCAAGACATACCCACAAACTAAAAAGATTTTCATAACTGGGGACTTCTATAGACATGTTGGTTGTGAAGCGAGACAATTTGCAAGGACTCATGATGGTTTTGATTTTGGAGTTAAATGAGGAAGGACAATTCATTCTTGATTTCTCAAATGTCCTATGACTTTTAAGATTATAAACACTTGTTTTAAGAAGATGATGAAACATCTTATCATTTTTAAGAGCGAAGTTTCAAGGTCTCAAATCGATTTTTTCCTAATAAGGAATCTAAACAAAGAAATTTGCAAGGATTGTAAAGTGATTCCAAGAGAGAGCCCTACTACACAACATAAGGCCTTGGTCTCTAATATTCGTTTTAAGACTGATAAACAAAGATTTTGACAAGTTAATGTTCCAAGAATTAAGTGGTGGCTACTTAAAAGTGAGAAACTATTGGATTTTCAGAGGTAGTTAGTGCAAGCGGGTAGCTAGTTGACACAAGGTAATGCTAATATCATTTGAGACAATATGGCTACAAAGGTGAGGAAAGTTGCCAAGAATCATGATGGTAAAATGAAAGTGTGTAAGAGAGTATTAGAGAGAAGAGGATGTGTTTTAAAACTTTGCATACATGTAATAATGCCGAAAATTGGACAAGGTATCGAAAGGCAAGAAATGAGACATGAAAAACAGCAAGTGAAGCACATTCTAAAGTTTTTGAAGGGTTCTATCAAGATCTTGAGACTGAAAGGAGAATTATAAACTTGCCAAAAGTAGAGAAAGAAAATCTAAAGATTTGGATCAAGTTAGATATATTAAGGATGAAGAAGGAAAAATTTTGGTTTCAGATCAGACATCAAAGACTAATAGGAGAAATATTTCTATAAACTTTTTAAAGAGAGACAAGAAGCAAGTGAAAATTTAACAGGATTAGAAGTACAAGCAAATAATCTAAATTTGGCATATTAGCATAAGATTTGAGTTGGAGAAGTAAAAGAAACTCCTAAGAGAATGGTAAAATAATTAGCCACGATAATATCCCTATAGAAGTTTGGAAAAATTTGGAAAAGTGCAACACTTAGCTCCTTAACAAGATTTTAAAATCTAAGAATATGTCAAATGAATGAAGGAAGAACATTTTAGTTCTTATATACAAGAACAAGGGGAATATTCAAAAATGTGCAAACTATAGAAAGAGTAAACTCATGTCACACTATGAAGTTGTGTGAAAAGGTAATTGAACATAAATACGGGAGGAAACTAAGATTGCAAAAAATCAATTTAGTTTTATGTTAGGGAGGTCTACAATTGAAGCTAAATATCTTTTACAAAAAAATGATTAAAAAATATTGCTACAAAGAAAAGAACTTACACATAATTTTCATTGAATAAATAAAGGCATGTGATAAGGTACCTAAAAAAGTGTTATGGAAGACTTTAAAAAAGAAAAGGGTTCATGTAGCATATGTTTGGAATACACAAGACATGTATGAGACTAGCTACATCTGTGAGAACTTTTGAAGGCGTATTTAAAAACTTTCCAATTGAGATAGGTTTACATCAAAGCTCCCTTTGAACCTTTACTTATTTAATCTAGTATCAAATGTGATTACAATTAATATACAAAAGATTATCCCTTAGTGCAGGCTCTTTCCAGAAGATATAGTATTAGTTAAGAGTTCAAAAAAAGAGATTAATGCTAAACTTGAGTAATGAAGAAAGACATCAGAAGCTATTTGTGACCATAAAGTACCTATCAAGCTGAAAGAAAAGTTTTACCATACTCCAATATGACTAGCTATCTTATATGGTAGTGAATGTTGGACTTTAAAAGAATAACACAAGGAAAAAGCAAAAGAAACAAAAATGAGAATGCTAAGGTGGATGAGTAGGCATACAAGAAAAGACAAAATACAAAATGATAATATATGAAAGAATATTGAAGTAACACCTATAATAGCAGTCAATAGCGACCAGCAACCGCTATTGCGATAGAGAAGCAAGGTGCCACTATGGAGACTTAGTCGCATTGCACTTCACAAGAGCGGCCATCATGCCTCGAATTGCGGCAAAAAATAGGGGAAATCGAGGCTGCTAATCCATTCGCGCAGAAATTCTGAATTTGCCCTCTGTTTTTCAATGTTGGCGACTTTTAAGGGAGGGAAATCTTGGGATTTCGACCCCCCCTTACTTTCTGATATCTTCTCCCTCCCTCCTTTGCGAGTCTTAAGCCCTCTCAATTCTCTTTCATTCATTTTTTTTCATCTCTATTCTATGCAATTCCACTACTTCTGAGGTCCTTCATCTTCAGCTAGGCTTCTAACGCAACAGAAATCTTTGGTCATCTTCATCTTCGATGAAACCTCCAACATGACCCAGACTGTTCTTAGATGTCTTCTTCATCTCCGGTCATCTTCTTTAAGTCTAGTGAAACTTCCATCATCTAGACATTTTCCAGTTATCTACATCTCTGATGAACTTTCCAACAAACCTGCACATTTTCCGGTGACTGAACATTCTCTTTTCTCTATTTTCCTTCTCTATTTTGATTTTTCTACTCTATTTTGTTTCAATTTTCAATGCCTAAACAGAAGCAATCCTACCAATCAGTCACAAGAACTGCCTCTTTTAATTTCTTCCCATGCAATAGTGAAGCCAATTGGAAATAATTTGGTTATAGGTTGGCAATGGAACAATTTCAAAGACATAAATAATAAAATGCCTGTTACTTGTTACTTTTGAGAAAAACTACTACCGACAATATTACTTGAGCAGCATCAGATGGGAGTGAACGAAGATGTTGATAGCTGCCTAATGATTCTCAAAGAAATAAAAAAAAACACTAACAGCAGCACATCAGAATAAATCTGAAAAAGCAGCACATTTACTTCAACCTAATAAAGATGATGATGAGGAAGAAGAGGTGCAAGAAATTTAAAATATTCGTAATGGAAAAAGACCTACAACCTCAAGTGTTGCATCAACTTATGTTAGTGGTTGTACTGCTATTAATAAAGAAAAAATGTCAAGGGCCCCTTGGATTTATTATGGGGCCACTTGTCCAAGTTTTGAGGCTTATTGATAATGAAAAAAGCGTGCAATGGGTAACATATATGAAGCAATTGATAGAGCTAAACAAAGCATTCAAAGGAGATGAAGACAAGTATAACGATAATTTTGCTATAATTGATAGAAGATGGGAGTGTCAACTTCATCATCCATTGCATGTTGTAGGTCATTATCTAAATCTTCAATATTTTTACAACAATAAACAAATTGAAAATAATCTTAAAGTTATGGACGGCTTATATAAATATATTGAGAGCTATGTACAAGTGAAGAGGATGTAAACAATGCTACACTTCAATTGTCAACATATAGAAGAGTTAAATGTCTCTTTGGTTTGAGTGGAGCAAAATGATAAAGGGCTACAATGATTCCTAGTCAAAGATTTGTTTAATTTTTCATTGTAATGTAATTATATAGACATAAGAATAAGATAGCAATGTTAATAAGTTATGGCATAAATTGCAGCTAAATGGTGAAAGAACTGTGGAGTACATATGCCATATTTACAAACCATTGTCATTAAGTATTGAGTTTAACTCGTAGTTCATCTAAATGTGAACGAAATTAGAGTACTTTTGAGCACGTAAGTAAATGTCAAATAATTTCAATTTAAAATGTTTGGTCTAATAATATTGAAAGTGTGAAATTAATATATTTTTAAATACATTCTAAAAAGAGAAGCAGACTTGAGCATCAAAAGTTGTAAGACTTAGTTTTTATTAAATATAACTTAATGAACGTTTTTAGTGTTCTCATGTGAAAGATCTTATTCTCTTAAAAGGATGTTGATGATAGTAATGATTGGTTGTTAGAAAGAACTAGTGAAGATGATAAAGATGTTGTAGATAAATTAGTGTTTGATGATGATAACTTGACTTGAGGAGCTATTGCAAATGCAATTGGGGCTAGTGAGCAAGGTAGTTAAAATTGACATTTTACTTCAAATCTTTTAAGAGAAGTAAAAATCGTAAATCGTAAAATCATAAATCAAATCATAAGATTTTACAAAAATTATATATACATGCATATAAATTCATATTATGCATATAAAATAGCTGAAAAAAAAAAAAAAAAAAAACACATTAAATCACTAAAAGCACTTAAATAATACATATCCATAAGACTATCTAGCATAATCCATAATGTAACAACCCAAAATAGCCAAATCATCATGTTTTTTACATATTACAAGGCACAAACACCAAATTAAATAGCAACTACTAACTAGTAATGTTCTAATTCTAAGATGTCTAATCTAACAATTGTGCCACACTAAAATCATAAGGATCCCCACGCTTAAAGAATCAAGCGCGGTGGAGCTGTCGGTTGCAGTTGGGAGTGACCTAGAACCCCCACCACTTGAGCTTTGACCACCAAGCATGTTTGAAGCAATTCTCGGACAAGATACAAAAAAAAAGAGCAAGAAGAGAACAGCTAACAAGTCGTTGTCGGTTTAGGGTTCCATGAAGAAAACAAAGTAAGATGAGAAGAAAATAGCTAACATGCAGGATTGGGGCAGAGAAAACTACAGAGAGATCACGAAGAACACACAATAAAACATTGCAAACTTAGTCGCTCTGAGGTCTAGGGTTTGACAAAGAAAGAAAATAGGATTCAAGAACAAGGGACTTTGTTTGAGCCTAAATATAAGCGGAGTTGGGCTCAGGTTATGAAGGATTTGGGTCGTGATCCAAAACCAACCCACAATTAATTGAAATCAAAATGCAATTCCACCGATTTTACAACTCAAATCGCAATTTCACTGCCATTTCTGCTACGATTTCCATCGTTTGGCTGACCAAAATCGTAGGATTTTACAATTCAACTCCCAATTTTAACTACCATGCTAGTGAGCCTATAACCAACACTAAGCGACAAGCTAGATCAAAACCCAAGAGAACTACAATTGCTTCTTCCTCTAAATGTAAAAGAAAAGGGAAGGAAATTGTACAAGAAGGAGAAGAATGTGATGATAAAAACTCTGAAAAAGAGGAGGAAGGCCGCTACAAAAATAGTGATGGAAGAGAAAATGAAGAATACATGGCAGATCTTGGAGATGAAGTTGATGATAACTATTAAAATATTTGTATTTAAATTGAATATTTAGTATTTTTAAACTTCTAAGCATTAGATTTGAATTTGTTTAGTTCCTGTATTTTGTTATTAGTTATTATTGACATTTGACATGTGTTATGTTTTTAAACTTTCACTTTTGATCATTAATATTGCATGTCTTCAGTTTGGGTCTTAATTTTGTATTTTTCAGCATATATGTGTGTAGTTTAATTTACATCACGTATATTTAAAATGCCTAAAATAGTGGTCATCTCGCTATCCGCTATCCTGTTATAGCATTTTTAGGGTTAGCTGCTTTGTGTTGCTATCCAAGATTGACTACTATGGAACCTATCATGGAAAAAATGAATAAAAATCGTCTAAGGTGGTTCAGGTATGTGCAAAGAAAACCTTTAAAGGCGTCAGTAAGAAGAGTGGATTGCATGACTATTACTCCGATAAAGAGAAGGCAAAGGAGACCCAAAAAACTCTTAGATGAAGTTATTAAAAGACACCTTTTTATTAACTAAATTTTGGAAAAATTGGTTTTTAACCGACCCAATAGTGTCATGTAATCCATGTAACTGACCTCACCTAGTGACAACTAAAATTGGTTGTTGTTGTCGTTTTATTTAAAACACAGAATCTTATTAAAATGACAACTAAACTGTATTTATGACACATTAGAGTCAGCCCTTACACCAGCCAGTAGAATGTACATGTAATCACCAGTAAGCAAATTATACTATTTCTAATGAGCAGTTTCATTTATTTATCTATGTTTGTTGTTGAACTGAGATTCATAAATCTAACTAGCTCATTTCATATTGTTAGGGACAAATCAAATTAAAAAGAAGACATGGTTGTCATATGGAATTCCTGTTAGATTATACAAGGAAGGCATAAACAAGGAACAATGACATCACCAATGACAAATCAAATTAATACATTTAGCAAAAAGAGAAAAAATTGGCAAATTGAAACAAGATAACCAAATTTTCAAGGCAACGACAAATATAGAGTATGCTTACGTGTGCTGCCATGCGTGCCCATTTGTTTCCCATTTTGGCATGGAGTTCAGCAATCAACTGCTCCTCTTCTGGAGTAAATGCCCCTTTCTTTAAATTTGGCCTTAAATGATTGGCCCATCGCAGTCGACAACTTTTACCACAACGTGACAAGCCCGAGTACTTCTGAACAGCATTCCAGTTCCCCTCTCCATGCTTCTTGACATAGTCCACCAAAATCGCATCTTCAGCAGATGTCCATGGCCCTTTTTTCAGAACAACTCCACCAACACTTCCTCCATTACCCTCATCATTTAACTGAGACCCAATCTGATCATTGCAGTGCATGATGTCTTTGACCTCATCTGTCATTTGACTCATTTCTAAAATAACAGTCTCTGCAATGGAGTTTACAATAACAAATTAAATTATTTAAAAATGCAAAAAAAGCTCGGGCAAAAGGAAAAAAAAAGTCCAAAAATTGCAGTGCTAATAGCCAAATTCCTTTTACTTTTGTTTGGGAGATTGGGTTGTAAAACACATCAGGACACAAGTATAATGATGTTCAATGATCTAGACAATAAAGAAGAAAACCAGAAATGGCTTTTATCAAGGAGCCTAAAAAACAAACAGAACTACCGCAATTATGAAACAGAAAGAGAAACAATTAAAAGCATCATAAAAGCCAAGAACCTACATTCTTTTGCTTGAGATGAAAAAAAAGACAATAATTCCCATCTTCAAGGCTTACTCACAATACATATTTCATTTTCCCCACCGACCTAACGCTGGTTACAACAACATAGAAACGCTTTTATTATAACATTATAACATGAGTAAAACAATAAATTGCATGTTCTAAACTTCAACAAAATTAACTGCCACATCACAACTCAACAGGTCCATATAAATAAATAAATAAATATATATATATATATATATATATATATATAGAGAGAGAGAGAGAGAGAGAGAGAGAGAGATACCTGTGTGTGTTTCTGACAGGACGTGAGAGTATTCGAGCTAAAATCCAAAGATGTTAGCTCAAATTCTCAATAAATGATAACCTTTTTTTATTATTACTTTTGCAAGCAGAGAAGCAGAAGCTAAGCTATAACCTGAAGGGAGCAGTGAAAACAGCGTTCCTGAAATGGACAAATGAAAAACGAAATAAACAATTGATTTTTTGGTAATAAAATAAATAAATTCAAAGCAAAAATTAATTAGACCCAATAGAGTGATGGAATTGCATGCAACAATTTCACTCGCAAACACACAAGAAAGATGAATTGGACTCAGAATTAAATTATGATAAAGAAAAAACCAATATGAAATGGGGGAATGATAAAAAGGAAAGAGAAAAATGGGGGGTTTGGGAAAATGGGAATGGGAGCGTAACCATAGTTGATGAAGAAGGATCGGAGCGAAGAAAGAGCAGAACATGGAGATCAATCTTCAAACACTCACACCATACCAACACTCGCATGCAGAGAGAGAGAGAGAGAGGAAAATGGCAAGTGAAGAGAAGAAGTAGGAGTGAAGATTTGGCTGTTGTGTGATGCGGGTACCTTCCCCTTTTGTTCTCTATATCTCACCATAAGTCATTTGTTAATTCATAATTAACCCTAGTTGAAAACCAAAAATACTAAATGATAATTATTAATTAAATTTTATTAAATATTAAACGAGAATTGTAAATGAGATGGTGTGTATTCATTATTTATTAATGTAAATTGAAAAATTATAAATCTATTTGCAACTCCTTTTATTAATGTTATATGGTTGCTAAAAAGAAAATAATTATTTTATATCTTTAAGATATTAGATGCATTTATTTTTATTAACATTTTGTTTATTAATATTAAAGGAATAAATAGATAATATTGTAGGAAAAATATAAAATGTTTCGTATAAATTTGATTGTAAGTTTAATATAAAAATAAAGTTGTCCTTAGAGTAATTTTTATTAATATGTTTTATAATAATCTTTTATATTCACTAAATTTAGTTAATTTAACTATTAAAATAAGAAATAAATAAACTTTTAGTTTTTATATAATTTTTTTTTAAATTTCCTCTTTGATGTTAACTCTTTTTTAATATGATGAACAGTTATTTAATGTAACTAGTTTAATTTACTTTTAGTTTTTCTATAAAAAAATTATCTTAATTTTTATAAGTAAAAGAATTTGTATATCAGTTTTTATATGAAAGTTTAGATTACCGAGTACGTAAATTACTTAGTAGAGATTGTTTTATCCTAATATGTGATTTCGAATTTGAGTTACATGTAATGCTGGAAAAAAAAATTTGTCTACAACAATTAATTCACATTTTATCAAACAAAATAAAAAGAATTTCTCTTATAATAATTTAGGATTTTTTTTGTTTTTTTAAATTTATAGTTTAAAATAATTTGTATATCGACATCTTTTTGTATTTGTTCTCATACAGTTTATAATTAGACTTTATGGATAACTTCATGTTTTTTATTCGTGTAACACTTTAATTAGCCTAATCATTCAATGTACACTTTTTAAAAAAAAATTATTTAATATAATATATATATAACTTTGAAAACATCATTTTTTAAAAGGTATCACAATATGTTTTCTTCTTAGTATATAAATCTCATAGGGTGTGATGACTTGTAATTTGTAAGTAAATCACACTATATAACCACACATTTGTGTTTGTGATTAACACAATTAACATAAGACATATTTGTGATATACATTAATACAAGCATACTTAATTCAGCGTGATGCAAGTGTTTTTTTTACTTTTTTGTTTTGAACTTTGAAGAGATTTAGGCTTTTTTTTTTCATAAAACTTTGATTTGTGTAAAATATATGTTTATTTTATATAATTTTTCAAAATTTACTTATGAAAACATCGATAGTGCATTTGGACTCAAAATTTTAATATTTTGATGATTTTTTAATTTTTTTATATTTTATTAGCGAATTTTACGATTTTATGTTTCATCATTTTTATAAGAAACAAATGTATCTTGTTTTTATTCCTTTTTGTTTGCTTGATTGTGTTACAATGGGATATTATAGGTGGTATTTTATTTTAATTAAAATTTAATTGATGAATTTTTTTATTATTAAAAAATTGATAATGTTGAAAATTTTGTAATGTTTTCTTTTTATACTAGCTTGACTTGGCACCACTTTTAAGTGATTTATTATAAATTTATGGTAAATTTGATTGAATAAATCTTAAAATTGATATATAATTTGAACAAATTAAAATTGTATGCAAAATGTTATAGCTTTTAGAATTTAACACCAAAACACTAAAAAACTTAAAGACAGTTGTGTTAACTTGAGCATAGATCGCACAACATTTGGACTGATTACATTCTGTCTTTTTATGACTATACTGCATTATAAACAAAAACATATTTTGATATTTCACAAATAAATGACATATCTAAAGTTTTGTATTTATTTTATTTTATTTTTACAAAAATTAATTTATATATTTTATAGAAATATTTATTTTAAAAAAATCTTAATTTATATTAAATTTGTGAATTATAATATATAAATAGTTTTTTAAATAGAGGTCTACTATGAGAACTTATTTCTAATAATTTCTTAAAAAAATATAATATCATTAAATTTTATAAATTAATAACATTAAATATTAAAATTTCTAATAAAAATATATTTTTTATTAATTTTGAGAAAACTATTGTATTAATAATCAATGTAATATAAATGCTCAGCGTGTCACTCAACTTATAAACAAATAGGTGTTTATAATCTAATCTAATTCAATGCAAATCATAATAACAAAAATAAAAAAAAAATTAATGAATTAAATTATATTTTAAATATAATTTTAAAAATTAATCAATCTAATTGAAATTAAATTTATCTGTACATATATAATTTTATTTATAAAGTTAACTTCACTCATTTTTGTATAATTATATATTTATAAAATCATAATATTTAAATATTTTTTAATACTTTTAAAGTTAAACTTTACTATTATTTTTTTTAGAGATATATTTTATTATTTTAATGTATTTATAGATTATTTTATTTTATATTAAATATAAGATATTTTTTATATAATATCTTTTCCCATAATTTTTATGTAAAACATAAGTTTTAATTATAAATAAGAAAATAAAATATAATGATTTATTCATTGTGTCTTAACTAAGTTAAAAAAAATTATAAAATTAAATCATTTAATTCAATCTAAACTAAATCAAAATATATTTTTTAATTAAATCAAATAATTTTTTAACCAAAAACCATGTCAATCCAAACGGTGAATATTTCAATTTACTTTTGATTATACCAATTACTTATTCCAATATTAGTATTATATTAATTAGTTGAAATATTTTAATTAAAAATAATAATAATAATAATATAAAAATAGTCCTAAAATTAAATTTTATTTATTTATTTATTTGTTGTCAACTAATAATTTAGATAATTAAACTTAGCAGATGAAAGAGACAACGTGATCATTTGTGGCAGAGTTGTTGTACGTCGAGTGCCAAAGAAAACTCGAAAAGGCTTCATATTTGTCTCATTTTCTCGTGTGGACATGCTAGCAAATACATAGAAAGCCAAAAATATTAGGCAGTTAAAACTTAATTTTCTTAAAACATCAGGATATGTTTCTAATATCAATTTAATAACAAATTTAAGCAAAAGGGATTTGTACTGGGTAAGGACCAACTCGGTCCTACTTGTAGTAAAAAGAGACCGAGTACCTATTCGGCCTAATTTGGCCAAATACCCTTCGTTAGGATTAAGAGGTAATTAAACCTAATTTAGAGTAATAATCAAGATATTATTTGTTTTAATTAAAAGGCCAAAGATCAAGACTGACTTAGCAGGCCCATTAGCCCATTACAGTGCCTATATAAGGAAGGTAAAAGTACAGGTAAAAGAAAAAATTTTCATTATTGAATACCATTTATTACTCAGAATCGAATCCTGACTTCAGCATCGGAGTGCCTTTTGCAAGTACCCTCCCCACGTCAGCGAATACCAGAGAGACGTCATCACAGCAGATCAGAGACTTGAAGATCAGTGTTACCCTTGCAGGAACATGATTCATGTTGTTTTGAGTTACAAAACTCATTTATCTCTGAGTCATGAAAGTCATGTTAAAAATTGAACACAAATAATACAGTGTAACATTAAAGATTTTTAACTACTCTTGTGATATAAATTTCAAAGTAAAAAAGCAACACATACACACACTATAAATATGGAGTACCTTTTATATGAGCATGTGGCATTAACGATCATGTTTTTACAAAAGTTCATAGAAACACTTACTAGAATCATTTATTTTTACTATGCTAGTAACTTTTGGAAGAGAGACGATTGAGTTTTTCCAAAAGAGTATTCTGAATTTGAGTATTTATGCTTTATTTATAAGCATACAGAGGTAACTAACCTTAATTTTCTCTTACCTACTGTAGTGTGACTCATTCTTAATGAGTTTGACCCAATAAGATATTATTTTAGTCCAACTAAAATATTACTTTTTTTTAGTAAACTTGTTCTTTGTGTATGACTCTATAGGTATTTATTATATTTTGTTATAATATTAAATAAAATATTTAAGTTCTTAGTACATATACCAACAGTTACCTATTTGATAAATTAATCATGGAACCATGCTATATTAGTTAGACATCCAAGATTCAAAATAAAGCTAAAACATATAAATATGTAGTTTTAAAAAAAGTTACCTTCCCTAAAGACCTTACATCTTATGACTCATTATTTTTCTTGTCTCGGTAGAGACAAACTAAAACTTGAATTTTAGTGAAGAAAACATTGGATATTGTAAGTAAAATTCTAGGGTTGTGGGTTTGAGGCCCTTGTTATTAACTAGGTAGAACAAAAAGTGTATGTAAGAAAAAAAGACAAAAGAAAGAAGTGAGATAGAGAAGTAGTAGGAGGAAATGGGTTAGAAATTTATTTGAGACAAATGAACAAAGGAATAGAAGAGTGATGTTTTTTGCTTAGGGAGAGAAAAATTGAGTAGTAAGGAAGTAGAGTAGTCTTGAAGACAACCGATGAGGGAAGAAGGTAAACTTGTAAAATAGGAAGAGTGGAGGCAAAGGGTGACAATGAAGGGATGAGGAGTGTCAATGCTTAAAAGAGGGAGAAAAGTGATTAATTTTTTAATTTTTTATTCTTTAAGTATAGAAAGCTTGTTTTTTTTTTTAGCCTACAAATAATTTCTTTTTTGTTTGAGCGAAAAAATGTATTGTGTAAGACTTTGTTTTTTTAGTATGTAATTGATTACAACTTGGTACAAAAATCAAAGAATTACAATTTGATAATGTCGAAAATATTTGAAAAATTTTACAGCCTATCTTAATTAACATGAAATTGTTCATAGACTTACATGTCATTACTCACATCAATATAATGGCAACTCTAATAAAAATTTTCATTTTATTACTCACGTCAATATAATGGCAACTCTAACAAAAGCATCAACATGTGACTAAGATTAGACTTACCTTATTAGTTAAGGTCTCTCTCTCTCTCAAGTCTCTCTCTCATTACAATAACCATTTTATTAAAAAAAATCTCTTAACTCTTAATTTTTTAAAAAATTTTGAGTGTACCTGCTACCTACTATTGAGACCTTACAAACAACATAAATTAGACTTTCTAATACAATGCTCTTTTCTTGGTTACAATACTTTAACATATAAGATATTATTGAATACCTCCTAATAGAAAAAATATATATTGAGACATGTCCAATTTGATGAAACATTTTTCCCAGACACCATTCAACTCTCCACCTCATTGACACCCATTTACCATTATTTACCACATTATTCCTCTAGCAAATATTGCACCTTTTGCAGTCACTTTTCTTTTTTCTTATTCTTCTTCATCACCTTTCTCTCCTTAAAAAGTATTCATCCTATAATCAAAAGAGCCAAAATAGAAAAATAAACCAAAATTCTTCTAGTTTTCACTCATCCCTTCTCTAACTCATACAATTGATGGTACACTTTAAAAATATAAAACTTGCTTAGTGGTCAAAACATTTCATCAAATACTTGACACAAACTTTTATTAAGATCTTTATCCTTGTTTTAAAGTTGTCACCATAAAAAATGTTCTCAATTTAGTTATTGCTTATAATTAGGCTCTTCATGTTTCAACCTCCTAATTTTTATTATGATTTCAAGAATACAATATGCAAGTTAAATAAAGCAATTTATGGCCTTAACAAGTATCGTCATCTTAGTTTCACAAACTAAGTACAATTCTACACTCTTTTGGATTCATGGCTAGCAAAAGGTATTATTTTATTCATGAACTTTTCCCCATTATCTACTAACCTCATTTTAATATACATCAATGATATCTTAACAATGGGCATCTTTTGTATTATTATTATTATTATTATTATTATTATTAAACTATCACTTTAATCTCTAAAATATGCAACTTGATTAAAGTTAGTTCTTAAAATTTTTAATTTAAAATTTTAGTTCTCAAAATTAACAATCGTCAATCATGTTAATCTTTGTCATTAAGAGATGATACAATGAGTAATAAAATGATGATTTATGAGATTATCTATACTAAATAACTTATTAGTAATGACTCTTAAACTTAGTATTTTACACACCTCAACTAAATATATAAGTTTATATTTTTATTTATTTTGTTTCTCATATAATTGTAATTAATTATTGTTGCTTTATTACTATTATTATTATAACTTGTTGTATATCTTACTAATTTTTGCAACATCTACTTAAATGTTAAAAAATTCATCTCTCAATTATACTGCAATTTTGATTCTTGATCAACTTTTAGATGGTGAAGGCCAACCCTAAAATCACACTAATGATTGGTTGACACAAATTAAAAGTAAATAGCTTTACCTTTATTCTTGATCCCACCTCTAATGGGTCAAACATAGGTACCCTATAATATGATATTGTTACAAGACTTGAACTATCTTATTAAGTGAACAAGGGATACTAGTTCATGCATGCTCCTCGAGAACATAATTGAAAAGCATTCAAACAAATTTTTAAATATTTACAAGGTATAGTCAATTATGTTCTTCATCTTAAGTCATTATCATCCTAGTAGATCAAAGCACTCCCTAACTTTGATTAGGGATTAGATTTTAATGATAGACATTCCATGGTGTTCACCGTGATACAAATATTGTAATTAGGGATTAGATTTTAATGACAGACATTCCATGGTGTTCACCGTGATACAAATATTGTATAATGAACTAATATATAAGTTGTAGTTTTACATAAAACAGAAAGGTTAATTACAACATAATTTTTGTTAAAACTATAAAATTTAGATAGAAATTAGTTATATTAATTAAAAATTAGTTGGTTATATAAGTCTTATTACTTTTATAACTCACTTTTATCATTTTATTTAACATATTTTTGTATTTCATTCAATTCTACTTTTATGTCACAACATTAGTGTTATTTGTAGTCAATTTCATCCTTCGTTTATAAACAAAATATTTTGAGTTAAAAATTCATTTTATTCATAAAAAGATAATTTAAAATCAACTTAAAGTTATTCATCTTTTTTTTTTTTTTATGATAGGCAAAACAAATCTTATTAAAAAGAGTTCAAGGGGAACTCAAAACCCATATACACAAAACTACTTACTCAGAGAAATAAAAAGCAAAAATATACTTATACAAAATTAAGACAGATGCAATTTCGTGGGTTCAAATACCAATCAGCTAACATAATAGCTTCTCCCTTACTAACAAGTGATAACCATTTCCAGGATCTCAGAATAATAGAATCTAGGACTTCCCTCTCATCCAAAACACCATTGGAAAATATAATTCTATTTCTATGCAACCATAAAGACCACATTGTACTTACCCAAATAATTAATAAGCATATTCCTTCTCTTTTACTACAGCCAACACCAACCCAAGAAAGCAAGTGAGTCGATAAATCTGAAGGCAGAACCAGTGAGAATCCAAGCCAACGCGCAGTAAAGTACCAGATTTGAGATGAAACTGAGCACGTTAAAAATAAATGAGTTGGAAGTTCCTCCAAACCATGACAGAAGCAACAAGTTATATCATCAATTTGAACACCACGATCAATCAGTAAACCTTTACAAGGAAGTGCATTCAACAACAATTGCCAAGAAAAAACCAGACACTTAAGAGGGACCTTCCCTCTCCATAGCCTTTGCAAGGCATCTGCCGTACACTGATCTACACTATTAGGACCACCAAAAAGTTCAAATAGCCATGAATACGCAGATTGCACTGAATAAAAACCTGAAGAATCTGCCCTCCATACCCATTTATCTTCTTGTAGTAACTTAATAGAAACTCCATCCACAAGCTCCAACAAAAGATTAAAGCTCAAGATCTCATGTTGAAAGAGTCCTCTTCGCCAACTAACATTCCAAACCCATCTAGTGCCATCATGAAAACCATTCTCCAATACACATGATTCAGCATTTCTCGCCACTGCAAATAATCGCGGAAATGCTTCACATAATCGCACCCCTCCTACCCACTTATCTCTCCAAAAGAGAGTGTGAAAACCTGCACCCACACTTCTATCAAACTTCTCATCCAGCCATGAATTCCCTTGATGAATAACCTCCAGCAAATCACGCCACCACAAAGAACATCTGTTGTGAACTGATGAACGCTGAAGAGAAGAAGCTAATCTTCCATATCTAGATTCCAACACCCGCACCCACAATAAACTAGAACAGTTAACACCTCGCCACAACCATTTACCAAGAAGCGCCCAATTAAACCACTGCACATTCCTAATGCCCAAGCCACCATTCTTCCGCGGTCTACATACAGTTTTCCATTTCACCCAGGGGATTTTAGATCTATCCTTAACACCCTTCCATAAAAAATTCCGTTGGATAGTGACAATTTCCTTTATTACCGACTCGGCACCTTAAAAAAGGATAACGAGTGCAATGGCATAGAATTAAGAACGGCATTAATCAAAGTCACCCTACCTCCAATAGATAAATACCTATGCTTCCATGACGCTAACCGCTTTTTAAGAGCCTCTAACACACCCTTCCATGCACTAGGCTTTCTCGGGTTAACACCTAATTGTAACCCGAGATACTTTAATGTGAAACTACCAATCTTACAATGTAGGAACTCCGCAGCCAAGTTTTCAAAGTCATCACCAGTATTAATCCCCAATACAAAAGATTTATGGAAGTTAATTTTCATACCTGACATTAATTCAAAGCTACGTAATACTGCTTTCAAAGTCCACAAATTCTGCACCGAAGCCTCTCCCATAATCAATGTGTCATCCGCAAACTGCAGCAAAGAAATATCTGGTCCCCCTTCCCCAATCGTAACACCAGAGAACAACCCACTAGTCACTGCCTTCCGCATAAGAACTCCTAACCCTTCTGCTACCACAAGAAAAAGAAAAGGGGCAAGAGGATCCCCCTGTTTTAGGCCCCGTTCAATATGAACCTCCAATGTAGGACAACCATTAATCAAAGCTGATAGGCTTCCCCCACACACACAAGCTTCCATCCAACTGACCCATTTGTCAGAAAATCCAAAGCTACGTAACATAAACAAAAGATATCCCCACTCTATCGAATCATACGCCTTTTCATAATCAAGCTTTAATACAAAACACCTCTTATTATACCTCCGCACATAATCAACTGCTTCATTAGCCACAAGTACACTATCTAACATGTTCCTTCCCGGAATAAAGGCTAATTGTTCTTCTGAAATTATTGAATCCAAAACTCCTTTCAACCTATTTGCCAAAAGCTTGGAAACAATCTTATAAAGACAACCTAATAATGAGATAGACCGAAAATTAGATATCTGTTGTGGGCAAGACACTTTTGGCACAAGTGCTACAAAATAAGATAACAAAGACTTAGGTAGCTTTCCATTTCTACAAAATTCAGTAAGCATACCCATCACTTCTTCCTTGATCACTCCCCAAAACCTCTTAAGGAATACAAAATTGAAACCATCAAGCCCCGGACTTTTATCACCCTCACACTCCAAAATCATCTTTCCCACTTCTTCCTCCGAAAAAGCATTAACAAGCTCCTCATTCTGTAGAACAGAGACTCTTGGTAAATTATTAATATCAATAGTAGGTCGAGACCAACTTCTACTACTAAAATGGGCCGCAAAATAGGACACCACACATGTTTTAATCTCATTAACCTCTTCGACACATCTCTCTCCAATTTGGAGCGCATGAATATTATTTCGTCGCCGCCTCCCATTAACACATAAATGAAAGAACTTTGTATTTAAATCACCCTCTTTCCCCCACATAAAGTTATTCATCTACTTTTACAATTTCAAGTAGTTGTTGTGTTCATCGATGCTCTCTCAACATTTTTTTTTCAATTTTTAAGATTAAACTCAATTTTACTTCATTAACATCCTTTAAGTTTGCAGGAGATGCAAACCACACTTGATAATTTAGTTATAATTATCTTTGTTAATAAATTAGTTTTGACTACTATTTTATTACTTCTTCTATAAAACATGTGTTCCCTCTTATGTTAATATTATGTGTAAGTATCAATGTATTAATCAATGTAATCATTTCATTCATTTGTCTTTCTATTCTATATACAATTTAGTTTATTTTCTTCTTTCTATCATGAATTTGATATTTTAGAATTGATATAATATGAATATTTAATTTGCATGTGAAGGTTAGTTTACTTAATAAAAATATAAATTATCGTATTAAGACATATATTTAAATTTTATTGTCGATATAAAAACTTCATTATAGTAAGTAATTTATAAATTATTTATAAATATTTTTTGAATTTTAAAGTATGCCTCGATTTTTTATATATTTATATTAAAACACTTTGATTTGACGTAAATATAAGTCATATTTTAGTTAAATAAAAGTATATATATGTAAAAATTTTAAACTTATAGATACAAATGTCAATATCATTTTACACCGTGATTTCATGCTTAAAAATTTACATATTTTTTATAAGTTGAAACTATAATTCATTTTTTTAAATTCTTGTACACGATCTAAAATTTGAATATGTTTTTTCATGTGTTGTAAATATTTTTCTATGTAATTTGGATATGAATATATTTCCAATATAATACAAATATTTACTCTTGTAATTTAAATGATGAAATATTTGTATTTAAATTTTTATTCTTGATTAATTAAAATAGGAATAATTATAAGTTTATCTTAATTTTCATAAATTATGAAAAAAATTTCTTTCTTATGTTACATCAATATTATAAATCGTAGATTCCTTCTTTAAAGAAACAAAAACTGAATTTCTCTGAAGAAATTCAAACGGATCAATAATCTATAGTAAAGATCGTAAATTCTACATATTCTTGTCATATTTTCAAAAATAATAATTATAAATAAAGTATTATTTATATAGAAGAAATAATTTTTATATAAAATAATCTACAATGTATGTCTTTAATCGTTAAATAATACCAAAATAGTATATGTCAAAATGTTTGACAAATATTAGTAATAAAAATTAGTTACAGAAATATTAAAAAATTTATTAGATATAAAAAAGCATCCTCAAACAAACTTTTTATTGTATTTTAATTTTTTTTTTGACAGGTGGTTAAATAATATTAATAAAAAGATACCAAATATAAAAAGTAATATATAAGGTATAGTTTATACATAACAAATAATTTTATAAAATGGATAAGTTTGGGCAAATATTATTAATAAAAGGATTTAAAAATGTTGGATATCTAGATGTGTAGGACTATATATGGGCAAAAACAGATGAAGTGTATCATTGATTTCTCTAAGAAATATACAAAGGTTTGAGCCCCACTTGATAGTAGCTATTACATCACCAAGCTCTTTATTCATCACAAGCCATGCACTGATGCCAACTTTTTTGTCTAATAATTCGTATGGACATTGCGAGTTATTTATATTTCTTCCTTTACCAACTTGGGTGATGGGGTGAGGTCATCCCAATCAAAAATTAATTTTGTTATTTTTAATTTGTAAAGTTGAGTTTAAATAATTATTATATTTTTACATTTTTAATATAATTAAATCTTATTATTTTTTAATACTTTAACTCAATTCTAAAATTAAAATTAAATAAAAAATTTCAAATGCGGATTATCTCTCATTATCACTTGAATATTTTAAAATTCATTTTTACAACATTATTTTATCAATCCTTTTGTTTGAGTCAAAACACTAATATATTCCTTATATTTGAATTGAATATTTTATTTTTTAATTATTTTATAAAATGTTATAATGATTAATAATTAAGAAGATTTCTTATATTAGGCTTTACTTTCCCTTCTGAGCATGCGTGAGCGAACAGGGTTTCTAGGTCCTGCCTTGTCAATTATCGAGTGATCTTTTCATCTTGAAGGAATTAATAATTTCAATAATAATTAATCATTGGATTGACTGAAGTTCATGACCTTATAGAAAAAGAGTTATTATTTCATGCAAAAATTGAAATTCTAATTATACCTTTAATACTTTTTTATTTATATAATTTTCAATAATATATATGTATATAAGAATATTTTATTAAAATTCATAAAATTTACAACCTGTTTGGTGGTTAAGATAGAATTACAATAAATAACATAAGAAGGTTGAATAAAAGTAGGATATGCTAAAAGGATCATAAACTTTTATTATGTTAAATGTTTAATGTAAACTTAATATAAAAAAGAAAGACATAAATATGAAAAAAATGATAAAATTATCCTTTTGTCTATCTTTATTAAATTAAATTTTAATTTTTTTTACTATATATTAGTTATTTATTTTAAATTTGTAAAGATATAAATAATAGAAAAAAAAGAGAGATGAAAAAGAGAAAAGAGTAATAGAATAAATTAAGAATATTGTTATTATTTTCTTGCTCTTTTCACTTAGTCATATTTTTACGATAACAATTACACTAATCTAATAAAATAGAATAGGTAATATGATAAATTAATCATATATTCCTGTATCTCAATAAACACTTAATTAAATACATATACAATATATATTATTCTATTTTGTCTATCCCTATTTTGAATGTTACAGAGATTAAAAATATTATATTTATAAATATTTTTTAAGATATTTTTAAGATAAAATTATATCTGACTGATTTTATTTACAAAAATGTTAGTTGTACATTTAGAAAGTTATTATTTTATTTTTAAATTTTTTTTAAAATATATAAACATAAAATAAAATGATATACATTCTTATGTACATTATTATTTTTTATTAGTTTAAATAATAAAATTGTTTATTTTAAGTATTTTAGGCAGGAGTTTTAAAACATTAACATTACTTTATTCTTTTAGTTAACATTTTCTATCATCTAAATATGTATGAAAAAAATAATTAATTTTTTATTTTTAAAATCTTGATTGTTAATTTAAGTTTAAAATTTTAAAATTAAAATTAATAATTAGTTTTAACTTTTAACATTAAAATTCAAAACACATTAGTTACTTCTTTTCAATTTAAGTTTATTTGATGTGGAGTAATGATAGGTAGGATTAGGCATTGGTTGGGTGTCAACTTCAAAACTTCAAATTTGAATAAATTGACCACACAATAAGGTGGACCATTTTTTTTCAGAGGTATTGTTAGGTTGTACGAGTCTTAGTTAAGAAAAAGAATGGGTTGAATGAGTGGGTTGGGACTGTTAAACCTTCAGTGAAATAGGAGACTAAAATAGAAATAAGAGACTTGACAGAGTAGATAAGCTTTGGAGAAAAGTGGACTTAGTAGATGTTGTTGGAGAAGAAAACATGAATGAATAGTACATTCAATGTATAAAGAATCCTCATAAAGAGTGAAGTTAGTCACCTCACCCAAAATATGTCTAAGTTAGCAAAACAAGGTACATTAAAAAACTGAGAACTTGCACTCATTTGTCACGTCATTGATCCAAGTGATTCCTTCATAAATCACAATGGATCTTAAATCGTGGAATCATCGTCCATTTGGAGAATATAAGATGTGTTGGTAATTCATACACATCTTTATACTCTTATCTTTTTTTTTTTACTAAGCACAATTGCTCGACATAATGACACACTTGATCTCATGAATTGGTTTCTGCAACAAATCTTCTACTTGCTTTTTCAACTTGGCCAATTCTATTGGTGATATCTAATATGGCACAATAGAGACTGGACTTGGTCTTGGAATGAGATCGACTATGAACTTGATCTCTATTTTTTGTGGTTGTTTGGTTATATCTTCTAGAAAAACTTCTAAGAACTAACACACTATTCGTATATGCCCAGCTTTCACACTCTTCATTACCTCAGAATCTAGAATTTTCTGTTATACTAGTACTAAAAATCAAATTTTTCTCTTTAAAATTTAAAAGGACATGATTGGATGACAACCAATTCATTCCCAATACAATATCAAGTTGGGAAAAGGGTAAGCAAATCAAGTCTACAAAGAATTTCTTACCATGTATCATTATAGAACAACCTAAGGAATAGATACTACAATATTATATGGTAGGAGAGATACAGACAATTCAAGACAACTTACATAATCTATAGAAATAAAGGAATGTGTAGCACCAAAGTCAAATAGAACACCAATAAGATTGCCTTTTAGGATGCATTTACCTCTAATAAGATCACCTGATTTTGATACTTCAGATCCATTCTTCGCAAACACTTTGCCTTGAACATCCATTGTTACCTCTAGATGTAGGCTTGTTGCTTCCACTTGCACTTCCATTCCTCTAAGGTGTATTGATAAGTTTGTAATTAAGCCCTATTTTACAGCCCATATATTCATATTTGACCTATATTATATTTGAGATTTACACTAATTATATATTAATTATGCAGTTTGGTGTAAAGATACTGCAAGTGGACTTTAGGTGCATTTTGGACTCAAAACGATGGAAGATTCAAGTTTCACATCAATTAGCATGCTCAGACCCTTTCAACAAGCACGGAAGTGCTTCGAACCTATGCACGGTCATGCTTAAGGCCTTGTACGGCTGTGCTCATCTGCGAGAAGCCCAATTATGAAGAGTCTTTAGGGTTTTTAAATTCTATTAAAAGGAAAACCTTGGACATCATAAGGACACCGTTTTTACCTTGACTTTTGCTCTAAGATATGTAACACCTTAAATTTTAATTTCAATTGAATAATAATTTCATAAATCGGATAACCAAATTTTCATAGAATATTTCAAAATAAGTGAAGGGTTACAAATTAATATCAAATAACTATTACAGGACTAGTTCAATTACAACAATTTCAAAATAAAATCAAAGTCCTATAGCAGTCCATCCATCCCTTCACTGAGTCCGGTGCTGATCGTCTTAATTACCTGAAAAATGAATGTAAGGGTGAATACTCTACACTACCTAAAAACACAATCAACGTAGAGTCTCACCTCCAAAATACTTCCAACACATTAAACAAACATAATCATAAGCAGTATTTCACATCTACAAGTACAATTCATAAACCTATGCATATGCACGCCAGCCACACTCATTGTGGCACTGTGATCACAGATTTACACCATGAATGGTCGCCAGTTACCCCCGCCTCATGGATACCACGTGGGCAGTCACGGGTCACTCGACAAAGGTAATGGTCAGAGGTCTAGTCAGGAAGAGAGTATGTGGCCCGTGGTGCACCTGTTCCACAGTCGGTGTCACCACCACTCTCTCCTCTCCAAGGTATTTCTATCGTCCTCATCTTCCACACCCTAGTGTATCGCTAAACCATTCACAGCACATTACAACAGCGCTACATGCCCTATTCACATACATTTCATTCACGCACGCAATATTCATGCTTGCACATGGCACACAACCTATATTCGATTCATAGCACACGGCACGCAACCTACAATTATCGTTCATATTACACGGCCCTTGGGCCCACATTTTCACAATATTCATCCAAATATACGGCACAAGTGCCTATACTCATTCTATCACACAACATTTACATATAATCCAAATCCATCAATTTCAGATCAACACACATAATGTTCACATATCACAGCACATGACCCATATTACATTTCTCAGCAATTTCTTACCCATTAACTCAGCCACAACACAATATTCAACAAAATATCAGCAATTCATGCACAAAAGAGTAGGATAGAGTCCCCCCTTACCTTGGATTGAAGACCCACACGCTAAATCCACCAAAAAGTGCTCTCCCTCACGGATTTCGTCCTAAACACATGAAGAAACTCCATGAGAACCCAAAGAAACCACGAAAACAGAGAAAGGGGATGAAAAACTGAAACCCTAACCATTAAAACTCACCTCCAAGTATCCCCACACGAATTCAACCTTCAATCAAGCTCTCGAACGGCTTTGGAGGCATTTAATCGGTGGAATAGGGTTTTGGGTCGAGAGGATTGAAGAGATTTGAGAGGGAATTTGAGAAATGAATCTCAAATCCCTAAACCCCCTTTTAAAACCCCTCAGATCGCGATACTCTCGTTACAGTGACACCCTTTGTCGCTACAGCGAAAATCTCAGACGAAATTGCATTCTAGTTTCTGTAGAATCTCGCTACAAGACCCTTTCGCTACAGCGAGACTGCACCTAGAAATGCACCACAAACTGTCACTCTGTCGCTATAGCGAGACGTCTCTCGCTACAGCGAGAAAGCGACAGTTCTGGTCTTTCCTTCTAAGGCCCTCTCCCTACAGCGAGAATCCTCTCGTTATAGTAAGAACAACCCAGTATCACGCTTGCACTTAGGCACTTAGCCCATCTCAGCCCTATCCAGTCATGCATACACATAAATATACACATCCATATACTTAATACACATAAACATCATTATCAAATAAATCAACACACATATGAATATATATACATATATATAATAATAATTAATATTACTAAAATTCAGGGCGTTACAGGATACATCTCTCTCGTCTCTCTTGCACGGGATCTTTGGCACACTCTTGGTGGGACTTGAAGCTTCGAGCGACTATTCTTGAAGACTGAGAACTCATCTCATTTTAGTTTGCTATTTCTTTTAATTATGGCTTTATTTATGATTGTTTTAGTTCTTTTCTTTAGCATGAGTAACTAAGTCCATAGCTAGGACTATGAGAACTATTGTTCATGAATTTATGGGGTTTTGACATTTGAATCTAAATTTGATTTTTGTTTTGTGATTAGATTTTATCCTATTACGCTTCTCTCTTAATCCTAATTAATTATATCGTCAAGCCTATGAACTTCTGTGAGAAAGAGAAGAAAAAGAGAAACGAATGTTGAATCTAATTTCAAACTTAGAGAAACTTACTTCAAATCCCTTAGAACAGTCGCAGAATCACAAATCTGGAGAGAAATCGAAGTTTAAGAAGGTTTAGCATGAGAGAAAATAGTGATATATGGCTTTGGAACCTTTGAGAAGTGTGAAGAAGTGAAAATTTCATGCAAGGACCCCTATTTATAGAAAAAAAATTCAGTACTGTTCACGCCGAAACTACTGTTCAAACTGACACTGTTTATGCATTTTGCACTATTCACTGACACTGTTCACGTATACTATTCATCGACATTGTTCACTTTTTTTTTTTTAAAAAAGTAATCTCCTTCTAAATCTATTTCAATACGAAATAATCCTTCAATAACATTTAACAAGTACAAAATATTATAGATTACTCAATAATAAATTACAGGCCTAACATCAGTTATCCAAGGCATACCTTCAAAGGATAGTAAAATCTTTTATGTTATTGTTTGACGATGCAAGAATGTCATTTTTGTAAACCTGTTTGTCACTACTCTATCAATGAGCTCTAACACTAATTGAATTCACTTTGGAAGATCAAGTGAAATTAACGTTATCAACTTCTTCATTGTCACTGGCAATGATTGCATCTCAATAGGGGATGACAACAACTAAATAATTATATTGAATGTAACTTGTGGATCAAGAAATTGTATTAATGTTGGAAGTCTTGGAATATATTCGAATAAAAAACCTGGAGAAAATCTAATTATTTGAAACTATACATTGAACAACAAAGATAATGGTTTAAGATCTAAACTTAGCCTAGTACTACGATAACTTCTCTTGTGTCAAATTTTCATTTTAAGGATATTATAATGGTTAATGTTAGCAACCCAATGATCATAGATCAAGAGTGAATGGAATTAATGCAATAAATAGGTATTTAAGTAATAAATTCACATTTAAAACAAACTTTGCCTTGACAATTTCATTATGTTAATTATGTCTATATAGTCATAATAGGTGTTAATCTTCAATTTTTAAATATTTTTAATGTTGCAAACTCCATAAAAAATAAAGATAAGTATGGTACCTTTCAATGATATTAAGAGCACATTGGCAACATAAAAAAGTGTCACTCTTATTTGTAGCAATGACATACCATGTGTGGATGTGAAGCTTAGAAACATTTATCTCATTTATGATATTAAATGTAATGGGTAGAAAAGATAATAATAAAATAATTTTAATTTTTAATGAAATATAGAGTGTAGAAGAATGATAGGACTATAAAATAAGAAGAGATTATTATTATTATGGAGTTATTGAAATGTCGTTGAAAAGCTTATAAACATATACATTCTTGAAATAGATTATTATTATGGAGTTAAGAAGATAGAAACATAGACAGATGCATATTGATTTGATTTCATTTGTCTAATCAACAATGGTGGAAGATAATCAATTCTATTGGACAAATGATTTGCCTAAATTAGAATCATTATAAGATTAGAAAATCACATGTAATTAGTGTTTTGAAAATATTTATCTTTAGAAAATATATATCACATGTTTTATTTTATGGAGCCTTAATTAAAAAAGATCAAAAATAAAAAAAGAATGCAAATAATAGTTTATCCTTTTAAAAAGTATAAGTTAGAGGGAGAGCTTTAGAATTATCTAGTCTTTCTAACAATTTTATTGATAAATACTACTTTACATGAGAGCTTTAGAATTATCTAGTCTTTCTAACAATCTTATTGATAAACACTACTTTACATGAGCCAAATAGTATAGTTGATGAGAACAATAGTCAATGTAGGCTAGAGTACTTGCTGATAAATAATTTTTTAAATAAGTTTTTCTAATTATAAAAGGAACATACTTCTAAAGTATAGGTTTAACTATGCTCCAATTAAACTTATGTTTTTGTGCCAAAATATCCTATAAAAAAAGGAAAAAGAAAGAAAATATATTTATAAGGAGATATAGGTGTGTGATTAAACTATGAGTTGACAATCTTATAAGTTTATTTGGTAATATTGCACCTTGTTTTATCAAACTATAAAATATAAGTTAACTTAATCCAAACTAGAAAAAGACAAATTAACTTGTATAAAGAAATAATTAAAATCTAAAAAATAAAGATACAAGCCTTTGATCCAATGTTATCCATGTTAATATGAAGTTTGTATTTTATTTTATTTATATAAATTTTGTTTAAAATCCATCTAAATTCCTATTCTTTGAGTCACTCCATTATTCTTATATGTCAAATCAAATGTAAATTTTGATAAGATTTTGTAAACCTTTAAAGAGTTATTTGATCTCTATGAAATTATGAAATAGTCATATTGTTGGCTATTGTAATACTCTAAAAATTTGTTAGGAGCAATTTATCAAAACTATTAATAGGTAATTTATTTTTTTTTATAATTTATAGATAATCTTTAAAAGTAGAATATATATAAATTAATATTATTTACTTCTTGAATTAGTGTTTGGAATAGGAAAAGTTTGTAATGTTATATTAATTAGCCTATGTGACTATTATAATTAACAGGATTGGGTTGGATGATACGCGTTTTAAATTTTAAATATGTATGTATTATATATATATATATATATATATATATATATATATATGGTCAATTTTTTAAAAAAGCTCAAATTAATTTTAAAATGTGATTAACTTTTCAAAAAGATATTTTGACATTTTAAAAATTTAACAAATCACAAGAAGTATATTATAAGAGCGTGTTATTAATATTTTTCTTAAGCTATGCTATTTATTTAAATATATGGTCAAGATGATTTTTTAAAATAAAATTATAATGATTATAGAAAAATTAAAACTAATAAAAATAAAATATTTTTTTCTTCAAATTTATTTTTTACTAAATAAATTTTCTATAAACTTGTGTAACAATATACTGCTTTGATTACGTGGTATATCATTCTCAAGTGTAGTACATATTATATGAGCATATGTATAAAATATATATGGTGCTCTAAGTGGTATAGCATACTTTAATTATCTCTTTAAACTATCACTAATTATTTTGTAAGCACTAATATTTTCTTAGCCAAAATGTTATTCCTTCACAAAATAAGTTTTTCAAGGAATGCTCATATGCATGAATTGAAGTTAAAATAGCGAGATATGCCCCAAATGGTAAAAGGAAGTTAGTCATGCACATTGACACCTTTAGTCTAAATTTGAGTTTAAATTTAATCACATAAATGTCTAAATTTTACAATTTAGATTTCAGAAAAATTTTATATCACTGTCTTTGATTTTTTTTTTTAATCATTTAACATATAAATAAAAGATATATAACTCAAGTCTTCGTTTTAAAATATGCTAAAAATTGTAAATATTATTTAATGTTCAATTTGGTGAAGGTAAAGCTTATAGTGTAGATTAGCCCATAATCTTAAAAATAAGAAGGTATTATAGTAATTTGGTGAAATTTTGTCTAAGCACTTAAGCAAACAAAATAAGTTATTCACTTAGTATATTAATTTCATAAATTTTTATTATGGATTCATTTTCTGTATTTTGTTCTATTTCAAGTTAATCTTAAAGTACTGGTTCTTAAACTAAATAATTCTAAGGGTATAAAAGAGAAACAATACACAATCATAGTGTATTAAGTACATTATTTACTATTATAATGATATAATATAACTTTAATTATAAATCTTGAATATTTTTATTTTCTATAAGAGATAAATTTTTTATTTTATTTTTATTTGACAAATATACATTTAAATATAAAGACAGTTTGAGAACAAGAATACTAGAATGTATAATAAAAATGGTTGTGGTCTTAATCTTTAAATATAATACTTGATAATATTAAAAGAGGTGTATAATACCGAGTAAAAATCGGATGAAAATGAATTTAAAGGAAAAAAAATTAAAAATATTTTTAAATGAATAAAACTCAAAAAATGAAAATTTTTATAAAATAATTCTTATAAAAGAAAAGATTGAAATAGTAGATAAAAAGAAAAATAAGAGAAAGAGAATGAAGGAATATAATAGTCATGTATTGTTTCATTTTCATAAAGGGTACTGATAAAAGAATAAGAATTAATTAAAAATATCAAGAAATTTATAATTATAAAATATCTACTCAAGATCATAACTTTTAACAAAAGAAACAAGTAAATCATATCAAATCAAGTCTAATATTAATTCTCATACATATACAACACTTTCATAAAATTATAAATATTTCTCATCAACCTTGTTAAGAAAAAGTTTAGTGAGATAAAAAAAGCTAGTAAAAAAAAAACGTAATTATTCATAGCTAAACTTATTTTCCTTTATGAGAAATATTCTTTAATTAGTCCATCTCAATGTTACCATCAAACATTACAAAAATCAATATCACCTATTATTTATAGTTCATAAGATAAAAGAAATTTGGAAATATATTTAGTTATTACCCTTTATATAAACCACCTTCAATTTGAGCAATACATGTTGTATTATCCTTATGTAATTATAAGTTTATATTCTATCAACAATTATCATGTTATTTTTTAATATGCTCAATCATAGTCATACTAACTTTGTGAGGATTTGAAAAAAAAATCAAAATTAGTATATTCAACTAATTAAATGTATGACAAAGATAGTAAATGATATGATTTAATCTATTCAATAATGCCTTTGAGTTGTTAAATAATTAAATCTTGCTAGTTAAATACAAAAGCTATATTTAATCTAGTTCTATTTGCAAGACACTGAAATTGCTCTTTTAACTTATGGTAATTTAAGACAAAAATATCTTTTGAAGTCCTTATTATGTTTGAATTAAAATAAATTATTATTATAAATGCAAAATTTATTTATTTTCATAAATACATACGAATATAACTATTTCAAATCTATTTTAAAAAATACCACATGCATATTCTAATTGCGTTAATTCGTATAAGGATTTGTTTTAAAAAAATACCACATGCGTGTTCCAATTGCCTTAATCCATATAAGAATTTTGTAATTTAACATACTTATTTACCAAGATTTGAAATTATATACTTCTATATCTTAAATCCTTCAAGGATACTTTTTATAATGCCTTTGTTATCAACAATTGAAATAACATGGATTCAATAACTTTTCCTTCTAAAATTCACTTTACCTCCATAACTATTGTAGACTTATCCATGACTTAGGAATTAATATGTAGTATTCACTTCAAAGAATGGTGTTCACCTAGTTGGACAAGATTGATAGTTTTCTTTAAAAGCTTCTGAATTTGTTCAACAAACATCAATAATTTAGTTTAGAATATTCAATAAATTTATATTCTAAATGTTACACCTTCACTAAACATTTTTTTCATTATTAAAATAGTTAATACTAATTCATTTATAATCAATTTGACATACCATGTAGCAAAAAGATCTCTCTTACCCACACAACAACCACATCCAAAATGTACATCATATATACAAACTCAAAAGTTTATATAGTTAAGCACACCTAAATATTAGTAATAGTAATATAACGATGTTAGTATCTGTAGCAAGGTACACTACAAAAATAAACATAAATAATAAACTAAAACCTAGGGTTATGACATAAGTTCTTAACATAATTGTTAAAAGGTGTAAAAATCCTTAAAAAGTTGTTAAAAACTCTGGTGAAAGTCAAACCTATCCCACTTTCCTCCATCACCTAGACCCAACTCAAGAAGAATTGTTAGAAGAATAGAAAAAAAAAAGAAATTTTCACAAAAGTAGAGACGTGGAGGAACATGAGAACATATAGTTCAAAAGAGTAGGTACAAGTTCAAGTATAAGAAAAATATGTTGTACAATGGATCGAATATCCTTAAAACTTAGAGGTGGGGTATTAAGTCTAACTACATGTAGATCCAAGAGTAGTAGGTTTGTGTATCCCATAGTGATAGGGATGGAAATTGGTGGAGCTCTAAGCAGTAAGATAGAAACAATGAGACGTTCTTATTCCTAATAGTTCAATCTCCATTATTTGATACTTCTTAGAACATACCCAAGTTTTTTTCTCGTTATAACATATATAAGAGTCAATTATGTCTAAAGCATCAACTAACTCATTTGCACAAAAGCACTAATATTATACAATGACATAATATTATAATGCTCAATAGGTACAAACCTTCTAAGTTTCTTCTTGCCATTCAATTAATTACATCATAAAAGAAACGAAGATCTACGTAGTGACCCTTAAACACAGTTCACTACACACATAAGCTACTCCGTAGACATCTCGTCCCTTACTCCTTTAGCCCACCTGGAGGAGAGTTATTCTGCATCCATAACATTGTTAAAGACACAAAACAAAGAAAAGGGGTGAGTAGAAACATTCATAAACAATAATACAAGGTAATAGATATGCTTAAATGAACAAAATATCATTCATGCATCAACGATATCAAGCATCAACAATATCTATGCTTAAATGAACGAAACAACATTCAAGAATCCCCATACTAGTGCTTAAATGAACAAAACAATATTCAAGCATCAAGCAATAATCATTCAATGTCTTTTGTTAGAATTCTCCATAGAGTAATTAATTAATTATTCAACATTTTATTTTTAAGTTGATATTTGGAGTTCTGTGTCTGCAATTCGGCTAGTGTCATAGGTACATGTTCTCCTTTTATCGAAGACAGAAAATCACTACTAGTAGCCCACACTCAAACCAATCTTGGTAAGCTTTAGTGTCTGTCAGGATAGGCTAGCAAAGTTTCCACTGCCTACAACATAAGTTAGCTAGATTTGGTTCCCTGTAAGTCTTAGGCACTCTTATATCCCCTATGGTAAGACCAACACTATTTGCTCCTCGTTTGTACTATGGCGTATTCAACCTCTTTTACAATCATAAACATAAATAATATCATAGCCATTAATTGTCCAATAAGTATAGTATAACATCTCTATTTCAAGAGAACAATCAATCATATGGATATGGATAACAATAATTTTTTTTTCAGATTTTATAAACTAACTTATAAAATTCATAACTAATTTGATATAAGTTCAAACATTATGAAATCACCAAGGTTTCTTCCTTTAAATGTATATTGTAATATAAAATTATAGTCAAAATACAAAAACTTCCAAAGAATCAATCAAGTCTCAGTTTACCTCTGCTATTCTCAGATCATTTCACTAAATAGCTAGCATATTGTAAAATTCATAATAAATTCAATTATCATCCAAAAGACATGAGACTAGTGATATTATTCTCCTTAACATGTCATTTCCATATAAACATTCTTCCAAAATCAAAATATTCCTAGACATCAATTCATGCTTTAATTTCTCAATACATGTCACAGAATAGCACAATTTAACAACAACATATTGGAAAAATCATAAGTTATTCAATTCACCACCAAAATTAATGAAACTAGTGGCATTCTTTCACTTTGGTTATATAGTTTTACACAAAAATACAAGTAAAAATTCATCACTTTCATATTCCATAACCAGTCCTAATTATTCTCTGTTACTCACAATAACTTATTTCTTAGAATCAATTACATAGAAAAATTATAACTATTTTATTTTAAGTCCAAAATTAATCTCAGTAAGGATATTTCCCTTATAGTCTCTATTTTCATAAAAAATAAAATAAAATAATGCTACTTATACATTTTAAGACAAAAATAGGTTTCTCAGTAGCATCACAAAACGTTAATCTCATACAACAACATATTGAGGAAAATCATCAGTATTTAATTTTTACTTCAATTTCTGCAAATTCAGTGAGAATATTTTCCTTATAAAATCTAATTTTGTAAAAAAAATATAAATAAAATAATATTACGCATGAAATTTAAGACGAAGAGAGTTTAGAGTAAGCTATTCTTAGAAAATCATTCACACACATCACAATATTCAAAAATTCATATCTATTTTGTTTAAAATCAAAATCAAGTGAAACTAGTGAAAAAAGTTACATTAATAAGTCTATGTTTATAAAAAATATAGATAAAATAACACCACATAAAGATATTAAAACGAAATTGAAACAAGGCATACTACCCCAAAATACTATTTTCATGTAACAGAACTTTAGAAAAATTATAACTAATTCAATTTGAATCCAAATAAAGTAAAACTAGTGGAAAAAGTTTCAAAATTTAACTATCCACATGAATAAAATACTAACAAAAATTTTTGCAATGTTTTTCTCATGTGTTACTTTATTTGCAATTTAGTCCTTTTACTTTATGTTAATTGCAAAAAGGTCCTTTCTCAAATTTTGGTAATTCTTAGATAGTTCAGAACGTTTCTAATGAGTTTATGGGTCTTGAATCATGTCTTCACAAGTTCTAAAATATTCTCTTGGTTCTACCACACATGTAGTCAAGTGTCTTGCACTTTTAAGGTAGATTTTTGTCCAAAATCATAGTCCATCATCATGTCAAGGTTCAATCTTCCAAATTTATTCTTAGATCTTTGTTTTCATCATATTTCTCATATAGTCCAAAGGTTTCAAATATGTTCAAGGTTCCATAGGTCCTCCTCATAGTCAATTTCCAATTTTAGTCAATTTCTTATTAAAGTTTCATATGAAAATCTTCAATAATGTCTTAAAATTATTTTTTAACTCCAATATAATCCAAACCAAAGAGAAAATCATATATCTTACTTAATTATCCTCAAATCAAATCACACAATATAGATCAAAGAGAAAAATTTCAGAATACACACTTAGAAACAAATTTTACAGAAAACCCATATTTATTCCATGACAGAAAATATGCAATTTCGTAGAAAATTCCCAAAGTCCATCTAATCAATTCCAAAGCATAAATACACATGAATATATAATTGGTTCATAAAAATAACATATAACAAACAAAATAATTAACAAAATTCCATTAAAATACTATTTTACAGAAAATTTTGATTTTTCTGCAAAACTTCGTGTTTTTGCTATTTTAGTGGTTTTCTTATGTATTCTTTTTCAAATCAATTTTTCTTTCATATGTATACTAAGGCCACGAAATTTCCATCATATAGAAACGGTTAAAGGCTCCCTTTGACTCAAAAATTCATTTAGCAAAATATTCCCTTAATTTATGAAATAGTAGTTCCGCTTACTTGATTTTTGGTTGATCTTGGCTTGATCCTTGGGAAATCCTCTTTCTCTCCTTCTCTTACTCTTTTCCTACTCTTAAAAGTGATCTTCCACCTTCTTTCGTCTCCTCTTCCACGTGATCAAGGCTTCCATCAAGAAAGATTTTGTGGGGTATGTTGTCCACTTTAGGACTTTTATGGTAAGTTGATGGATGATTCAACTTGGTGGAGTTCAAGAGATGAGTGTGAGACTGATTGTAGAAGTGTTTGAAGGTTGCTAAATATTGTTAGTTTGGAAACTCTCTCTCCCTTCCATGGTTGCTCCATTCTTATGTGAAAGTGGCCTTCTTTCTATACAATGGGGTTTATAAAAAAAAAATTGGCTTCTTTCTCTCTCTCCCTTGGCCCCTCACAGTTACTCCTTGTAGTAAGTGTGGAGATTTAATTTGGGGTCCAATTTAAATCTTCTCTCATAAGCCTACACATGACCATCTTTTCTAATGCCAAAATTGCCCTCTATTATGATTCTTGTCCTTAGATTCCTTATCCAATTGTACTCAAATCCTCTTGGTTGATTTCTAATTCTATTAGTTACTTTAGAGTGTATCTTCTAGTCCCATTTGGCTAGGGTAGTTATAGTTCGTAAGTTCAAAATTGGATGGAAATTGAATCTTGCACCTTATTCAAAATCTTAACATGGAACCTTGACCTGCTTGACTTGCCTTTCTTTCTTATTGGCTACTTGATCAATTGGATTTTTATAACATTATTTCCTCTAATTCCTAGCTCATTAATCCTCTTTTGTGCCTAATTGGTTGAATTGGATCATTTTATGATGTTTGAATTTTATTTGGCCTTTATTTAATTTTTTCAATATTTGGCAAATTCTGATACTGTTTTGGTTTCTGGACCATATCTTGAGTTGTAGAACTCCTTTCATTGTGATTCTTTATTTATAGGAAAGTTAAGAGAAAGGTGCACAATTCCTATGAGAGGTCAGAAACCAATTCTGATGATAAGAAGTTGAAACTGGGCCTGAAAAAAGTTGAAACGCTGCAGTCACAGATCCTGAGCAAGGTGCAGTATTTGAGCCATATCTCAGTCCACAGACATCTGATTAGGCCCATTCCAGTGGCGTTTGAAGCTGACATCCAGGGCTACAATTTTCCTTCAGGCCACGAACCAAAAAGAGGCCATTTTCATAAAATGGAACAAAGTGACGAACGAAATTTTGAATTTTGAATTTAATTTTTTGGCTCTTCTCTTCTCTTCTCTCTCTCTCTCAGCCCCTCTCACCTGTACGACTTGTTGTTTTCCTCCATTAATGGAGGCTTAGATTTTCATCTAATTCAAGAATTAAAAGGGACGTGTCACTCTTGAGGATTGGTCTCACATTGGCATAAATTCAATAACAAATTCGGTTTCATCTCTTCCTTATTTTCTCCTCTTGCTAATTATGATTTCAAATTTAAGTTCTTTGTTTGGATTGATAATTGTGCAGTTGTTTGACTATATATTATTCGGTTGATGTATGTAATTAATTCTTGAAGGAGTGTGAATTAGATTTTCAGGTTTGAGATCTAAGATTAATGACATTGGTGAATTAAATTAACACAAATCGATTAGGTTCTAGAGGTTTCTGAACTTTGAGTGAATTGTGTGTTAATCGAATGCATGAGGGTTCTCGTGTGAATGCTTAATTTGAATTGAGGTTTCATTTGAATTTAATGTTAATCACTAATTTGTTATTTGATGCATCTTCTTAGAATCCGGTGATAGAGTGGTCGTAGTTCTTCTAAAATCTTGGATTAGAGTTTTTAATTATTTTTAACTTTTGATTCTAATTAGTTATTCTATAAATCAAACCCCCTCTAAAAATTTTATAATCGTATAACGTTATCATCGTTGGGAGACGACTCAGATTGCACCTCTTACTACATAATTTTTATGCAATTCAATTTTTATTAATTTGTCCGAGAGCGACACTTGCGATAAAATTTTGGCGCTGTTGCCAGGGATAATGATGTTATTTGATTATGTAATTCTGTGTTCATGTGATTGCATTGCGTATTCTGTGTTTCGTGTGTTTGATTTTGCATTGCATAATTAATGTTTTTCATTGAATTAGGATTATGCATAATTAGCATTTTTCATCGAATTAGGATTCTGCATAATTAACACTTTTACTTTAGCATAATTGTGTCTCTGTGTTCTGTTTTGGTAGCCTTTGAATAATATAGTAGATAGTCATCTATCTTTGCTTAGTATTACATCATTCAATTCTCTGCATTCTGTGTTGTGTTTCTACATTTTGCATTCGTCAAAAATCTACACGGCCGTATATATGACCGTGTAGATCACTGCCCAAAAATTCTAAAAAAAAAAAAAATCACAGAAATGTACATGGTTAAGTACACAGCCGTGTATCTGAACGTGTAGATCTCTATCCAAACTTAAAAGTGGCATAACTTTTTGCATACAGCTTCAGTTTTTTATTGTAATATATGCATTTCATTTACCTCGACGAGATCTACGCATTGGCAACAAGCCAGAGGCCAATTGGTGGTTTCTAAAAAAAATTATTTTTTTCATTCTTATTTAGATATTATGGCTCAGAGAACTTTTTATATGTCTGATCATAGAAGACTAGAGAACAAGCTAGATGATTTAGCTTCATTGATCAAACAGTTAACATTGTCACAAAGGGCTACAATGTTGTGTGAAATTTGTACTTCACCTGAACATCATACTGATTTCTTTCCTACATTGTATGAGCCTGCAAGTTGGATGAGTCATCCAAACTTGGGATGGGAGAATTTTACGCAGCAACAATTTTAACCCTCACCACAAAATGCTGCACCTTCCAAGAATGAGCCTTCCTTGGAAGAGTTGATAAGGGAGATGACAATTAACGATCTGAATTTCCAACTAAGAATAGAAGCATCCATTCAAAACTTGAAGAATCAGATTGGTCAGTTGGCAACAACAGTAAACGAGCTGAAGTCTCAAGGTCTTGGTAATCTTTCTGCACAACTGATAAATCCATATTGCCATATTTTTAGCATAGTTTTTGGTTAATAATTAGGAAAATAGTTCTAAAAATAACTTGAAAAGATCACAAAAATAAAAATAATTAGTATAAATTGTTGTTTTGTTGAAATATTAAAAATTGTTTAGATTTTTGTAGGAGTTCATGCAAAAGATGGAAAGTTGTTGAAAGTGCTTAAAGGAAGGATTAAAAGCTGAAATTAAAGAAGAAGGATTAAAGAATCAAGCTTGAAGAAATCCTAAGAGCTGGGCGTTAAAACTCCAAGTGATTGGCGTTTGAACGTGGAAAGAAGAAATACAGCATTGGATCTGCGTGGCTACTCTGAATGATACGCGTTAACACTCCAGCAACTGTAACTGGATAATTGTCATTGCGTTGAAACGCACATTACCTGGAGCTTTGGTGCGCAACAGAGAGTGGCAACTCATAACAGATGGCGCAGCAACGCAGAGCTGAGCATATGGAAGAAGCGTTCACTGAAGTGTTGTGCATTGAAACGCACATTATCTGAAGCTTTGGCGTGCTAAAGCGAGTTGCAACACAAATCACTTGCAGCCAAGGCGCGCAACTACGCGCCTTCACTCTAGCCATTTCGCGTTTTGGCGCAAAACTCTGCAATTTTTTATAACTTCTTTTTCTCGCCAACCTGGACGTTTGGAGCTTTTGTATCACTTTTAGAAGATTCCAGAACACCTGGGGATAACTAACTTTCAGAATTTCAAGGGTTAAGTCGAAGAATTAGAGGAACTCTATAAAGAGGATTTAGAAACTTAGAAAAGAAGCTTTTTTGGTCATTTTTAGTTTTGGTATTCAGTTGTAACCGTTTTAACTTCCAAGGGAAGTCAGAGGGAGAAGATAGGAGGGACTTTTGTTCTTCTTTGCTAGAGGAATCTGGGAGAAGACAAAGTGATGGAGATGGCTCTCTGCTTTTTATCTTCTTTTCTTCTTTCTTCTCTCCATTTCATTGTAATGTGTTTCTAACTCTTTTTGTTAGGGATTTATGGATCTAGAATTGATATATTGATTTCGTTTTGACTCTGAACTTTGAGTGTTTGATTTGATTGAGGGATTAATTATGTGTTTACTTGATTTTTGAATGGAAGTTCAATTGATTAATCAAAAAGTAACCTTCACTAATGGAAATTGGGTTTGTTGCTTGGATCTAAATTAATTCCCAAAACTATTGATTTTCTTAGGGATAAGTGGTCTTAGTTTTGTAATCTTTTGGTTCTAATTCGTAATGCAATATTGAACTAAATTTGGCCTAAAGAATTAGAGAGATTTGGTTGAATATTAGGACCAATGAATTGAGGAATCAATCTTTGGTTATTATAAAGAGAAACCGATTGACAATCAATCAATTGCTTGAATGTTCAGAGGCAGAACTGAATTGATATTGATATTCTAGTGAAATAAATTCATAACTTTTCTTCCATTCGTAATTCATTCAAATAGTACAAATTAACATTCTGTTTCTAACAATTTCTCATTTCTTTAATTCTGAAATTTACTTTCTTGCATATTAAAATTTGTTCAATGAATTATTTGGTGCAAATGGTTATTATCTTGTGAATTGGTGATTGAAAATAAGATCCTAGAGGACGATACTTGGGACTCAATCTGATTTTCACATTTTATAACTTGCTACAATTACCTAGTACACTTGCTAGTAGTGAATTACATCATTTAAGTACTAAGATAAGAAAATGGGTATCAAGTTTTTGGCGTCGTTGCCGGGGATCTTAGTTTTTAACATCATTAGTAACTAGAGGATAACTAGATTGTACCATTTATTTTCTACTTTTAATTCAATTCTGTGTGATAGTTCAATTTCGTATTAAGTTTTGGTAGTGATTTTACATATATTAGTTGTTGTAATTTTAATTTTTGAATATTGCATTGTTGTTCTGTTTTTAAATAAACAGAGGTTATCTCTTTTAGCTCTTGAAGAATATTTTGATTGTAGATTCTCTGCACTTCATTGCTCTGTGTTCTAATCAAAGTTCAAGTATTAGTGTTTGTGTTTAGTTTTCCTTGTGTTATATGCGTGGGAAGAATAAAGACAAATATGTTCTTGTATTTGATTCGGACATAGACAGAACTTTGAGAAGGATAAGGAATGACTTAAGAGCAGAGAACTCAGCTAAAAAGAACCAGAATTCGCAGTTTACACCTTGTTCACCAAACTCAGCAGAAAAACAAGTCAATTCTCCAACTTCATCTGTAAATTCAGAAGCAAAGATGGCTTAACCACATAGACAAAGGACTTTAGGAGACTATGGAGTACCTAATATGCATGGATACAACTCTTCTATTGTCAGACCAACCATTCAACCAACCATTTTGAGATTAAACCTGCCTTACTTCACTTAGTTCAACAAGATCAATTTTCTGGTTTAATTTCAGATGATCCTAACTTACATATTTCTAATTTTCTGCAGTTATGTGATACTATAAGAATCAATGGAGTTAGCAAAGATGCAATCAGATTAAGATTGTTTCCATTTTCCTTGAGGGACAAGGCAAAATGTTGGCTCCAAGCCCAACCATAAGGGAGCATAACTACTTGGACAGAAACAGTCCTCTTCCTTCCAGTAGCAGTAGAGGTGTTTGAGCAGTGAGAGGAATGAGTTAGAAGAACTAGAGGAAGTCGAATTAGAAGTGGATGAGATGGAGATGTGTCTGGGTAGAGGTATGTTCGCTATCTTAGGTCATACAACAGGTGGTACATAAGGCCCTAAAGATCTAAGAAAATTCGGGGGGTAATATTAGGGGCGATAATACAGGGACAGGGGGTGAGACATGGGGTTTCATAAAGTGTACTCCAGGAGGAAATGAAAAAGTAAGTCTCATGGGTATCTTGATGGGGATGGGGTATGCCTGTGGGCCTGGCCCATTTCTATCTAACAAAAAGGTAATAATGCCAGTATGGGTGAACTGTTGTTGCTCCCAATCGTGCGCCCATTTTCCTTCAAGATCATATATGACTATGACGCTAAACTGGTACGGTGGTCGAGCCATCTATGTCCTTACTTACTAAACATATTCACGTGTAACACACATAGCAACTAAAAGGGTGAGACAAACCCATTTCAACCAAATTATAGTAGAAAACACGTCAAGATATTTACAATCATCATAGCAAATAGCAAACAACTCAATACACAATGTACATGCCATGTATGATTCTGTGCATCACCTAGTTAATGGCTATACTAACATATGCATGTGGGCCTAAACCATTTTCTTTCTTTCTTTCTTTCTTTTTGGGAAGGATCAGGAGTTCACTGCCACCAACCATTCTTGGTCATAACCATCTCGTCAGATAGTTTCAAAGGTATAGCTCAACTGACTCTGAGAATTCATCGGGTTCTGTCAGGATAGTCTAGTTTTGCAGTGAGAACTGACAGCACAGGATTGCGAGCCCTGGCCTTTGCCCTGCTTAATCACACCTGACTATCCCCAAGACAAACCTAGAGTTTCCCCTAGATTTAGTATACTTCCCATCCAATACCAGCATAATCACATGCTTATGATGCATGAACCTAATTTCAGTCTTTTAATTAGGTATTAAACATTTTTTTTTCAATCAACAACGACATATGTTTCAAAATTTCACCGACAATTCGACAGAGTTTCCTCTATAATTCAAATATTTTCAAATTTTCTTCTCCCTGCAAATGTAACGCCTTAAATTTAATTTCAATGAATAATAATTTCACAAATTCGAATAACTAATTTTCATAAAATACTTCGAAATAAGGGAAGGGTTACAAATTAATATCTAATGACTACTACAAGACTAGTTCAGTTACAACAATTTCAAAATAAAAGCTAAGTCCTATAGTAGTCCATCCCCCCTTCACTGAGTTCGGTGCTGATCGTCTTAATTACTTGAAAAATGAATGTAAGGGTGAGTACTCTATACTACCCAAACATACAGTCTGTAACACCTTATATTTCTTTCCTCAATACATGATAAATTTTCATAAAAATTAATATGGTAAAGTAAATTTTCCTTCAAAACTTTCTAATAAGGAAAAGACATTGAAATGATATAAGGTTCATAGAGTAAAATTTCATTAATTCATAAGTACTTTAGGAAAACAAAGATTCTAAAGTTTTCATCAGCAATAAAGAGGAATAGTAGTTTTACAAAATTTTTAAAAGAACGCTATAGAACTGAAAATATTCATTACATAACTCAAAATAACTAAGTCCTATAGCAGTTCTCATCCATCCATGCACTGTGAGCCTGGTACTATTCGTCTTGGTTTCCTGAAAAATGTTGTGTAAGGGTGAGTCTCTACCCTACCACTCATACATAACATATACATTCTTCACAAAACACATCTTATCACGATTAACGAAAACATCATGGCATTACATATCACAAGGTTATATAAAGTATATTCTCATCTCAACGCGCATTACATTACACAGATTCACAATTTCTTTTACTTTTATCCGCGCTTACCGCGCCCTGTGGCCACAGTTATCCGATGCCTCTATCTCGAGGTCTTACACATTCATGTAAATAGTCGCCGGATGGCCCAATGCAATACGGATACAACGCATGCAATAGACGGCCCCTTAGCAAAGGTAATGGTCAGGAGTCAAGTCGAGAAATGAGTGTATGGCCATGTGGTGCATTCGAACACAATATTCCGTGCACAATCCCGAATGTCACTCACCACCCTGCATTTCCCCAAGATATCCCATATCGTCTCCATCTTCCACTTCCCCAGTGTATCTCTGTAACTATTTACATCATATCTTTTTCCATCTCATACTCTTTTGAGCATATTCACATGTTCACATATGCCATTTATCATGTTTACACATATTTTTCATTATATTTCCACATACTTTTCATCATATACATCAAACCATGGCACATTCACAATACACATCATTTTTACATAAAACACAATATATTCAAACATGAAACATCCATCTCTTCGTATATTTTATATCACAAAATCATAAAATCATATCAACCATCCTCAATATACCTTATCATGCCCTATTTGAACATAATATCCCAATTTCACCATGTACTCATCATAAAATCACATAAACAACTAATTATTCTCACTTTTCACCGATTATTTCTCATAAAACAGGGATTATTTCACATATAATTACATACATGACAAGATCTATGAGAATACAAGTAATAAACATAACGAAATGATAAAGTAGAGCCCCCCTTACCTCAAAACAGAGCTTTTACAAGGATTTAACCGAAGGTTTAACTCTAGAACAGAGGTTTTCCTAAGAACATCATGAACATCTATAAGAAGAAGAAAAAGAGAAACGAACGGTAAATCTAACTTCAAACTTAGAAAAACTTACTTGTAATCCTTTAGATCGAACGTAGAATCACAGATCTGAAGAAAAATCTAAGTTTAGGAGGTTTAGTATGGGAGAAAATGGCGAGATATGACTTTAGAACCTTTGAGAACCTTGGATAGGAGTGAAGAAATGAAAATTTCGTCTGCAACCCCCTTTTTATAGAAAATTTTTGAAGTTACTGTTCACCGGCGGAAACACTGTTCACCGCCTTACTGTTCATGCCGAAAACACTGTTCGCGGTAACTGTTCACGCTGGAAACACTGTGCACACGTACTGTACACGGATTGTATGCGTACTGTACTCGGATGTGACGTCAGCCATGACGTCATGCTGATGTCATTGATGACGTCATCGTCACTGTACAAAGGCGGTTTACTGTTCATCGACACTGTTCATAGGCGGTTTTACTGTTCACTTTTTTTTTTTTTTTTAAAAAAAATAAATTCTATCCAAATCTATTCCAATTATACTTTAACAAACCTCATTTTATTTAAATCAAAATATAGGATGTTACACAGTCAATATAGAGTCTCACCTCCAACACATTTTCAATACATTAAACAAATACAATCACAGGTAGCATTATCACATAGCTCATGTCAATTTAACACCGATTCACTCACGGCATCGGCAACATTTCACATCCATAAGTACAATACATAAACCTATGCATGTGCACACCAGCCACACTCATTGTGGCACTGTGATCACAGATTTACACCATGAATGGTTGCCAGTTACCCCCGCCTCATGGATACCACGTGGGCAGTCATGGATCGCTCAACAAAGATAATAGTCAGAGGTCTAGTCAGGAAGAGAGTGTGTGGCTTGTGGTACACCCATTCCACAATTGGTGTCCCACTACTCTCTCCTTCCCAAGGTATTTCTACCGTCCTCATCTTCCACACCCCAGTGTATCGCTGAACCATTCACAGCACATTATAACGGTGCTACACGCCTCATTCACATACATTTCATTCACGCATGCAATAATCATGCTTACACACGACACACATCCCACATTCATATCACAACAGTCGACACATAACCAACAATTATCCATAATACACAGTACATGGCCTACATTCGATTATGTTATATGATACTTGGCCCACATTTGTTCACACACCGCAATACATAGCAAAATTCCTATCCTCTAGTCAGCCACATTACAATATTCAACTAAATAACGGTAAATCACATACAAAGAGCAGGGTAGAGTCCCCTCTTACCTCAGATCGAAGTCTCACGCACTAAATTCGCCAAGAAGTGCTCCCCCTTCACGAATTTTGTCCTCCAAGTGTTTCCCACTTAAATCTAACCTTCAATCAAGCTCCCGAACGGTTTTGGAGACAATGTAATCGGTGGAAAAAGGTTTGGGAAAGAGAGGATCGAAGGGATTTCGAAGAGAGAGGGAGAAATAACTCTCCCTCGCTGCAGCGACACACCCTCATGTTGCAGCGAAAAGCTCAGACAAAACTGCACTCTGGTTTCTGCAGAATCTCGCTACAACGAGACTGCACCCAGAAATGTACCCCAAATTGTCGCTCTTTTGCTACAGCGAGACGTCTCTCGCTACAGCAAGAAGGTGAAAGTTCTGGTCCTTCCTCCTAGGGCCTTCTCACTACAATGAGAACAACCCAGTAATACGCCCTGCACTTAGGCACTTAACTCATTTCAGTCCAACCAGTCATGCATACACACATCCACAATATATATACATACACACATTCATACTCATTACATACAACACACCATCATTATGCATTCCATGCAAATTTTCAATGTTCATTTACACTCATATACACATATATATGTATTTAGATTTATAACAATAATTAACATTAAAAAATTTGGGGCGTTACAGCAAAACAACCAGAAAATTCTAATACACTTCTAATTTTAAGCAGAGACTCACCACCACTACATTTCACAACTTTCTAACCATTTCAATGGCTCTCAAATACCTTTTTTCCAATTATTACCATATTTCAAAATAATCATTTAAAATAATACTTTAAAATGAATTAAAATCCTTTAAATTATTTAAATATGTATATAGGTATACTTTAAATATATAAAAAATATTAAATAAATTTTGATCAAACCACTTGAAATTAAAGAAGATTTTGAAAATATCATTTTCTTAAGAAGAAAATTAACCACAATTCCATTTCTCAATTTCTAAAACACTTTTCAAAACCCGTCAAATTTTATCTCAAATCTTCCCCTTTTTTTTAAACATCTTTATTTCACAAGTCTCCAATTCTTTTCAACTTTCAACATATCTTCTATATGTTCACTCCACATGAATGATAGTTCATTCCTCAAGTATTTTAGGCAACCAATTATTTATACTGAATTTAATAAAACAATTATCATAGAAGCATCATCACACATAAAATCAATCTTAATAAAGAATATCAAACAATTGTACACTAAGTATGGAAGTAATTATAAATTCCTTCAAATAATTTATACATACATAGCAAGGAATAAAACACCCCATATCCTAACGTTTTTCTACTATACCCTTGAAAATAGATATGTCCCTCCTTACCTTGAAGTGTATACCAATTTTTCTCACTAACGTCTTCTTTCTACCACTTCTTAAATCACGATCCTAACCAAATAATCACACATAATCATGATCAATGTTAAGAGGCATTAATCATCCAACTCTCTACTAGTGAGTTGAAACTATCATTTTCTAATCTTCGCAAAAATGGCTTACTAGTCTTACAATTGTTTTCTATGATGTAAATGGAATACTATAAGCCTAAAAGTGATTATAATTTTTTTCCCCTCATAACACTCTTGGGATAGCACCTCTAGACCAAGGGTTTTGAATTCCAAATGCATTTTTAACAAAACAAAAAGCACCAAAATTATTTATTATAAAACATAGAAGGATTAAGCTAACTAAAATATAATTTAGAAACAAAAATTTTGGACAAAATCTCACCCTCATGCCACTGTTTCAACACCCAAAAAGAGGGAGAAAATAAAAAGTTTAATCGATTCAAAGTATTCAGAATTATAAAAATAGGCGAAATATTAAAAATATTTAATGAATTTGGAAATTCTAGGGATTAAGACCAAAGATGATCAAAGTTCCTTGGGAGAAGAAAATGAGGCTTACAGAAGTGAAGGGAGGAAGTGGGAAGCTTAAGAGACTAATTCTTATCTTAAATAGTAAAAATAATAATATAATATTAGAATTTTCACTAATTTTTTGTAATTAATTGAAATAATTAGATAAAAATTCCAAAATTTAAAAATAATCATGAAATATATTAAACATAATTATAAAATAATTTTTGACACTATTGATCCTTTAGCTGGTGTCCAAAATTTTTACACACAATTTCTGCCTGAGCATATAACTAATTTACTTAAAATTAATTAAAAAATCCAAAAATGCCCAATAATTACAAGAAAATTATTTTTATATTTCAAATAATATTTATAAATAAAATATAAATTTTTTATTTTTTTATTATTATTTTTAAAATAAAATATTATTTTTAGCTTTATACAACATTTTTAACAAGTACAAATGGACACTTTTTGAAACTTAAAAATTTCAAAATTAAAAATTACCAAAAATTTCTTAAAATATACCTAACAATTTTATCTAAAGCATGTCATGTTAATTCTATCCCAATTTTCTTCAAAAAATCAAGAACTATACTTTAACTTAGAACTATATTAATAAATTAATTGTTTAACAAAAATAAGGATGTTACATGTTTCATTTGATCAATAATAAATTTAACTATATTTTCATTTAAATTTCAAAATTATACTATTATTGTTTTGAATAAAATAAGGATGTTACATCATACAAGAATTGATTCATAAAAAAACATAACATTTACATAACTTAACACACACACACATATATATTCCAAAAAGTACAATTGAATTATAAAATTGTCTCTTAAATAAATTTTATATTACACTTGAACTAAATTTTTTAATTTAAATTTATTTCTCTTACCTTTAGAATAAGCCTACTGCTTTATTTTAAAAATTAAAAATTACTAAAAATTTCTTAAAAATATATCTAGTAACTTCTTTGTCAAAAGAATGACTTATTTTGTTTCTATCTTTTGAAAAAATTGTAAAATTTTGTGTTATGTTTACAAGTAACTACAGTAACAAAAACAAAAATGTTACATCTCTTTTTTAAAAAAGAAATCTTGTCTCTAAAATTTACATATCTCATAAAAATGGACAGGGTTAATAATACTTCATCTCTGACTTCCATGTAGCATTTTCATTTCCAGTTCCACTTCGCTTATTTTGACTAAAGAAATGTATTTACCACAGAATTGTTTAATTTGTTGGTATGTGATACATACAAGTGGTGCTTCATATATAAGTTTGTCCTTTAATAGAGGGATCATAAATATATGTCCTGAGTTGTGAGACATGAAAAACATTATGGCAGTTAGAAAGAAATGAGGGTAAGGCAACTTAATAGGCCATAAGGCTAGTCTTTTTCAAAATTAAGTAAGGGCCAGTAAATTTAGGTCAAAGCTTTCAAGTCTTTTTTGATTCCTTGCTTTGATGCATCGCAATAATTTTTAAAATTATCATAAAGATTTAAAAGCGTCACCATAGAAGCAAATGTCAATCCCTTCTTTAAATCCAGTGTTATACAAGTATGCAAACACTAAATAATTAGGTCCAAATTATGAGTAAAATAGTTCACTTAATACAGTCTTAGTTTCCTTAAGCATAAGCCACCACCTTTTTTTGTTTTGTAATAATAGACTTAATTCCTTACTTCGATGCATCACAATAAACTTTAAAATTCTCATAAAGATTTTGAAGCGTCAACATAGGATCAGAATTTAATCTATTCTCACTTCAACAAAAGTTTCATAATTATTTACTATATGCCCTAAGTAAACTACTCCACTCAACCAAAATTTGTACTTCGACAACTTAGCATACAATTGTTTCTTCTTCAAAATTTCCAATACTACACATATGTTTCACGTGCTCTTTGTTTGTGAGCAAGTGTACTCGTCAAAAAGTAATAAAGAGATTCTAAAATAAGATCTTAAAATATCGTTCCACAAAGATTATTTCTAATTATTAAAAATTTCTTAATTTAATTGTTTAAACTAAAGGTTGCAGAATTAAATAAAATAAGGATTTAAATATAAAAGTAATTAAAAAATGATTATGCAACCTCTTTTAAATTAGGGCGTATAGTTTTATCTTTACAATTCTTTATGTTCTCTTTTAAATTAAGCCTAATTTTAATTTTCTTATGATTGTCAACCTCTCATACTAAATCTATTAATACACAATGGTTATGCAATATTAACAGTCTTTTTCCTAAGTTATTATCTTTAATGGTCATGTAAGGTAAAAAGAAGAGAAAATATAAAGAGCCTATGATGACCTGTTGATTTAATAACAATTAAAAGAGAAGAACTAAGTTTGATCTCTTAATCCTTTGTCTCGTTTTATATGATAAATCTATTAACTATATGTGGTACAATATCCTACAATATAATTAATTATGGTATGTCTAAGATTTGTCAATTTTGAACATACAAATACAATGCAATAGAGTAAACATCAATCAAGAAGAAAAACGTGAAATTATTATTAATCATAATAAAGTAATGCATAAGATTCACTATAGCCTTAACTATGGATTTAGCTAAAAATAATATAATAGAAAACTAAAACAATACTAAACAAATCTATAGTTATTCAAAAAGTAATTACAAACAAGAAGAGTCTCCAATAAAGAAGAGATGAAGAAGGCTCTTAATTTCAAGACGTTTTTTCAAAGCTTCAATAGTTGTTAGCAGCTAGCCAATATCAAGATCAATGATGTCAAAAAGATGTAAAAGATGCCTAAGTCACTGCCTATGAGATTCCTTTAATAGGGTTTCAAAAACTCCTTTCTCAAAGATAGTAACACCATACAAGGCAATACGCATAGCTACACATATGGTCGAAGCCCTATTTTCCATTCAATTTGGGTCTAAAATGCATCCAAAAAATATAATTATGTCCTTTAATGTTAAACTATAAAATTAATATATAAATTGGTGTAAAACTCAAACAAATAATGGTCACTCTTCCCTATATTTGAAATATGTGAGAATAACATTAATAAAGACAAAAATGAATTTGTCCAAATATAGATGAAAAATTTGGTTCATATAATCGATAAACATAGCAAGAGCATTACTTACACCAAAAGACATAACTAAATACTTATAATGTCTATTGTGTGTTCTAATAGCACAATTCAGAATATCCTCATATTTGACTCAAATATGATGGTAACCAAACATCAAATAAATTTTGGAAAAATAGTTGCTCCTCACAATTAATCCATTAAATAATTTATTATTGGTAATAGATGTTTCTTTTTAATGGTCACCTTATTCAACTAAGGATAATCTACACACCACCTAAATTTACAGACTATTTTTTCAACCTATATCCTAATTATTTCTATAATTTAGATAATGTCAATGGTGACATTCTATAGGGTGCAATAAAAATTGGTCAAATTCCAAGGATTAAGTCTATGACAAATTCTACTTTTCTTTCTAGTGGCAATATAAGAATATTATTTAGACAAATTTCAGGAAAATTAAAGGAATAACTGATAGATTATTAATCTTGGACTTTATTTCCACTTCCATTGAGAGAAACTTCCATTGAGAGAAATGCTATACACATATAAGCTTCTTCTTTCGATAAAGTATAGACTTGGTTAAGAGTCAATAATATCAAATTCTTATGAAATGTTTTAATAAGGTTTTCAAATGTCAAGGTTTTAATGTGGCAGTCATGGTAGACAACCAATCTAGCCCCATGATAACTTAAAAATCAGCAAAAGGTAAACAAAACAAGTTTACAAAAGAGTATTTGTTATCTACTATTATTAAACAATTCAAACAAGCTCTAGTAATAACAATAGGGTTACTATTAGGAGTAGAAATAAGTAGGTCATGTGGCAAGAAAGTAGAAATTAGTCTAAGTTATTTTAAAGGTAAAACTAGACAATCTAAGAATTACTCTTCACAGTAACACCTAGCCTATGTCTGTCTTGTAAGACAATAACAATACCGATATAGATGTGCAGTTGTTGATTCTAATCGTATCTCCAACATCTTGTTGAATCAAGCTGTACAATCACTTTGAAATAGAATGGTAGACGTAGTTCTAATTTGTACTAATTATAAAATAAACATAATACAATAGATAGAAAGGGTGAGAAAATTAAGTTCCAAATAGCAAATTGTACAAAGTAAACTAGAGCAATATTAATTCATACAAACATTTAATAATATGTCAACAAGCAATGAACTGCTATGTATGATGTAACTTTTTATCTAACTTTTCTTTATAATCATTGTTACATTGACACATGCATTTAGGTTCAAAATTATCAAATCTTTAGCTTCAAAGAAGGTTAGAAATTTAACTGCTATTTATTACTCATTGACTTATGTTCATTACCACACACATTATAACAGTTCCATTGCCTGTGAAAAATTAACACGGGATTGTGAGCCTAAACCATTGTCAAATTCAATCATACCAAAACTATTCCCAATGCTTATCAGAATCATATCATAGATTTCATATACTTTCCAGCCAAGATTAGACTACACTCATGTGTACATGATGCATGAACTCATTCTAATATTTTAAATTTTAAGAAAATATCATTTCTTCCTTACTTTACTGAAAATTAATTTTTAAAAATTCTACTGAAAATTTGAAGAGTTTCCTCTATATACTATATATTTATGAATTTTTCCACCTTATAAAATAATTAAAAAAGTTCCCAAACACTTTCAATTTTAGTTAAATTTCATTTCATCTTTTAATCAAATTTTCACCACTTTCTTTTACTAATTATTTCATTTAATTTGTTTCTAAATTATTTTATTTTAATTTTAATTTTTACCAAATCAAATTTGGAAAAGTTACATAATCAGGAAAAGAGTTTTACTATAATCAGTAAAATCTTAATGATAATATATATATATATCAGGAAAAGTTACATAGTGTACGAAAAAGAGATTATAATACTCAAATATTAAATTTTAAATTTTAGAAAAGCATTTTGAAACTTTTATTCAAACCACGGTATATTAATATGCAATAACATAATAGAATTAATTAACTTTTCCAAAAGTGCTAAGATATAAACATTCTTTTATTATAATTTATTAAATTCAAATATTTATTTCCTCAAAATTTTATTTACCTTTTATCATTCTCACTCATTTTTAAACTATTTATTACATGTCATTCTATATGTTCGTAAATGAATATTTAATACTTTATTTTATATTTAAATATAAATCAATCAATTAAAGAGTTCATAATAAGAATTTTAATTCACTTACATCATTGATAATTCAATCAAACTACATATCAACGAGTATCTTGGAAGTCTTATATACATAATAATCCATAATACAACAAATAATTCATGAAAAAACACATTTACATAGCTTAATACATTTATTTTTCTAAAAAGATTATATATTTTTTAAAATAATTTTTATATATTAAATGAAATATAGAGACTCCTCCCCAGTACTCTCATTACATTTTTTTTAATTTAAATTTATCTATCCTTATCTCTGTGTACACAATTCAAACTTTTTTTTTTACATGAATTGATGATTCTCCAATTCAATTTTTTTTTCTATCACTTTTTTAGTTCACAATCTAATTAAATTAATCATATTTTCATTATAATAAATTTAAAAATTCAATAACTTAAGCTAAGGGTTTGCAGTTTGGTTTACAAAATTTCTAAAAAGTTTGTTTAATTTAAGTTTGTACATGTGAATAAAATACTCCTAGGTAGAAATATAGTTGATGAGAAAATTCAAATTATCGCCTTTATGGACACTGGGACAGATTTCAGAGAGAAAAAGAAAGGTTTCATAGCTCAATTTAGTAACTTTATATAACGATAAATTAAAATATTTCAAATGTATGTTCAATAAAGGATTAAACCATTTATTTGGAACTAAAATTTTGAAATATCACAAATTCCAGCTCAAAAAAATGAAAAAAAAAAGATAAAATAATCTATTAGAATATGATATTTATTTTTTATTTTATTTTATTTTTGCAGTGATTTGGAGGCCTTTCTTGGTTGTAAAACAAAAAACTGGGAAGAAATTGAGCTTCAGATACACGGTCAAAAAAAAGGAGGAAAGAGGAAATGATAGGTATTTTGATATTATCCACTTCTTTTATAGTATAAAATAATTAATTAGATATAATATTAATTTAATTAGGTAATTTCATAAAATAATATGTACAAAGTTTTATAATTAAATAAATTATAAAATTAGGTAGATATGAATTTCATTTTTTGACATGAAAGTTTCCTATTTTAGTGCTCAATAAAGTTGAACAAATTTTTTTGTTTATGTTTAAATTTAAGAGAATAAATTCACCAGAAAATAAAAAAATTAAAATAAAATAAAACAAATATTATAAAAATGTGATATCTTTTTTTTTTTCATATGTATCACAAATTCCCATTATTATCCTTCAAATATTATTTCCTAAATAATTTTTTTTATACTTTTAAAAAAGTATGGATTAAAAATATTTTTTTATTTTTTTAAATACTTTTAATTGCTATAAATAAGTAAATTCTTTAAACTGTTTATTTTAAAATTTAAAATTTACCAAAAAATTATTTAAAATATACCTAATAAATTTGTAAGAAATATATTTTTAATTTTAATTATATTTTTCTAAAAAATTGCATAACTGTATATTTGTTACCTTTACGAATAACTAAACCGTGAAAATAAGAATGTTACACTAAATATTACTACCGCGGAAGAACATTCGAAGGATGAAAAGTCGAATGTCCTTTCTAACAATGTTCAATGTGTTTATATTAAGTACTAAAATTTAATTCAAATAATTATCTGAAGGGTGTTATTTCGTGGAAAATAAACTATTAAAACTAATAAGACTGAATGCAATACATGGCTTAGACAAACAAACACAACATCAACAAGACAATTAAACACAGATGTTCGTATATAATGATGCATTAGTTTGCTTCGGTTTTTTATACCAAGCAAATGACCAAACAACAAATAGATAAAAAAAAATATTGTTACGATAATCATTATTTTAAGAGAACATTATATACTCTATTTAAATTAACTATTGTGATTCTTCTAATATTTTAAATATTAAAATATATTTATATTTTTTAAATAAATTACTAATTTTATTATTATTAATATAAAATTAACAATAATAATAATTTCACATATAAAAAAACATTAAAAAAGAAAAGAAAAGAAGCACATTGCTTTCAATTAATTTTAAAAATGAAGCAATGGATACACACCTAGAAAGATGAAAAATGAAAGAAAAACGGGTGATATAAAAAGGAAGATAGCACTGCTCAATTTCATTAATATTACTAAGATTGCCACTCCCTTTTCCTGTTTTCGTTTTTCAAAATGTCCTTATATATTTTCTATTTTATGTTGTATTTTGAAAACATTAGATTTTCTCTATTTTTTCTAACGGGGATAACTTGACATTGTTCTATGAATAACAAATCCATGAAACAGTACATTGTATTCATAATTATTTTTGGTTTTCTTAGTATTCCATTCTAATAAAATTATTTTCCCTTTAATTTTTTATATAAAAAATTATTGCAAATATTTAATAATATGTTGTCCTAGATAATTTTATTAGAATGGAGTGCTAGGAATACAACTATATTGTTTGGTTGTATTATATTGTCATGTATTTACGTTGAGTACCCATTATACGTAATGCATATTCTTATTAAAAAATATCATAGATGATATCAACGAATCAAAATATCAAAAGCGTGTCACACAACAAAGGGGTTTTGATTTTGTTTTTTCATTACGATTGTGAGATAAAAATTCGAATTTCTTTCCTTCTTTCGGTCAATTATAATTTTCGTTACAAATATTTTATTTGCAAAAATGTAAACATATTTAAATCATAAACACAGATAAATTAAACTTAACACACATTTCATGTCACGTTGAGTCTTTGTGCACCCTCAACTCACTGTAAATTAAAGACACATCAAAATTATGGTCCATGCAAAACAAAAATTCGCAAAAAGTTAACAATGCCTTCAAAACATTAAACAATCTCTATGATAATATCTCTAAATCAACATTAAAATCATATATAAGAGCCAACATATGCTGTTCATTTCAGGTCTATTAGATGTTTTAATCCATTGCTTCACTTTCTCCATTTGCCCAATAATATATAATCATTCCACTTCTCTGCAAGAATACAAACAATAAATCATTCTATCAAATTAAGGATGACAAAATGAAGAAAAGAAAGACAATGATAGCAAATCAATTATTAAAGTAAAAATATTGAGAATTCAAACCGTTATTGTATTCAAGGGAATATTTAACATCTTGCATTTTCCATTCAAATAAGAAGAAATAAGTGACTAATTTCAACAGTTAATTGCATCTATAGTAAAAGTGTTGTGACAGACTTCCTGTGAAAAGCAAAAGGATCAAATGTAAATACACAGTAAATCAATTTATTTTGGATGAGTAGTGTTTTACCACATAAGGAATTGTCAAGAAAAATTATTATGAATGAAATATTTTTTTCATTTTGTTCTTTACCTTCAGTCCTTTGGAATGGGAAGTCCTTGAAAAAGTCTTGGATGCTGCAACAACGACAACCACAAGAACAGTAGTTAGAATATCATGTATGTGTAATTTTTAGGGAAACTCTATTACAATATCAATTTGTCAACAAGACTTCGAGTGATATTCAATAAAAGCAAAAGTTCTCTTATTTGATTATATTTTAGAAAATGTTATGTCAACCAAAATATTTTAGACAATGAATAGACATGATTACTAATTGTTAGATAGATAGGTGATCCTTGAATCTAGCTAAATTATGTCAATGTTTAATTAAGATAATTTTCTTAGTTGTATAGTACTCTTAGTAAAGCTTTGTACATGCAGGCCTTAGGTCTAGTGTATGAATAAAAATAAATAAGTGCATAGCTAAATAAACTCTCGCCATAAAGTGAATCAAATGTTAAAACATAGTTAAAACATATATTAAATAATTTTTTATTGTATGTCTTCGAAATAATACTGAGAAGAATGAAAATATAAGGAACTATAAAGACTTTTAATGGATGCGATGAGATGTATATAAAAGTTATGTACATTACACATTTTTTCATTTATTCCTCAACCTTATTTTCATATCTCCAAAGCTTCAATTAAAACATGATCCATTTTGAGTTTAAAGGCTAACTAAGGCCTCCACTCTAACATTTTGTTTTATCCATCAATCATTTATGCCTCCTAACACTACATCATTTTATAAGAACACCCCTCCGTGCCTTTCTAAACCAACTCTATCAAATTTTGGGGAATTCCAGCTTCCGATGGATCTCAAGCTACATCCCAACATGAACATGGTTCGTCCATGAATCATTATCTTAATATCCATCTTGTAGCACTGAAACTAGGAAAAATAAGCTTTAGTCATAAGCTCTATCTCCGTCTTGTACATCTTTCTATTGGGATTATGTTACATCTTCATCTCTATGTTTTCTTCTTCCCTTAATCTTTGTGTATAACTCTTTTATTGTTGAATAATGTCTTCATATATGTTATGAACTTGTAATGCTTTATTTGTATGAGAAAACTCTTCTGAGTCAGTGATTCGAATCTTAAGGTAAAATTTTAAGTTTGACAACCTTGAGTTCTATGAGGACAATTGTTAGTTCTATGAGGGGCTAATAATCAGTGTTAGACTCACCTTGTCTTGACTATAATTGTAACATTCAACCTAAGTGCTTGATCCAACACATATATGAGCATTAGAGGTAGTTTCTACATGTAAGAAATAACTTATTTGTGTAAATTAAGCCTTGGATAGTTGAAATGATTGTAGTTATTTGATTATCCCAAGATCTCACAATCTCATTTTAAAGCTAACCTCTTTCATATCTATTATTAGTACTACTATAACTCCAATATTAATTTCTTAAAAGAAGTAAATGCTTGCGTGATGCCTTCAAGATGAACAATTGATTATCAAACCTATATTTTTCAATGCATAATTGTATCATTTCAACCAACCAATAAAGGAATCAAATTGATCAAATAATAAAGTAAATCAAAATGTAAAAAAAAAAATCTAGTATTTAGAAACAATTACCTCCTTTTCCAGGCAACAAGCATAGGGGATTGGGCATTCAAGGAAAGGAAATCCACTGATATTAAGGTAACGATACAGGCAAGTATCATGTGCAATTGCCCTCACACCCATGGTGTTGTAAGAAGAAAAGAAATAGTATAAGATATTATCAAGCTTGAAAAACATCACTCCATAGTAAGGATGAAAGCCCAAGAATTTTCCATAATTATTAAATTCCTTCAAGAATCCATTGTCAATCGTATGAGTTAAAATCCACTCAAAGGAGCAACCAGCACCAGTAAAGCTTTCCACAAGCTCCCAGACCTTCAAATTTTGACCTACGGTCATAATAAACAACACATCACTGCCCCTCACCGAAATGTCCTTATTATGACGATAATCGTTATCATCCATACAAGGGAGATCAATTGCCACTGCTTGCTTCTCCACACTCTCTTGTAGGTCCACATGAAACTTGATCACTTGCCTTGAACTAGAGAGCCTATAAATTGCACCCTTAGAGTAAACTGACTTTTTCTGCCACTTGGACTTTGTCACCTTTTGAGGTAATTGAAAGCTCAAAGTTGTCCAAAGCCCAGTCTCTGAGGAGAAAACATTCAGATTTCGAGAACCTTGAAACCGAACAATCTTGAAAAACCAAGACTCAAGAGGGTCATAAGCCAAGGCAGCATATGAATAAGGTGCGTTACACGATGACGGTTTCAACACAGCCACACACTGCTTGGTGACAGGGTTAATCACATAATAGTGATAAGAACCATGTGTAAAGCCCTTGGCTTTACCATTGTTATGGCAAAACAAGATCAATCCGTTACACGAACCAATGAGGCTTTCAGGTTTGACCTTGCAACACATAACCTTAGAGCACCAATTGAAGAGATGGTTGGTGTCGAGGAATGGGTAGGGTGTTATGCTGTTAATCACAACAGTAAGCCAAGTAGGATTGATTTTGCCTTTACCTTGTTTCTCCATTTCCTTGAGGAGACCAAGGTAGGGAACAGTCAAGGATTGTGTTGTAGGGACACATGAATGAAGGATGAGATTGCGCCACTCCATTGAAACACACATCGCTATTGAAAGGTCCTTCTCAGTAAGACGCTTGACGATGTCGATGTGGAGCTCCTTTGGGAGCTTGTTAAACAAGTCTTCCGATTCATTGCTTCTTCTTGCAACCCTCACACACCTTCTCTTCCTCAGAATCCATTTACTCTCCATTGGAAACGTTGATTCTGTGAATGAGAGAGAGAGAGAGAGAGAATAACTAGAGAGAGAATATTTAAGGAGTTAAGAACAGTTTTACAAGGGAAGGTCTTATAAACTGTAAGAAAGTTTGTAATGGTCCAATACAAATATGACCCACACGCATTACAAAATATTAAAAAAAAAAAAAAACATCCATTTTTGTTGCCTCTTCTTCTCTCTCTCTCTCTCTACCTTTTAGAGTAGTTGCCCTAATTGTAACCTTTTACTGCATTCAATTTAAAAGGGAATAGGCCAATTTCCTATGCACTTTCCAACTAAGCTTTGAAAAACGGGAGCTTTTAATGCAAAAAACAATAAAAATTATTGTGAATATTGCTATACATTCATGCAATGAATGCACTTTATATATTGATTATAAAAAGAAAAAAGATGTAAATATATAAATTCAACTTTATTATCAATTCATTATTTTACATAAATTTATAGTTTGTAATAAATTCATATAATGTAATGTAATATTTATCATATACGGATTAGATCTGTACAAAAAATCATTAAAACATATTATTTTTATACTAAAAAAATTATAAACCTGTCTAGGATCAATTTATGCCGAGTCTTATTTTTTTCTTAATAAATTTCAAATAAAATGTTATTTTATATTTTTTTCCTTCTATGTAATAATTTTATATTATCGTTTTACAAAGAACTAATTCTTGGTAAGGAAATTAAATTAAATTTCATTACAATATTAATGTACAGCGTTTGCAATTATAACGTTGTTAACTGGTTGAATTAAATCCCTGTTAACCATCCATTTAGTTTATTTTATTATTTGAGATTAGTTAAACATTTTATTTAAAAAAATATTTTAATTATAAAATGAAATTATTAATATTCAATAAAAAATTCGGAATGAACTTTCTTTTTCAAAATTAAATCATGACTTCTTTTTTAATTAGATGTATAATTTAAATTCTTAAATAAAAATTTCAAAAATTATTATATATTAATGTTATAGTTAAAAATTAAATTATTTAATATAATTTAATTTATTGAAGAAAGAGAACAATGATAAAGATTAACACTGAAGTAGGTAGAATTGTATTATTTATTATTTATTGAAGAAAGGGGAACGATATAATCACAAACATTAATGAATATAATGCATTCTTTGACGTTAATGCAGAAAAATAATTGACTGTAGACAATAATTAATTTTAAAGATAAATATACATATTCATAGAGTTTAAATGCAATTTAAAATCGATCTATTCAAATAGATTAATAAGCTAATGAAAGAGCGTCGGGACAGAAAAAAAATCAATCACAAATAAATGTCGAGATTCAAATAATAAATTTATCAACTTTAAGAATGTATAATTAATAAAAATGGTATTATTATAATAATAAAATATATTTAATTTTGATAAATATTAATAAAATAAAATATAAATTATATTTTGACATATAACTTATATTTATAAAAGTAAAATATTTATTAAAATTAAAAAAATTATTATTTTTGTTTTCAAACTATAAAGCAAGTTTCAATTTCATTTTATAATTTTATTTTATTCCTCTAAGTTTTAAAAACCCATCAAACGAGTCTTTTTTTGTTTTTTTGCTAGAAACATTAATCTTATTGATTTTTTTTTTGTCTTTTTCTAGCTATGTACTGGTTAATTAGTGTTCATATTTTTTTTTTCAAACCTCCGATCTTGAAAGGTTATACAAGATAATAATAAAAAATTTAAAAATACAAACATGTATTTACTAAAAATTTAGGTAAGATAATAAGAAAAGTTAAGTAAATTTTTTTATTTTCAAAATTTAGAAATGTTTTAAAAATATATGAATAAATATTAAAATTATTATAGTAAAAGAAACTCTAATTTACATATTATTTTTAATAATTTAAATCTTAAAAAATACATATTAAAGTAAAGGAGTTTCATTAAATGTTTTACTCTCTAAGTAACGTATCCATATTTATAATATTGAAGTTTATATATAAATGTAACGACTCAGTATACGCCTTAAGCATAATAATAATAAAATAATATAGTTGTGAATAAAAAATGAGATAATAATTATAAACAAAATATGTATATATTATTTAAATAAATAAAAAATTAAAACTTAGTTTAATAATTTTACGCAAATAAAATATAAATTTATAATATCATAACATTTAATTTGTTGTTTATCGTTTTTTAAATATATTATATTATCATACAATTTACTGTTATATTCAATACTGTAGTTCTATAAATTTTAATACTAGATTAATATAGTATTTAGTGTAGCAAAAAAAATAACAAATTAATATAGTATATAAAATTATATATATATATATTATTAATTAAATAAAAATTATTATTTAAATTTATTTTACTATTTTTTAACATAAAAAATAAATCCATGATATCCTAACATTTAAATATTTATTTATCGTTTTCTAAATAATATATTAAGATAATATTTAATACTATATATCAAAATAAATTAATGTCATGTTAATATAGTATTTAATGTTACATTAAATATTACATATTAATATAGTATATAAAAATATGTATGCATTGTTCAATTAAATAATAAAAAATGTAAACAATTATTTTTAAATTTAGGTTAGTTTTTTTTTACATAAAAAAATAAATTTTGTAATATCATAACATTTAATTTTTATTTATTACATTCTTAAATAATACATTAATATAATGGTGAATGCTATAATTAATACTATATATCAATATATTTTAATGCTATTTTAATATATATTTGATGTTGGAAAAATTTAATTATTCAATCAACGTATTATGATTAAACTATTAAAATAAGGTATAAATATATGAATTAAAATTTTTAGTGAGGAAAATAAACCTTAGCTACTAGTTCTTGCAAAACGGAGTCACCGGATGGGTTGACCAAAATATATATAAGAGAGAAAATGATTTTGAATTTTAAAATTGAAGACTCAGAAAAATCTATATATGTTTAGTCTAGTCTATTTAGTCCCGAATTAATGGAGGCTCAAGAGAAGGTAGTTTGGGAATCACATACAGCCCACATTATTGTATTATTTTTGTAGAATATATTTGAAAGAAAATTTTTGAAGAAAATAAGAGAATGAAATATTTTTAAATTTTAAATTAAAAAATTTATATATTATTAATAAATTAAATTTATATTAATATATTTATTTAAAATATAAATTTTATTTTTCTCTAAATTGTTTTTCAAAGGTAAAATCTTTTGCACCTTTATAATTGAAAGATTTTGTTACTATTAATTTTATGTTAATAAACAGTAACATTAATAGTTTAGTTAAAAAAGATATTAATACTCTTTAATCTTTAAAACATTAAAAGAATTATAGCAATTTAGAATATAAAATAACCACTCAAGGTTATAAGTAATGTAGCAAGTGTATCTTCCAAAACTGCTTTTCTAAACAACTTTTAAGTAATTTTCATGACTATGAGTAAAAGTTAAAACTGAAAGCTTAATCATTACTTGTCTAAAGATTCAGCGGAAACTTTTTTCTTTTTTTTTTAACATTTTAACTTATATTAGCATCTCTTCTCGTATCCAAAATTCTAGAACTGTTAACGTATGTATGTAACAATTTTTCATATATTTCTTACATGTTCATACAAAGGTGTTATTTCTTTTTCACATGCACTAACGTATTACTTTTATGCAAATAACAACTTTTAAGAAATCATCATGACTATGACAAAAAGTTAAAACTAAAAGCTTAATAATTAGTTGTCTACTGATTTAACTGAAGCTTTGTTTACTTTTTAATATTTTAACTTACATTAGAGTCTCTTTATATCCAAAATTCTAGAACGTTGTATGTATATAACAATTTTTCATGCATTTCTTACACTTTTACACAGGTGTTATTTCTTTTTCACACACACTAACATATTACTTTTATGCAGGTAACAACTTTCAAGTAATCATCATGACTATGAACAAAAGTTAAAACTAAAAGCTTAATCATTAGTTGTCTACAGATTCAACGGAAGCTTTTTTTTACTTTTTAACATTTTAACTTACATTAGTATCTCTCCATACCCAAAATTCTAGAACGTTGATTGTTAATGTATGTATATGACAATTTTTTATACATTTCTTACAAATTTACACAAAGGTGTTATTTCTTTTTCACATGGACTAATATATTACTTTTATGCAGGTAACAACTTTTAAGTAATTATCATGACTATGAGCAAAAGTTAAAACTAAAAGCTTAATAATTAGTTGTCTACATATTTAACGAAAGTTTTTTTACTTTTTAGTATTTTAACTAACATTAGTATCTCTTCATATCCAAAATTCTAAAACGTTGATTGTTAATGTATGTATACGACAATTTTTCATACATTTCTTACATATTTACACAAAGGTGTTATTTCTTTTTCACATGGACTAACATATTACTTTTATGCAGGTAACAACTTTTAAGTAATCATCATGACTATGGGCAAAAGTTAAAACTAAAAGCTTAATCATTAGTTGTCTACATATTTCACGGAAGCTTTTTTACTTTTTAGCATTACTTTTTAGCATTTTAACTAACATTAGCGTCTCTTCATATCCAAAATTCTAGAACCGTTGATTGTTAAGGTATGTATGTGACAATTTCTCATACATTTCTTACATGTTTACATAAAGGTGTTATTTCTTTTCATATACACTAATGTATTACTTTTGTGCACATAACAACTTTTAAGTAATCATCATCACTATGAGAAAAAGTTAAAACTAAAAGCTTAATCATTAGTTGTCTACAGATTTAACATAACGGAAGCTTTGTTTACTTTTTAACATTTTAATTTACATTAGCGTCTCTCCATATCCAAAATTCTAGAACATTGATGGTTAACGTATGTATGTGACAATTTTTCATACATTTCTTACACTTTTACACAAAGGTGTTATTTCTTTTTCTCATGCACTAAGTATTACTTTTATGCAAATAACTTTTTAAAATACTTTGTTATTATTATTCTTAGTGGGCTGTTTTATACGTGTGATTAGATTAAGTGATGAATTATTAAAAAAAAATTCCCTTTCTAATCAACCCTTAAATAATCATCATGACTATGAGGAAAAGCTAAAACTGATAACTTAATCATTAGTTGTCTACGAATTCAACAAATTTTTTTTTTACTTTTTAACATTTTAACCTATATTAGTGTGTATCCAAATTTAAAATTCTAATTTTAGAACTTTTTTAGGACTTCAATATTAATGGTTAGCATGTTCGTGTCACAATTTTTCATACATCTCTTATACTTTTGGCACAAAGTTGTTATTTCTTTTTTACATGCACTATTAGCATATTGCTTTTATGCATGTAACTTTTTTAAAAAATTTCATTGTTATTGTTCTTAGTGCAGTGTCTTATATGTGTAATTAGATTAAATGATTAATTATTAATAATAAAAATTCCTTTCTAAACAACCCTTAAGTAATACAATGAATAAAAGGAAAGTGTTATAATAAATCATATACACAGTGTAATAAATATAATAACATTTAAAATAAAAATACTATATAAAGACTAGCTAAATTTGTTATCACTCACGTATTAGTGCCATTATCATCATCTAATCCACCAATATTATCATCATTCAACGTATAACTTTTTTAAAAATATGTTAATAATAATAATTGGTAACATAACTTATAAACGAGTTTATTGATTAGTAATTAATAAATTAAATATTTTAATCTTTAAAAAATATTCTATAAATTATTAACAAATTATTTATAAGTATTAAGAATTTAGTGTTAATATACATGAAAGGTAATGTTTAGACATTTTATGTCCTCTTACTTGTGAAACAATTATCATCATTCATTTTATATTAAATATATATAATAAATAAAGAAAGTTAATTAGTGGTTTATTAGAAAAAGATATAAATGTCTTTTAATTTCTAAAATATTAGAAAAAACACAACTGTAATGTCATTTCAAGTTTATGGATACTGTGTCAAGTATCTACATGAAATTTAAACACTCATTGGTAATTTATAAAAAAATATATGTGTTTAAAAAAAGTAAATATATTTAATTTAATAACCACTTATCGGTAATTTTTAAGCAAAAAAATTAAATTAAATAAAAAAATGGTAATAGTCATTAGTATACATGTTGGTAAGTTATGGGCACTTTTAAGCACAAAATACTCCAATATAGCGCTAATAAATTGTTATACTATCACGTTACAATAGTTATTTTATATTTTGAATAAAGTGAGTTTTTTTAGTGATAATGCAACATGATTAAAATTGGTTAAATTAAAGGAAAGTTGTTAAAATGAGAAGAGAATGAATTTTGAATTTGAATATTAATTTTTTGAATTTAAATTTTGAATTTGGATTTTAAATTTTAAATTTTTATTTCTATTTTAGTTTTGAATTTTGAATTTGAATTTGAAATTTGAAATTTGAAATTTGAATTTGAATTTCAAATTTGAATTTAGATTTTATCTTTTATGTTTTTGAATAGAGATTTTGGGAGTGTCAGGCCTGTAATATATTATTGAGAAAATTTGTAATATTTTGTACTTACTAAATGTTAATTGAATGATTATTTAGTATTAAAATATATTTAGATGAAGGTTTTTATTTTTAAAAAAAAAGTGAACAGTAATTCTGGTGTGAACAATAAGGCGGTGTGAACAGTAATTCTTGCATAAATAGTAAAGCAGTGTGAACAGTAACTCCGGCGTGAACAGTGCCAAATTTTTTTTTCTATAAATAGGGGTCCTTACACGAAATTTTCATTTCTTCACACTTCTCAAAGGTTCTAGAGAGACCTAAGGCCATATATCATCATTTTCTCTCATACTAAACCTTCCTAAACTTAGATTTCTCTCGAGATCTGTGATTCTGCATCTGTTCTAAGGGATTTGAAGTAAGTTTCTCTAAGTTTGAAGTTAGACTCATCGTTCATTTCTCTTCTCGTTCTCTTTCTCATAGAAGTTTATGGTGTTTTTCAGAGAGACTATGTTCTAAAGCCAAATCTTCGGTGAATTTTGCATTAAAACAAGTAATATTCAGTAGATCTTGTGTGAATCACCGTTCTAAGGTAAGGGGAGCTTACTTTAGCCTATGAACTATGTTTTGAACGATTTGATATGCTATTAAAGAAAGATTTGAGTTGATTTTGTTAGATCTTTTTGATAAAAACTGAAATATAAAGGATTTAATACTTGAAAGTTATTTTTCTATGATGTAACTGTTGATAACTGATTTAATAACACTGAAATTTGGCTGATTTATTATAAACTTGTCTTAGCTGAGCTGTTGAAATGATTTTAGTCGTACTGCATCATGCTGAGTGTCACCCCTTTTTGTAAAAAAATTGATAACATTTAGCACTACCATTTCTCAATTCACTTATCCATTTATTGGACATTATATAAATGAATCCAAGAGTATAAACTTTTTTTTTTTTAACATTTGAACATTAACATTTACATTAACAAAATAACGAAGCTCCTTAGATATTTTCATATAACACCAAAATTTACATAAATTTATATATTTACAACAAATTGATATAGCGAGGAATTCAAAATACAAGTGTTCGACATATAATTACATTCCATGGCAAATTAGTAATCTAGACCTAATTCTCAAAATCTAGACTAACAAAATGATTAACACCATGATCTTCCAAAATGCTAACTCCAATGTCTCTCAGCCAGACCTTTCAGCTTGAAAAGTAGATGCATTCCCTATAATTTCTACTCACGTACCATCGTACGTCATTGCAACACACATATCAACACAACAAAATGCAAGGGTGAGCTTATAAATTTTACAATAATAATAATATAGAATATGAATATGTAAAGTGTTTTAAACAACCAATATATTTTACAGTATTCAGCACAACAGATTCAATGAATTGATGCAGCATGCTCAGTCCAATCCCAACCCAACTAATGCAAATGCAGCGATTCAGTTCCAATCGGTTTCACAACCTAAGTAATCCAAAGGAACTGTTTTCCAGTCTGGGAACGACCCATCCCGGTATCTGGATCCAGACATAGCACAACTCAACATCCTAATTAGCTCTAGAATGATGATAATGAATGTGATGCATCACAGCGAGATCAATATAATAAGACAATTAAATCTATATTCAATTTCAGCAATGCATATATTTTCAGCCAGTTTCAACATCACAACTATATGTATAAATATATATATATATATATATATATATATATATATATATATATATTCACGGACTCAGCAATACAGCTTTATGCATTTACGCAATAAAATCAAGTAGTTCACAGTGTTAATTAAGCATTTCCAACTAATTAAACAGCTCACAACTTTAATAAGAATTTTCAACATACTTCAACCTTCTCAGCACACATATCGCCATATTTCAACTTATCACTTTTCTTTACAGCATTCTAAATACTCACTAGCCCATGGAGAAATCTACTCAGCTATACTATTCCGAGTTTTAATCTAGAATCTAACCACTCAACAACTTATTTCTCAACTATAACAAAATTAAGTTCATAAATAGCTCCATATTTACTAAACGAATAAACCAGCTCAGATAAGCTCCTTTTACCTAGAATGAGTTTCTTTAGATCAAATCTTAGTAAGTCCCGAAGGAATAGATCAAGCATTTGGGTATAGAATATGATTCAAATGGCTCAGATCTACTCAGAACGATATGGTATAAGTCACTTGAGAAAGAGAGAGAAGAAACAAAGTAAAGACTAAAAACTAAGCTCCGAGAACTCACCTAGATCCCAATGGGATAGAAGACATCGCTTTGATAGAGAAGGAATTTGGCTTCGAGAAGGTTTTCTCTAAGGAGAAGAAATGAGAGAACAAAGAGAAAATGAGAGAGAGAAGTTGTCTAATAAGAAAATGAAGTTTTTGGGTGCTGAGGCCCCTTAAATACCTCTCCAGCCCGCGCGCTCTCGCTTAAGTGAGCTAATCTACTTCGAGCGAGATCTACTCTCGCCTGAGCGAGAAAACTAGACATTAAAACTTCTCAGGTTTCTGCTATTCTCGCTTGAGCGAGCAACACGTCACTTGAGCGAGCTACATCTCACTTGGGCGAGTAGCATTCTCACTTAGGCGAGATGGCATCCAGATAACTACCTATTACTCCTACAACTCCTCGCTTGAGCGAACACCTCTCACTTGAGTGAGGTCACCTCTCGCTTAAGTGAGATTTCTTCTCGTTTGGGCAAGGTTACAGCTAAAAAAATCCTATTTGCTCTCGCTTGAGCGAGACACCCTACACCCAAACTTCAAATTTCTCTCCTGAGATAAATACTACCAACTCTTAATCATACTTTCTAAATTATCCAAACACTCAGTACACTTAATAATCATTCTCCAGCTCACACTGCACTTTACATTCAACAACATCATAACACAACAAGACAATCCCACCGCTCCTTATCCGGCAAATGTCACGACTTTTACATTCACATTCCAATAAATGAATAATTCATACCCTTTAATAATACACAACAAAATTCAAATGTAATAATAGGTACATATAAACATACCAATCTGACAATGAGATATATGTCTTGCATCATTATAGAGCCGAATTACACATTTAAGTGGGTAGACGTGTAACCATAGAGCATGTTAAGCTGTGTTGTACTGTCCAGATTCAGATACCAAAATGAGTCGTTTCCTAGACTGGCTCGATTCCTTCTGGATTACTTAGACTGCGAAACCAGTTAGAAACCGTTTTCATGTTGTGCATTAGATGGGCTAGGAATGCATATATGATTTTATTTTATTTTTGTAAGCTCACCCTTACATTTCTGTCTATGCTGTTATGTGCATGTGTACCGCGATGATCGTACAGTGGTACATGAGCAGATGTGGCAGGTGTTGCATCTACTTCACAGGCTGAGGGGCCAGTGGAGAAGTGTTAAATGGTTGGAGTCGAGTGATTTTGCATTAAAGTTCTTTTCCTTATATTTTGAGATCTTATATAGAGGGAGTTATGTAGTAAAACTTTTGTGTATTTGAGTATTATGAATTAAATGTAATATTATATTATTTTGTTAGATATTTGTTGTAAGAAACTTTGTTTATTTTGAATGAGAAGCAAATTTTATACTTATATTCTTCGTTATTTATTTATCTCAAATAAGTAAGTGTTGTAAAAATAATGTTCTCGGTTCCTTATAAAAAGGGGTCGTGATAGGGAGAATTCACAACTCTGGTACTTTCTCTCTCTCTTTTACACTCAAATCATAAGCCTTCCAACTAGAAACTTTACCACCATTCATTAATCTGTCATTCAGATTGTAACTTCTATGAGATCTTAAAGAAGCAATATTCTCCATCATGTAATGGTGTTTTTTCTAGACAGATTAGTCATAAACAATTTTTTCTTTGTAAAGCCCTTAATTTCTCATTTTAAAAAAAATATATAATTCATGGAAGGTATAATAATAAAATGAATTTATTATAAATTAAGTAGTTGAAAAATGCGATAACATTAAAACTTTCTTGCAACTAAATTCATAAACAAAATTTGTCAAAGTGTTAAAAATAATGAAAGATAAATTGTACCTTAGTGACCAAACTTATGCTAAAATAATGGAAACTATATAAGTACTAAATTTAATTTACATTCAAAAGTTTAATATTTATATATTGTTAACAAAATATTTTTTAACTTAAAATACATAAATACAAGGTCAAAATAAACTAAGTTCTAAAAGCAACATTTATCCATACCCAAAACACTGAGAACCTGATCCTAGTCATCATCTCTAAACGAGCCCTATATCTCTGCTAGCTCCTCCGGAGTCAAGTCCCCATTTTCTCTAAGGTCTCTAGAATCAATCACAACCTCAGTGTCAGTCTCCAGCACTTGAGTAAAGGTATGTGGTATATCCATTTGGACATGGTCATGGAAGATATACACGTAGTTCACCATGTCTAGCGTTTAGACTATTCCTTGATATATGTACAAGCTGAACTATGATGAGTTCTACCGCTAACTGGATAATCAAAAGGGATACTATATCCTATATCTATCTCTAAGGTAAATACATCACTAGGTTTATTATTTACAATATATAGTGACATAACTGCTATCACTCTCTAAATACATAATTAAGTCTACTATCTACAAAACACTCTGACAACCTAATGGGTCTTTGTAAGCTTGTCATCCTTGTTCCTTGAAAATATTTGTAAGGATGAGTTCCTTCCTTATTAGTAAAAATATATACAATTTTCAAATATCACAATACCAAACCAAACAATAATTATATTAGAAAATCATAGCACACATACGCCACCTAATTAATAAGTTCCTCTCTCAAATAAGCACTTCCTTGTGCATTGTGATCATAGTTATTAGTTGCCTCCAATATTTCATGAGGTCTTACACAGATAGGTGAATAGTCATCGGTTAGCCCTTACGCACAGATGCAATGTATACAATATAGGGCCCTTTAGGAAAGGTATAATCAGAGGTGTTAATCAGGAAATGAGTGTGAGATCATGTGATGTATTAGCTCTCAAATAGATTGTGTACACATAGGAGAATTTTATTCATCATCCTACATTTCACACCTCTAATATATCTCTATAACCATTCACACTAATTCCTTCACCGCTTTTATTCATAATATCTCTTCTTTTCATCTCATTCTCATCGTAATACAATTTCATCATTTTCAAACATACTCAACTTCCAAGCCAAGATTCATAATCACACTAACATATTATTCATATATAATCAATTCATCAACCAATTTGCTAGAGGTTGGACATCTTTGGACTTAACCCAAATCGTATATTACAACAAGATATATTTCATATTATGCAAAAGATCAAGGAAACATGCATCATTAACTTCTCTTAACATTTAAAATCTCATTCAAACATATATTTACTACAAGGAAAATACATCATCATGCTTTCAAGAGTACAAAATATTTGCTATGTTCTAATAATGGGATAAAGCTCTCCCTATATCAATAAGATGATTTTGTAAATGGTTTCGTGGAAGAGATCTTGCAAATATCAAGTTCCTCCTATATATTACAAGGTAGAGCACTTTTGAGAAAGGAAAAAACAGAGAAATGTAGAGATAAGATTGATGATAAGATTGAAGGATTGAGTTTCAAAGAACTTACTTGAGATCAAGAGAAAAGAAAATCTGGGCTCGAATTCAGAAGGAGTTTGGGAGAGGTTTGATAAGTTCATATTTTGGTATATTTTATGACTTATATTTATACACTTAAACCCTATTTCATATATATTTACACTAATTATGTTATTAATTATTGTAGTTTAACTGGAAGTTGTTATTAGTGCATTATAGAGATATTCTGGATAAAAATTAGATATTTTTAGTCCTTGACATTGTTATGTGAAGTTGAGTTTATATTTTGAATTTAAGATTTAAATTTAGATATGAAGATTTGGAACGATTTTGATTATGGATAAAAATGACTTGAAAAGATAGAGCTCAATCAACTAAAAACTCAAGGCATATCTATATAAAGAGGCCTTATGCTTCACACTTGAGACACTTCGACTTCTCTAGACACCTTCTTCCCCTTCTTAGTTCTAACCAAACTCATCTTTGAGAGTCATTGGAGACCATTGGCAAGGACAATGAGTTTTCTCTTGGAGTCCAAGCAAGTGATTGAGTGCCCTTCAGAGAATGAGAACTCTCTTCATCTTTTACTTTTCTAGGTTTCTTTTGTTTGAGTTTTCCTTTGTGGTTATGGGTTTATTTATTACGTTCTTCGTAGTTTATTTTGTTATGAGTAACTAAACCCATAGATAGGGCTATGGTGGATCCTACTACAAACTTTGTGTGATTTTTACTTTAATGTTGGTATTAGTTTTCCTTTAATGTTTGGTTTTTATTCTATTAGATTATATTGTGTATGTTAAGATTTGATCACTCTTACTATCCCATAGTTAGTTGCATTGTAGGCAATCATACTACATGTAATTAACGAAACTATAGGATAAAATGAGACAAGGGGCTATGTTAATCACACTTAATTCTTTTCTTTCAATCATTATTAAATTAACAAATTCATAGGGTCTTCATGGTTTCTCGATCAATTACTTTGCATGATCATTGGGGGTGTTTGCTCAGGAAAAAGAATATTGATATTGCATAATCATTGGGTGTTAATAGAACTAATTATGAGTGGGGCAAATATTTTGATACCAATATCGAGATTAAATTAATTAGAACATAAAGAAATGTAGTAGATAAACCCATAAGTCCTAGGTTTATCTCATCTGATCTCTCTCATACATTGTATTACTGTTCTTTTAATTAATTTATTATTAACATTAAGCTCTATTTTTTGTCTGTTACAATCTTGTTATGTTTAAACAATTGAATCAAGCTATTCTTGATACTTGAAAATAATCTCTGTGAGACAATAACTTGGGAACTCTTTTTGAAAATCCTTTATTACTTTTTAATGAGTACACTTATCCATGAACAAGGTTTATCTGAGAAAGGAAAATGAGACAACAGAGAAAGAAATGAGTAAAAGGTTCCTTGGCTTACAATACAAGTTTTAAAATAAAAATCTTGTAAATACCCGCCAATTTCTCGCTTGAGTGAGTGAAATCATTTCTCGTCTGAGTGAGCTCCTTTTTGCTTAAGCGAGAAAACCAGATAATGATTTTCTAGCCCTTTTTCTGATGTTCTCGCTTAAGTGAGAATGGGTCTAGAAAGCTCCTCAATCACTTCTCACCTAAGCGACACCCATCTTGCTTGAATGAGAGGACAATTGAGACGATATTATCCTTTCTCGCTTGAGTAAGACTCGTATCACTTAGGCTAGAAGGAATATTCTATTTTTTTTTTAGGAATGTTACACATTGTATTTAAGACTATGAATGCTTTTTATTCAATTTCTTTTGCTTTTAATGTTATAATTATATATAACTAAACACCTTTACTATATGACTAAGATAGGTACTTGCGTTGTAACTCTTTTGAACCACATTTTGATTTTGTTATTGGTTGATTGTTCATTATAATTGCTTCTTCCGTGTTATTATTATTCTTACTTTTACCACTCAAGAATAAATCCTAATTAATCAATTGATAAACAATTATATATTAATAAGTTAACTAAGAAGTAATTTAAATATAAAAGTTAACACAATCAATCTATCACTTATACTTTTAGTTAGTTAATTAAATTTAATAAGTCTAATGAACCTTAATACTTTTTTTAATTGTTATTGTTTATATTTATTAGGATAACACTTAAATAAAAAAATTACTATTATTACAATTGATTAAATAATTAAAAATTATAATAACACAATAGTTTAAAATTAAATTGGATTATATTTAGGTAGTCACAAGCTTAATTCCAAATATCTATTCTATGATTTTTCTGTTTTTTGTTCTTTTATAAATTAGTTTTAATTTTTATTGCTTTCAAGTTAAATACTCTCATTAATTACATTCCTTAACATTCAAGAAATATTAGTAATAGTAGTTGTAAGTATAGTTGTATGAGAATGATATTTGGTAGGTTTAAAATAGTTCTTTTTATTACACTTGACATCGTTTATTGATGAATATACTTACGAGGTAGAAAAATAAAATTTTCAAGTTGAAAAGTGAAATAAAAAAACAATCTATTGAAAAGGTTGAAAATTACCGACAAGATCTTTTCTATTGGGTACGCATCAGTAATCCATGAATTTATGATAGTATTGCAGATGTTCATATTTCAACTATCATGTTAAAGGCTCAGATTTTTATTTTTTTTTAACCCGACCTGCATTAGTTTACTGTCCAATATGGCTCAACAGTGTAAACCAAATTGACAACTAATTATAAAAATAATGATAATAATATTTAAAATAAAATAATTATTATTTTTGGATAACCCAAGTGCTGTTGAATGTGTTGGATTCCGTTGAGATAATAAAGGCAAATGGATTATGAGACTGTTTGAGGGAGAATTGTTTTCAATTATTTTGGAAATCTTAATTTGAGAACTTTAAATTTTCATATTTAGTATGAATCATTTAAAAGATATTCTTAGGATACTAACATTTTTCCAATTTTTTTTTAATTAAGTTTTCTAACCTTTTATTAGGTTTAGTTATACTTTAAGAAAAGGGAAATAGAAATATTGATATGCTTGCCAAAATTGACTTAGATTCTATCCAAATAGCTTCTTACTTTAATAAGGACTCCTTGTTTACTTCTTTTTCTTAGCTTGGACTCTTTAGGAGTTTGTAATTCTAGATTTAGTTAGATTATTTTTGTGTTGTCACCCCATTAATTAGTAAAAAAAGTCAGAATTCAAAATTACTTTTTTATTTATTGTATGTTTTATTTATATTTTTATTTAATTGTAGTTAATTTAATAATTTAAATTTCATATTTTTAATTAATTTTGTTAAATATAGTGATAATTTTAATTTTTTTTAAGAATGTAAACAATTTAACTACTCTATCCAAACAAAAAATTTTAAAATACTAGAAATTTAATTTATGTAACTTTATAATTTTCATGAAAGTAAAAAGTTTTTTATGATAGAAAAATACAATTATACCTCCTAATGTTTTCAAATATAAACTTATTTTATGTTGTTTCTCCATTTGATCATCACACACACACAATTATCATTAAGAATAAAAGGGATATTTTTTAAAAGACATTAATATTTTTAAAACTTAATATTTAAATCAAATATGATATTAAAACATTTCTAGACATCATTCTATAATATTTTCAAAAATATTTAAGACGAGCAAAATAAATTTTTAACGTTCCGAGAAAATACGATTCAGATGAAACATAATTTCGAGGGGAGAAAATGGGTATGTGAAAAGCTCCCTAAAGGCTTCGGCATGCACGTTGGACACGAGTTGCTTTCTCAGCAGATTAATGGGTATGGTTTTGGGCTGAAAAATGGTTTGGAAAACGGGTATTCATGATTGTTGAAAAAAAAAAAACTCAGATTTGTGTATATGTAAAATTATATTAGTTCATATTATGAAAAGTGTATTGTATATTAAGATAAAACTATTTAATAAAATATTAAATTATCATTAAATTTAATAAAATTTGGATACACACACGGGGAACATAAAATAAATCTTGATCATTATATTTTATCATGAATTGGTATTATTAAAATACAAAAGTAATGTGAGTTTTTTAAACAGTTACATGACTCTCTTTTTTTTCAATGATTATGTAATTTTGAAATTTTTTTAATTTTAATCATTATGTATAATTATAAATTTTAGATTTATCATATTTATTTATGTATAAAAATAACATTTAGTGTATGAAATACATGTTATTCCAATGTTTAATAAATTTTAATTAGATAATTTTATTTTAAAATTAATTATTGAATTAAAAGTTCTCAACATATAAATAATATTTCTACATTTTAAATCAATTAAAAATTATTTTTTATATATTTTTTGGTGAATGAAAGGGGGCAAGGCCCCAAAGAAAACTAACTCAATAAAATAAGGAAAATCCGTCGCAAACAACAACAGAATATAATGCAGAACAGTATGAAAGATTCAGACACCACTATGAAATTCTAAGGCACAACGAGCTAAAGTATCAACACAAGAGTTGCAGGAGCGATCGACATGACCAATAACCACTTTCCAGTTTAATTTAATTTTAGCTTTGATGTCATCCACAGAAGTTGAAGTTCTAGTTCTAACATTAGATCCAGAACATTTGACAAAATTAAATCCACACAGCTCCTATAATCGGATTCAATGATCAAGTTCTTATAACCAATATCCCTTGCCATATTTATGTTTATTTCTGTAAGGATAGCAAGAAGTTCAGCGGCCATGGTTGACAGAGCAACAATCTTATCAACCAAAGCTCTCATAAAATTGCCATGAGGGTCACGAAAAATTCCTGTGATAGAAGCCTTTTCTAAAGACACAAAGCCAACATATGAAAGTACTGCCTCTATTCAACTCTGGGGAAACAATCTTATGTTGGAAAGTGAAATTGCGCTTAATTTCATCAACTTGTTGCAAAATCATATGAAGCAGGGTGTTGGTAGAAGAAGCCATGTCGTCGAATAACCTTTTGTTCTGGTGTTCCCAAAGAGACTAAGTTATCATCGCAAAGGTCTAGGTCCAATCCTTGCGAAACTTTCCTGACGGAGATCTACACAAATTCATCTTAAGTCAATCATGAAGAGTGCTAGAGAAGAAATGAGGTCGTAATGAACCGGAAAGGAATTTATACCAAATTTCCTTTGTGACATTGCAATCCCGAACCACATGGAGCGCTATTTCAGGAGCGCGGAGACAGAAGCGACAAACGTCATCACCAGCCATTTTCCTTCGTACTCGATGACTATTTGTTAATAAGGCATTACGAGCTAAGAGCCATAAGAAATATCGAAGGCGTTGGGGACATGAGAGGCTCCAAATCGTCTTGAAGAGATTATTATAATGGCCCGAAGGCAAAGACCCTGATAGGAGAGAGTATGCCAATGAGATGGAGAAGGACCCATTTGAAGATGGCTTCCAAGAGGGACTTTCTAGACACCGCCACTCCGTATTTTCCTAGACAAGGTTCCAAACTGCGTTTATACCCTTCCAAGCAAACGTTTCATTTCTAAAGTGTCAAATTTGTGGAAGTAAGTCATCACCACACTTGTATTTGGCCCGTATAACTTGAACCCAAAGACTCTCTCTATCTTTGATCAGCTTCCAACCTAATTTCATCATAAATGCTTGATTTGTGAGGCAGGCATGTCTTAAACCCAAACCACCATTTGTCTTAGGAGTGCACACCTTGTCCCAAGCTACAAGGTGAACTCTACAACGTTGGGGAGTAGTACCCTAGATAAAAGACTTGCAGTTCTTATCCAAGTCCTCACAACCCGTCACAAGGAGAAGAGAAGACGACATTGCATATTGAGGGATACCAGATAGCACTGATTGAGTGAGAGTGACTCGTCCTGCGAAGGAGATGGAATTAATCTTCCAAGAACTAAGCCTGGAGGTAGCTCTATCCAAAATAAGATGATACGTGTTACAAGAGACCCTCTTATCAACAATTTGTGCCTCGAGATATTTACCAAAATCTGTGGTTCTCCCAACAACCAGAATATTGCAGATCTTATCCTTTAGAGAACGAGAGACATTGTTAGAGAAATAGACAATAGTCTTGTCCCAATTAACTTTCTGACCCAAGTTAGAACAAAAAATCTCCATACACTCCATTAGAACATGAGCTTGGTCAAGGCTAGCTTCTGCAAAATGAACAAGATCATCTACAAAACATAAATGAGAGATATAAGGTCCATCCTTTGATAACGGGAAAGGCTTCCACCTCCCTTCATTAGTAGTAGCGGAAATAAGATGAGAGAGTTGTTCCATGCAAAGAACAAAAAGACAGGGAGAAATAGGATCTCCTTGTCTGATGCCTCTAAATGGATAAAAAGGTTCAGACTCCTCCCCATTCCAAAGAACCCACATATCTAAGGATGAAATACAGTGCCATATTACTTCGCATAAGGATTAGGGGATACCAATATCAAGAAGAGTATCCTAAACAAAATGCCATTTAAGTCTATCATAAGCCTTTTCAAGGTCAATTTTTACCGCTATATAACCTATTTTACCCTTTTTTTTGTTTCATACTATGAATAATCTCTTGCACAACAATAATGTTATCTGTGGTATTTCTCCCAGGCACAAAGCTTGACTGGCAAGGACTAACAAGGCGCTGCATAAGTGGCTTGATTCTGTTTGCAATTAGCTTCGTGAGAACCTTATAAGGCACATTACACAAGCTTATGGGGCAAAACTGTTTCAAAGAAGTAGCTGCCTCAACTTTGGGAATAAGGACCAAAAGAGTTTCATTTATTTGTCTCACGTCCCTAGAAGAGTGGAAGATATGCTTAATTAAGGAGCAGAGAGACTGGCCCACTATCTGCCATTGAGATTGATAGAAGATTGCCTGAAAACTATCTTTACCTAGGGCTTTAAGGCTACCTATACCAAAGAGGGCACTTTTAATCTCATCATCAGAAAACAAGCAAGATAAATGACTAACATCCTTCGCATCAATAGTAGGAAAACAATTAGGAAGACATCTATTCACAAAACAAGAATCATCCAAGTAAAGATTTTTATAAAAAGCAACAGTCATACCCTCAAGGAGTTGGGGATCAGAGATCCAATCCCCATTACCATCTTGCAAAGATTCAATGTGGTTACGACATCGTCGCACAATAGTGGTCCCATGAAATACTTAGTATTTCTATCACCATACTTCAACCACTTCACCCGTGACTTTTGCATCCATAAAAGCTCTTCTTGGATAAGGATTTTGTCAAGGTCCTTCCACAATTTCAACCGAAGATCCTCCAAGAAAGGATTATGTTCTCTAGATAAACATCTCGCAATATCATCTAATCTCTTCATAAGAATATGCTTAGAATAAATTATATGCCCAAAAGATGAGGCATTCCACTCCTGAAGGGATTGCTGAAGAGAATTCATATTAATACACCAATCATAATTTGGAACCAAAAACTTATTGACAACAAGAGGAAATTCCTCATGAATCAATCAAGCAGCTAAGAAGCGAAATGGTCGACGATGCCTATTTGAAGGTTGTGTTCGCTGAAAACGGATGCAAAGAGGGGGATGATTTGATTTATAAGAAGGTAAGTGAAGGACATTCGCCTCCTGAAAGCGAATCTGCCAAGAAAGGTTCATAAGCATACGGTTAAGGTGTTCCTTAGTTTGACCTCAAGACCAAGTAAACGGGCAATCTTGAAAACCAGCATCAAGTAAATTGCAATCTCTAATGATATCATGAAAGAGAGCACTACTAGCTCGTTGAGAGTCAGAAAGAGGAGACGACTTGTCATGATCATGTAGAAGGGTATTGAAATCACCAATAACACACAAGGGACCAAAGATAGTAAGTGAAATCCTAGAGAGACCCTCCCAAAGGTTAGAGTGACGGTGAGCCAACGAACTACCATAGACGGCAGTGAGATTCCAAGGGATAGAGTTTTTCCAACGAACCACCATATAGATATACTGGGATGTTATTTCAATCACATTAACTTGCCAGAAGAGCTTGTTCCATAAGCACTAGATACCACCAGAATGACCATTTGCATCAGAAATTGTCAAACTATCAACCTCGGACGTGCTCCCCACACAGGTCTCGACCTAAACCTATGGAGAAACCCTATGAAAATCCCAGAAATCACCAAAACAAAGAAAGGGGAGGAAAAATGAAAACCCTAACCGCTTAAAACTCACCTCCAAGCGTTCTCTACACAGATTCAACCTTTAATCTAGCTTTCGAACAGCTTTGGAGGCAATTTAATCAGTGGAAAAGGGTTTTCAGTTGAGAGAATCGAAGGGATTTTGAGAAAATGAATTCTCAAACCCCAAACCCCATTTTTAAAATCCCTCTGGTCGCGACACTCTTGCTACAACGAGATATTCTTGCTGCAGCGACACGCCCTCTTGCTAAAGTGAAAAACTCAGAGAAAACTGCACTCTAGTTTCTGCAGAATCTCGTTACAGCGAGACCCTCTGGCTACAGCGAGACTGCACCCAGAAATGTACCCCAAACTGTCATTCTGTCACTACAATGAGACTTCTCTTGCTGTAGCGAGAAGGCGACAGTTTCGGTCTTTCTTACCAGAGTCTTCTCGCTACAGTAAGAGACGTCTTATTCTGGTTTTAATCTAGAATCTGACCACTCAACAACTTATTTCTCAGCTATAACAAAATTAAGTTCATAAATAGCTCCATATTTACTATACGAATAAACCAGCTCAGATAAGCTCCCCTTACCTAGAATGAGCTTTCTTCATATCAACTCCTAATAAGTTCTAAAGGAATAGATCAAGCGTTTGGGTAAAAAATATGGTTCAAACGGCTCAAATCTACTTAGAACGATATAGTATAAGTCACCTAAGAAAGAGAGAGAAGAAACAAAGTAAAAACCAAAAACTGAGCTCCGAGAACTCACCTATATCTCAATGGGATACAAGATCTCACTTTGATCGAGAAGAAATTTGGCTTTAGAAGAAATGAGAGAACAGAGAGAAAATGAGAGAGAGAGGTTGTCTGGTGAGAAAATGAAGTTTCTAGACGCTGAGGCCCCTTAAATACCCCTCCAATCCGCGCGTTCTTGCTGAAGTGAGCTAATTCTCGCTTGAACGAGATTTGCTTTCGCCTGGATGAGAAACCCAGACAGTGAAACCTCTCAGATTTTTGCTATTCTCACTTGAGCAAGCAACACGTTGCTTGAGCAAGTTACATCTCGCTTGGGCAAGCAACATTCTTGCTTGGGCGAGATTGCGTCTAGAGAGATACCTATTACTCCTGTGACTCCTCGCTTGAGCGAGCACCTCTCGCTTAAGCAAGGTCACCTCTCTCCTAAGCGAGATTCTTTCTTGCCTAAGCGAGGTTACAACTGGAAAAATCCTATCTGCTCTCGCTTGAGCGAGACACCCTGCACCCAGACTTCGAATTTCTATCCAGAGGTAAATATTATAAACTCTTAACCATACTTTCTAAATTATCCAAACACTCAGCACACTTAATAATTATTCTCCAACTTGCACTGCACTTTACATTCAACAACATCATAACACAACACAACAATCTCACTGCTCCTTATCCAACAAATCTCATAACTTTTACATTCACATTCCAATAAATGAAAAATTCACACCATTTAATCATACACAACACAATTCAAATATAATAATAAGTACAAATAAACATACCAATCTGACACTGAAATATATGTCTTGCATCATTATAGAGTCGAGTTACAAGTTTAAGTGGGTAGACGTGTGACGATAGAGTTTGTGCTGTCTGAATCCAGATACCGGAATGGGTCACTTCTGGACCAGTTCAGTTCCTTCTGGATTACTTAGACTGTGAAACCAGTTAGAAACTGTTTTCATGTTGTGCATTAGATGGACTGGGAAAGCATGAGACTGTAACTATGAGTAATATTTTGTTCAATATATATGATTTTATTTTATTTTTGCAAACTCACCCTTGCATTTCTGTCTGTACTGTTATGTGCGTGTATGTTGTGATGATCGTACGATGGTACGTGAGCAAATGTAGCAGGTTTCAAATTTAAAATTTAAATTCAAATTTTTAATTTTTATATGTAAAATTAGATTTAGAAATGGTCAAAGTAGTTAGTAGATTTTTAGGAAAATGGATAAAAAAGAAAAAAAATTGATTACTGGTCATTGAAAAATAAGGGAGCCTTTATTAGAATCTAAGGTTTTAGAAAATGTCTATAAATAGGAAGCTTAGGTCTTCCGAGAATGGGACTTTTAGGTGGACACCTTTTATTTTCTTTACGGAGATACTTTGAGAGCACAAAGAGAAAAAAAGAGAGAATTCAAGAGAGAAAGCTCAGGAAACAAAGAGAAATAGGAGATTCAAGAGAGAGAGAGCTCGAGAAACAGAGAGAAAGAGGAAAGAGCTAAAAAGAAATCAACTGAGAATTAAAGCATAGTCCTAGAGATCAATTGGAAAGAACATATCTAGAAGGTTGAAGGAAAAGTCGACTCAAAAATTCTGAGTCATCACAAATGAGTCAACAAAAATATAATCCACTTTTCTTTATCATTCGGTAAGAACTAATATTTCCTTTTTTTTTTGTTCCTTTTTTCTTTTACTCATCATATCTTTGTGTTTTTTCTTTTGTCAGTATTAAAATTTTTTCCTTTTACAAATCCTAGTTTATCTAACCTAAAAACTTTTCCTTTTCTTATAAACCTACAAAATTTTTAATTTTCCTTTTAACTCTAAAATTTTTCTTTCTGCAAATCCCAGTTTTTTTTAACATAAAATATTTGTTCGTTTTGTAAAAAAAAAAAAAATTCTACCCCAAAAATCATTCTTTTTGCAAAATCCTAAAGAATCTAATTTTTCCCCAACAACCTTTTTTTAATGATAAACCCTCTTGTTTTTCTTTTTTTGTAAACCTAAAAACCGTAATGTTCTTTTCACCCTAAAAGCCCTCAATCAAACCCTAAAAAATAAAATCCAACTCCATGAAAATTATTTTTTTTTAAAACTTTGAGTATTACCTTTTTTGCAAACCCTAAAAATAAACTATTTTTTTTAAACTCTGAATTATTTTTTTTTTCAAACACTAAAAATAATATTTATTTTTCTAACCCAAAATCATCTAATTTTTTGCAAGGTTTAAAACAAACTATTTTTTTCAACCCTAACAATTTTGCAAATTATAAAAATTTAATTTTTTCAAATCTTAAAAATTCTTTCTTTTCATAAATTCTAAAACCTCTAATTTCTTTGCATATCCTAACCTAAAAAAAAATTATTTCCTAAATTGAATGAGAGTTATTTACTCATCATTTTTGTTTGCTCTTGTATTTATTTATTTGTTTTGTATGTCTCTCGTTTGTTTCTTTTTTTGCGTGCAAAAATCTCATATTAAAAGGTATATCAATTTTTCATTACTAAAAAAAATGACTCTTTTGAATCCACGCAACAGTCAAGTAATTTTGATAGAGTGGAGGATCCACCTTCAACATTGTTTGGATTGTAAGGGTTTATTGAGTAGTCGTGTGCTAACTTAAACCCTGTGCAGGAGTGGATTTACTTAAAAATGATAATAATAAAGAAAAATCAAGTTTTTCACAAAAAAAGAAAGAAGGAAAATCTTTGAAACTTATTCAAACATAATTTTCAAAAAAAAACTACGTGGTAGCTTTGATTCTTCTGTTGCATATGGAAGATACATAGGAGCAGGAACCTGACCCGTCAAGTCTAATTTTTTTTTAAACTAAGATTAATTTTTAGCACATTTTCTTTACAAAATTGAATAAAATTAAATTTTTATTTTATTTTGAAAAATAAAAAAATAAAAAATAAAGCGTTAAGATAAGTCTTTTTTTTACTATATATTTCTTTAATACAAAAAATGAAAAAAAAAGAATAATATTTTTACAAATAACTCATTCCTTTAATTCAAATAATTTTTATTGTGTTTCCTTATTTTAAAAACTAACATTCAAATCTCAAAAAAAATTTGTAAAAATTAGAAATAAATATAAAAATAATAGTAGTAACAAATTTGAAAATAGTAAAAGAAATATTAAAGTGAAATAAATATTTTTAAAGTTAAAATAAAATTTTGCACAATTAATTAAAAGGTAACCGCTTTAACCAAAGGACGTAGTAGGGTGCTAATACCTTCCTTACACGTAAGCGACTCCTGAGCCCAAATCTGGTTTTGAAGTTTCTTTTTATTATCAAAAGTTTTTTCCAACGTTTTCTTTAATAAACTTTGGTGGCGACTCCTTGTCATCGCCGTCTCGTCGTGGCCCCGGTTGCGACAGATGGCGACTCCACTGGGGACATTTTTGACAGTCAAACCTAATCTAATTAAGTGCACAAAAATTTTAATCTTTTTTTATTTCACTCATCATTTTGTTTGTGTATTCCTTTTATTTTATTTATCGTTCAATTTATTTTTGTAAATATCTTGTTACTATTAGTTCTCTTGCTATATTGTGAATCTTAGGGTAGATGACTTTTGTACATTTTTTGGTATTTGTTAGTCTGTGTTAGATGGGTAGTTAATAGGGTAAAAACTTGTATGCTCTATGCACACACATCACTCACACTTATCTCACACATATTTGGGCTTTATACCCAAGCCTATGCGAGCCTAGGAGTAGAAGGTGCCTTAACAACTACTATTGAGGGGGTTTATGCTCACTTGGTAGTTGTTGAGCTACCACTCAGATTGTTACTAATACATTGACTTACTCATACTGAGAGAGTACGTCCCTACTTACGACTAAGTCATGAGCTAGGTCCTTATTATTTAACAGGCGCAATCTGGATCTATACAAGACCATAGGAATTTAGATCTATCCATGAAACCATGCACCAACAAAAGGACATAGTGAACTCCACAAATTAGAACTTTTACCATAAAAATGTAGAAAAATTAAAGTAAATAAAAATAACATATATTTTCTTTACAAAATTTATCCTGTTCCTTCATTTGTTTAAAATCACATTCATAATTATTCATCCTACACGTTTTGTACAAAAAAAAAATGATTCATGCATTCGCATATACAAAAAAATTGATTCATACAAAAATAAAATATTCATGAACTCGTATATACAAAAAATATATATTCATTCATTCACATATAAAAATGATTCATGTATTCGTATATTAAAAAAATAATTAATGCATTCACATATAAAAAAATGATTCATGCATTCATATATACAAAAAAAAATGATTCATGAATTCGCATAAAAAATGATCCAGACATTCGCATATACAAAAAAAATGCATTCACATTTAAAAATGATTCATGCATTCACATATAAAAAAATTATTCCATCATTTGCATATGCAAAAAAATGATTCATGCATTCACTTGTAAAACAAAAAAATGATTTCATCATTCGCATATACAAAAAAAAAATTATGCATTCACTTGTAAAATAAAAAAAAATGATGATCCCTCCATTCATATATTCCAAAGTCATTAATGCATTCACTTTTTTAAAAATAATTCATGCATTTATCCATATGTTCATTTTTCAAAATAATGTGTATTTATATAACATTTTAGAAGCATACTAAGTTGTATTTTTCTTATTTCTAATTATTTTTAAAAAATTTACTTTTAGAGTAAAAATATTTAAAGTTGTTCAATGTTATACTAGCAAATGAGAAATATCAAGATTATGTTTACTCATTGTTGAGTTTGATTTAAACAATATTCATTGATGAACAATAGTCTTTTGATTGAAAATATATGATGTTCTACACATTGCTAGTAGATAGACCTCATCTATTGAGGAGTGAATGCTCCTTTGGAATAAGAGCCGACCACTTTCTAACCTAAGAGGAAGCATATTTCTAGTGTTAGAATTTAGGGAACTTCTTTAAATAAAAAATAAACATATAAGTATTTTCACCACCAATTCCTATCTTTTGTAAATATATATATATATATATATATATATATATATATATATATCAATTTCAAATCTTACATTCTTACATTGAACGTTCCTAATTGGACATGATCAATGAGTTAGAATATCATAACCAAGAGATGAAGAGGGATATCAACCAATCAAAAGTAAAAATGACTAGGATTTTAAAGCCACAACGATCTCTAAAGAAATAGAGTAAATTGGTTCTTTTTAGATATCTCGTCAATGCCTATTCAGCTTTACTTCATTAATTTGAATTGAGTCTTAAGATGGAATGTCATACCCCAAGGAAGACATTTTTCTATGCTTGTTTGCCAAATAAAAATTCAACAATTGAGAAATCATCAATCTTTCTTTGATTTTTAATTCTTCAAAATAATTTTGCAATAATTCTAATGCTTTACCTAAGCCTTTAGGGTATCCCTTTTTTTTTGGAATTTGAACTAACATGTTTCTTTTTGTACATATTGAACTTTATTTTCTTACCTATTATCTTTCATTTTAAGTTCACTATCTATAATTTTTATCCCAAACAATGCAATAATGATAGTATCATATCAAGTAACTTTGACTATCTCATTATTCAAGCAAATGAGAAAAATGCATGTATTTGGAAGCTTTATCTTGATGTATGAATATCCTTGTAATGAACGGTCACAAAGATTGGATAGCAATTGAGGCAATATTTTGAGAGAAAAAAAAGGGTTTGGATCAAAGAAAAATAAGTGCAATGGGGCAACTTTTTGAGGAATTAAAATAATTTTCCTTACGAAAGATGATAAAACCTTCTTTTAAAGAGTACAAATGGAAATAAGTTTGAAAATAAAAAATGTGATCATACTTATAAATTTGACCCCACTTGACATCAAAAGATTGAATACATTATGTCACAAGGATTTCCTGATTAGACTTTACTTCTCCCAGATATGATAGTTGGGATCTCTTTAAAAAGAAAAATAATGATGCAAAAAAAAAAGGATGAAAAAAAAAAGAAAGATTTGATTGTTAGATTTGAAAAATACCAAAAAGGAAAAAGAAAAAAGGTTTCATGAAATAAAAACAAAAAAAGGTTACCAAAAAGGATCTTAAATGCAAATTAAAAAAAAGGATGTCCGCTAGGTTGAAAACTCAAAAAAGCAACCTAGGCAAAAGTCAGCGCAAAAGAAAAAAAGAGAGACTTGACTAGATTTACGAAAAATAAAAAAGAAAAAGAAAAGTAAAAAAAAGTTTCATGAAATAAAAAAAAAAAAGCTACCAAAAGGGATCATAAAGTAAAAGCATGATAAAAGCTTAAATTGGATCAATGGATGTGTTGAAATCCTTAATCTGGGACAGTTGGCATGATATATTCAAACAAGGGCAATCGATAAGTGTCAAACCCTAAATTAGGGTAAATGATGTTCCAAGCTTTTCAAAATGGGGTAATTAATAATTTTGAGATGAAAAGAATGAAATAACATGAATGCAAATTGAGGGAAAAGAGAGCCAATTGAAGTGCTTGACTTCAAATTGGATAATTAACAAGGCTTCAAGCTTGGTTAACCTACTTCTAAGCTTGTTAATAAGTGGTCAATACTATTAACATGTGCAACTAGCATCGTTCAAAAAATATTACTCCAGTATCATTGTAGTCATTCATTTTGATTCCATCCACTTCAAACTATATGCATTTCATTCTCACCCGCTATACATTACCCTCTTTGCAATGTGTTTCATCTCTCTCTTAAAAAAATTGTTGATTTTCTTTGTTTTACCATTAATTTATTTTACATTTTGATAAACATATATTAAAGGAAAACATGTGTACACAAAAAAAAAAAAAGAGAACATTGCAATTATTTTGATTTGTCATGAGTTATAAAAAGTTCATTAGGTTCTCAATAAATACAAGATAAGCATATCATCATTTTAGCTCACAGAATATTAGCAGAAGCTAATCCAAAAGAACGTTGGCCAAACATCTAGTCACAAGTCAAGTGAAAAAAACCATGAGTCATTCCTCATATTTGATTCATAAGGAGCGTGACTTTGTAAGGATGATGGGCTTCAAACTATTTAAAAAATGAAAATAACTTGTTTTGCATCATTTTTCTAATATAATCTTGATTACTCATATTTGATTCATAGGGTGCATGACTTTGTAAAGATGATAGGTTTCAAACTATTTCAAAATAAAAATAATTTGTTAATATTCATTTTACATTCTTTACGTTTTACATCATCTTGACATCTTGCATCATTGACATTATCATGCATCAATTAATTTAACTAGAATTGTCTTTCATAGTGCTTGGATAATCTTGATCTCTCAGTTATTCATAATTTTATCTTCATTATGCTTGTTGCATATGATAAACATTCATTTCATAAACTCACACTTGTTGCACATCATAAGATTTCTTATTGTTCAAGTCCTTGTGCTCACTTCCTATTAAGGACACCATTTACTCCTGGTTCAAAGATCGTCTTATTGGTTCCATCTCATAACTCTTTTTTTAACCTTTGAAAGGTTTTTGTGTCTATTTCATTTCATAGCACCTTGTGCTTATTACTTCTTAATAGCTCTAGTTGCTACTCACCTAGCTTGTTATGCTTATATTTGTTCACCACGAAGGACCATTTGCCTACTCCATTCCATAAGTCTCATGACTATCTCATTTTAAGGGTCTATGAGTCTATCTCATCTTATAAGCTCTAATGTTAACTAATCTTAAAACTCTGGTACTTGCTTCTTCCCATAAATTCTTATGCATTCTCTATCTCACAGACTTTTGTACCTACATATTTCATAGGTCCTATAGCTGTCCCATTTCACAAACTCATGTGCCTATCTCGTCTTATTAGCTATAATGACAGCTAATCTCAAACTTCTGATATTATCTTGTTAGCTCTGATATTAACTAATCCCAAACTTCTGTACTTGCTTCTTCTATTATGTTCCTATGCACTTTTCTTCTCATGCACTTTTGTACATACCTATTTCATAGATCCCATGACTATCTTACTTCATAAGTCCATGTATCTATCTCATCTTATGAGCTCTGATTTCAACTAACCTCAAGCTTTTATTTTTGCTTTTTCTTATAATTTCTTGTACATTCTTCATTTCTCACACTTATATACATACCAATCTCATAGGTCCCAAGGCTATCTCATTGCACTGGCCTATGTGCCTTGATGTCAACTAATATTAAGCTTTTGTACTTGCTTCTTCTTATAGGTTCTTACGCATTCTTCATCATAAACACTTCTATACATATCCATTTCATAGATCCCATGATTATATCACTTCACGGGCCTATGAGTCTATCTCATCTCATAAGCTACGATGTCAACTAATCTCAAGCTCTTGTACTTGCTTCTTCTAATTGATTCTCATTTATTATTCATCTCACACACTTTTGTACCTACTTATCTCATAAGTCTCATGGCTATCTCATTTCACATGCTTATAAGCTTATCTCATTTTATGAGCTTTGATGTCAGCTAATCTCAAGCTCTTATGCATGCTTCTTTGCATTAATTTTGGTACATTCTTCATCTTGGATAGGTTCTATGTGTCTATCTTATCTTATGAGTTCTGATATCAATTAATCTCAAACTCTTGTACTTGCTTCTTCTTATAGGTTCTTGTACGTTATTCATCTCACATACTTCTATACCCACCCATTTCATAGGTCTTATGGCTATCTTATTCCACAGGCCCATGAGCCTATCTCCTCTTGCATACTCTGAAGTCAGTTAATTTCAAAGCCCTTGTACTTGCTTTATCTCATAGGTCCCATGCCTTCTTCATCTTACAAGCTTTTGCATTTACACACTTTATAGGCTTTCATGCTTTTTACTTTCATAAGTCTATACCTTCTCTTATAGGCCCTTTTGCATATACCTAGGACCTATGCCTAATTAGGTTTCTATGCATATGCACTCCTAAGATTGCACACATCATAGGTTAGTATTCTAATAGTTTTGGTGCTTACGCCACTTAATATGTCTCACATCTACTCACCTCATAGGCCCTTATACCTATTATGTCTCATAAGATATCGTGCTTTTTCATATACTTTCATGCTTGCTACATCTCATAAGCTTTTGCACGTACTTATCTCATAGCTTCATGCTTGTTGTATCTCATAAGCCATCTTGCCTGCACTTGTTAGGCTCTAATGTTAAGTTCTCATGCTTACTTTAATTCATAGATATCTATACCTTTATGCTTCTACATAGACCTCGTAGGTTCTCGTGCTTTCTTAATCTAATAGGTCTCTATGCTCGTGGCATCTAATAGACTCTTACCTACCTACCTTATAGGCTTTCATGATTGTTACTTTCAAAAATCCATCTCTTGCCTATTGTGTAAGCCTTTGTGCCTACATAGGTTCTATGCTTATTACATTCCTTTGACCTTTATGTTTATGAACGCGTAAGCTTATTGTATCTCATCGGTTAGCACGCTTATTCTTACAGGCCTCACTCACTTACCAACTAATCCCTCACGTAATTTCCTCTCATCAGTTTCTACGTGTTTTCTTATAGGTCTCTATGCTCGTGGCCTTCGATAGACTTTTATCTACCCACTTTGTAGGCTTTCATACTTGTTGCTTTCAAAAATCTATCTCTTGCCTATTGTGCAAGCCTTCGTGCCTACATAGGTTTTATGCATATAAACTCCTAAGCTCATTGTGCCTCATAGGTTAGCGTGTCTATTCTTACTCGCTTACCAATGAAGCCCTCACGCAAGTTTATCTCATAAGTCTCTATGTGTGCTTTGTCTCCAAGGACTTAGTGCATATTGTAATCTTAGGCCTAATGCCTATTTTACCTTGTAGGCTTTTATGTTAGCTTATTTTAAAAGCTGTAGTGCCCATCCATCTTACAAGTACTCATGTTCATACATCCCTGAGGCCTAAGCCAATATATTTGCTTAATCATAAGCTTCATGTATTTTGTGCATCAAAGAATGTTGTGCTTGTTGCAATTCACAAGTCTCATGCTTCACATTTCAGAGGCACTCATACCAAATTTTCTTAAAGGTCCACATGCTCATTCCACCACTCATACCCTTATATCTTATAAACTTTACTCTCATTCTAGTTGGATCCTGCAAGGCTTCCTATTATCTCACATGCCTATGTTTTATTCTCATTTTATACCCTTGCATGTTTGAATCATCTTATGAGCCTCATACATACCTCATTTTGTAGGCCTTGTGCTTATTCATTTCATACGCTCACATGCCTAGTATGCCTCATGGACCTTTTTGTTCCTACTCCTTTTTCAAAGCTCTCATGCCTTTCCTCATACCAAAAGTCAAGACTTGACTGACTTCTTTATTGTTCTACAAAAGCTCAGTAGCTAACTGTATCTTTAATTTTTTGTTAAAGTTTGAAATTTTATCGATTCCTTTACTTCTTATCAATGTTTGAAATCTAAAATCTGACACTCAGATACAAGACCAAGAACAAGACCGGACCTCCTTCCTCTTCCTGACCTATCATCAAATGAAGGACAGAGCAGGCAAAACAAGTCCTCTCCTCTCCCCTCTTTACTTTCCTGTTAAGGCCCAAAATCTGACTGACCTCTTTGTACTAATGCAAACGTCCAGAAGTTGACTGGCTGCTATACTTTCCTCTGAAATTAGACCGACACATTTACTTTCATCAAAAGTCCAGAATCTGACTAGCACCTTTACTTTCTCAGAAGTCCAGAGCCTAACTGGTACATTTATATTTTCTAAAGTCCAGAACCTGACTGACACATCTACATTTTCCAAAGTCCAAAACCTGACTGGCACCTTTACATTTTCCAAAGTCCAAAATCTGACTGGCACCTATACATTTTTCCAAAGTTCAGAACCTGATTGACACCTTTACATTTATCAAAGTTCAGAATCTGACTAGCACTTTTACATATTTCAAAAGTCTAGAATCTGACTAGCACCTTCAGTTTTAAAGTTTCCAAAGTCTAGAATCTGACTGACACCTTTACATTTCTCAAAGTCCAAAATCTGACTAGCACTTTTTACATTTTCACAATGTCTAGAACCTGACTAGTTCTCCTTCACAAAACTTAACTCGTATACAATACTTATGTTACACAAGACCACAGATAAAATTACTTCACTTCTTTACTTATTTCTTACTATAATAATATGAAAAAATTTATTATTCATATTATTTAGTAAAAAAATAATTAAAGAGGGGCAACTGTGAATACCCAATTTTATCGGGTCCCTGTCAAAAATAAATTTCAAAACAAAAAAATAAATATAATAATTTCTTTTTTAAGAGGTTAAGAAAATAGATAAAAAAACTAATTTAAAATTTAAATTCAAATTTTCAATTTTTAAATGTAAAATCAGATTTAGAAATGGTTAAAGTAGTTAGTAGATTTTTAGGAAAATGGATAAAAAAGAAAAAAAATTGATTACTGGTCATTGAAAAATAAGGGAGCCTTTATTAGAATCTAAGGTTTTAGAAAATGTCTATAAATAGGAAGCTTAGGTCTTCCGAGAAGGGGACTTTTAGGTGGACACCTTTTATTTTCTTTACGGAGATACTTTGAGAGCACAAAGAATAAAAAAAGAGATTTCAAGAGAAAAAGCTCAGGAAACAAAGAGAAATAAGAGATTCAAGAGAGAGAGAGCTCGAGAAACAGAGAGAAAGAGGAAAGAGCTAAAAAGAAATCAATTGAGAGTTAAAGTATAGTCTTAGAGATCAATTGGAAAGAACATATCTAGAAGGTTGAAGGAAAAGTTGACTCAAAAACTTTGAGTCATCACAAATGAGTCAACAAAAATATAATCCACTTTTCTTTATCATTCGATAAGAACTACTATTTACTTTTTCTTTTTTTGTTCCTTTTTTTTTTTACTCATAATATCTTTATGTGTTTTTTCTTTTGTCTGTATTAAATTTTTTTTCCTTTTACAAATCCTAATTTATCTAACCTAAAAACTTTTCTTTTTCTTATAAACCTACAAAATTTTTAATTTTCCTTTTAACTCTAAAATTTTTCTTTCTGCAAATCCTGTTTTGTAAGAAAAAAAAGCTTTTTTTTCTATCCCAAAAATCATTCTCTTTGCAAAATTCTGAAGAATCTAATTTTTCTCCAACAACCATTTTTTAATGATAAACCCTCTTTTTTTTTTGTAAACCTAAAAACCCTAATGTTCTTTTAACCCTAAAAGCCCTCAGTTAAACCCTAAAAAATAAAATCCAAATCCATGAAAATTAATTTTTTTTAAACTCCGAGTATTACTTTTTTTGCAAACCCTAAAAATAATATTTATTTTTCTAACCCAAAATCATTCAATTTTTTGCAAGGTCTAAAACAAACTATTTTTTTCAACCCTAACAATTTTACAAATTATAAAAATTTAATTTTTTCAAATCTTAAAAATTCTTTCTTTTCATAAATTCTAAAACCCCTAATTTTTTTGCATATCCTAACCTAAAATAAATTATTTCCTAAATTGAATGAGAGTTACTCATCATTTTTGTTTGCTCTTGTATTTGTTTATTTGTTTTGTATGTCTCTTGTTTGTTTCTTTTTTTGCGTGCAAAAATCTCATATTAAAAGGTATATCAATTTTTCATTATTAAAAAAAATGAGTCTTTTGAATCCATGCAACGGTCAAGTAATTTTGATAGAGTGAAGGATCCACCTTCAACGTTTCTTGGATCGTAAGGGTTTATTGAGTAGTCGTGTGCTAACTTAAACCCTGTGCAGGAGTGGATTTACTTAAAAATGATAATAATAAAGAAAAATCAAGTTTTTCACAAAAAAAGAAAGAAGGAAAATCTTTAAAACTTATTAAAACATAATTTTTGAAAAAGAACTACGTGGTAACTTTGATTTTTCCTTTGCATACGGAAGATACGTAGGACCGGAAACCTGACCTGTCAAGTCTAATTTTTTTAAAAAACTTTTTTCAGGTTCCAATATTGTTAAAGTTTTTTTAAACTAAGATTAATTTTTAGCACATTTTCTTTACAAAATTTAATAAAATTAAATTTTTATTTTATTTAAAAAAATAAAAACAAAAACAAAAAATAAAGTGTTAAGATAAGTTTTTTTACTATATATTTCTTTAATACAAAAAATGAAAAAAAGAATAATATTTTTACAAATAACTCATTCCTTTAATTCAAATAACTTTTATTGTGTTTCCTTATTTTAAAAAATAACATTCAAATCTAAAAAAAAAATTGTAAAAATTAGAAATAAATATAAAAATAATAGTAGTAACAAATTTGAAAATAGTGAAAGAAATATTAATTGATTTCTTTTAAAGTGAAATAAATATTTTTAAAGTTAAAATAAAATTTTGTATAATTAATTAAAAGGTAACCGTTTTAATCAAAGGACGTAGTAGGGTACTAATACCTTCCTTACACGTAAGTGACTCTCGAGCCCAAATCTGGTTTCGAAGATTTTTTTTTTATCAAAAGTTTTTTCCAACGTTTTCTTTAATAAACTTTGGTGACGAATCATTGTCATCGTTGTCCTGTCATAGCCCCAGTTGCGACACATCCTCTTTAGTTTCTTCTTGTGAGAATGTGATTACAAACTCTTCGTCTTTGTAGCTTTTCTTTGTATATATGCATGCATTCATATCTAGTATTTGGGCTTCAAAGTACAAAATCTTGAGTTGTAAGTGATGAAGCTATTATTGGTCTAAGTGCAATCTATTACATAGGTATGACTTGAAGATGATGCGTTGGGTTCTGAACAGCAACGGCTGGTCTTGATGATGTTGTAGTTTACAAGGGATTAGGACAACGACAAAAATTTCAACATGACTTTTCTATCAGTTAATGAGTGCAAGAACTCCAATCCCTCTTCCCTTTCCTTCCCCTTCTTGCAAAGCCACCGACCATCTTGCAGATGCAGCTCCACGTGAATCTTCTCTCTCATTTCCTCCACCAGATCCTCTTTTAACAGAACCTCTACCACCCTTCTCCTCTTTCTTTCTCTCAGAGACTAAAATGCCCAATGAGTTATAATCTTAAGGATTAAAATAAAACAAAAATATATCTTTACCACATACAATATTGTTTTTGCCACATAACCAATTACATGTGTCACTTTAGCATCATTTTGTCACGTAAATAATGACATGTATCACATAAAATGATATGTTAGCATTTCGTTACTGTTCATTAATGGCGTCTGGGTTTAGGGACTTAAATGTCTTATACAAATAAAAATCAGGAACTAACGTCACATTTTTTATTTTTTAGGAACTAAAATGCAAGATGTAAACTCTCTTAGAAAGCAAAATGAGAGTTTAGTCTATTATTAATACATTTTTTTAATATAAGTTTTAATAATAAATTTACTTTATTTTTTGAGTCGGTTAAAAATAAAATAAATTTTATCTTCAAATTTAACATCACACATTAGTTTAGTCTTTAATATAAACAAAAATATTAATTTACTCAATAAATTAATGATACCAATTAATTTAATCTTTAACATTAAAAATTAATTTTAATTATTAATTTTAATAACTATTAATCGATTTAGTCTAATAGCTTGACCTAATTTAATTCTTCGATTGAAGCCACCAATAATATTGATTTTTAACGTTACAAAATAATAAATTTAGTACGTTTGTGTTTTGTCCTCAAGTTTAAAAAGCTCAAGACTAATTTTTGTTCATAGTTTATAGCATCGTTAGCGACATCTTGCTAAATAAATTGACTATACACATAAAAAAAATAAATTTAAAATGTGTTTAATTGAGATTATTTTCGTTGATTATATGAAAAAAAAAACTTTGCCTATTTTTGTTTAGATGATTTTAAAAAATAACCTATTATCTTTGATTGTTGTTTTCATAAGTGAAGTAGCTTATTTAAGATAAGCGAATAATTGAAACTTATAACTAAAAGTTATCAATTTATTTTTTTAATTCATCTAACATATCTAAACGCAAAACTTATTTTACATAATCAATCATTATAATAATAGATTATAAATATAATTAATTGTTGATACAATCTAATTTTGTTAATGAATTCAAACATACACTTAATTTTAACTTTAATAATTATGAATTAATTTAGTTAGAGCACATTAGATAGTTAATTTGATTCTTAATGTTAGTTAGTGTCAAGGTTAAATTTAGAGATAATCTCTTACATCTAGATAAATAATTTTAAAAATAATGTTATATGCATCCATGTATATCAACAAATCCAAAATTAGTAGGGATTCATTGAGGTGCCATTTTGTGGTGCAGTGTTGAGAAAGAATAGAAGAACCCAATCTCGTGTCCTGGATTCGTGGTTGTCACTCGTCAGATCGTGGACAAAAAAATTTAATTGACAATTCCCAATCCCGAATAGAAATTCCCAAAGCACCGAACCCTAACTTTCTCCTCCTGATTGCATCCCTCATCGTCACTGAGCAGTGTTTCAAGGTGCGTGTCTTACGATTTTGTAGCGTTTTCAAAAGAACGTGTGGTTTTCGTCTGTCTCTTTGTTCGTGTTGGAAAATTGATGATTCTAGAATAATTGGGGCACGAGGAAAGAAGTGCAAATTGTGTACGTTCATTTGTGATGCAATTTTCTCCTTTTGTTACTAATTCCTTGGTATTAGGGATTCCTTGGATGTTGTCTTTGCAGTAGAAAAGCTATATTAAATTAAATTATTAAGTTCATCATGTAGAAAATTGATAGGATTTTAATGGGTGTCTATTTAATAAGGGTTGATGCATTTTTTTTTTAATTCTATTTTCGCTTATACATCTCTTTCTCGCTTAAGAGTAATGATTGAAGAATCAAAATTGAAAAGTTTTATTGGAATGTAAAGTGTTTAATGTGACTGATATATCTTTGCTGTGATTTTCACTATAAACTTTTTATTTATTGTTTTCTCAATCACTGCTCTGAGGGCAGTGATTAGCAAAACCATTATTTATTTTTTGGAACTTGAGAGGATATTGTATACCTTGTCTAGATTGATGGTTGTGATTCCTCTAATATCTTAAAGATTAGAGGGCATTTACGTTTTTATTAACTAAACCACTAATTTCACTATATATTAATATAAAATTAATAGTGATGATTGTTCTGCATGTGAGAGTGAGAGGACACTATACCCTCTCAATAATCAGGGAGTACAGTAGATTTTATCTTATTTTTTTAGTTGTACTTCAAAAATAAAAATAAAAACATAAGGGTAATTGAACACGTAGATATTGTTTTAATGTTTTGGCAGGTTCTGGTTCTTGATGAATATGACACCAGTTTGTCCCTTTGTCAAAGCTGCTCGACCTGATGATAATAATGCCTCTAAAAAATCGGGTGAAAATTCTATGAAACATCAGGTAGAGTCTGAGAGTAAGGCGAAGAAAGAGGTTAATGACACAGCTGGTGCTTCTCCAAAGTGCCCATTTGGATATGACTCGCAAACATTTAAGATTGGTCCTCTTAGCTGTATGGTATGCCAGGCACTTCTATTTGATACCAGCAAATGTGTGCCTTGTTCCCATGTTTTCTGCAAGTATGTATTGTGTCCTGACTCCTGGGTTTGTTTCTAGAATCTATATTATTGCATTGCATACACTATTTTTAGCTCATTTCTGATATTCTAATTCTCTGAAATTAGAGCATGCATATCACGCTTTAAGGACTGTCCATTATGTGGGGCTGATATTGAGAAGATTGAGCCTGATGCTAATCTTCAGGGTGTAGTTGATCGCTTTATTGAAGGTCATGCTAGGATCAAAAGGTCTGTTAGTTCAGACACAGATGGAGAAGCAGCAGAGAGTAAACCAATCATATATGAGGATGTGTCTCTGGAAAGAGGTTCTTTCTTGGTACAACAGGCCATGAGGGTAAGTATGGCCTTTTATACATGTTAATGTTTAGTCTTGTATATGAAGGATTAAGTGGAGAAAGATCCTTGAAAATGTTTGTCCTTAATTATCATCATCAACAATCAAAATGGTAATTGGTTCTTGATACATGTTGAGCTGGTGTATATGATTGGATTTTTTGGAAAATATTATTATATGGAAGTGGTAGTGTTGGTAGGGACTCTTGCTCTGCTGAAACTAGTGCTTTTTGTTTGACTAAGTTTTTTTTATAGTTTGTTCTACTACTTGATAATAAGCATTTTGCCGCATGCAATTCAAAAACAGGCATTTCGTGCTCAGAATTTGGAAAGTGCCAAATCAAGACTCAGCCTCTGTGCAGAAGACGTTCGTGATCAGTTAGAAAAAGTGGGCAACACATCAGAGTTATGTTCACAGCTTGGAGCAGTCTTGGGTATGCTTGGTGACTGCTGGTATGTTTTCTTGTTCTCTTTCTTTTTCCCGTATGTACAGTGGTTCATATCAACTGATTAATCATTCTGGTACTCTTATCTTCCTGTTTGTGCATATATCTATCTTTCATTCAATCTTATCATCTCTGGAATCAGGATTGACTGATGTTAGGTATCAGAAAAATATAAGGAAATGAATGGTAAATTTCACTGTATTATTAATGTATGGATCCTGGCTAACACATCCAGGTCCTGAATAGCAGTGTTTATGGGTAAAGAAGAATAGGAAAAATGATAACTATAGGCTATTCAAGAGTGCCTATGCTCTCCTAGGTTCCAGCCTAGTCTCAACCTGCCTCCAATTTTCCCTACTCACCCCATATAACCCCTCTCAGCAACAACCATCACACACACCTTACTGACCACCCCCTCCCCCATGCTTCCTCAGCAGGTGGTTATGCCATCTCTCTCTCTCTTGGTTTTGATTTGGTGCATCAAACCTCCTACTACTCACATAATTTTTTTAGATATTGGGCTTTGGATATAGGCCTTTTACAACTACTATGGTAGGAAGCAGTTCCTAATTACTTCCCTCTAGTTTTTGTGCTACCTTCAGCCTCCATCATGATTCTAGGTTTTTGAAACTTGTCCTAAAACTTACTGCTATATGGTTGAAAAATTGTATTTTCAAATTATAGGATGCTTTAATACATTCAGAGAAAACTTTTTGCCTTTGCCTCATTTATGTGTAGTGCTCCAATTTATCATTTCATGGTGCTAAGCAAATTGTTACTTTCTTCTGGGCTTTGGCCTTTTGTTTTCTTTCCTGAAAATCATATTTTCTGGTCATATTTTTACTTGTTTCTTCTCTAATAATTTTTCTTATTGTATCACAAAATGTACAAAAGAATATCGTTATATGACATGTTTAATGGAGGTATATTGTGATCTATGTTCTGTTAACATCATTTTTCTGCAGCCGAGCAATGGGTGATGCCAGTTCTGCGGTTGCATATTTTGAAGAAAGTGTTCAATTTCTGTCAAAATTGCCCAAAGATGATATGGAGGTTATTTCATTGGAACCTTGCTCTTTAGTGCTCCAGTAAAAAATCATAAATCTCAAAATCATGATTCTTTTGTTGTCAATTTATTTCTTGAACTTTGTTGTCCTACAGATTACACACACACTTTCTGTTTCACTTAACAAAATTGGAGATCTTAAATATTACGATGGGGACCTTCAAGCTGCAAGATCTTACTATTTTAAATCTTTGAATGTTCGTCGTGATGTTGTCAAGGACAATTCAAATGTTCCTTCCCAGGTTAGTTACTATTATGTATATATAATTTATTTGAATTTAGCAAAATTGTTATCTGACTTGCCATATTCTACTATCTGTATTTAATTTAATATTTTATTTACTTGCCATATATTGCATGAATGTAATTAATACCCATTGTATAAGTTAATTGATGATTTGATGTGGTAAATTGTTTTTTATAGTTGTGATTGATTTAGACATCACACCTGATGTTGTCAAGCATTAAGCATAGATTTAAAAGCTCAACCACATATAGAAAAGCCTGAATTATAGAAGTCTAATGCATCACAATCCCATTTGGGTCCATGAAACCCTCACTACGAAGGTTTAAAAATCCATGACCAGAGAACAAGAAACAAGAGAAGAAAGCTCCTTAAACATCTTCAAGAAACCTAAGATGAATCCAGAGAAATCCTCTTAGAACCTTGATTCTTCAAGCCCTAGCCCTTTTGTTAGCTCTATTTTTCCTTTCTCTTTGGTCATTGCAGAAAAATGTATATTTCTAGCACAGACTTTGTGTAGATATGCTGTGTAGGGTGCCTAGGCACTGGAAATTTAGTGCCTAGGTATTATGGGCAGAAAACAAATTTCTGACATATAGGCTTGAATGCCTAGGTTAAAAAACTGAGTGGCTGAGTGCATTATAAGCAAAATTTAATTTATGACACTGAGTGCCTAGTGCTCAAGTTGGGTACATTGATTTTACTTTCAGAAATTCTATCCTTTAAGTTTTTTAACAAGCTTCCAAAATCATTTATAATCTCAAATCTCAAGTAATATGATGAATTTCCTAGCCACAACCAAAGAGCAGAAATGTGGATCTTATTTTTTAATTATATACGAAGATAAGAAAAGAAAAACAACTAAAACAGTTCCAAACTACTGCCATTACTCTTAACTGCACGTGCTCATTCCAATACAATGCCTTCAAAGAAAATCAAGGAACTTACTGTACATAGAATCAACTGAATCATGCAAGAAATAAGTATAAATTATTTTGATAATTAACTGGTCAATTTAATTCAATATCAGATGGCCCATGCAAATTGTGCCACTGAAGAATGTGTCCTTTTGCTAGGAGGCATGGCTCATATTGAAATTAACCTTTCTTATTGTTTCTGATTATCTAGGTCCTAGATGTTGCTGTTTCTCTTGCAAAAGTTGCAGATGTGGACAGAAATCTAGGGGATGAAAAGGTGGCTACTGATGGATTTCAAGAAGCCATAGACTTACTGGAATCACTAACGTTGAAATCTGAAGCCAGTGCGCTTGAGCAACGGGTAATGTGTCATAATGATATATATGTATTCAAAGAAAGAAGTACTATATATTCAGATGGTGGAGCAAGTGAGAGGACCATTTTTATGAATGAAAGTAGCAAATGTTGACCAACAACCATACATAATCAAGATTAAAGTTACTTTAAAAATACATGATCACTTAGAAAAGTTACATGACTTTTATGTTTTAATTTTTGACTATTTGTGTGTGTGTGTGTGAGAGAGAGAGAGAGAGAGATTTTTGCTTTATGCTGCATTTCCTTATTACATCCTGGAATTAATTTGAATTTCAATCCTTCTATAGCGGCAATCAGTCCTAGACTTCCTTAGAAGCCAACTGCTAGATAAACAAGAACAAGTTGTGCCAACAGTCTGAGATAGGTACTCCACATGAAGAAAGGAAACATGAATTCAGATGCAATAAACATTTCTGTATGCCACGGGACAAGTTTGTAAAATAAGCTCAGCTTAACAGAGGCACTACTAATAGAGGAAGAGGAGCTTTCATAGTAACGGGTATTTCATGCATTTCTGGCACTGCAGTACCTGCTTTTGCCTGAGATTCTACAGCAGATCCTCTTTGCATTTTCTTGTACACCACTCATCTTTTTTTGTGTATCCACCTTTTTCATGTTACCTTCTTGGTGCATAATGACAATTGTGCTAGGGTTTTCCTTGCATTATTGTAACTATATATTCTCTAATAAACTAGAAACAGAGTAACATGTATAGGTTGTGTAGTTGCACTTGAACTTGATGAATACTTTATATACTCTGAAACCGTTCCAGTTAGCGTTATTAATACATATCCCACTTTTTCTTCTTTTTGATCGCAAAGGGCCTTGCAAAATTTGCAGTATATTTCCCAGAGACGTTTACGTATCGTTTTATATTAGAATAATTGTTCTAAACAAATCACCACAAACTTGGAAGAGTAAAATCACAATTTGCTTTTGAAAGCTACACCATATTTACATTTGATCATTGGTGTTATGTATAAGTCTAATTTAATTTCTAAATTTGTCAACTTGTATGCAGTTTCATCCGTGCATCAATGATCTTATAGTATCAGGCTTGAATTTGCTAATGTGGCCCGTGAACTATGCAAGTGTACGTACGTACGTATAAGGGTAACGTGAACACCTACTTATGGCATGTTCTGTAGATTTGGTCCCTTTAAAAGTACTGGTATATAACAATTTGCCCTAAATTTGGCAATTTCTTTTATCTATTACTGTTAATCAAGTCTAATAGAATTGTACAATTATTATTCTTATGTAATTTTAACATCAGTTTTTTATAATGATAATCTTATATTGCATATAAATAAATCAATATAGAAATTACTTTTTTTTTTTTGCAATAAGGGTTGAAATATTACCTAAATTAGAAGATTATCCAAGAATGATATATTAGACAAATCTAATAGAAGAAAACAATCATAACCAAAATGTGTGGTGTCTAATAAATACAAACCTTAATCAAATTGATGGGAAAAGCGAGCCAACTAATCTCCAACCTGGTTTCCTTCCCTAGAGCAACGAGATGCATCGTCTTTCATTGGGAAAGAATGGATCACTCTAACTATAGATGACCGTGGGTGAGACACGGTACATCCCTTTGTCATACGATAAATAGCTGATTTGAAGTAACGCTCGATCCATAGCTTGGACAGTTTTTTATCCTAAGCAATTAACTAAGTTGATTGAATCTTCTATAGCTGGGGGGGGGGGGGGGTTGATATTGGTACATGGTCCTATTTCGAGGTAATGTCACTAGTGAAACCTATTAGGATGGAGAAGGGTAGTTTTGAAGAGCGGTTATTGGGACAGTAATGCCATTGAGATGGCAACTTATGCAGTTGAAAATAACTACGAAGTGGATTTGTGTGTAGAATATATGGTGCTGCTATATTTGAGGAATTGCCAGCTACAGAGGAGCTAAGAAGTTAAAAAATGGAGAGTAGGGACTTGAGAAAGATAGAGAGGATAAAAGTATTGAAATAGAAAATGAAGTTAGTGATCCAATAGCAAGAGACTTGGCAAAAAAAGAAAACATTATTAAAGAATGTAACTATACTTAATGATAAAAATAGTGAAAGTAGGGCGATGAAGTTACATAACATCCGATTTAGATTATGTGCATACAATAGAATCTACTTAGTAATTATCCTGGTGATGAATTTGGGTTGTTTATGATTCGGATGTTTCAAACTTGAGGTATTGAACAAGCGTAGGCTTCCAAAATTTACGAAAGAACAAATTTAGGTATTTACGAAGGAACAAATTTAGGTATGAAGTTTGTATCTTTGCAGATATTCGAATTTTTTTTCTCATTTATATTATAAAATTCATTTATATTATAAAAATTATACCAGAACTTGAGAAGTTCTTCTCTAAGAATTTGCCTAAGAACTTGAATGATAGATGAAACTTCATCCTCATTTTTGTTGACAATAACAAAAAGATTATCATTCACCATTCTTGAAAGAAGAAGATCATGAATATGATTTTGTAATCTGTAAATCAATTTGATGATAATGAGTTGATTTTGTAATATTTTGTGTCAAATTATAGGCACATAATCAATATATAAGAGCGGAAATGCAGAGACAAAATTACAACTATGTTTTAATATATTATAATTTGCTAGTCCTTATGACTACTGTTCAATTTTGCTAGCATGTTTAATTCAGTGGATACCATTGATGCAAGATCGTTTGCGTTTAGAAAGTTTGAAAGGGGAGGGTGAAAATTAGCATTAAAATCAAATAAGTTTTGCATATTCCTTTTCATTTTCCATTGCCAACAAACATCAAAACAAAGAGGTGCACGAAATAACTGCTTGCAGATAGAAAATAGCAAACACTGTTCCCTGTTTTTTGGTCAAAAAACACTGTTCCGTATAACAATTGAAATTATCATGATTTTAATTTCTTCATAGATAACTAAAACAAGCTACTCCTTTTAATCTCTTCACCTTTTGAAACTAAATGTAATGAATTGAAAAATAAATAAAATAAAATAAAATAAAAATATATATATATATATATATATACACACACACACCCCTGTTCAAAGTGAAATAATCATAAAAAAAAGGTCAAGCATTGCATTCAATTTCTTGCTGCAAAACTACCTACAAAAGTTGGGGAACTCCGTTTCCTCACTTTGAAAATATAAAGTTCGTCATAATCTTCATTGTTGAACCTTAAGTATTTATAAATTATATTGCCCGTACTATTCAGCTTGTGCGTTAGATGTTATGAACAAATCGTTTGAAGAGAAAATTATTCAATTAATATGCATATATCTGTTCTGCAACATGGGGTATGACCAGAGTGTCCAATTCCGATCAGACTTTTGATGATCCCATAGCCATTGAAGCATGTTCAGCAAAGAACAATGGCCCTCATCCTAAAACCATAGTGAATATAGTTCCAGGGATAGTTACAATTGTAGCTTCTAATACTGATAGGACCTTCCAATCAACTATTGTCCTTGGAAATGGGAAACTTTTCCAGATAGGTTGCTTGATCACTGCTACCAAGCCAAAAAGTAATGAAGTAAATTTCTTAGCATGATTTTGAATGGTAACAATGCAAAAAGCTAGTTAGACAACCGCCCTTGTTCTATGTGCAAACAAGATGTGAAATGATATAGGCTCAGTAACACACAAAACCGGTAACAGTAACATGCATGGTGATTGTCTAAACAGATCTTGTATCTAGGGGGAAAATAGTAAGAAGAAATAGAGTTACATATAGAGCAATTATTTATTTTATGGTAATGATTATTGGAAAAGGTTCAAAATTAATAATATAGGTAATATGCAAAATCTATCATGCCTCCTAGCTATGAACCCGTTCCATCAATTCTTCCAACAGTAGAAGTTACTAAGCACAGGCCTTTGCCAATTGTTGCATCCTTCTTGCCTAGAGGCCCTACAGCTAAGACAGACGATTATATAATCATCATCAGGACAATTCACTCAGCTTCTTTCACAATAACTAAGGAAAATCTGTCGTCCAGCCAGACATCATTTCTCCAAGCATTGATATTTTAGCTTCCTATGAAGAGGTGTTCCTATTGGGAGAAAACCATCCTTGATTGGCATAAAATCATACATTTTTGTCAAATGGTAGCTTCTACCAAAGTAAAAACAGCCAGATTTATTTCAGCAGTTTTAGGCAAAAGTAAAGTGATAAGCAGGTCCTAAATTTCCTTCAAGTCTTAAAACTCCATATAGTTTCTCTTATTTGTAGAGTAAAGTAAATCTGGCAATTTTGTAACTAAAAAAACATTTCCTAAACCAAATAGAATGAAGTAAGATGGACATTTTTCTCTCTTCTCATTTTCTCTTCAATTCAAATTTTAAAATTTTTCTCTCTCCTCCTTTCTTGTTTCCTTTAAACAAAACGAGGGTTAGAGTATGACAAGCATAACACATTCATCACCACTACCACTACAATTACATTCCACTAAGGATCAAAATAAAGGTCTGTCAGTAGTATAGTAACTCACCATGCCCTTCAATTCTCATCAACATAGAACACTCAACAACAGAAATACCATTCAAATTAATTATCAACCATCATCGTCATCGTCGCTCTCATCACTAAAGTACCCTGCTTTCTTCCCTTTCTTCTTCTTCTTCGTGGCACCCACAGCTTCCACATCATAGTTCCTCGCCAACAGCCTCTCATCCGCACCATCATCCACAACAGAGGCCCAATTATCATCCTCAAACCGCTCTCCCCCGCCACCATCACCGCCACCTTCAGATTCACCGCCTTCGTCGTCGCCGTTGTCGCGGCCGAGCCCTCTACGGCCACGCTTGGGCTGGGGGCGCTGGCGTGGGCCCAACTGATTCCTGGGACAGTCGTAGGAGAGGTGGCCGGAGGTGCCGCACTCGAAGCACTTGCCGGTGTCGCGATACACGCGCTTGCGGATGAATTCGGGGGCGCGTCCGTTGTCGGCGGCGATGGAGGCGGTGAGGGTGCGGCCGTTGAGGACCTTGCGGTGCATCTGAGAGGCGGCGGTGCGGGCGTCGTGGCGGGAAACGAACTGGATGAAGGCGACGCCGCGGCTAAGGCGCGTGTGGCGGTCTTTGAGGACTGTGACACGCGCGATGCGGCCGAAGGTGGAGAAGAGAGTGTGGAGATCGGAGTTTGTAAGGGAGTAGTCGATGTTGGATACGTACAACGTTGATTTGGAGGGAGCTAAGGCTTGTGATTGTGACTGTGATCCCTTGTTTTGGTTCCCTTTCCCTTTGGATTGGGTTTGGTTTGGGTTGGATGTTGATGCACTGCTGAACCGATAGTAGAATACGTCGTCGTCTTCGCTGTCGCTCCCTTTTTTCTCTTTCTCTTTCTCTTTCTTTCTGCCCATTGCTCTCTTCTCTTCTCTTCTCTTCTCCCTCTTTCCACTCCCAGCTGTGTTCTCTTCCTTTTTGTCATCAGCTTTTTATAGGACTTACTTATTTTCTTTTACGATTTTATTTTTTTAATTTTAATTTCTTAGGAATAATTTTTTAAATATTTCCATTTATTTTTTTATTTTAAATTTTATTTAAAAATTAATAGAAATATATGTTTTATTTATTTAAAATAAATAAGATATATATACACTATTTAAATACAAACTAAAATGAATATAATATAACAAAAATTTTAATTTAAAGTGAAAAAATTAAAAAAACTAAAATCACACCTTAAAAAATAGGAATATAACTGTAATTAAATTAATATTTTTAGTTGTTATCCTTGAGCGATTCCTTTATTTTAATCTTTTTAAATAATATTTTTTAATTTTAGTTTTTTATTTCAATTTATTATTTTTTTAGTCATTTAATTAAAGTGATTTAATTAAAAATTGATATTTAATAGTATTTAAGTGAACTAAATTAATAATAAGAACTAAATACAAAAATATAGACTAAAAAATAAGGATTAAATAAAAATAAATTAATTGAAAGGACTAAAATTAAAAATTTGTTGAAAGGTAAAACTAAAAATATATTTAAATATTAATATTTTGTAATACATTTTTAACACATAATTAAATTTTTTTATTATTTAAATTTTATTAAAATTTTAAAAATATAAAATTATTTTTTAATTTTAATTTTTTATAACTAAAAACTATGCTATTAGCATTTCTTTTGTCTTTAAATATTTTTTTAGTGTCTTACATAATAGATATATCAATTTTAAAAATGTTAAGTTAATACATTGCAATTTGAGTGCAGATATTTAAACATTATTAATATTATTTATTAATTAAAACTAAAAATTTACTTTAAAAATAATAATACTCAGCAAACTATTTTTACTTCTCTTTATCTCTGCCACTACTTCAAAGTATATTCTTCAACCATAATAATAAGTTTTTGATAATTCTCTACCATCATTTCTATTTCTCCCAAATAACTCTCTTCAACAACTTGGCACTATATATTATATAATACATGTTGTAAGGTTAAAAAAATAAATGAAATGTCAACCTAAATAGCAAATAAAAGAAAGGACCAGCGAAAGAATGTGAAAAAAAAGTGTGAAAGTTAAAATTTAAATAGAGTCACTCTTTATCACATGTTCTGATATTTAAATTTTAAAATTTAACGGTAATTTAAAATTATCACTAAATAATCAATGCAAATTTAGTTTTATGTCGCCAATTTTAGTGTTAGTTTATAATTGTTAAAAAATTAAAAAATAAATAAAATTATCATTAATTAAGAAATTTAATTATTACTAATAAATAATTTTGTTGGCACGTGTGGTTTAGACACACTTAACAATTAAAACAATTGTTTTGTAATAGTTTTTGTATATTTCTTTTCATAACATGATTTTAAAACAATTATGATAATATATAAGCTACTAAATTGTATTCTTTAAAAAAATCATTTTTTCTCTTTTTTTAAAAATTAATTAGCTTTTCATAAATAAATTTTACTCATAAAATAGTTATTTATTAATATTTTTTTATCTATTATTAGTGTTAAGTAACTTTTATTTTTTCATCTATGATTAATAGAATCGCTTTAAATTAAATCTGAGTAGAGGCTCATTGTCTCCTTCCAAACAGTGCCAATGGTTAATACTTGAAAATTAAGGGTGACATAAGTTGTCAAGGTTCTTATGTACATCTATCTTTTACATATTAACTTATCATCACTAGACTTAATTTAACTATAAATTTTGTATTAAATGTAGAGATGTTATTTGTGAAAATTTGTTTTCATGACTTTAAACATTTTCATAGCATAATTTCAAATTTTAAAAATATTTTTTATTAATTACGTTTTAATATTTTCACTTATATATATATATATATATATATATATAAGTGAAAAGATTAAAACATAATTACTACTACGTTAATCATATAAAATAATTACTTCACTTGCTTTAATATTATTTCTTACATAATTTTTATAAATCTTAAACAATTTTTCCATGTATAACAATAATATTATTATTATTGTAATTTTTTTACCATAACAGTAATATTTATTAAAACATAAAAAATATATATACTAATCTTATCAGATAAAAAAAACCTGTAACTATAGTAAGTAGTTTTTGTAACGGTTGATATTTGAAAATAAAAAAAGTAACTTTTATTTACTGTTCTAAAAAATTAAATAATCTAAATTTATTATTTTTACTAAAAATATTCTTACTATCATAGAAATAAATCACACTTGTGTTCTTTTATTTCCATTTGTAATAACAAAAAGTTGAGTGCAAAATTATGCATAAAAACCTTCTTTGTGACAAAAGAAATTGGCAGGGTTACACTTGAAAATGAGAGCACAAACTTAGAAGAGAAAGTTGTTTCATGCTTCTTTATGTCACTTTTTTTAATTCATGAAACTTCATTCTGGAGTGGCGTGTGCTAATTAGCTAATTCGTTATGCTATTTCTATATGACTATGGCACACGTGTAACATACATTCAAAGTACAAGCCTTCACTACATGCATATGAGAACCTCATCTTCAGCCATTCTATACTTCTTATCTAGAACACACAAAAATAATAATATTACAAAAGAACAATGGATATAGGAAATTAAATAATTAATTTTAGCTAAGGCATGCAACTTAAGAGTATTTCGCCACCATAAATAAATTACTCAGTACAAATGATCTAACAATTAATATTTTTTAAGATATAACAACCTAACACTGCACTAAAAAAAATATACAAACAACTTTCAAATACTTAAGGAAATAATAATAATGATAAAATAAAATTAATAACTTTGTCCTAATTTTTTTCTAGTTTTGGAAAAGCTACTTGTTGCTAATTTTTTAAGAATGCATGTACAAAATATTTGCATATAGTAAAAATTAAGTGTGATGAAGCTGAATTGTGACAAGACTTTTTTGAAAAGTCATAATCAAGCAGGGTGTGGAGATATTAAGAGGGATAATCAATGTAAGTTTTTAGTTGGTTTTGCTATGCCGTTGAAGTTATTATCGGTCTTGTTCTCTAAATTTATGGGAATCAAGTAAGGTCTCATGCTAGCTGCTAAGGAAGGATATGGTTTGTTCGTGGTGAAATCTGATAGTGCTATGCAATAGAAGCCTTACGTAGGAGCACATGCTTTTCATGACATCCATGCATTGGTACTTCAAATCTATTGGTGCTTTAATAGATTTTTTTAAGTATGTATAGATGATAAATTTTAAATAATAATAATATAACAATCTCTCACATTATTTATTTAAAACTGAAAATATTTTCAAGTGATTAAAAAAATTATTGCATAAGTAATATTGTCCTTTAAACATTGAACTAGTATGCAAAGAAAATTAATTATGACCCACTAGACTATTGGTGAGATTAAAATTTCTATAAACCTCATTATAGTTGTGAATCAATAATTTTATCACTTACATTGACTTTTTATCCAAAGTTGTTCAACGTGAAATAGAGCTTTTTGGCCTTATACTTTTACCTAAATTTTACGAGTGCTTTAAGGAGTTTGCCTAATCTCTCATATCTTGCCTCACCTCAACACTTTATAGGTAAATCTATCAAATGTACACTACAAGTCAAGTGTATCACTCATTTTGAGATATAGATTCATTAAAAGTATATATTCATCCTCTAATGTTGTAACACATTATTCTATCCTACACTATAGAGATGGCTTTGTGATGAGAATCAAGGAAGGCCCATTAAAGACAAAGACTTGAAGGCATTGGAAGGACTTCAAGGGCCAATGATAAAGGCAAGGGCAAAAAGAATAAATGGAGACTTAGAAAAAATTGTTGTTGTCTTATTTAAAAGGGAGCTCAATTTAGACTTAGAAGTTAGAAAAGCTCAAGATGGTCAATTACATATGTTTAGAAGATTTGAATTCTAACGAATTTTATTAGGATTTAATTATTATGTTTAGTTTATTTATTTTAATATTAGTCATTACTTATTTTGAGTTTTTATTTAGTTTATTTGAATTTAGGCTTGTTGGTACAAGAAGCCCATTAGAGTTTGCGTTAGTATTAGTTTACAAGCATTAAGCATATATAAGCTCTTGTAGACACACTTTTAATTAGTTTTGAATATAATTTGAGATTGAACACTCTTGTGAGAGCGTGTGACTCTAAGTTCTTGAGTAAGCCAATTTTTTTTTATCTTATCAAGAGGCCAAGACTCTTGTGCCGATCGTTCCTTGACTTATCAATCTTGCGATTGTGGCACCATTTTCCATCTCTATTTTATTTTCACTTTTTATTAATTTTCTTCTTATTTCATTCCTATTTGTGCCCTAATAATTTTGTTTTTATTGTGTGAAATTCAATTCATGATCGTTTAATTCGGCGACACGGTTTGTGGTTGTCATTAATTGGTATCAAGAACTTTGGTTAGAATTAGATTGAAAGGTATTGTTCATCGCACACTATTCACGTAAAGCTCATTGAAAAAAAAAGAAGAAAAAGAGAGAAAAAAATATATACTACAAAAAAATATTGCAACATACAAAAGTGTGTTTTTGATGTATTTCTTCTAATCTTCCGTTTATTTTGCTTGATTCCATACCAAAAATAAAAAAAATAGTTGTTATTTAACGTTACATAATCTATTGTCTTGTTGGCTTCCTTAGTTTTGTCTTAGAGTTTTCTTTTGTTGGCTTCACTTGTTTCTCGTTGATTGATTGTCTCTTGGTTTTGGTTGATTGTGTAGATTAGAGGTTGACTTTCTTAAGAACTCTTGAGATCACTTGAGATGGAAAAAGGCAAGAGAGAAATCCTTACACAATAGCCAATTTAGAGTGAAACACGAGTGAATATCTACTGAGTGAAAACACTTAGCAAGTGGAGAGAACCTTTTCTTTTTGCATTAACTTTTATTGTTTTATAGAATGTCTCAAGAAGAAGGATCAAGTAGACAGAGCACTCCTGCCTCGCAAATTGAAAGACTTGCTCAAGGATTTGAAAGAATGTTTGAGAGGAAAAATGAAGCAATAAGGAATGTTCAAAAGGCGTTGGCAAATAATGCAAAAATGTGGTCACGTGATTGTTTCTTACATGCCCATGGAGACTCTAGTAATTCTTCAAGAGAAAGAAGAAAAAATATGAAATATGATGAAGAAAGGACGTATAATAGGTGGAGAGATAATAGAGAGATGAGGAATCAAAGAAGGAGAAGAGAAGATGTAAGAATAAGAAAAAATAAGAGAATTGGTAGAGTTAAAATAAAGATTCCTAGTTTTCATAGAAGGAATGGTGTTGAAGCATACTTAGAGTGGGAATTGAAGATAGAGCAAGTATTCTCATGCCATGATTATAGTGAAGAAAAGAAAGTAAAGGTGGCTTCCCTAGAGTTTCATGACTACACTTTAGAGTGGTGGGATCAAATTCAAAGGGAGCGAAGGAGATCTAATGAGGAGCCTGTAGATACATGGATTGAAATGAAGAACCTAATGCATAGGAGATTTGTTCCTACATACTACAATAGAGAGCTTCATACAAAGCTTCAAGGTTTGAGGTAAGGTGGTAAAAGTGTTGATGACTATTATAAAGAAATGGAAGTTGTCAGGATAAGAGCTAATGTATTTGAAGAAAGAGAAGCAACAATGACACGTTTCTTGAATGAGTTAAACCATGACATCTGTGACATAGTGAAACTTCATCTCTATATAGAACTTGAAAATTTGGTTCACCAACCTATTAAAGTAGAAGCACAACTAAAGAGAAAAGGTACTTTGAGGAAGAGTATCTCTTCCTACAATTCAAAAGGATGAAAGGAAGAAGTGAAAAATGAGGAAATATCAATTAAGGATATAGTTGTGCAAAGTGGTAAACCTTCCTTTAAAACTTCTTTTAATTCTACTAATACTTTTGCTTCTCCTACTTCTCAGCATAGAGTAATTAAATGCTTTAAATGTCTTGGAAAGGGTCATATTGCATCCCAATGTCCAAACAAGAAAACTATGATTTTGAAGGAGAATGGTGAAATCTCAAGTGCAAGTTCATCTCAATCATTACATGCTTGAAGTGAAGAAGATAGTGAGTTTGAAGCTTTATGCCATGAAGTAGATTTGCTTATGATAAGACGTCTCTTGGGTAGTATAGCTAAAGAGGATGACACTACACAAAAAGAAAATTTTTTTCATTCAAGATGCTTAGTACGTGGAAAGATTTGTTCTCTTATTGTTGATGGTGGTAGTTGTACTAATGTGGCTAGTGTTAGACTTGTTGAAAAATTGAATCTTACTACTACTCCTCATCCTAAGCCCTATAAGTTACAATGGTTGAGTGATAAAGGAGAGTTGGTTGTTAATAGACAGGTTTTGATTACTTTTTCTATTGACAAGTATGAGGATGAAGTCTTATATGATGTAGTGCCTATGGAAGCAAGTTATATCCTCTTGGGAAGACCTTGGCATTTGACAAGAAAGTTATTCATAATGGTCATTTCAACAAGTTTACATTTGTACATAAAGGGTGCACAATCACTTTAGTGCCCATGACTCCTAGTCAAGTACATGAAGATCAAAAAGTCATGAAGTTAAGAAGAGAGCAAGAAAAAAAAGATAAGAGAAGAAATGAAAAGAAAAAGAGTGAATTTGAGGGCAAACTTAAAAAGAAAAGGGAGAAAGTGAAGACACTTACAATTAAGAAATATAAGAGTGGAAAGAAAGGTGAAGAGAAAAATTAATGTGAAAGGAGAGATAATTTATTTGTGAAAGAAAAAGAAATGAGAAAAGTTTTGTTGGCCTCTCGGTCTATGTGTCTACTTTTGTGTAAAAAAAGTCCTCATAATAAATTCATGGATTCCTTTGCTAATAATATTTTATCTAGTGGTGTTTTCTCTCTTCTATAGGATTTTGAAGATGTTTTTCTTAAATAAGTATCTTATTGCCTACCTCCAATTAGAAAGATAAAACATCAAATTGAAAAGAAAGTGGAGCAACAAGCAAAGTATATCAATAAGGGAAAGAAGAAAGTAGAATTTGAACCTGGAGATTGGGTTTGGATATATATGCGCAAAAAAAAGTTTTCTAAGTAAGGAAATTCAAAGCTTCAAACAAGAGGGGATGAATTATTCTAAGCCTTAGAAAGAATTGGAGATAATTCATACAAAGTGGACATACTAGGTAAGTATAGTGTTAATATTACTTTTAATTTATTTTATTTATCTCTTTTTGATATAGGTAATAAAGAGTCAAATTTGAGAACAAATTCTCTTGAAAAAGGAGGGATTGATGAGAATCAAGGAAGGACCATTGAAGATAAAGACTTGAAGGCATTAGAAGGACTTCAAGGGCAAAAAAAATAAATGGAGACTTAAAAAAATTGTTGCTGTCTTATTTGAAAGGGAGCTCAATTTAGAGTTAGAAAAGCCCAAGATTATCAATTACATATGCTTAGAAGACTTGAACTCTAACGAGTTTTATTAGGATTTAATTATTATATTTAGTTTATTTATTTTAATATTAGTCATTACTTATTTTGAGTTTTTATTTAGGATAAAATCTTGTTATTTTATTTAGTTTATTTGAATTTAGCCTTGTTGGTACAAGAAGCCCATTAGAGTTTGCATTGGTATTAGTTTACAAGTATTAGGCATATATAAGCTCTTGTAGACACACTTTTAATTAGTTTTGAATACAATTTGAAATTGAATACTCTTGTGAGAGCGTGTGACTTTAGGTTCTTGAGTGAGCCAATTTTCTTTAATCTTATCAAGATGCCAAGACTCTTGTGCTGATCGTTCCTTGGCTTATCAATCTTACGATTATGGCATCATTTTTCATCTATATTCTATTTTCACTTTTTATTAATTTTTTTCTTATTTCAATTCCTATTTGTGCCCTAATAATTTCATTTTTATTGTGTGAAATCCAATTCAAGATTATTTAATTCGGTGACATGATTTGTGGTTGTCATCACTTTTAGAAGTACTATATAATGTCTCAATTAATTGACAAGTGGCTTATTTTTAATGTAATGAATGTAATCTATTAAATTTTCATAATTCTATGTTGAGTTATTATTACTTTCAATTTTTGTGTTAGACATTAATCTCACCTCCCTTGATATATATATATATGTCTCTATGTTCCATTATAAATTTTGTTATTTGTTCTCACTATTGCTACTTGACAATCACAATGTATAGATATGAAAGATGTTTATTTTTTTTTTATAAAGGAATATTAACTAAGAGATTTCTTAACTAATTAGTCTCTACTGTGATAAACTCAACCTCCATAGTATCAGGCTATATAGGTATGCTTGGATGACTTCATAGTAACAACACCATTCACCAAAAGTAAAAATAAATCTACTTATAATTAGTTTCATTAAAAGTAGATATCCAACTAGCATTAGAAGACACTTCAAATCATTAACAACATATGCAATATTGAATTTTGAACAATTCATCAAATACTTAAGGTTACCAATTATTTAAACACATGCAATTTGAGATACATTATTTTCATTATTATTTTTTAAAAGTGTAAACTAGCATCATAAGGATTACTCACAGGTTGAAAATTATAAAATCCATAATTTCTTAATATTTTAATAAAATATTCTTAAGATATTTTATATCCATTTAATTTAGTTAATTTAATTCCCAAAATTCAGTTAGCTTCATTTAAATCCTTCACGTCAAATTTTGATCATAATAATTGTTTAGCATCATTAACCATGTCTATGTTGGTTCCTAACATAAGCACAACATATAAATAAATAATAGCACATCTAGATTATCATCAAATTTACTATAAATACACTTATCAAAATTATTTACTTGATAGCCATCTAGCAACCTTATCTTATTAAGATTTTTATGTTATTGCTTAGGTGCTTGCTTAAGACTATATCGAGATTTAATTAATCCACAAACTTTGTTCTCACTACCAAGAATTACAAATCTTTTAGGTTGATTAACATAAATCTCTTTTTAAAATTCTCATTTAAGAACATAGTCTATATTTATTTGATATATTATTATCTTGTGTATAAATGTAAGAGTTATCTAGACCCTAAGGCTTTGTTTGGGAGTTTGGAGGAGGAGAAAAGAAAAGAGTTTGAAGGGGGAAGGAGGGAAGAGGAAAGGGAAGCATAATTAAACCATTATCTTGCTTGGATGTTTAATATGGAGAGAGGAGGGTGATAAAGAGTTAATAATATAAATGACATTATTGCCTTTTATATCTTTTATTTATATTTTTTATTTTTCAAAAAATAAAAAAGTTAAATATTTTTCTCCTTCTAAAAATTTATATTTATATTTTTTATAAATTTTTAAAAAAATATCACTCTAAAAACTAATATATTTTAAAAAAATTAATTTATTGCTATTCTTTTCTTTAATTTTTTAAAAAATACACAAATTATATAATTTTCTCCTTCTAAAAATTAATATTTTGAAAATTTATATTTCTATTTTTTATATTTTTTAAAAAAAATTCTCACTCTAAAAATTAACTTTAAAAAAAAAACAATTTTTTACTATTCTTTTCTTTAAAATTAATGCACACTTTTTTAGAAAGGCTTGAGAAACAAACCGTTAAATTACTCATTTTAAAAATCTATTCAAAAAATCCTATAATAGGAGAACTCACCAAAATTAAGTTTAGGAGGATTTTGGGTTTAGAAAAACTTCCTAACTATCCCCTTCCAAATTAATTAACTCTCAAATAAAAATTAAACTCCACTAACCCTTCTCTTTCCCTCCCATCCCCTCCTAAATATAACTCTCAAGCAAAGTCTAATAGAA